>NC_135374.1:84456425-85093568 GCF_049243985.1 Paroedura picta | reverse complement strand
GTGAGCATGCACACACACTGAACTGGATATATGAAGATCCGTGATAGAAGGATCTCATCATCTCTCTAGGCCAGTGGTCCCCAACCTTTTTATCACCGGGGACCACTCAACGCCTTTTACTGAGGCCTGGTGGGGGGGTAGTTTACTCCTCTACTCTCAACCACTGCCCTAATGCTCTCTGATCGCTATGGTAATGTTTAAACATCCCTTCAAAATAAGATACAGACACACCACAACAATGAAGTGTGTTGTAAAGGGCTGGGGGGGGGATGAAGTAAAGGGCCGGGGGGGGGGGGAGAAGGCGTCCTTCGGGGCCCACCACCAATTAGTTGAAGGACCACATGTGGTCCGTGGCCCACAGGTTGGGGATCGCTACTCTAGGCAACAGAAAACTGTTGATCCACCTGAAATGTCAAAGAAGAGCACTAAACATTAGCACCTGTTCTCCAGTGCAACATTCCTCCTAGCTGCTATTAGCCTTGGGAGAAGGAAAGGAATAACAATCCCACACATGGACATGTAAAGAAAGTCAGTGTCTTTTTAAAAACAAAAACAACATGCATGGATCATGAAGGCTAAATCGTGTTCCATCCCACATCTCACTCCAGTTATACTTACTCCATTGCAGCCTCCCTGCTCTGCTTCTTCAGCCCCCACCCTTAGTGGAACAACAGGAACAAAACTGGGAGGACACAACATTGTGTAATGTTACGGAAAATTCCTAGAGTATTACATGATGCCATTTCCCCAACTGTCTGCCCTTCCAGTTGATCTCCTCCCCCCCCCCCCCAATTGCTGGTGGTCAGCCTTACAATGCTTGAGGATTTTAGCTGGGAAAGGAAAAGAGATCATAGCAAGGAAAAATGAGGCAGGAGTTGGCCAGTCTTGCCTATCTTATCCAAATGCCTCACCGCAGCTCACTCGAGCATCAAGTTGGGATTGAGGGGAAGCTCACTCACAAATCAATTCATATCAGGTTGTCCTTGCTCTGCACTATTTTAATAGTCTTCCTACCTGCTTGAAAGTTATAAGAGACTATTCAAGATTTCCCTTCTTGGGGGAGGGAGTCACAAAGTGACGCTGCAAGGAGAGTTGCCAGGTGCCTGCTATTTGTCCAGGCGGTCCAGTTCTCACTCACTGTCCAGTACCAAAACTGAGTGTATTTTAGGGTTTCCCAGGCCAGAAATGAAGACAGCCAGCTGGGGGAAGTGCAGGGACTCAGGTGGAGCGGCTGGGCCTACTCTGGCAGCCCTTCCCAACCAAAGAGGCCTGCAAGTGCAGGGGAGGACTCTAGTAGGTGAAGGAGGTGTCAGGGCAGAAGTGCTAAGCATCAGCTGTGGAGTGTAAGCTTTGATGCTCAGCAATAAGTTAAGGGGAAGTTTCCTTATTTCACAACAATATAATGAGGGGCCTGATTGAAAGGGCTGCTTATGCAGCTGCTCACCATGCAGGGCACAAACAAATATCAGTTGCATTATCTATCTCCCCTACCCCCCCCCCCATGTTGTAGACAGGAAGAAGAGAAGGAGGTATAACCCTGTTTTCTTTTCCCCACTGCACCAGAGGCAAAAGGAGAATGTGTGGTAATGCTATGTTGTAGACTGATCACTTGTGGACATTTCAGTAGACAAACTCTGCATTCAGTTGAATATAAAATAATACTTGATTTATTCCATGTATGCCCTTCCTTTCCCTCTAAATGGGAGATAAAAGCATCTTTACTCAATTTGCAAATTATGCACACCTGAGCATTTGGTTTGCAGATTGTGTGCACCTGTAGTACTGCTTTCTTGAAAGAGAAGTGCAAAGGGGAAGAGCAATGGCTTTGCTAAAATTCAAAGAGGCATTCCCTTTTCAGTTTGTAGAAGAAGAAGAGTCGGTTCTTATATGCCGCTTTTCTCTACCCAAAGGAGGCTCAAAGCGGCTTGCAGTCGCCTTCCCTTTCCTCTCCCCACAACAGATACCCTGTGAGGTGGGTGAGGCTGAGAGAGCCCTGATATCACTGCCCGGTCAGGTCAGAACAGTTTTATCAGTGCTGTGGCAAGCACAAGGTCACCCAGCTGGTTGCATGTGGGGGAGTGCAGAATCAAACCTGGCATGCCAGATTAGAAGTCTGTACTCCTAACTACTACACCAAACTGGCTCTCTCACCAAACTGTGTGAGAGAGGGCGAGTGTTTTGTTTTGGGGAGTCTCTCCCCTACTAGAAAAACAAACCAATCCTAAGCCTTGTAATTTAAAGTCTTTTTTTCTTTCAAATATCAGCTACCTCATTATAATCGCAGGGGTCTTCAGAACACAACAGCCTTCCTGCATTAGACTAGTGGTTTATTTAGTCTATAGTTATGTTTCTAGTAGGTAGGTCCCCTTGAAAAATCCTCACAAACAAGGTTTGCAGGCCAAAATGTTGCTTTGTTGTTGTCACTGAGAACCTGTCAATGAAGTATACTGCCTCTGAATGTTTATTTATTTAAGCCCCATCTCTCCTGCTTTATCAGGTTATGAGACAAATAACAACAGCTGAAATGAACAAATGAAACACACATGAACATGGCAATTCCACTGAGCCAGGGAGGGGGGCTGCCTGCTAGCGCCCATTGTATTTTAGGTACAATGGGCTTTACATCTAGTATTATATAAAGATATCACGCTTTATCTTGTCCAGTAGCCGCAATGAACAGCACTAAGAATCCTCCCGTAGACTCTGATTATGACAAATAATGAACTTTGAAAGATCATGTATTATTCTTGCTGTCTGAACTGTAATATTTTAGGTCACTTAGCAATCAATAGCACTTACATAATTTGTTCTCTTAACATGGATTCATGGTATACCAATAATTTATTTAATTGTACAGTACAAGATCCTGAGTCCGTGACTAAAAGATCAGTATGAAAAAAAACAGATATTGGAAAATAAAGAAAAATTGTACCACAGAGGCCATAAAGGCATATATTAGTTATGAAAACTGCTGAAAGAATCCCCTTCCCTCGGCATGTCAGTCTGCTGGTAGCTTCCTGCATAAACTTTTTCTCCCATGCCTGATATTACAGGAAGATATATTAAGCAAAACATTTATTGATAAATGAGTCTGAAAATAAAACCAGGATGAATCTGAAGGAACAGATTTTGTTTGCTGTGCATCTTACCTCCCATGAAAAGCCAGTGGGCTGAAATCTTTCCCCAGCGTAATGCAGCAGTCTGGTTCACGGACGCTGTTTGGATAGGGTTTTTGTGGTTCTCCCTGAACAGCCATCATTTCCTTCAGCAGCTTCAGCTCACGGAAGTTGTTGGAAATAGGCTCTGCTGCCATGTCTCCAAGGAAATCCACATGGTGAGGGACTGAGGCCTGGGTCAACTCCATATCTACTTTTCTAGATATTGCGCTGTCATCTTTGTTGTCCAAGTACATAGCTCTAGTACTTAATGGAGTTTGTTTTCTTGCCTGAAAAAGGATGCAGATCAAAGGTATCAATAGGAACGGAACTTGTATGTCTACCATTACACAAATATATAATATTTTACATGAACATATGGATCTGCCTGACATCAATTCAAACCATTGGTCAATACTTTCTACTCAGACTTTCTTCTCCAGCATCTTAGGCAGAGTTCTTTCTTGCATAGTGCAGGGGTTTGAACTAGATGACCCTGGAGGTCCTTTCCAGCTCTATGATTCTGTGATTCTTTCACATCAGCAGTTACCTGAGCAATTTAACTGGAAATACCAGTATTGAATTTGGAACCTCTTCACACAAATCAGATGTTCTACCACTGAGCTACATCTCAGTCACAGGTTTCTACTACTAAATATTAATACATTCTTGAAACAATGTTGTCTTTTTGGAATTAGGTGCAGTGTTTTCCCAAGGAGGGGAGAGAAAGCAGAGGACTCTGAGAGAACTGCAGGCATGAAGACCCACAAGGATGCCAGCACTCAATGTGGCAGTGTGGGAGAAATGTGGGAAATAGAGTCCACATTGTGGATGCTGTAGGATACACTTGAAACACCATGGTTTTACCATAGTGTTTCAGGTGCATCCTAGAGTACCCTGCAAGACAGTAATTCCGCTTCTGGTTGGACAGCTGGATGTGATGCTGTAGTATCACTGGCCACTAGGGTCAACCCCACCCCCTCCAATCTCACTGGAAACCAGTTGCTATTTTTCACACCTTCTTAGTTGACGTTTCCCCCATTTTATTTATCTCATTAAAGTATCCTAGGGATTACAGTAGTTGTAACCTACCAAGGTTATACAGAAGTGCTTTTGGCACTTGCCCCAAATCATACTTGCATAAGCCTACTTGTAGTTTTAGGTGAGTAGCCATACATGTTTGTAACAGCGAAACAAATTCAAGTCCATTTGCACTTTAGAACCATCAAGTTTGGTATCTGCCCAAATGAGTTCTGATTGATAAAAGCTTACAGCCTGGAAAATTCTGTGGGTCTTTAAGGTGCTATTGGACTAGTAGTTTGTATTATCATAGAGTTCTTAAAAACAAGAAATACAGTGTACTTAGAATTTGCCTTTTCACCTGCTTTACAGCATTTCGTTTGTTAATATCATCGAGCATGGTGATAATTTAAAAACCCAAACAAGTATACACTGACCTCTTGTGGCAAACATAAAGGCATGTTGAAACTGGTATTTTGAGTAAAGAGCTTACGCAAAATGCATCTGTTCAGACCAACACCTGACCATGTTAAATTATTTTTAATGGAGCTCTGTCAGGCTACATAGTGCTTTAGAGAATGGTATAAGCAAGCCAGGTTCCTGCTTTGAGAAGTCTGCAATTTAAATGTCTATGTGATATAAGGGAAACAGATGTGTGTGTGTGTTTCTGTCAAACAGAACAAACCAGCAGAATGACAACTCTCTATACCAAACTGAATATTGCTTTTAAGGGTTATTCTGTTAAAATGTACCACTAATATTGTCTAGACGTTCTGGATTTTGATAACACTTTTACACAGTAGACTCTAAACAGTCTAGTAATTCCATTGAAGAACATAATTATGTTTAGGATGGCACTGTTAAATAATTACTTTTGCAGGTTATGGGTTACACACAAGTCAGGATATTTTTTTGTTTATTATTTTGATTTTTAGCCCTCCGCTCCCAGTTGGCTCGCAGCAGGTTACATAATCTCATAATCGTGGTACAATAAAACATCCTTATCTATGGTTCCTCTAGATATTTGTGAAACAGCCTGGGGAGTGGGACGTGTCCAGCTGCCCAAGTTGGAATAGGGCCAATAGGGTGCAGCCAGCAAAGCTTTGATTGGCTCTGCCCCTGCAGCTCCATCCCTCCATCCCTGGACTCTAAACTCTTTGATCTCAGGCGCGCCTCAGCGCCTGGAGCCACCAACAGGTAAGGGGAGAGGGCCCTGGGCAAAAGGTTGTGGTGGAGGGCTTGCTAAGGAGAGCCTCTTGGCCTGCTAAGCAGGGCCTGCTAACAAGGGCCTCTTGCCCTGCTAGGCTGGGCCTGCTAACAAGGGCCTCCCAGCCTGCTGACTGCCTGCTAAGGAGCTCTGTCCTGGGGCTGCTAACAAGCTGGCCATAAAAAAAAATCTACAGAGGTTTATGACCATCTCACATTGTTGCTAAGGTTGCCAGATCTGACTTGGGAAGTTTCTCGAGATTCAGTGGCACTATCTGGAGCCGACATTGGGGAGGGGATGAATACTATAGAACCCACCTTTACAAGTTGCCATTTCCTCTAAGGGAACTGTTGCCTGGAGCAATTTGCAATTCCAGGAGAACTCCGGGCACCACCTGCAGGTTGATAATTATATTCTGCTCTGAAATTATCCCATAAAGCTGCTCACTTCCAGAGACATCCACCAACAGGGTACCCTAATCAGTCTTCACACAGTTAAGTTTATTGGGGTTGGGGCTCAAGCACTGTTTCAATCACTTGTTGCTACCATTCACTCATACATGTAGGTAGACTGAGTTATTAAATTGTGTGGGTGTGCTTCTCCCCCTAGACTTGCAAGCCACAGGGCTAATCAAAACAAGAAACTTTTATTTATAAGAACAAAACATCAGGAAAATAAACAACGTTTCACTGAGATCCTATACCCACAACTGTGATCTTTCATTTAAAATTTATTTTTTCAGTCTATTCCAAGCAGCTCTTCTATACAGTTCCCCTCAATCAGAAAAAAGCCCCTATCCCCTAAGTTGCCAGTTTCTCTCTGTTCCTAACCCATCTAACTGCTATTTTTCAAATCCCCCTCTCTCAGTATCCCATCCACTGGGACTTCCTTTGTTTAAGATGGGCTCCCACCCACTTCCTGCTTCTTCAGGAAGAGAAGCTCAGTGTGTACCTTTGCTGCACTAAGCAAGCAGCAACTATTAAACTCAGCTTTCTGTGTGCTGATGTGTGCAATGTAGTCTGCTTGCAGCCTAGCCATGTGCAGCTTTTGTAACTGCCTTTTAAACTTTTGGACTCTGCTTCAGGAAGGAGACTGAAGCAGATGAATATGACATATATTTGTAAATAATCTTTCCAGTAAAGATTTCTCTCTTTTAAATCTCAAAGCACTGTGAGTTTGAATCTGTGCCTCATTAAAATACTCTATAGTTCTATTTCTCTGGAGGGATTTAGGACCAAGCCAAGTCCAAAAGGCTCAACACTGTCCATCACAACCACTTATTTATTACATTCACAGTTGGTACTCTCAACGTCAGTAGTTGGAGCTGCAGAACATGACAGAGCAGGCTTTGTGAAAACTGTGGCCCTAATCTAGCTCTAGTATTAAAAAAAAAAAAAAGTTGAGTAGAACCAGTGGTGGATGCACATCAACAGATGCATCCATTAAGTTGAATAGGGCCCAAATGAGCATCACACTTCATTATCTCTTCTTTATGTGCATTGGCTGCCTATATGGATCTCTCTTGCTGTCATTTTCTGTGATGTACACTGATAGACTTTCTGTCTCACAAGGATCTCTAATCAAACTGCTTCTGTAGATTGCTGTATAATGGCAAGCAACACTAGAAAAAACCAAAATGAGTTCCCAAAAGTAAAACTATTGAAAAAAAAAGGGAGACAGGAGCAAGAGGAGACAGCTGAAGTGGTTTCTCCCTCTCTTCTACCAGCACTATTGCTAAACTCCTCAGCATGTGTAACCCTGAGTCCACTAGGGGGGGCTAAAGAGCTGACTAACGTTACACATGCAGGGCAGATGTTACAGTGATGTGGGGTAGAAGAAAAGGAGAATTCAGGGTGGACCTCTTGGTGACATCATCAGGCTCCTTGAGGGCTCACATTCCAAAATGAATAGAATGAGCTATTTGATAATTTATTCTCAAATAGTTCAACAGGTGGTGAACCTTTCTTTTAGGAATAATAGTGACAGGACCAATTGATGTCACAATGACATCTGTTTTTGTTTGTTTATATACGGCTCTCCCCTGTGGCCCTGAGTAAAACAAAGAGCTGTAGTTAAGAACTAGGAGAGAAATTAAGGGGGCTTGCTACACAATTAGTTCCCCCTCTCTTTACCTTCTACAAGTCAAGTTACCAATGCTGAACTGACATTAATGAGCATTTTGAAGGGTGGGATATAAATAATAGTCACTATTACCATTATTATTCAGACTCCTAGCCATGGGGGGTTGGCAGGGGCAATGCCCCTCCTAAAATTTGCCGAACCCACTCAGCACCTACCCACTAGCCTTGTAGTTATAGCAGCAGTGAGTGAGAGATGGTTGTAGACATTGGTGGTGGAGGTGGCAGAGCTGGGCAGGTAAGGTGTGGCATGGTGCTATTCCTGGTGCAGGTGCAAGGCAGGTGCCAACGATCACACATAGTGCAGCAGTTAGTGGGCACCCGCCATAGACTCTGCCGCCAAGCTCTGCTGCTATGGGAAGTTGTTGCCACTGCTGCAGGTGCTAGTTTCACAGGAGGAGGCAGTTGGATTGGCAGCAGCTACTGCCCAAATTCCATGGATATCATCTGAGTTCCTGCAGACTGGCGCCTCACACGCCCACCACCTTTGAGGGACTGCTTCGCTGGCACTGGGTGTGAATCAGCGGCAGGGCTCACCCGCCCTTTGGGAGCAGGGGGGAAAGAGAGGCGTACTCTGACGGAAGGGGGAGGGAAGGAGGAATGTGCGGGATGAGGCAAGGCCAGCAGTTGAGCACACAGCCTCAGGCTACTGTCCCTTAAAAAGATTGCCTCCCCAGCAAAAACAATTCTGGCTGCAGAGCTGATGACGTTAGTGATGTTGAGGATTTTTCAGAAATGATGCCACAAGGTCATATCACGTTCATGGGTCTCATACAGCAAGCAAAACCTAACAATAAACTCAGAGATGAACCACGCACAGGATTCCTCAGTGGGAACACAGCTCCCACTCAGACACATTCCTACACAATGGCAGCACAAGAAGAGCTCCCCAGGACTAGCTTACAAATGTATTGTTTGAGCGATTCAAAGTATACATCCTGTTCCGAATACCATATTGAAGATTATGGAGGATCAAAGAGACACAGCAGGACAAGACACAAAAATAATCTCCTTTTCCCCGCAACCCAAATGTATAACCAGATTTTATTCCTATTTGGAATGCATGAAAGCATTTTACATTATATAGGGGGAAGTAATGTTTTTTATAATACTATAAAAATAGCTTCAATTGCAATTATATGAGTTGTCTTTCAAAAAATAATGTATTTTTCAAACTCGGAACATTGTGTCGTATTACTAATGCTGCCTGCTGCTATTACAATGGTATGCTATGAAAATATAAAGATCCCAGAAGTTACACCTTGTAGCCCCAGCTCTGTACAACATTCCCACATCCTCCTCTATCAAGGGGAAATCTCATGGGCAGAGCTTTCAGACTGCATGTCTGCTGCCTTACCACTCTGTGCCACAAGAGGCTCTTACAGTGCAATTATACCCTACAGCAATAAGTTTTTTTTTTTAAATTCTTAGAAATAAGTTAAAGCAAGGCTGTGGCTCAGGGAATACTTGGCATGCAGAGGATCCTGCATCAGTCCACAACATCTCCAGTTAAGAGAAATGGATAGCAGATGGTACAAGCAAAAACACACAAAGACCTTGTGTGTGAAAGACACACAAAGGCTGGGACTTGGGAATGTTCAGCCTGGAGAAAAGGAGGTCGAGAGGGGACATGATAGCCCTCTTTAAGTATTTGAAAGGTTGTCATTTGGAGGAGGGCAGGATGCTGTTCCCATTGGCTGCAGAGGAAAGGACACGCAGCAATGGGTTTCAACTACAAGTACAACGATATAGGCTAGATATCAGGGGGGAAAATTTCACAGTCAGAATAGTTCAGCAGTGGAATAGGCTGCCTAAGGAGGTGCTGCCCTCACTGGCAGTCTTTGAGCAAAGGTTGGATGCACACTTTTCTTGGATGCTTTAGGATGCTTTGGGCTGATCCTGCATTGAGCAGGGGGTTGGACTAGATGGCCTGTATGGCCCCTTCCAATACATCTCAAACAGCTCGCTCTGGAGGAATCATGCTGATCAGTTGGTATCAAGTCACCCTAAGGCTGCCAGGCCTAGGATTGCTAACCCCCAGACAGGACCTAGAGATCTCCCAGAATTACAACTGATCTCCAGTAAAAATCTGCCCCAGGAGAAAATGACTACTTTGGAGGATAGATTCTATAGCATGACACTAATCTGAGACCTCTCCCCTTACCATACCATACCATACCCTGCCCTCCTTAGACTCCACCAAAAATATCTCCAGGAATTTCCCAACCTGGATCTGGCAGCCCTAGTCAGGCCTGTTCCCAGTGAGTCCTCCCTTAAAGGCGCAAATAGGCCTGTAAAGGACCCAAAACTAACTAACACTCTCTCTCTCTCTCTGCTTTTTTACTCACAGAAACCCAGCCTAGAATACTGTGGTTGCCGAGCAACAGCTCCTAGGGGGAATCCATTGTTTAAAACTACAGGCACTCCTTTTATCATTTTCAGTTTAAAAAAAAAAAACCTCCAGTGTGATTGTTTTTAAAGATTTCACATTTTTCTGCAAACTTGGGCCTATTTTCTGGTTTGTCAAAAGACCTGACTTGCCCATGCATGGTTCCAGTCACCAGATTAAAGTGTCCTTAGATTTGGCCAACTTTACTATTAATGTATAGATGATGGTTTCTTCCTGAGACCATGGACAGCTACAATACAGACTGCTTTGAGCCTGGTCTGAGTACAGCAGATTTATGTGTACATGTGAGTACCCAACTGATGTTTCCTCATCAAGAGTAAATCCAGAGAATAAAAGGGATTGGGGAGAAATTTCCCACAGATATAGAGTCTAAACGGACTTCAGCTCTTCAGTAATCTTGTTTTCTAGAAAATAAGCATTGAAGAAATATAAAATCAGCATCACTTGACCAGACACTCCCCTATCTCCTTTTTCCCTCTCGTTTCTAGGACAACACAAAGAAACAAAAGGCTTGAGAAAAGCCTCAACAGCCTTTCAAACTGAGCAACAAACTCTCTAAAATACATTGGAGAAAAAATGTGTTATTGTACTCAGAGTGACACCTGCAGATCATTGTTATTCTGAAGTGTCAATCTTCTTTATGTCTAACGGCAGGTGTTTCAAGTTTGCAGTGGAGACAGCAGCATAATAATGAGCAGTAAAGGGTTTGTATTGCACATTTCCTGTCCTCCAAAGCCTCCATCTTGTTCATAGAAAAGAAGATGCTTAAGTAAGCTACTTATCCCAAATGGCTTAAATCACTGAGGAGTCTACTGTCATTCTTCTCAGACCCAAACATATAACTACAACCTGCATCATTTTTTATTCAAATACCTCTACACTCCAGTCTTGGTTCAGCTGACATACGATAATGTGGTGGTCCAGTAGAGGGGATTTAAGTTGTTTGCCATGCTCAGATGAAAAAAAGCGGTGTCCACTGAAGCGTAATAATCCTATCCACCTTTCCCACAGGCCTTTTTCTCTCCCATTAAAAAAGTAGTGATACTACTATTGGAGCCCACACATCAGGGTGCAACCCTCTTGTGAATCCTACATATATGAATGCTCTAGCTCTAGAAACATGTGACATGCAACCAGAAATATGTTGTTTTGCTGTTAATATGGAGTTTCTCTACTGAATTTCTTAAAATGTATGGTATTCACTAGGGGACCAAGAATAGTGCCTTGCTTTATCTTGTGCTTGACATTCAGATATTATTTTCTGCTTCTAGGGAATAGTCCAGTTATATGTTAATACTATATGTGGTATATGTGGTAATACTATATCATTTGGTGATAATTAAACAGAGTTTAAAGCATAAATCTCTGTTATGCCCTTGCGACCATACATGAGCATCATTCGTCACTGAAACTAACAAGTTCAGCTCTTGGAGAAGAATCCATTCACAATTGAAATATGTATTTTAAGTATTATACAAGGAATTGCATTGCATTGAAGTTAAACCACAAAGTCTTCAAGCAGATTTTAAAATAGGACATCATTGTAGAGTGGATAACAATTGTCATTGCTTGGTACTGGTAAAGCTCTGGTGAGGATTCATCTGCAAATTCTCCCTGAACACATTACAAACAATATACATATATGTGCACTACATGCATCTATAAACACAAATAAAAACTATGTATTTCTCAGAAATTGTCAGAGGAGAGTACTGGAGCAAAGAAAAGCATTTTTCAAAATTCAGTTACATGCACTAGTTACAACCTTTAAAGTTTTCCACAGCCAATACTAACATCTTTGACAGACTGTCCCTCCCCATATGTTTCTATTTGCCAACTACAGTCTTCTGGCGTCCCACCTTCTAGTTGCTCCCTGTGATGGACAGCTCTTTAAAAGCAAGCCTCAAAGTGCTGATATATCATAGAACCATAGCTAGAGAGCTTGAGTGACAGACTGCACTAAGTACTCTGACTGGTCAGCAACAGCTATGCAAGCAGTATGCTGAGGGAATTGTAATTCTTTTTTTATTATATTATATATAAAGCGTTTACAGAAAGATGAAAAAAGAAAAGAACGACCAGCTAGCAAAGTAATTATTGATACATATGAGAATATAGTCTGTTATTATCTTAGGAAGTATATAGTCAGTTCCCATCGCATACCAGCCCCAATCTAGAAGTTACTGCTGTCTTTCTTAAGAAAGTCCAGGTAATTGTTCCACTGTTCGTCATATTCTTCAGGTGGTCGCAAAAAATGGAATTGTGCTCTTTTCCATAATATATCTACTGGTAAGTCTTGAAAGATTTGTGCTTCTTGATCCACCAATTTCAGTGGCATCTCCCGATGCTTTTTTAGTAGATTGTTTCTTGCAGCCTTGCTGTCAAAGCT
The DNA here is from genome assembly GCF_049243985.1 of Paroedura picta. Lineage (NCBI taxonomy): Eukaryota > Metazoa > Chordata > Lepidosauria > Squamata > Gekkonidae > Paroedura > Paroedura picta. Next base: position 85,081,249 of record NC_135374.1, on the reverse strand, counting down.
TACATAGATGTCTCTTGGTTGTTTCTTTCATGCAGCCACCTTTGAATAAACTCTGTATACTTTGTCAATCCGGATCTCTTCCTCCTCTAGATAGTCTTCCAGGCTTTCGGTGATTTCCTTCCTCAGGCCTATTTTCCCAAATTCTTCCAAAACGCCTTTGATTTTTACATTCCTAGCTTTAGATTCTACTTCCAGGGCTTTGAATTTGTCTTCTGCCACTCTCTCCTGCTCCTGTTGATTAACTTCCAGACATTGGATTCTCGTTTGGTGTGTTGCCAGCTGAGTTGTGTTTTCATCAGCTACTTTTTTCAAACCATCGATTCTGTCTGGAAGCTCTTTTTTGGTGTCTTGAATCTCCTTTTCAACCTTTTTGACTACTTCCAAATATCTCTGAATTGCCCGTGCATAATAGGCGATACATCTGTGCATTGGTTAGGTTTTCCATTGCAGTATTCATCAACTCTGCAGGATGCATACACCACCATATAATCACAGATCACGGACAGGGTGTCTCGCGAGAGTTCAGGAGATCATGAGTTATCAGTTAGTCAATCTCTGAGTTCTGTCAACAACTCCCGTTGGGTTCTCCATCGTAAGATCTTAAGCTCTTTCTTTTGTTTATTTTAACGAGTGTGTTTAACTGGCTTGCCTCCCGTCTGAAGAAAGAATTCCCTTGCAAATTGGTTAGGGGGGGAGAAGGGGGGCTAGTGCCTGCCTTTAAAGAAAGAGAAAGTGAACAGAGAACTCACAGTCTTTGTGTTGATAATTCACCAGACTGCCGCTCCTTGTGTTGATTGTTCAAGCTGGGAAGAGAGAGCCTGAGAAGAAAGCAGGATTTTATGCAGCTGGTCGTTTCAAGATTAGAAAGTTGTTTTCGACACCGGCGCCATTATGGCCCCGAGCACAGGCAGTGATGATCTGGAGAACTTAGTCTCCACAGATCTGTAGGACACTCAGGATGCTGTTCCCAGCTCCTGGGGCGACCAGCGAGCAAGATTTGCGCACCTCGCTCAGGTCTGCCATGTGCTTCTGCTCCTGGCCCTCTGCTTGGCTCAGGAGCCCGTTACAGAACGGGCTAGCATGGTGCCATCTTCCTGTCGTCCTGACCTGAGGGAATTATAATTCTGACAGAAACCTGAATTGAGGGATGATCATTCTGCACCTTAGTGTCATGAACCCCGATTCATGCCGGTTTCACTTTTTGCAGCCTGGCAAGGCCAGGCATTGTAAAACTGTAAATCTGTCTCCATGACTCCCCTGCTTTCCCAGTGGGGCATCACTATCCGCCTGCCTTATCAAACTGCTCTTTCAATCTTGCAAAGATAGCGGAGACTCAACAGAAATGTAACTGTTGGGATCAAAGCCGAGCCATCTGGTTGGCTAGTGCCCTATGCTCTCCCGCCCAAATGCCTATGTCCTCCTCCCCTATCAAATGTACTCTATAATAACCCTGGGGTGTCTTATTGTATCTTCATAACTGCCAAGATCTTTGCTCTGGAGATCTTGGCAAGTTTCAGTGATTCTGTAGTTTCTGTTTAATAAAGATCTTATTTGGATTTTCAGCTACCTGTTGAACCTTGAATGTCTCTTTACAATGGACTCTATGGGCTGGGCTCAGCTTGATTCCTGTCACTTAGCTTTTAAACATTTGAAGAAATTTTATTCAGAAAACACAGTTTTGATTAAAGAGTATGGGTTTAGCCTAAGCTGAAAAACAGTTCTACACAGACAGAAGAACTAGGAATAATACTTGTCAGAATGATTTGGGTAGTAGATTTAAAGTCCCAAACATGAGCCAAAAGAAAGGGGATATATCTTCTATGGAGAGAAGAAAAATCCCTGCCCAGATACACATGGAAATTAGCCCTGAGGACTTCCCTGGTCTGATGGGAATGGATGCTGCTTTTGACACCTCAGGTATTAGAGGGAAACTAGTGTTTCAAAGAAACGGAGATTGGATACTGACAGAAGGTACCAGTCTTCAGAAAACCAGTGGAGTTTAAGAAAACTCGAATCAAAATACTGTAGAGTTTGAGAAAACATAGATACAAAAGCCTCTCACTATTAAGAACTAAGAAATAAAGGGAATATATTTTTAATTTTGGAATTGTAGGCTGCCTTAAGCCACAAATAAAAAGTGAAGTATAAATATTTTAAATAAATAAATAGTCCAGATGTTTATATACACAGGTTGGGGGAGGTGAGGAACATTCAAGAATCACACAAGTTCCTTCCATCTTCTTCCTCTGTTCCCTTTTTCTCTCTCAAGTTCCCACAAAATCGAAATCCATGCTCTGGTGTGTTCATGTTTATACTTAATGAACTTGATAGCTATGCCACTAATTGTTCTATTTTTTTTCTCATGATAAAGAGGCCACTTTCCCAAATGCTGCTGTTTCACATTCGTTATCACCCTTGTATTAGTATGGGAATCGCTATATGCAAAGGTGCCTGCATATGTATATGCAGCAGTAAAAGAGTTTATGTTGGCTATTGTAAGTGCTGGCTTGAATCCAGTCGTTTCCCAGATGGCTTGTTCCATTGTGCTCCATCCCATAATACAAGCTTTCTGGGCAAGAAAATCACTTCGCCAGAATTGTTTGTTTCCTTGTTCACCTGACTGTGCAATATCCACCCAACCATGCAGATTCTTCCAGCAGCTGAAAGAAAAAGAAAAGGAGCAAGCAGGGAGTCGTGATCAGATTTTGGAACTGGTAGTGGGAAGACTAAGCTCCAAATGATTTCCGTAACTCAGAAAATCTGGACACACTTTAACTACACAAATATATCCATTATTATTTCCAGTATTCCTGTAATAATTGGACTAATTTCAAAGGAAGGGAATTAAAAATAAGAAATGACGTTATCATTGTGTTATTGCCACCTATGTGCTAAAAAAGACAGAAGAATGTTCAGAATTTTTATACAGCAAAGGACTAATTCTATTCAGAAAGGTAATTCTGCACTGCAAAGGGCTTCTGGATGATTTTGAAAAACTCTGCATGGTTTAAATGGCTGGCATTCAAAATGAGACTTCTTCAGAAAGTTTTCATTTGAAGCTTAGAGTCACTGCTCAACCCACTACAAATCTTCTGCAGTTACTGACCAAGTCAAAATTGCCAAGCCAAAATGCCAGTGTAACAATAGCACAGTGTACTGTGTGACTAATTTATAATGGATGACACTACAGAAATGCTTACAGATGTTTGGAAAGTCTAAGGAGGGAAGTCACTTCCATGGTTCCACAGAACTAATTGTTTCTATAAAATCTTAATGCTCCCTCACCTCCCAGTACGTGCTTAGGGGACCACCCATAGGACCCAAAGGCTTAGAGTTGCCAGGCATGTCCTGACAACCAACAAGTGATGGGGGAGATCAGGAAGCAATCAGCATCCCTGGCACAACGCTATTGCTTTCTGTATGAGAAAGAAGTGACATTATCATGTTGAGGCTAACACTCTAGTATTCACATAGAACTCTGTGGTCCTTTCAGGACTCTGTCTCCACCCATAGACATTATTTATTCCATGTATATCCTGCCTTTCTCCTGTGGAACAAATGGCAGTATACAAACACCACATCCAACTCCAGGCCTGCCCAACTCCAGCAGGTTTATGGCAGCATGTTTCTATAGGCTATAGCTTTCAGTCTCTGACCAAAATAAGTTTCAAAAATACAGTAAAAATATGCCCTCAGTGTCAATAAGTGTAAAAGATAATACAGTTACCAACTGACCTAAAACTTGTGTTTAGATATGCTCTGGAAACCAGTTTCCATATCTCTTCTCAACACATCTTCACAGCCTAGCTTAACCTAAGGGTAAAATACAATAATAGTGACATGTAGTTTGGGAGGCTGAAGTGGGGAGGGTATGAAACCCTGCCTCCCACTTCTTGTGTGAGTTGAGCTCTGCTAATGGAAAACACAGAAGGGAGCATTCTCACCTTCTTCTCCCATGGTAGACTTCCGACCCCATGTGGCTACTAGCCATGGTGACTGAGGCCATGACTACTAGCCATGGTGACGTCCACATTCCAGAGCCAAAATGCAACATCAGGGAAAGGCCTCAGCCTCTATACCAGTCTTTCTCAACTTTTTTACTGTTGAGAACCCCCTGAAACATTCTTCAGGCTTTGAGAAACCCCAGAATATGGTTGGGAAACATAGCTGTGTACATGCCTACCTGGGGCCTCTCTTCTTCCAACCCCTTCCAGGCGAGTGCCGTGGCGAGCAAGAGTGGCAGTGGTACATGCAGCGTGCACACATATGTGTGTGCACGCCACCACCCCTGCTGTAGGGGTCACAGCATTAGGGCGGTTGAGAACCGCTGCTTTACAGAGGGGGCATATTGGTGTGTCCTTTGGCACAACCCCGGTAATAACCTTTCTCATGGCTGAAAGTGGCTACAGAAGTTCTTATACTGGATCTAGCCTATGTAAGTCACTCTGACCTTCTTGTAATAATAATGGAATTAAATGAAAAAAGGGAATGCATGCAGTCTCATTAACATTGCAAGGAAGCAGAGAAGCCATCTAGTTCAAGTCCTTGCTCAATGCAGGAAAAGTCTAGAGCACCCCTGACAAGTGTTCATCCAGCCACTGCTTGAAGACTACCAGTAAGGGGTAATTTACCACCTCCATTGATAGCCTATTCCACTGTTAACCTACTCTTACTGTCAAAAAAGAAATACTATTGATCCAGTTCCTTTCCAACCATAATTTAAGCCCATTACTGCATATCTTTTCCTCTGCTGCCAATAGGAACAGCTCCCTTCCCTCCTCTAAATGACCGTTTTTCAGATTCTTAACAAGAGCCATCATGTTCCACCCCTTCAATCTCCTCTTCTCCAGGTTGATCATATAAACATATGTACATATAGACATCATTGAAATGATTACCAGTTTTGATCTGTGTTTTGCTTTTGTGCTATGTTATGGAAGAATTCTTTATCTATCTGAAAAGAACTAAAAGTAGAATCTTCTTCTTCTCTTTGTGCTGGTAGAACATAGCAGCAAACCAGCACAGTGTGCCTAAGACCCTGCTATGCTGACAGCATAATATACAAGCATGAAGCATAGCACTGGCTGGACATAGCCATTGCAAAAAGAAAATGCTGGATAAAGGAGGTAAGCATGAGGCTGGGTTCCATGACATCATCATAGCATTTGTGGAATCACTGTGTATTGATTGGCCAATGTGGAACCATCATCACGATGCTTCATTTTGATTGGTGGAGGGCAGCCGTATTGCTAAGGACACTGGGAATAGCTGTTGATGTTGCTCCATTAGCTTTGCTTTCTAATGTTTCCTTTCAGGATCTGACTGTACTGCTGGTGAATTTAGGATAAAATTTCAGTTATGCTTATACAAAAATTGGCAGCCGTCACTCACATAGTGGGACCATAATATTCACCAGTATGACTAAAACAGACTGAACCGTATTCTCTTGGGAAAGGGCGCGGGTTCATTTACATGTCTGTTGTTTTCCATCTGAAGTTTTGTTTAAGACTTTCACCCCACAGAATTATTTCTTTTTAAAATAAATCTAAAAAGCTGTGAATACCATCTACAACAGTATTTCATGAAACAGAAACACAAAGAGAGAATGTTACATAATCTCAGCGCACCGTGCAAGAGGACATGGATTGAGGTACTGTTTCATACATTAATTTTGTTTTGAGGCAAAAAGAGTATGAAATTCCCTTCATCATTTCAGTGTCTGAGGAAAGCATCAATAAGCTGGGAAAGATTCCAGGCCAAATTGCCAGGTTTAGCTGAGCTGTGATTAGTAACTAGGCTTTCTTCCTGAACAATGGGGGCAAGAGGAGTGAAGGAAATCAGAAATTCACAGCCCTGCAACAAAAAAAGAATGGATATCTAATCACCCTATTAGAATATCATGAAAAGTTATGGTGGGTGCTGTACACCAGTGGTCCCCAACCTTTTTATCACCTGGGACCACTCAACGCCTTTTACTGAGGCCCGGTGGGGGGGGGTAGTTTACTCCTCTACTCTCAACCACTGCGCTAGCGCTCTCTGATCGCTATGGTAATGTTTAAACATCCCTTCAAAATAAGATACAGACACACCACAGCAGTGAACATAAGGAACATTTTATTTTCATGGAAATTTTAACTTATGACAATGACAAATCAATGGGAACCCTGAGCTTGTTTCTCTGCAACGAGATAGTCCCATCTGGGAATGATGGGAGACAATGACACCCAAAGTGTGTTGTAAAGGGCTGGGGGGGGGGAAGAGAAGGGGTCCTTCGCAGCCCACCTCCAATTAGTCCATCGACCACATGTGGCCCACGGCCCACAGGTTGGGGATTGCTACTGTACACTACAAAAGGCTCTGGGAGGACCTGCACAACATAGTTCTTTGGGTTATATCCAGACACGGCAGAGGAGAAATCCCCCATTCCATATGAGTGTGATATTCCCTAGGAGTTAGAGTGTAGAGTGTGCCGTAGCCCTGATTCCCTGCAAGGACACAGAGGATGACCTAAGACCTGCTAGAACTTTATGATGGTTTATTCAACTACATACAAACTGAGGTTCATAATTATGTTCACCATTCTTTTTTAGGGGATTAGGAAGAGCAGGCAAGGAACCCCTCTGACTGTAGCCACCTAGATCCCACCCCCCAGATACATTCACCAAATGTTTGGAAGCCATCGCCATCCCCTCCAAGACGGAGGTCCTGTGGCTGGGCTGAAAAGGGGAGGGACAGGAAGTGTGCCTACCCACTATGGGAGGGGTACAACTTAACATCTCTTCTTTGGCCAGAAATTTGGGGGTGACTCTGGACTCCCAGGTCATAGTATTAGTCCATACAGCATTTTACCATCTTTGCCAGACAAAGCTACAAGTGCCCTACCTGCACTCAGACTGTTAGGCCACAGTGATCCATGCAACGACCACCTCTAGATTAGATTCCTGTAACTTGCTTGTCCTTGTTCATGACCCAGAAACTGCAGCTGGTGCAGAATGCAGTTGCTAAGGTCCTCACAGGTGCATATTGGAGGACCCATATACAGCTTGTGCTGAGGCAGCTGCATTGGTTGCCAGCTGTGGCCCAGATCAAGTTCAAGGGTTTCATTTTAATCCTTAAATACATCTATGGCTTGGGCCCTACCTATCTAAGGGACTGCTTATCTCCTTATGTCCCCTGCAGCAGTGGTCCCCAACCTGCGGGCCGCGAAGGCCATGGCACCGGGCCACGGCTCCCTCTCCCCACCCCCCCCGCAGTAAAAAACTTCCCAGGACGCAAGCTTGCGGCCCGGGAAGCTTCTTACTGCGGCAGGGCGGGGAGAGGGAATCAGGGCCGGGCTGCGCCCGTGCGGGCACAGCCCGATGCGGGGGCGCGGCCCGATGTGCGGGCGCGGCTCGCAGGCGCGGCCCGATGTGCGGGCATGGCTCGCGGGCGCGGCCCGATGTGCGGGCGCAGCCGATGCATGGGCGTGGCCCGCGCCCCAATGCCCTGCCGGTCCCCAACCTCAGAAAGGACTGAGGACTCTTTGCTCTACTTTATCTGCCCTCCCATTTCAACCAATATTATTTATTTACTTAATTGATCCCCCTTCTGTTTTCCAAATAGGGACCCAAAGTCACTTACACTGTTCTCCTGACCTCCATTTTATCTTCACAATAAAACCATTCATTGCCCTGAGGTCCCACTGCCCACCACTACTAGAAGGGGGAGGGGAGATCAACAATCTACTTACAAAAAAATTACATAAAATTCCTGACAATTCCTAGAGCTACCTAGTGAAAGTACTAACTTTGGGCATTACTGGAAACTCTGTGATAAGAACTTCCAGTTTTACAATTCAGTTTCCAGCAATTCCCTTTGTCTACCCTTAGTTATCAGGGTCACTCTAGGAATTGCTAGGAACTCTATGGTAAGAATATCCTACAAATAGATGAGACCTTATTTTTCTTTATATTTTTCCTCAATTGTGCTGCCCCCCTCCCCCGGCTTCCCAATGAATACAATACTGGTATTGGGATTTTGGAATATGAGGAAATATTAATATTTGGGTGGTTCAATATACACATACCCCAAGATACTATGTTTTTTGTTTTGCACACTCCTAGGTGTAAACTGCACGGAGCTTTTATTCTAACCCCAGATCGATTCAGTCCCTGCTGTCTACACAGAATGCGATTTCCGTTTGGATTTGGGGTGATTTAAAATTTCCTTCTGCAGCAAGAAGGATTGATCCGGAGTGACCCTACCTTTATTGTGCGATATCTTCGAGTGCTTTTAATCCTGAATATATTATAAAATCGCATTGTTTTGAATCGGGGCTCTCCTCCATGGTAGAGGACCCGTGATTGGCCACAGGTGGTCATGTGATGAATTTGCCTTAAAGGAGAAGCCCCTAATTTCTCTCAACTTCTGTCGGTCCTGGATTTTTTTCTCCCTTCTCTGCCTTTTTCTTCTCCCCCTCCCCTCCAAGAAAAGAAAGAGGCTCCCTGCTTGGCTCCTCTCCCCCCACCCTTCAAGAAAAGAAAGAAAGAGGCTTGGCTCCCCCCCCGCTACTGAACTACCCTAACCACGTGCAGAAGACTTTCCAGTTTCAATGGGGAGGGGGGGAAGAGGAAGATCTGAGTTCAAAGTGATCTGAATTCAACAGGATTAACGATGGAATAAACAAAGTAAGTGCAGACTCTGCCCTAGTCTCCAGCTTTAGCTACACACAGATGGGGCCATGTTGAAAATTAGATATATTGATTTTAATGATAGAATATTATAAAGTGGTATTACCCAGGCATTCACTCATTGCAGATTACATGAAAGACGGAACAAATATTTTATGTACCTTAGAGAATAATTAATTTTAGCTACATCTGGAATAAGACTTTCCACAACATTTGTGTGTTTTCTGGGGAGGCCCTAGGAATAATAAAAAATCTGCCCAGAAGACTGCAATCAAAGAAAGCAGAAAAATAAAGCCTGAAAAAAAGCTTTGATAGTAGAGTAGATATAACATTTTTGGCTGAATATGACGCTCAGCTGACTGGCTTAGGACTTAAATGAAATTGCCAAATATTTTAATGAGTTTTCTCAGTCAGACAAGAGAGTGCTCTGGGTAACAGCTGGGCACTCAAACCGCTTCACGAGAGCTTTTGCTGGTTTGTCTTGTGTTCACATCCCCCTCCCTCACACATGTACTTTCATTGTATGCCACTAAAACTACCTTCTTCAAAAAGACCAAACTATCACATGTGGAGTCATCCAAAACAGCCAGCCTTCCTTGCCAACAGAAGCCCAGACAAAAGCAGATTGTTCATTTGCACATTCATTTCAGATCTGTATTCCACTGTACCACTTCTTAGTTTTAATCTGCCATGAAAAAAATAGTTTGCAGCAGAAAACTGTATTTGCATTGTTAAATATACAATAGTCCATAGGCATGACATTGTAAAGGAAACTAACTTGGGGGGAAATTATAGAGAAAGACTTCTTTATAGATTACCCTAAGAATTGTTTAAATGCCTTTAAATTCAGTACTGGCTTCCCAAGTAAGCAATTGATTGCTAAAAAACAGTATACTAAAAATTAATTATTTTAAGCAAATTCACAGGGGAAAAGAAACATGCAGCTGATTATAAGCATGTTTACCAGGAAGTACATCCCATTAAAACCAGTGAAACATGTTTCCAAATAAATATGGTCAGTATAGAAGAGCCAGGGCCATTCCGCACGGATTCTTTGTAGCAGGAGTGTGGCAAATTGAACTTGCTACTAATTATCAGTTATGCACAACGTTGTTGACAATCTGCCACACTCCTGAAACCGATCCGCAAAAAGCTCTTCGTTGTAGCGCTTTCAGGAAAATCCCAAAAAGTGGATTCACCCTCCGGAAAGTGCTATACTCTTGCAACCAATCTGCAACACTAGCGGGAAAGTTCTGTGCATAACCATTGTTGTGGTTTCTGCAAAGTCCCTCCCCCTGGCTCTCTCCTCTGATCTTCCGGCAAAGTGATCGACATTTTTTTCTCTCGAAGTGAGCGGAGATCAACGCACCGGTGAACCTTCGTTTACCCCAGCGAGGCTTCCCCAGCTGCAGTCCCTCCCCAGAGCTGTTTTAAGTCACCAAACACCAAGCACCACACAGCCCCATTTGCTGGTTTATTTTCCCTTTATTTTCAGCAGAAAATTGAACCCGTGCGGGGGGGGGGTCACTCGGGGGGAGCGTGGCAATGATGAAACGGCAGCTCAAACACCACCTGCTAGCTAGATTGGTCTCTCCATTGCAACAAATCAACGCAGATTCGTTGCAACGTGTTTTTTTTTTTTTTAATCCTGCCTTAAAGGGAAAGGGGCTTTCGGGAGCATGATAATGTCCGCCCATTGGCTGCTCGTTTGATTGTCAGCCAGGGGTGGGACAAAGCTCAGCAATATCGCTTCCTGGCTAGCGATTTTTGCCGAGACTGGAAACCTCTGGGAAACGATAGAAACGCAACTGGATTCCACTACAAAGGCAGGTATGCATAACGACTAATTCCACTATTTAAAATGGTGTTTTTTGGTTCCGCAACCAATTTGCAACATAGATCCTGGTGTGGAATGGCCCCCACTTTACAACCTAGGGCTTTCCTACCCCAGCTATTTGCCCTGGGATCAAGGCTGTTGAGAAGCAAAGGTTAGTATTAGCCAGATGTGATTTCTAAAACCATGCAACTCACTGTCCTCCCATAACATTCCTGAAAAATTATGGCACACTGCATCAGGAATCCCACCAACATCAATGGGCAGTTTGAATGAAAAATCAAAGGCAAACATTAAGACCGTGGTATGATCACATTGTTACAACCAGATCGCAAAAAAACAAAACAAAGAAAAAAGCTACTTGTTAATTTTACCAATCCAAAATACTATTAGATTCAATAAGCAGTTCCATGAGTTTTCATCAGATTTGCTTCGCAATGAGGGAAATCACAATATCATGATTTGCCACTTCTTGTTGTGCTTCCAATTGGGATGCAAACAGAGGCAAGCCAGTCTGGAGAGAGAAACGCATAACAGCCTTGGTAGTATTTTGCCTCCCCTCCCGTGCCCCTCTCCATTTCCTCCTAAAAAAATTTTTTTTTTTAATGGCACAATCCGCATAGCTACGGGACCACAAAGCAATGTGCCCTCACTTCAGATAAAATGTTATTTTCAGTGTGCACAGTAATATTGGGATCAGGCAGCTAAAACACAGTCCTGTTTGTGATTTCTGCTGGTGGGGTACGAACAGGGAAAGGGGGGCGGGTGATCCAGCAGCCCTCTTCCTATTAGCTTAGCATCCATGCTCTTTGTTTTAAATCTTTATCATTAACACACAATCATCAGGGTCCAGTTACCATGGCTAGCCTATCACAAATCTACCCGAACATAAAGAGAGACGATTATACAAAGAATCCAAAAAAGAGATGTAGGGATATGTTTCATTGTTGTGGCATGATCCTGGAGCAATGCAGAAGTGTATTTTTAAAATTAATTTCAGGACTTGGTGGGAAGTATGAGTCCCCAAAACAACTGCTGTGAAGGGATTGGTGGCTTGCATTGATTGACAACCTGAGGAAAGGGGGAGAATTTCAGGTTGTCCACGCTTCCTGATTCTCCACCACCTCGTTGGGACGTTAAAAGAGACATCAGGATAATACTGGAGGGGTCTCAGGAAGCATGCAAATCTTGTCACATCTTGTCACATGTTTGCAAGCAGGAGGTGGCGTGCATTTTATGCCTCCATGAAGAATCAGTCAGAGAATTGTCCCAATGTGATGATGTCACTTTCCGTTTGTGGCAGAAGCAGTGTGCTTTTCTCTGGCCCCAGTTCCTCCTGGTGGCCTTCTGGCTGTGGCTAGCAACCCTAACTACTATACAAGTTGACTATCAATTGGGTTCAGACATCCAAATTATTTATTTAATTATTTGGCTTGTATGTCACTCTTCCTGACAACAGGCTCAAATCAGATAAATCCAAATTTATTATCTTTCTTGTACTCCTAGCATGACTGGCAAACATGAGTAAGAAGAACAAAATTCCTAAGCACTTGAGCACATTCGTTAGTTGGGTTGCAAATATTGGAACGATGATGGGGATATTCCCAGTAGTAAACTTCAGTATTAATTGTTGAATATATGATGCAGATATAGATCTATGCTCCCCACGGGGGCTCGGGATTCGGACCCAAAGTAAACATCATCAGGACCTCCTCTCCACCCGCTAGTAGTGGGAGGGGGGGAAGTTGAGTTGCCGTTCTCTGCCATGCCGGTAATATTGGTAATGCTATTATTGTTTTAATGGGGTTTTAATGGGGATTCTGGGACACTGTGACCCGTCACGAGCCGCAAGGGAGTGGCGGGAAATAAATCTAATAATAATAATAATAATAATAATAATAAACATCAAACATATTATACTTGGGGAAAGGAGGTTGGGGAAAGACTGGGAGGGAATGAGCAGCCTCAGTAATTTCTGTCTCATTGTCTAGAGTTGGGGAAAGTTTCTTAGAAAAAATAATGCCTTAAGGGGGCCAGGAAAATAGCTGGATTAATCACTGTTTCAAATTTTAGTTTACAAATGTTGCTGCCTGAAAATTCTCTCAAAGCACGGCAGGATTACACAGATTTGGAAAGATTCTAAGAGAAAGAAGTAAAGTCATTATGCAAATTGCTAGACAGTGTGGATTAATAAAAACCCTCTTTTCCACTTTTAAGTAACATTCAAGTGTGCTTCTTACATTTTGCAATCCACTTAAACTTCATTAAAGCACAGGCACATTTCAGTGTCTTTGAGAGAAAACATTACAAAAGATCAGCAGTGGGGAGGGAGGGGAGGGGAGAAAATGACTCTGCGACATGAAAGATATTTGTTAAATCTTCAGGATTAACTTCCTAACTGTTTTCTGCTGTTAATAGGATTTAGCAACAACGTTTGGACCTATGGCTCACAAAGCTTTTATGGTGGAATAAATTCATTTAGTCTCTGAAGGTTCCACTGGACCCCTGCTTTATTTAGGTTTTAACTAAGAATTGTTTATTTGACCTCTCTATTTAACTTTAATTCCACATCTGGCCCTCTCAGTTTCCACTAGTTGTTTTGAAGACCAAGTACTGGAGCATTGTTTTACTGTCCTGAATTGATGTGGAGAAGCTTCTCTGAAGCAAACTCACCAAACTCACTCCCTTCTCCCAGGCTTTCGGAAAAGACCCTGTCAAAGTAGCTTTACTCACACACACTACAGATTGAGATGCCTGTGCCATTTCAGAGTACTAGTGTCCTCTGAAACACCAGCTTGATGTAGTGGTTAAGAGTGGTGGTTTCTAATCTGATGAGCCGGGTTTGATTCCCTGCTCCTATATGTATAGCCAGCTGAGTGACCTTGGGCTCATCTCGGCACTGATAAAGCTGTTCTGACTGAGCAGTCCTGTCAGGGCTCTCTCAGCCTCACCTCCCTCACAGGGTGTCTGTTGTAGGGAGAGGAAACGGAAGGCGATTGTAAGCCACTTTGAGACCCCTGGTAGAGAAAAGTGGCATATGAGAACCAACTCTTCTTCTTCTACTGGCACTTTGTGAAATGTTTCCTTTTTAAAAAAATTCCCAGAAGTACAACATTAGCAAGATAGGGAAAAGTAAGTTCAAAACAGTCTCTCAAATGTGCTAGTTCTGTGTTTGTTTGGCAGTATTAACATGGGTTGCCACACTATGGGCTAACTCATCACTCAGCGAAATCTGTCAAAAAAAAACACACCCTTGCATTTTAAGTGGCATCAGAGGTAGGTATTGGTAATAGCACAGCTGTCCCTGTACTTCTTGAATTGCCCCAGAACGTGATACGGAGGAATGTACCTGGGCAAAATTAAAGCCAGTTCCTTTGTTTCATTGTGTGTGCAATGGATCTAAAGGCCTGAGGGGATGACTGGACCATTTTAGCTCTTTATCAGATGCACTTTGGAGTGTGGGCATCTGATCCAGCATCACCAATTGGTCTAATGTGCCCACAACAAATTCAGTGACTAGATCTAGATTCATACTGCAAAACTACACTACCCACAGCTATGCTTCCATCCATCATACATGGTAATTCTCATTTTAAATGACCTTTCCTGTCTCTTTATTTAAATCCTTAAGTACATAATGTTTTGTAGGTTTTACCCACCTAAGTAGGAAAGGCAAATAAAGGGCAACAACTTTATTCCAGAACAGAATGAGAAAGGAATCACAAAGTTGTTAAAATCTCTGTTTTATTTTAAGAGCACAGAAGCTTTAGAATTAAGAAACATGCATTTTATCTGCAGCAGGATGCTAAATGAAGATGTCATCATAGGCCTACATATCCTGGCTTAGATATTTGTGGTTTGTAGGTTGTCAGGAGGTCATTTGCCCAGGAAAAATGTGCTTGCCCTAGGTCCTAGGACATGGACTCTGCCCTCCACTGTGTTGGCTTGCAGCAAGATTCTATCGGTGAGATGTTGCCAGAGCATTTTGCCAAGTCTCCCTTTGCAAATGTTGATGTTCAAATATTCTCATTATTCCCTGATTGCTTGTGTGTCCTACAGATATTCTATCGAAAAACTGTACTTGACATCCAATAGTGTTTGATTTCAACATCTGATACTTCAGTGGTGTGATAGTTGCTTTGACAGTATTCCAACAACAATTTGACAGTATTCCAGCTGTATCATAAGGTTCAGACTTTCTACCTTTGGAAAGCACTTCCCACATTTGCACTGGCCAAGGAGCCCATGAGCCTGTAACAGAAACATTGCATGTTGCAGAGGAATCTGGAATTCGTCTTTTAGAGTGCACATGATTCACACACAGCATTGTTGGCCTCACTACAACCCATTATGAACAGAGAATGTATCCTGGAACAAATCCAGCATTCCCATGGGGCTGCACATTGTCTCTTTCAGCTGTTCTGTGTCATTGAATAATCCCTGATAAGTTTCCATGAAGACAATTATTAAACTCCTGGTATAGAAAATATGACAGCTAGCATGCAACGGTATGTAATGTAACGGTATGTAATGTGATGTTTAACAGATGACAAGGAGCGGAATTTTTAACTTGTACCATTCCTTGCAATGATATTTTGTATCTGTACTTGGGGTTTGACAATTTATAGCAGTGCTCCCAATCTTGGTGAGCCTGGGGACACTTTTGGAATTCTGAGAACAGGAAGTGGGCTAGGGTTGCCAATTTCTGGTGGGGAAATTCCTGGAGATTTGGGGATGGAGCCTTGGGAAGGGGAGGGACCTCAATGGCATATAATACTGTAGATTTCACCCTGAGGGAACTTCAGGCCCCACCTGGAGGTTAGCAACTCTAAAGTGGGCACTACAGACCAGCTGCTTGGGGGTTCTAGGGCCAATTACAAAATGTTGTGAGATTACAAAATGGAGGCAGCTGTTCTTGAATTGATGCACTGTGCCCTCTGGGCACAATGATGCCACCTGGGTTCTTCTGAAGCACCTCCTGCTCCTGAAGTGGAAGAAAGCCAGAAATGATTATCTGCTCTGCTGAAGAGATGCTTTAGGGTAAAATATCCAAAAAAAAAAAAACCTCAATAGGAGCTGAAGCACCCCAAGCATCATACAGGGGGTCAGTGGTTTACAAAGTACTGTTTATTTAAATATTTATGTGCCCCACTTTTCTCTCCAATGAGACCCAGAGAAGCTTATACTGTTCTTCCCTTCTACCTTTTTTTCCTCTGAGGTGGGTTAGGCTGAGAGAGCATGACTGGCGCAAGATTACTCAGTGAGCTTCCATAGCAGAGTGGGGATTCAAATCCCAGATCCTAGCTTCACATTTTAACAAGTAACATCAGGCTGACAGGATGAAATGACTGCTTGAGGCCCGTTGAATTAGAAACCATCAAGAGATGCCAATAAATCCTAACATAACCACAGTTCATCCCTAGTAGGATATCATGGATGAACTCCCAGACATCTAGGAAGATGAACAAGAAGCAAACTGTCCCTTCTATCCATCTACTGCTCATCTACCAGATCAGGCCTTCTCAACCAGGGTTTCGTGAAACCCTGTGGTTTCTTGATGGCCCTGGAAGTGTTTTTTAAATATAATCTTAATATTTTTTTAAAAATTCATAAATATTTATCAGGTGATATGACCATATATGGTCATGGTGACCTACCCTACCCCTCCCAAAATGGCCAATGATGAGCCTGGATGGGGTGGATGGGCCCAGGTGGGTATGTACACAGCTATGCTTCTCAATCATGTACTACATGATAGCACCACTTCTACACTGCCTCGAAGCCTGAAGAATGTTACAGGGGGGTTTCTCAACAGTAAAAAGTTGAAAAAAGGTGCACTAGGTTGACCAAAGCAAATGAAAGAAAAGATCACCTATATTGGTTAGGAGAAAGCATAAGACAACATATAAGCCATAGTAAAAATAGTAGTAGAAGGAGTAGATGGTGATGATGATGATGAGTTGCTTCTTATATGCCACTTTTCTCTACCAGAAGGAGTCTCAAAGGCCGATTTCTCAAAGCCAGAAAAGGCCAAGAGGGTGATCATATGGAACTAGGGCTAATCTCTGCTTCCATGTGATGCAGCTGCCAGGCAGGATCCCTCCCAGACCCACTGTGGATCAGGCACTCAGTTGCCCCAGGCTAAGGGAATGCAGAGTCTTCAGAGTTTCCTTAGCCTGCTGTGGGAAGAGTTGGGCCAGCTCCTCCCTGTCCTACGGTGGCCCAGAGGAGGCAAAGAATGCCCCAGTCGACTTTGCCGTGCTGCGAGGCAGACTGGAGCAATAGATTTTATTTGTAGGAAGGTGTGATTGCGTAGAACACAATCCCATCTTCATGCAAAATAAACTCCCAATCCAGCCCCCAAGGCGGTGGAACTATTTCACTGCTGCTTCATTTCCTGGGGGGACACATTTCAGTGCCAGAGTAAATCCGGCACTGAAATGTGTCCCCCATGGGGACACGGTAAACTGTGGAGCTTTATGCTTCGCAGCACCACACTGCTGGTGGCCCGGAGCAGCTGCCACAGTGCAGAATGGGCCAAAGTGGCTCACAATCGCCTTTCCTTTCCCCACAACAGACACCCTGTGAGGTAGGTGAGGCTGAGAGAGCCCTGATATTACTGCTCAGTCAGAACAGCTATATCAGTGCTGTGGCGAGCCCAAGGTCACCCAGATGGCTGCATGTGGAGGAGCGGGGAATCAAACCTGGCTCGCCAGATTAGAAATCTGCACTCCTAACCACTACACCAAGCTGGCTTTCTATATCATCTATATATCTATTTCTCAAACAATGGCAGACTTGCAGATACCTAAATCCACAGATTGGGCCCACACTGAGAGAGTTTTCTCCCAATGGGGGGGGGGGGTCCCTAGGTTTGCATTAAAAGGTTAAAACTTTTTAAAAAATACATCGGTGGGGAGAATCTCCAAAACAAAAGTCTTGCCTGCTTCTTTGCAACACTTATATTCTTCCTGAGATGGCAAAGTTGCAGGTGGGTGGGAGAGGAATTGTCAGTCACAGCTGCTGAGGACTCAGTTACTGGGTGAGTGACTGAGGGAGCAAAGAGGGCATGCAGGGGGCCACCTCCACAGCTAAGGGGCCAAGCAGCCAGCAGAACTTCTAAGGCAGCAAACTGGCAGGGTTGGGCAAGTGAGTTGCAGCTACAGCAGCAAAGAGTCTGACTAAGCAGTCAGATGAGATACTGATGTAGAGGCCTGGTGAGGATCTAGCAGAGCTGTTAAGGTGTGGATTCTGGGGGGGGGGGGCAAGCAGCAGCCAGCGGAGAAGGAAAGAGGCTGAATCGACAGGTGAGCCACGCGGGTGGCAGAGGTAAGGGGGGTGCTGGGCAAGTTGCTGCTAATGCTGTTGAGGCAGCAAGACTGGGAGTGAGCAGGCAAGCCACAGCCTCTGCAGCAGGGAGTACAAGGACCCAGCAGAACCAAGATGGTAGAGCCGGCAGGGACAAAGGCAAGCCACAGCCATCATGGCAGGGGAAAGTCCAAGCAGCAAGGCAAACTGCTCAGGTGGCAGAGCTGTTGGGGGAGAGGGTGGACTATCAACCCGCTGCTAATGCCACTGATGCTGGGAAACTGGGGCGGGGGGGGGTGAGCCACAACAACTACAGCAGGGATGAGGCCAAGCAGCCAGGCAAAAAGAGAGATGGGGTGAGGGAGACAGAAAGAGAGAATGAATGACAGCAGACATGGGAGAGAGAAACAGGAAGGAGGAGGAGGTAGGATAAAAGAGAAAGACTCTGAGAAAAGTGGAAGAAGAAAGATGGAACAACTATTCCAAGCTAGTTTTCTCATGGGACCCCACGTATAAATGTAGAGTAATGAGGCAAGAAATACAGTCAGCAACAATTTTGCCTAGAGCTCAAATAAATCCTCTGCCAAAAAAAACCCCTCAGTTCTGCACCATTCCTGTTAATTTATCTCATTTGTAGACCATATCATTTCAAAGCTCAAGGGGCAGTCACAATGGAAAAAAGAAAAGCAGACAATATAAATAAGTAGGCAAAAGACATATAAAGAGTAAAACAAAAGCTACAGAACACTATCCCTGACCAGCCCCCATAATCAAATAGAACAGTCCCATGCAGGGTGGCAGAAATGGCATTCCAGATTCTGGGGGCAGCTGCTGCTAGAGTCTTCATTTGATAGCAACATATTTAAGAAGTCACTCTGTGCCCATTTTAGGGATAGTGGATCATGGGCTGGACATGATCTCTTGGTTATAATGGGCCTAATCATTAATAGGTCATCTCCTTCACAATTGGTGTATGAGACTTCAAACATACAGCACAAGATCTGAGTGTTTTGAAAGGAAGGACTGGTTTCACTATTTATAGGGGAAGCACAGTTTTGACCCAATTTGGGAAATATTTTCTGTGTTTTACAAGATTAGTCATAGCCTTCTCCCATCTCCCCTGCCCGCCAACCAACCCTAGAACACAATTCAGTCTTATGTGGTTGCTGAGGTGGAGGAAAGAAAGCAAATTCCCAGACTCCATAGGAACTATAGCAGCTATAATCTCCAGTAGCAAAATGGTTTCATGCATAGTGTTCCTAAACTTTAGAGAAAAGTGGGATACAGAGAAGGAAAAGTGTGGCTACCATAGCCAAATGCATCTGGGGAACCCAGTGCTCTGACCCTCATTCCCAATGTTTTATGTTCACACTGGACTTTTGTAGGATTGATATTTTTAAGGATTTTCTTTTTAAAAACCCAAAACAGCTAACATAAGACAGAATGCTTTCCTAAATATGAAACAGCCTTTCTGTAATTGCACAACTTTGCAATATGTTATATCCTGCCTGCATTAACAACTCAAATGTAGAAACATGGAAAAAGGAAGACTCAAGTAATAATATACTATGCTAAATTTCACAGTGATTTGAAATAGTCTCAGCTTATTAAAGCTCCAGACTTACCAATTACAATGCTTAAAGACACTGAATTCAAGACAACACACACTGAAAGAATTAATGTGCATAATGCTCCACAACCCTATTATATGCATATTATTTTTAGAAAACCTTAAAAAATTGATCATCCCAGAGCATTTCTAGTTATGCTTTTTAAAAGTTCATAAATAACTGGGCTAGAATGTGAATGGAATGCACGTTCCAGATAAATTACTATTTCTATGGAGAAAAATTCAAATTACTTTTCCTATTGGTGTTATAAGGAGAACAGATCCATGAAATTTCATTTAAAATACTGTAAAATTAACAAAAGAACATCTGACAATTAAACACCAAAAGATAGCATATGTTTGAAAGTGTTGCTTCAGGACTCACAAACTATGCCTCTGAGTTAACTATCACAACTATTTCTAACTACACATCTGAAAGAATCTATTCTTAGTGTACTGAGCAATGCAATAATATTCCTAGATTTTTTACCTGTTTCTGTAGCTTCCTCGCAGTCTTCTTAAAATAGCAAAAAATAAAAAGGATTGTATAAGAGCACAAACAGATTCCCAAAGTTAAGGAAATAAACTTGTTAGAAATTTTCCATACCAAAAAAGAGAGAGGTTATGTATAAGTGAAGAAATAGGTCACAGACAAACTGGGTCCAGCATCTATAAACCTACACATACCCATTACGTTCTCTGCGTTAACCACACACAAATGAAACAAGAATTCCTAGGTCTGCCATCATGTGATCAGAACTTAGAAGCTAGCACTTGCTATTAGCTGTATTCAGTGCATTAATAAAGCTCCTTTTAATCCTCTCTTAGTTGTTACAAAGGCGCAAAGACGGAACACAGCAAATGAGCTGTCGCTGATTCTGTCAAGGGGAAAGGCAGTCATGTTTGATCTGATACTGAATGGTAAAAGTGTACTGGAGACTGGACTTAAATCCTTTTAGAGTATCCATAAGAATCTGAGGCTTGTTTCTGAAACCATTTACATACAAAGAAATGAAAAACTTATCATGAAACAGGCAGAAGATAGCTGAGCATTATTAAAGACAGCTAATTTAGTTTCAACTCACCCAACTGGGCTCATGGACCTTTCATGAGCCATGGCCAAGACACGAGAGGAGCAGAGTTCCCACACACATACTACTTTATTTACCTCCTCACAATACATTTGTTTTAAAAATGCTGTTTACTTAGTCATGCTTGTGTGCTCATGCTGGGAAGGGAAAGGTAGAGGCTGTTGCATAAAGACGTATTTCAAATGCCACCTGACACTGTCTCCCAAATCTCTGACTGGGTAATAGGATGGGGGTGGCTGTGCAGTGCTGGTGAGGAGGAGCTGTTACTACACTTGATCATGGAGGCCATGCAGATAGCAAGTCAGACCTGTCGGGGAGGCAACAATGACCCAGACAGGAGGAGGGGCAGTCAGCAAACCCAAGGTTATGCTAGACTATGGGCCAAGCCTGTTGCATTTAGGAATACAACAGGCATTAGATTGCAGGGTTGGGGTGGAAGAACTCTGTGAACAGCCTCCCCCCAGGACCTGCAAAGGCTGCAGGCAGCTGTTAGGGAACTCACCGGCAGGGGTAGTTCTCACGCAGCAGGGATCTGCAGCCTCCAAGCCTCAGAGGGAAGTGGAAGGAGGAGGGGGTGGTCAGGGGTGGGGGACAGAAGGTGATTGGGTGGCCACTGAACAGACAGGCAAGCCAGTTGGAGGAGGAGGTACTCTGGGGTGGGACAGCCACCCTGAATGGGTGTTAAGTGCTAAGTGGCACTTAAGCCATGAGACACACTTCTCTTCTAAGGCCTTACCAGAAATATATTATGCGGAACAGATTGTTGCATCAGAGTTCTCATGTTAATCAATAGGTTATACATGCCTTTCCATGTCTGAGAATGAGAAGGGAAGGGGGTGTGGCTCAGTGGCACAGCGTCCACTTTGCATGCATAAGTCCCCAGGTTGGATCCCTGTGTTGTCTTCAATGAAAACCATCTTTGGAGACCCTACTTCAGTTGTCCCTGCCGTCTGAAACTAGATGGGTGGCAACCCCTAAAAGAAGAGTTTGTTTTTATACCCCACTTTTCACTACTCAAAGGAGTCTCAAAGTGGCTTACTATCACCTTCCCTTCCTCTCCCCACAACAGACACCCTCTGAGGTAGAACAGCTCCAACAAGGCTTGGATTGACCCAAGGTCACTGAGCTAGCTACCTGTGGAGAAGTAGGGAATCAGACCTGGTTCTCCAGATTAAATGCTGCCAGTTCTTAACCACTACACAAAGCTGGCTCTCCTCGGTCTTGGCACCAAACTCTGGAACTCCTCCAGGGAGATTAATCTGTCTCCTTCTCTCAGCGTCATTCACCAGTAGGTGAAGACTTCTTTGTTTCATCTGGTATCCTCCCAATAACAGTTACTGTATTTTTAATTATTTAATTAGTTCAGTGTTTCTTATGTTCACTGCCTTGTAGACCCTGATCATGTGAAAGGCTGCATAAAAAATGTTTTAAATAAAAACCTCTTCTTGAAACTTTGAAAAGTCAAGGGTTCCACTTAACTGTACTGGTTGTTCATCAAGTATCTTTTATGCAGGCACAAATGGCATTGCACAGGCCAGCTGTGGAGATTTACATTTCTTGCTTCTAGAACAGCCTTTCTCAACTTTATACCATTGAGAAACCCCTGAAACATTCTTCAGGCTTTGAGAAACCCCAGAAGTAGCACAATTGTGCAGAATACAGTTGGGAAGCATAGCTGTATATATGCCCACCCAGAGCCCCACCCCTTCCCACCCCTCCAGGCCCATCTTTGGCCATTTTGGGAGAGGGGAAACAGGTTGATTTGACCATGAATTGTCATTTCACCTGACAAATGTTTAACAAAAGCAAAAAATTAAAAATTAACTACCACCCAACCCTTTCAATGCTGTCAAGAAATCGCAGGGTTTCATGAAACCCTGGTTGAGGAAGCCTATTCTAGAAGGTTCAGCATTGTTTAGGAGCATTCTCTCTCCCCCCCCCCCTTATCTCTCACCACCACCAGGGCTTTTCCTGGCTGAATGGTCATGTGACTTGAATAGGGAAGATGATTTCCCCTCAGTTCCCCCAGTCACCACCATAGAGAAAGAAATATCAATAGAACAACCATGTTGAAGCCCACAACTTGAGAAAAAGTAGGGAATGTGTACCTGCACAGAAGACACTTGATGAACATTTACAGGTAGTGCAACCCTGTTTTCATTATCATGTCTTTTCTGCAATCCCACACAGGAGAGTAACCAGTTCACTTAGTAAGGAGATGGGTGTGGGCTGGTCATTGAACAAGTGGTTTTAACACTGCTCTCCTGACAGCCATGTCAGTTCTGGAATCTACCTTGACTTGAGCAGTACTTCACACATGTAGAAGGTGACAGCCAAGTTGTTGCTCTACAGATGTCTCCATGATCAATGTTAGATCAGAAAGCTGTGGAAGAAACCTGACTGTGGTGGCATGAGCTTAAATTAGTAGGAATCAGACACCACCCACCTGGACAGAATTTGGAGTGAAAGTCCATCCCCTTTCTGTTGACAGTTAAAGCATATGAAAATCTTTTATCCTTTCTGAAAGTCATTTTACAATGTACATAAAACAATAATGGCCTTCTGGCACCCAATATGTGTAAAGTTCTTTCAGTCACAGCCTGGGGATCAGAGAAGAACACAGTCAAGTTTATATCCTGTACTATGTGGAATCTTCAAGTTATTTTGGGAAGGATCTCTAAACCTGGGTGCAATACCACTTCATCATGGTGGAACTTGGTAAAGGGGGGTGGGGTTTGCATTGCAGAGCCCGCAGGTCTCCTACCCTCTGAGCAGAGTGGTAGCAACTAAAAATGCTGTCTTGAATGCTCTCCTAAAGAAGATGACAAATCACAGATGCTAAATGTTCAAATGGTTTATACTTAAGCTGTGATAGAGCTAAAGATAAACTCCAGTGAGGTACTAGAGACCTACAGGGGGGGTATAGATTTATTAAGACCTTTCAAAAATTTCTTTGCCTATGGGTATGAAAAACGCTGCATGGATCTAATCCGATATGAGATGCTGAAATTGTAGCTAGGTAAACTTTTATTGAAAATCTTAATATAACTGCATCGTTTAGTGATAGTAGATACTGTGCTTCAGTCTGGCCTAAGTCCTTGCTGATGGGCCCAGTTTGTAAAACAGCACCTCTTAGAGCTATAAGATTTCTTTGCAGTTTCCTGGCTAATACAAGCACAGTAGCCATCCTGTCTGACCACTGAATGCCAGATTAACCATGCAGTCAGATGGAGGAAGCTGACATTGTGATAGAGTGAACTATTTATGAGTAAGTCCTCTTCTCCTTGAAAAATATTGAATGTCCCTCTCTCTAGTTTGCTAAGTGTCATGATCAGGGGTAGTCAACCTGTGTTCCTTCAAATGTTCATGGAGTACAATTCCCATGAGCGCTTGCTGGCAGGGGCTCATCTGAATTGTAGTCCATGAACATCTGGAGGACCACAGGTTGACTACCCCTGCTTTAAAGTATCCTTATTTCCTCACTATAAAATGGGTAAATATACTTAATTCCTTGGTCCTATAAGGTTTGCAGATCATTTCACTTTTAGCTGGAGTCGCCTTGTTTCCTGCATTAAATAATCAACCCTTTCTGAAGCCACCTGCAATCTAATGACCATGTGCAAGCCACCTTCCTGTGATTTGATGGGAGTGAGGGCTCCTTTAAGGCCCTGAAGGATTGCTGCCATTTTTTTCTTTGGTTTGTTAGTCTTCAGGAATGATGGGATCCTAAAATAGCCGGACAGATTTATTTTTCCATTTATACCCCACCCCTCTCAGGGTATCTGGAAATGGAATTTTACTTGAGTCTATGACACACCTTCATCCCTTTCTTCAGGACAGACCCTTTTTCTCTGCCACAGAAATAGATCTACCCTACTCATAACAATACACACAGTCACAGTTTCTTGGAGAAGGAAATGACAGTGAGAATACAGGATGAATTCTTCTAAGCAGAAGTCTCCAAAAATTGGAACAGCATTTTCCCAGCCCCTGAAAATATTATCTTTTGCACTGATTTTGCTGAAAACTGCCAGAATTGCTTCAGTTTGGGGAGTGGGCAGAGAAAAGGCACACAGAACATTTCTACCAATATTAAGGATACAGTTTACACCTTACGAAAACCACACAAAGTGAGCAGAGCCAAAAGAAAACTCTGTCTGCATTCCTGACAGACTTTGAGTGCTATGCAGTGAAGCAGAAGGGATAAAGCAGAGGGAGGGAGGGAGGGAGAGGACCTTACTTTAGAGCTCTCTCATGCCTGCATTCAAGAACAGCACTTTCCAAGTAAGGTTGGCATGACATGGGTGTGCCTGTAAAAGCCATTACAAGATGGAATAGTCTTCAAACACAATGAATTAGAGCCGTAATATAAGGGTTAGTATTATTCCCAGCTGACAGAACTGGCAGGATTAAGCTTTCTACTGCATTTATCCTAACTTAAGTGATAGGTATTTTCTGGCATTTTTTATGTTTCCATCTCTTCCTCTGTCCTCAGTTGCTCCCTAAGGAGGCTGACTGGTCATTCCCTTGTTAGGTAAATGGGTCAGAATGCTGCCTAACATTTCCCAACAGGGCCTAATTATCCCAAGATGGTTCCTCAGCAGTGGTGGACAGTCCTTGCCCAGCAGAAAGCAACAGCTGTGGGAGGGGGGGGAGGGGAAAATCATACTTAAAACCACAGTTTGCATCTAGAAGAAATGGTGCTGTGAGTTTTGCAAAGCATTGGCTGAAATGCCTTTGAAATTCAGGATCTCCCTGTTTTGGTATCTGCTGTTGGGGAAGTGATCTGCTGCCCTAAAGGAAAACCTCTTTGCCTCCACTTGAGCTCTGTTATATTCTTGTAAAAACAGCAAAGACCCATGAGTCCCCAATGCTCTCATCTCCAAAGGGAATCAGCTGTGGGGTTTCTTTCTATTTTTGATTTTCAGTCTGCTGTGCTCCAAGGCCTCAGAATAGTATTTCTCCACTAAAAAGTGGAATTATATTCCGTTCTGAGACCTTCACATCCTACATAGTGAAATGAATCAATACTCTTATATTATTCAGCTACAGGGTCTTGTGTTACCTCCACCATCACCTTAGAATCTTTGTTAAAGTCATTCAGAGGCCCTCCCATCCCAGTTCACCCCTTTGCCCTTGAAGCCCATTTCCTTTAATATTGAATATTTTCTTTTTAAAGCCTCCTCTCAATAGCCTTTTATAATTCCTCATGGCCTCGATAATGTAGCATCATTCTAAAACTGTCCAGTACCACTCCAACAAACTTACCTCCCTTTCTTCCTCCACCACCTCCTGATCATGTCTGGTAATCCTATCCTCTGTCCCGAAATGCAGGGTAAATGCAGCACCAGTCAGTGCCAGTCCAAGGTCAGAAACTTAATCCAAGGTCAAGGCAGGCAGATAACAACAGCATGGTCAGAACACATTCCAAGGTCAGGGTAGGCAGATGTCAAGGACCTTAAAGTCCCAAAGGTCACATACCAGTCAAAGCACACTCATGGCTTCAAATCCAAAGGGAAATCCAAAATAAAAGTTCTAGAGCAGAGACCAGGGAGTCAACCAGTCAAATAGGCTTCAAGGTCAGAAACTAGCAGACCCATTGCTTCCTCATGGTCACCCCTTGTTTGCAGCTTTTATACATCAGGGTAAACACCTGCTAGCCACTTCAGATAGCTCCTGTAAAGGTCTGGTGATTCTTGTATGGTCTTGCCTAGAATTGCAAAGATGAAAAACCTGGAAGTGATATCCTAATCAAGGACATCATCCAGGATGCGGTGTAGACTGCATCACTGGGGACAGATCCGGCTGATACACACATTGAATTGTGTCCTCACAACTATGTCTTTCATTGGGACCCTTTTGGTCTTTGCAGCAGTTCTTCTCCCATCCCTTGGTTCTCACCCCACTGTTTAAACAGTTATGATGCAGATTGTAGCCACATGTACCTGAAATTTACCTGTAAAAATGGCAGACTTTTCCCTGAGTGGCCTCCTTGCTGAGGTAATTACATTTCCGTCTTTCCATTCTATTTCTAAGCATTTAATAGTCCCTTTGCGTCATCCCGGATAACTGAGGCGAACATAGTTCTGTCCGATCTTAAAAACAGGATCAGCCTTAGCCAGTACTTGGAAGGGGGGCCACTAAAGAATGCCAGGATTGTACCCAGGAGGCCTGCAATGACAAACCACCAGCAAATATCCCTTGCTTGGAAAACCCCACTGAGTCACCATCAATCAGCAACTTGACAGCAAAAAAAGAGAAAGAAAATGGGGAAAAAAGATCCTGAAAGCCTAAATCACTAACCTTGCTGTGTTCAATGTCTGCTAAGCCTGTAGAAAGTGGGTTTCAGGTCTTTAATGCTGAATTGCGGTCAGAACAGCTGTCAATGTAACTGATGCAGGGATCAGTCCAAAGCAGGTCCACTCAGAATCCTACTCAAGTGTGATCAAGGTAAGGGGTGAGAGCCAGCTTGGTGCTGTGGTTAAGCTGCCCCTCATCTGGAGAACAGGGTTTGATCCCCTATTCCTCCACATACAGGCAGCCGGGTGACCCTGAGCCAGTCACAGTTCTCTCAGAGCTCACTCAGCCTCACTTACTTCACAGGGTGAGGAAGGGTAGGCGATTGTAAGCCACTTTGAGACTCCTAGTAGTAGAAATTAGTGTATAAAAAAACAGGTCTTTTTTCTGTTCTTTTAGTTCCTTATAATTTACCACAGAAATACCAAAGGGCGAAATTTCCCTGGCGAAAAGGGAGCCGCTGCGCGCGGCTGCCGGGGGCTCCCTTGCCTAGCGCCCGCTGTATTTTGATTACAGCGGGCTTGATTACTAGTTATTCATATTTGACAGAAAATTCTTGGAAATGCACCAGAACTATCCTTGGGGTAACCTATTGTATCTATTCATCTAATACGGGACATGTGAAGCTTCTTTACACAGAATCTAACTTAGTATTTTCTGCTCTGACTTGTAGCAACTCTGAAACAGGAAGATCCTTTCCAATGTGTTCTATCCTTGCTCCTTTAATGGAAGATGACTGGTATAGCGTGCAAAGTACGTGCTCTACACCGTGGGAACTTAACTCCCCAGGAGGCTTCATGCAATTTCTACAAGGATTTTATTTCTGCAGCAAAGCTATGACACACCTCAAGGGAAAAATAAAATTATTTTACCCAACTTCTTGTCCTAATGAAAATTTCTTTTCAGGAATAAGCTGTAGGCATTAGAGTTTGCCATATGGTAGGTGTACATAAAAAGGAACAATAAATAATAATATACTTCTAAATACCTTTTTCAAGTAAAGTGACTTTTTCCCACTGCAACTTAAGGACATCAACTTTTCTCAGCGAAGACAAAAGCAATCACAACATATAGAAAACTTTGGAGATTTATCAGCAATAAGATGTGACCATGGTTACTAGTTTAAATTGTTTTAACAATGGGTTAGAACTATCATCCATCAATTTGTCCATGGGAAAGCTATCAGAGATGCAACCTAGAAAATGGACTTCTCCTTCAGTGGCACTGAAGTCATTTAGAGAGGTTAGGTCACATCTCTGCTTTGATCTATTATAGACTAATTTGGTTGTCTATGGGTAGAGGCCGACTGCTACATTTGTAGGCTAATCCAGAAAATAAAGTCTTGAATTCTTATGACTGTTCAGGACATCTTCAAATTTTAAAACCCATCGCTAGCTCATCTGCCACCAAACATTTCTCCCTTCTTTTGTTTTCCATTAGCATCATTAGCCTTACTAAAATTCCTTTACCACTTCAGGTTTTTCAACTAAGCATGCATTTTTAAAAAGTTAATGCATTTAGAAAAGCCACAGGAATTTGCCCTTATAGTGAATGCAAGGGCCTCACACTGCTTGGCCAAACATTAAAACAAGAAGGAAAAAAAAAACCTAGATTGTGATAATCTAAGACTATTAACAGAAACCTTATAGTACAATTTGCAAGGTTCAGCTAGCAAGGATAGACACCTGGCCTTTTTTCTTGCAAGCCTTACCCTATAGATAAATCAGGCACTGATTAGCACCTGGCAACGTACCAGAAGTGAACAAATCAGGGCTTATAACAACAGAAATTTGCCAATGAACCCAAATAAAGGATTAACCTTTCGGAAGACGATAGGGCAGTTTACTTTATGATAAGATGAGTACTATCAGGAAAAGGAACTGCCCTTGAGGCAATTTTTAAATAGAAAAATCTTTCTTATTTTCAAATGTTTGTGACAGTTTTCAAACTCAACTGATAAGCTATGTGGATAAACATTCCTTAAACTGAAATCCCAGCATCACATTATAGTAAATCAAGACAAGATCATTTCACCTGGTTGACTTAAGCATGAACCTGCTTAAACTACTCTTTTGTTAGTTCATTCACATTTAATTGGTGAGGAGTGCAACATTAACTGTCACCGAGTTATCCCCTGTTCTTTTCGGCCACAAGGTCACCCGCAGCATAAGGCCCAGCATTCTCCAGACACAGAAGACCCCCCCCCCTAAATCCTCCTGTACAGAATAGTTGCCAATCCCACTATGGAACAGAGCTGAACACACCTGACCTCACCCGCTTTCTACAGCCAACAGCTGAAGCATGATCTCATTGTGAACTTGTAGTTTAATCGGGACAAAGTCTGCATTATCAAAATTATTCTTGCACTCAAACTAGAGACGGAAAATCAAGAGGAAATTTTACTAAAAATGAGGATTCAGAGACAGCTGAGATGGAGCCACCATGCTGAATTTAGCACCACGGCGAGAGCGTTCGTTTGAAAGACCACATCACAGCCTCACTACCCCCTGCAATAATTGTAAACTACAGGCTAAAGTTGTGAGGTGTGATTATGCCATGTGGCTATGGAATTTCAAACTGGACTTACATAAAAGCATTACATAGACTCATCACTTTACCTGTCAAGTAGACTCTCACCAAAGACTCTCTCTCGAATCTTTTAGTGAGGGAAGAATCAAAGCACAAGTCAATGTATACAGGACTGAGGAAAAGGAATTTGATTCCTTGGAAATAAGCAAAATTAGTAACAGCACTGGCCGCTTCTTCAAATAGCTCTCCCCTAATAGCCTCTTTTGTCAGCCTCCCTTCTCTCTTAAAGCAGCACAAAAATAAGGAAGAAGTTTAGCCATTCATAGCTAAGACCCAAAACCACTTTGGGAGTTTTACTTGAGAGCTGAACATGACGAGCGCGTACCTGTCTAAACCTTGATGCTTTAGCAGAGCCACAGCACTTGACTAATGTCAGAACCGAATGTCAGAATACAGAAAGCACAAAGTCCCTTGGAATATTTATCAGCATAAAAAGCCCTACCAAACTGTTTGTGACAGATGTTTTATTCAGAGGAAGTTATAATTTCTGCATTTACATGGCACAATTATGTACAGTATACGTCCCATGTTAAAAATTCTGTTGTACACAGAAAGTTATCGATTCCGGATACATAATATATATATACATACGCTAAAATATAGACATTGGAAGGTGGAGTGAACTTAATGAGGTGTTTGTTAGTAATCTAGTGATGAATGTAAGGAATACTGATAACTGCGTGTTCCAAAAAGTTTTTTTTTAATAAAACAGCTAATAAAGTTAATTGAAATATTTATAATACTATTCAGTCATTGCACAGTAGTTCCAATATACAATCAAGAAGATGCAAATAACACAACATGTAATTTGGAAAAAGAAAACTATTGCACCCACAATTTAAAAGATGTCATTTGTTTAAATCCTGCACTAACAATATTTTATAAACATTTACAACACATCAGTAAAACACAAAATTCTACCTGCAGTGCAGCATTGAGAAGGAAACCCTCCGCTATCAAAACAGATGTTCACTGCCCATTTATTGGGACCCATTTGCTCTAAAGAAAGTTACCTTCAGTTATCAGACATTATTCCTACAATAAGTAACACACACTCTCTGTCTTCAGTGATAATTAGTAGTTCTCTCATTATACAACTTTGTACTCTATTTGCTAAACTGTCCATTTCTCCAATGCTAGCTTGTTGCATTTTCACTCAGTGCTTGCAACACTGACCCTGTTGTCCCCCCCCCCCCCGGGGTATTCCCCCTCAGTGCCCTGTTAAATAGTCCTGTGTAGAATCTGAAGCAAAGGAGTCAGCATCTTCATTGTCGGAGTCATCGCTACTATCATCAGCAGTGGGCTCTCCAGTTAATGCTATTCGAGCATAATCATCAGTGTCTATAGATTTACAGAAATGGATGGCGTATTTTAATTTTTCTTCTAGCACCTGTTTGCAAGAATACCTGGGAAGCTTCAGCAAAAAGAAGCACGTATATGACTCGGGGAGAAAGTGGTCTGGAGGATTGTATTTATCCAAAACCTGTCAAGTTAAAAGAGAAATGTTTCAATTCCACTTTTCAACAGGCATAAACTAGAATATACACATATCTTTATAGCAGGTGAAAGACTTCATCGTACATTGTGAAGCTCTTTGAGATACTATTTTCACAAATAGTACAACAGTAACATTGCTTCTGTTGCATTCACACAAAATATATTATTTTCCTTATATCTCTCGAAATTTTACTTGAATTGCCTCTTTAGAAGGAGAAATTTTCCTGCTTATGCCTTCATGCTATTTATACTCTTTATATTGGCTGATTTAAACTACTGATACTAGAAGTATGAGCTCTTAGCAATAATATTTATTTAAATACAACATATGCACACGTAGTAAGTATATGTACCAAGTATATGTATGAAGAAAAAATTTAGTGTTATGATCACAAATAATGCAGTCCAGAATTTTTAGCTATTTGTGTGTTCTGGTTGTAACAGCGACTGAAGAACAAAGTATTATATTTTTCCTATAGAAAGGAAACATCCAGGGTAAAAATATTTACAAAAATATATTAAGATATGCATGGAGCTATATATTTCTTCAGTGAATACAAACCAAATTGGGTTTTTCCATGTAAATAAGTATTCCTATTCTTTGAACATTACATAACACGCACGCACACTCACACATAATGCTGTCCTTCCTACCTTTAGGACAGGACTGACTATATGAACTGAGGCTACTAAAAACAGATTCGCTATGTATTAATTAGGTGTAGCCCACCAACAAGTGTAGGTGCTCACTATCTTACCTGGATAACAAAGTCCCTGCCTCTGAAATCCGCAATAGTTCTGGGGAGTCTGGTCCTGCCCCACACGAAGCGCAGAAAAAGTGACCGTTCTGTGTTGGAGAAGGATTCCATCACATCCCAGAACCACTGTATAAGAGAAGCAGTGGGTTCTATCCCTTTATAAGTGGCCACAGACTTCAGAAGGTGCAGGGGGATATCTGGACTCCCACACACCTGAAAAAATAATATAGAACAAAAAAGGCAGATGAGGAATACTTCACCAGTGATTTTCTTTCATGACATTCAATATACCTTCCAATGATAAAATCTGTTGACAGGAATGCCCCTGGCAGCGTATTGGAACTAGAATTCCTTTAGTATCAGATCTGCCCCCTCTAGTGTGACAAAAACACACACATTGCTTTGCTCACACTTGCCACTGCCCTGGGTTAGCAGGAACACATGGTGTCAACTGTGTCACCACATAAGGTTGTCTTTCCATGCTTCACTTCCTTAGTAAGTGCTCAGGGATCTACAGCAAGCTTGCTACTCAAAACCCCTGTTGGGCTCCACGTCTATTAGAGGTGACATTTGGTTCTGAATGTCCTGCTTCTCTCCACTACCCCCTCTCCAAACTCTCCATGCACATCCCAAGTTTAAAGTCATGCCAATCTGAACAGGAAACAGAAAGCTGTCTGAAATGAGGAAGGAGAACAGGGAAGCATCTTGGCTGCCAAAAAGAAGCAAAAACACCCAAAGAATAAGAGCGGACAGAAGCAGAGAGATGAAGAAATTAAACTGGCAGCTAGTCAAATCAAGAGCTCTCTCTCAGGCAGGGACATAACAGAAGCAGAAGGAAAAACAACTGGAAGAGAGTTAAATACAGTGAGGAGGCTTGAGTTTGAGCACCACAACTCCTGAAGTGAAGACCTGGCTAAAAAACATTTTTTAAAAATCATCATAGCCTGGTTCACAGCACTGCCTCTTCTCTAAGGGGAGGGCTGCCAGTGGTGTGTGGTAGGGCCCCAACTGCCCTGTCCTGGTACCCATTCACCCACCCCTCCACCTTTTCAGGCTCCAAGGGTGGCAAATCTACATGCCACCACCAATGAATGGCTTTTTAACTTGTAGCATGGGGGAGATCTTGTGATTTGCACCTTTTCCCCAAGCTCCCTCTTGATATACAGATAGCATCTCAAAGCACACCCAAGCATCCAGGTGAGACAAACTCCATGTGGAAGGAAGGAGGGAAAAGTAAACACAGAAATTTAATGTAAGGCAAGGTAGAAAGTCACCAAATGAATACAATAAAATATAAACCCCAATGTTTATCTTTTATTATTCCAACACCTCCCTGCCTGTCCTTGAAGAAAACCAATTCAACCTTGGCTTCCTCAAGCCAGCCTCCAGCAATGGACTCAAGAACCAAACAGATTTCCCCAAACTGACCTCAGTTCAGCAGCAGTGAAATATTAATAACCACACCCTCTATTCGTCAGACAAAGAAAATCACACTGCATACTTGTTAGTCTTTCTATGGGTCATGCTAGCTACATCCCCAAGTCCAACAAGTGGACATGGCATCATTTCATATCTCGTTTTTAAACTTTTTAATATTGCTGTGGGAGCCCAATACTGCTAGAGACCATTGCACAGGGGAGATGGCTTATATCTAAACAGACGTTTTCAGCTCTCAAAAACAGCATGGGGACCACCATAATGGTAACTGTTTTCCTTTTTTTAGTGCTTGGTTTTAAAGATATAGGAAATGTAATTCACTGGTACCAGCCTAAGAAGACGCTTAGCAAGAAGAAGCTTTAACTTCTATGCTTGTGAGCAGACCTCACAACTGAGGGTGGCCTATACAGTGGAAAGAACAGGACATTAACATTCCCTATTTCTGAAACATGGCAAGTATAAACGCATTGTCAGAAAATTTCTTGTCTTCTTAAAGATACGGTATCAAGTTCTCAAAAAAGTGAGCCTTCCTGCTTCAACTTCAATCCACCCTTATTATGCACAAAGCAGTTCTTGAACAATGTTTGGGGAGGTCACTTATGCAACCAGTTTAACAATTAATAATATGAGTGTTATTATATGTATGGTTTCATGTATAGCTTCAGTTATATATAAACCGCTCTGAGCCTTTGGGGATGGCGGTATATAAATATGATTAAATAAATAAATAAAATAAATAAACTTTGGGGTAATGCTTTAGCCAATAGTCTCTTTAGCATTATTACTCCAAACGGTTTAAGAGTTTCAAGGACATGCTCTGACACTTAGGGGCAAAGCCACAGCAGAAGTGAAAGGGGCACCTACGCACCATTGTTTCCAGTTCATATCCTGTGAAAAGGGAAAGAAGGGGAACAGGAACGACTCGGGCCATGCCTTCCCGAACTGCCGTGACTTGCTCATCAAATTCATGGAGTCTGTAGAAAAACACATGTGAGGCGAGAACATTTTATTCTTGTCTTTCCAACAGAACCCCTCCATTTCTTTTTTGCCCGATACAATATCACACAAAATATTAGCATGCCCTCTTTACAAAATACATCGCCAGAAATTTCTTTCAGGCATCCTGCAGAACAGAATTAATGCAAGGGAGATATTATGCCAGCAACCCCTTAAGGACAATGATCCTGATGCCACAAAGGGAGTCGGCAAATTTCTAGAGACCGTTATCAAGGGTAATTCCAAACCGCTTCACTGAAACTATTTACATGTGCTGTTGTTTTAATAATGTGCTTGAAATTGCGATTTTGTATCAATTTTACATTCATACTGTTTTACATATTTTATATGCCATTAAAAGTATTGACTGATTGGTACTTTTCGGATCTGGAAAATCAGTCTTCGTTTACCATCCTAATTTATTATGAATACTTTTTCCAAAACTCATTTAAGTAAATTTCATAGGAAATGCAGCGGCCCTCTGCAGGTCTGTAGGAGAGAATCTCAAACTAGCAAGAGGCCAGCAGCTAGCTCAACCTCTGGTTCCTCTTGTGTTCTTTTTACTATCTTGTTTCCCTTTTCAATAAAGAAGCAGAGGGGTCAGATTGACTATGCCCAGGTAGCAAAACCATACAATTTTCATCTCAACACAACAGCATTCTAAATAGGATTTGCCCGCTATACAAACCTGTAATTTATTGCCAGCCTCACATACTCGGCTCGATTATCCAGTGTTATGTGGGTATATTTGGAACTTAGCTGAATGTCTTGACCGCTAGCG
This sequence comes from Paroedura picta, assembly GCF_049243985.1. Taxonomy (NCBI): domain Eukaryota; kingdom Metazoa; phylum Chordata; class Lepidosauria; order Squamata; family Gekkonidae; genus Paroedura; species Paroedura picta. The sequence goes on along the minus strand of NC_135374.1, from coordinate 85,046,383 downwards.
TTTGGCACTGTAAAAGGCAGACTCATGGCTTCGAATTCTTCAGAAGTAGCTTCATTGTCTCGGATGTACATGAGCCCAGGAATAAAATCCTTATCAACCTTTCAAAGTAAAAAGAAAACAAAAAACTTCTGTATACAACATGGGAGTTTCAATGACACTATTAGGAAGCCATAAATCCAGCCAGTACACAGAAAAACATAGGGTTGGAATATGCCTAAAAAGCTCAATATGCCCCCAACAGATTCAGTGCTGGAAAAAGAAAGTACTTCATGCAATATATAACTGATTTACAGAATTCATTGCTGTTAGATAAGGCAAATGCCATTGGTTTAAATAATTTTAAAAGGATTGAGTCACATTCTTGGGGGACACAGCTAGTGGTGATTACCTATGTAAATGGGGCCTCCATGTTCAAAACTTGTATGCTATCAAGTGCAATTTGCTGGAGAGGGGGAGAAGCAAGGGAAAGCCACTGACCATCAGAGCATGCACAACTTGTCACTGTGGGAAACCTGACTAGATGGACCTTTGGTGTCATCCAGCAGGGTTTCTCTTAAGATGTTACCGAGTTTTAATTATTTCTGCGAGCCAAATGAAAATGCCTCATCTAGTTGGTGCAAACCGTAATAAAATTTCTACTTCTACTACTGCCTCATCTAGTTGATAACATGATCTGTCACTGAGGCACAGAAGATCAGCATAGACACATATAGAATGAATCCTTGGGACATTAAATTAAGTGGTAACTATAGTAGACTAAAAAGATGTACAGCAATGGGGTAAAGAAGAAACTTTCCTAACACTAAATGTTTCACAAGGAACCTATTTTGTCACACACAGCATCCAGAGAACACAGATATAGTTTTTACAATTCCTATCTTCTTTACCTAAAACTCCACCTAGAACTTAGGTTAAGGCTAAGAGGGCTCCCAACAGTATGATTGACGCTTGAATGGTTCTACTAGTTTTCTGAGGGGTCTTTGGAGCCTTTGGACCCAAATTCCAAAATAAAAGCTGCATTGATTATAGTTTCACAATCCACTTACTCATTTTATATCCAAAATTTATATCCCACCTTGCTGACTTTACAAGGATCACCATTTGCGGTCTGCAATTCTGAGCACTTTTGTTTTGCCATCAACTCATAGTGAACTTATAGCAATCCTGTAGGGTTTTCAAGGGTTTTCAAGGTTCACAGGTGGTTGGCCTGCCTCTGCTCAGCAACTCTAGATCCTTGGTGGTTTCTCACCCAAGTACTAACTTACCTGCTCAGCTTCTGAGATCTGACGAGATAAGGCTAGCCTGGGCTATTAAGGTCTAGTAAGTAAATCCTATTAAATTGCTTAGGCCTGGGCTGTTATGCTCTGGGCTGATATTCTTTTGTTCATGAAGTAGAAGAGGGAAAAAGTTATGGGCTCACACATGCCTACAACCTGCCCTTCCAACCTTTCCTACTTTCCTTACCACAGATGGAAAGTAATTACTGTCTCTAGCTGAATACAAAGTCTATTTCTGGCAAAAGGTACTGTCCTCTAGCAACAAAAGCTAGCGCTATGCTTGGTTTCAAACTTTACTAATGCTACACAGAGGAATTTAAACTTTAGGCTTGCCTCGCTGAGATCCGCAATTGTTAAATTCATTCCAGCCAACTGTTTCCACACAGGTTCTGCCAGGTTAAGGCTAAGAGGGCTCCCAGTCCGAATGGCGATTCCAAGCAAAACTCCTGAGTTGAAAACAAGACATTTATATGCAGATTTGGATGCAGCTCATTACGAAACTGTACAATTTGTAAAAATGATGCAATCGTTATATAAGAATTACCCAGGAAACGAAACATGTTCATGTGCAACAACGACTTTGCTGCGGGGTTCAAGAGGAAGCAGTCTCTGTTGGCACCCGATTCATCCCTCCCGTTGGGAGTCACGATCAGGAGTGGTGTCAGTCCGTTCTGAAGTTCCTCACACATTTCTGCTATTGATTCACTGTACCCACCCCCGCAGTCATCCACGGATTCTCCTAGGGGAAGGGGGAAACATTTTATGGGACCATCAACACTAATGGCAGATTAATTTAAAAGCCATAAAACAGCCCTGTCTATCTGAACCGTTATGTTCCGTAGAAGTGAACAGTTGCCAAATGTCTTTATTTTGCCACTCAGCTAATCTCAAGGAACTTAACAGGCGGTACATCTCAAAATACTGGCAGATCATTAAGAACTCATTAGACCCACCAACATGTGCTTCAGTGACAGAGATAGACATTTTGTGTCATCAGCATGATCTATTAAAAAACAGAGTTCCCCCCCCCATCTCAATTAACATTTCAGAGATGTTCCATATTTCAAATGCCATAATCATTAAGAAAGAGGCATTTCCCCCCATCTGATACAGGACAAATATTACTACGATGAAAAGAGAAAACACCCATCCTAAAAAATGCATTATGGAAAGTTAAATAAGGGAACCTTCACAGTGTTAACAATTTATTGCATCATGCTTACAAGAATGCTGATAAAGCTTGAATTATATTATTTCATATTTATCTGAAATTCAACTTAGTTCTTAATAATTACCCACAAAGTGAAAGAAGAAATCAGATAACACTGGCCCCAGAGAAGCATGCCTGGCCTTGACCCGGGCCAGGACTTTTTCAGTCCTGGCCCCAACCTGGTGGAATGAGCTCCTGGAAGAGCGGAGGGCCCTGATGACGCTGTCTCAGTTCCACCGGGCCTGCAAAACAGAGCTCTTTCGCCAGGTGCTTGATTGAGGCCAGGACCAGGAACAACTGTGGCCCCTCCTCCGGCCAATGCTAGGCCATCTTGTGAATTCCCTCCCTGTGATGACTGACTGTGGATGGGGAGGAATGGGATGACACTACTTCCTGTGTTTTATGTTATTAGGGGGGTTGATTCGTTGTACTGGGGTTTTTATTGTTTTGTGTGACCTGCTATGAGTACATGGAGAGTGGCAGGATATAAATAGAAATAATAATAATGAATAATAATAATTATTAGTGCAAATAAATGAGGGGACCTCATCATTAACCTTATCTATATTTGAGTTGCAAGTTTGATTTCCACAAATGCTTTAGCTGGAGCAGCTTTCTCCTTCAACGTGATACGCATGCAATTGCTTTGATTGAGAAGTTAGAAACGTGAATTATATGAAAAATGAAGAGCTTACCCACAAACTTGACTTTCCAAACTCGATGAGGTAGAAGGAGACTGTCAGGGCTGAATGAGCTCATTTTAGCACACATCTGTCCAAAAACAGATTTTGTGCCATCTGGACCAGCCAATCCTCCTTTACTTCTAGAACGCTTTACCTGGTCATCAAAAAAATATTTTAAAAATATGTTGCAATACCAGGATACTTTTATGCAAACAGAATACTTGTATGTATACCAGCCAGATGAATTCCCACAGCCACTCATGACAGCAGGCATTTCTGAAGACACACCCTTGATGCCAAATAGACTAGGAGTATTTAGAAGACCCAGGGGTTCTGTCCTGGAAGCTTGCTGGGTGAGCTTGGGCCAGTCCCACATATTCAGCCTACCTCATCTCACAAGACTATTGCGAGAATCAAATGGAAGAGACGAACCGCAATGTAATCCCACTTTGGGTCTCCACCAGGAAGAAAGGTGGGGAATATACAAATAAATAAAACGTGACAAATTTCATAGACGACTATGGAACTCTACACAGCAAATCACGACCAAGACAGAATAATCCAGACCTATAAAAGGGTCTAGTCTCATGGCACAATAGTCCGAGGCCTTTCATTGTCAAAGGACTTCAAGGCCTCCTTAATCCTGCAACTTCAGCTGAACAGTTTTCCCTAACGTACACTTTGCAATTATTTGGGCTCCTGGTTCCAAACCTCAAGATTCCTAACACAGCTGAAAAGGCCTCTCTCAGACACCCAGGAAAACTGGTTGTGTTCAGACATAATAGATTATTGACCCGACTTTGTAATAGGCATTTCCTTAAGAGTTTCCTTCTGGAAATGCCATTTTCTATTGCTACAAGATATCACATATGGTGTTGTCCAGCCCTCTGACTGAACTCCGTAATAATGTTATTGTGATCATTAAGTTTCAAGAATGCAATACCGGCATACAACGTACTCTCTAGCCATAACAGCATTTTGTCTCTACCATAACGGTATCATCCCTTTTCAATCTCCAGGAAAAAAGAACCGCATACTAGGAAAAACTAACAATGAGATAAAGGGTAACCTGGGTATGTGCATCAAGACTGTGGTACAAACAGGCCAAGCTTCCTTTCCACACTGTGATCCATAGAATAAAACAATACTCTATATTCAGGCTTGAAGAAATTCCTCTTGAAAAGGCACTTCTGGCCTAAGGGCTGACGTTAAAGTTTTCCACGTCAATGAAAGGAGAAGAAAGTTCTTGTAATAACCACTTCCTTCACCAATGTGACCACATGTGATGCCTAAGAGGTCAGTTTCCTTGTCTTCAGTTGTACTTGGGGCCATTTTGATGTACTTGGAATCATGTAAGCAAAGGCCGATCGAAATCATGTGAGAGAAAGGGTATGGAGATAAAGCATGATTTCCTTTTCATAGCCCTACTTTATGTCTAAACGAAAATATAATACAGACTAATGTATTATACTGGTATCAACAAATGACCTTTCATGCTGCACTCAGATGACTTCCTCTCTTCCGCCACCCAGGTTTAGCCTCTTTTAAAAACAATCATACCAAAATAAAAGAGAAATCCAGTATTATAAGAGGTTTGCTATATTAATTGCTCAGACCGGATGAAAACCCATCCAAATTTAACTGGCACAACAATTCCTAAGAGCACACCCCCAGAGACCAAGTGGAAGTTTTTATGCTAACAACAGCCTCAGCTTCAAGGTACCCCCACGAAATATAACTCTCTTACCTGTATTCTGTTAAGTTCTACAACTGGTCCATGTTGACGGTCTCTCACCATAGTTGCTTGCACGACTTTTCTAAAAGCTGCCTCCTAAGGAAGACAAAAAAGTATGTATTTTACTGCATCAGACTGTTCTTCACTTGCTCTCAACCACCAGGACAACACCTCTGCTAAACCCTCTTGCATGGGCAGAACACAATGTGACACTAGCAGGAGGCCAAAGGATTAGACCAATAGCGTTGTGCTGCCAGGATGGGGGCAGCAAATGGCTGTAACCTCTGCCTAAAAGCATGCCAGAAGAGACCCTAAGCAGCAGCAGCAGCAGCAGCAGCAGCATCTCTCACATTCTCTCATTAGGATTCATTGAGAAGTGCCAAGCAAGTTGACTTGGGAACTGTGCAACTTTATAAAAAGTAGACTGTGATATATTTTGGTCAAATATGTTAGTAATTTATTTCTTGTATCCTCTCATTTATATGATTTCATACTTTATTATTGTGGTTTCTTCGTTGTATTAATATTCTGCAGTATTAAAACATAATTCAAAACAAATCCCAACAAGCACCTGGTCACAGGTGGCACTTGGCTCCTTTCCTATTCTTGTGCTGATATTCCCCCCGTGTCTGGCCAGGCAGATGAGGGACCAGCAGATCCTTCATGGGCTTGCCTTCTCTCTGCCTTCCTAGCAGGCCTTCCTAGGTGCACATTATGGCAGACTGTATTGTAACTGCTGTAGCATCACCGAGCATGGAGGGGCACTGATGGGAGTAGCTGCTGCATCTATTATTCTTCAACTGATCAAGGAAAAGAGACCCTGCAAGAACAAAATGCTTGACTACCCCGTTTTTGGTGATGTCATCAGAATTCACACCACCAATAATGCTGTTCCACAAAATCAATGGTCTTTTCTGCTACATGTGTAGCAAAAAGGAATCTCCTCATAGCCCTGACACCTCTGGGAGGCTATGTCCCTGCTGGTCTACATCACCTTGGTAGCCTAAATCATATAAAAATACCAGAATTGCATAAGTATGCTAGGAAAATGTCAATAATCATCATCAAGTTCATATTGCTACACCATGAAGCTTATGCAGAAAACCCTTGGATTTATGCATAATATTTTTTCTCTGGAGAGTTTCACATACTGTTATCACCACAGACATGTTTCTTAGCATGTGATTTTTTAGCGGAATGCTGAAAGCTGACAGATACCTTTCCTTGAGATATCAAAATTCCACGCAAAGTATCAAATCCCACTGATGGACCCTGGCCAGTCTCATCAAGGCGTCCTTCAAGGTCAAACATGGGAATGCAAGGGCAAAAGAGTTCAGAGATATGGTGCAGCAACAACAGCCTATTCCTCAAGGAAATGATAGGGATTTCCTGCAGATGATTGTACTCCATGGGTACCTAGAACAATCACAGTATTTGGATTTAAGGTGTGGTTAAGTAATAATATGCAAATGCTATATAAGGTATTACTAGAATTCAGTTAATTGTGTGCTGAAACATCCAGGTATTGGCTTTGTTTGCTGTTTGGTATTAACAAAGCTTTATAGATGACATAAATAGAACTTCTGAAGTCTAGTTAGCTGTACCATAAGGATTCCTGTTATCATTGTCTAGAGCAGGGGTAGTCAAACTGCGGCCCTCCAGAATTGTAGTCCATGGACATCTGGAGAGCCGCAGTTTGACTATCCCTGGTCTAGAGAGCCAGACAGCAACACCATTCTGTACAATGATGAAGTGAAAGGAGAGAAACTAATTCCCCTATACCCTTCCCACCAATTTCTTCTCATAATGAAGATATTCTCTGCTTCTGCAGTAATATCTGAGCATCTTCCTTGTATTACAGCTTAACGTGACAATATTCAAAAGGACAGTAGTTCTCATTATATTAACCACTAAAGAGCAAAGAACTGGTTTTAAAATGGTATAAGGCTTTTTCTGAATTTCTGTGATTTTACAGCTTGCATCCACACACAGAACTTCATGCAGAACACAGTGATACAGCTCAAGCAAATTGTCTGTATTTTGTGACTTTTCAACAATGCCTGAAAAAAATTGTGCTTAGTTTCTATGTATATCCAGCTTTTCTCACTGACTGGGATCTAAGGAGGCTTATTATACTGTTCTCCCCTCCTCCAATCTCATCTCCACTGTAAAAGCCCTGCAGGGAAGGTTAGGCCCAGGGTCAGTCAACAAGCCTCCAACCACAGAGTGGGCATTCAAAGTGGTGGTCCCAGGTCCTAGTCCAATACTCTAGCTACTATGCCACTTCCGCTCCCTGGTTTCCTGCTCGGATACTCCTCTCCCACCCACTTCACCACATCACCAAATCCGATGGCTACGTGGTATCATGATGTCACCCCAAAAGTCATCAGTTTCATGATGATGACCCTAGATCAGCCAGCATCCCCTTACTAAGAACTGTCCATGTAAATGATCCAGGAATAAAGAAAAACTAGATGCACTGAAGCAGCACAACTCTAACAATAATGTTGCATAGCCGATTACTTTGAAGTGTGATCAATAGGATGTTTCACCAAGAATATTTTACACAATACTGATAGCAAAGAGAGTGTTTTACCTGGGTGGGGAGCTTGCCGGCATTAGCAGGCTTACTGGTGGACCAGGCCAAGGTATGTGCGGAGCCACAGGCCACTCGGTTGATCTTTTTACCCTGAAGTGCTGCAACCAGCCGTGGTCTTTGGATAGCATTTGTTGTCCCATCGCCAAGCTGGCCTTCATCATTATCACCCCACGTGTACACTTCACCTAAATCAACCCAAACGACGATGTTACCGCAGAGGGACACTAGATATCGAAGGTACCAATTACAAACACCGCTTTGGAAGGATACGACACAGAAAGCACAACACACCATTTCAAACTGAGAATAGCTGCAAGAAAGGCTGGCAATGAAAATGCGACTTGCTTAGTCAGAATTTAAAAAGAAAGTGGCTTTGTCTTCATAGTGACTGCGTATCAATACCTCACTGCCTGCAGAACAAACGAGGGGGAATACTGGAACCGAAGGCAAGGACTGGGAACCCAAAGAAGGAATAGAAGCAATGCTGATGGTGTCCCCTTAAAAACTGCCAATAAAAAGGGCCAGGGTTTATTCTTGTTTCAGGGGCTTCAAATGGGCACACACACCGGCAGTCCCTCCTGTTCCAATGCACTTCTGCAGCAGCATTCCTCCCTTGCAATTCTGCTCTAAATCCTAACTTCCTTCCCCAGACAGCGAAAGCCACAGCACCACACACACTGCGAGGCAGAAGTACAAAACAAAACACTTTACTGTTCAATTCCCCAGGCACTCCACAGGGGAAACAGAGCATTGCAACCCACAGAGTCACGACGACATGGGGTGAGAGTTGATATGGCTTCTTTCTATACAGAGGAAGCTCACTGAAGAACATCTCTCCAGGTAATTAAAAATATCAATTGTATTTATAATGTGAGAGGGTAAATAGAAACATGGCTGTTCCTAATATCAAGGAAAGAAAACCAACCTTCAGAAGCTGTGATGGGAGGAAGTGGAACAGCTTAACCTTCCCCCCCTCAACGTTTACTCATAACCGCTCCCCTGAGCTACTTTTCCACTTTCTTACTGCCCAGGTGAAAAAATGCAAAAGAAAGGGTGATTTAAAGCCCAAAGGTCTTATGTTGTGTAGCCGTGTTTTTTCCTTAAGTTAACCACAGCAGTCTGGTGATTGATAAATTAATCTGCTGTGTGATATTTTGTCTGGCCCACATTAAAAGCCAAAGAAAACAATGTGTGGCCTGTGGATCAAGCAAAGGAACCGCTCTGCTGCTTTCCCACCGTGGCCTGGCATTCACAGGCACTCTCTGCCTGCTTAGATTGCAAATACCGTTTTCATGTTTATAAGAGGGTCACAATCTTGGCCAGTTTGGCGTGAGGAGACAGAAATCCTGGGCTTGCCACGAGGGCTTTATTCACCCGTGGATTAGAAGGCATCCTCCTCCTTGTTCTATGGGCAAGGCATATGCAGTATTTTTTTGCAAAGGCTTCCACAATCCTCGGCTTGAGACGGCTCACATAAAAACCCCTCCCTTAAAATCCATAACGATCACATAAAATTACAATAACCCATTAAACAATAACAGCAATAACAGCAATAGATGGCAATACTAATCATCAAGTCTCTGCCACCTCAGCTACAGGGAGGTGGAGGGAACTAGTGCTCACTCACTACCGCCAGATTTCATGGGGGGGGGGCTGATCCTCCTCACCGCCCAGCCTCACCGTAGGCCTGGCGGAAGAGCTCCATTTTACAGGCCCTGTGGAATGCTGGTAATTCCCGCAGGGCCCTCAGCTCTTCCGGGAGCTCATTCCACCAGGTCGGGGCCAGGACCGAAAAGGCCCTGGCCCTGGTAGAGGCCAGGCGGGCTTCCTTGGGGCCAGGGATAACCAACAAGTTGGTCCCCGCCGAGCGTAAAGCCCTGCGGGGGATATAGGGCAAAAGGTGGTCCCTCATATATGCTGGGCCCAGACCACGAATGGCCTTAAAGGTCAAAACCAAAACCTTGAACCTGATCCGGAATATAACAGGTAACCAATGCAGCTGCCTCAGGACTGGATGGATATGGGTCCTCCATGGGGTGGCTGTGAGGACCCTAGCAGCCGCGTTTTGGACTAGTTGCAGTTTCTGGATCAAGCCCAGAGGCAGGCCAGTGTAGAGCGAGTTACAGAAATCCAGTCTGGAGGTGACTGTTGCATGGATCACTATGGCTAGGTGTTCAGAGGACAGATAGGGCGCTAGTAGGCGGGCCTGGTGAAGGTGGAAAAATGCCTTGCCAGCTACCTGCTTAACCTGTGCCTCAAGTGTTAATGAGGCATCAATGGTTACCCCCAAATTCTTGACTTGAGATGCAATATTAAGTTGCGTCCCAGCCAGAGAGGGTAAATGCGCTTCCTGATCTGCTCCCTTACGGCCCAACCACAGGACCTCCTGTCTTGGAGGGGCTGAGTTTCAGGCGACTCAACTCGAGCCATCTGAGGAAGACAGACCCACCTCTAGCATAACAAGTCTGAGGAAGACAGACCCACCTCTAGCATAACAATCACAGAAAAAAAATCAGCTTCTCTCTGGACTTACTGTAAGGCTCAAGAACTGATAAGAAACCCCCCAAACAATTCTGTCCAATTCCTCCTCTGCCAACTAGTACAGGGAAAGGGACCTTCCAATCCACTGATGAGAAGCTGATGTATGGCTATCAGCTGGCTATCTGCTCTCTATCCCCTTTATTGGATTCAGCAGGGAAGAGAGGGGACCAATAGAAACGTGACATACCATCTTCAGTGCAACATACGCAATGTAAAGAGCCGGTTGCAATGGCGATGACTTTCTTTCCTTGCAATCCCTGGACCTGTCGGGGTCTCCTAACATGATCATCGGATCCATGGCCCAATCGATGGTAATCTCCTTTGCCCCTGCATTTGATACACAAACATTATTGTTTTGTTTTCATTAGCTGATAGACAATTTCAAATTTTACAGATCTAACTTTCTTTAAGCATCCACTACTAGAAAGGGTAACCATTCAGTGCCTCTTCGTTTCGATGAAAGACATAATGCCTTACGTTATGTTACAACTAGCAGTAGCTCCGTAACAACTTGCAGCAGCATCTCCTTCTTGCCTCCCTTCCCTGCAAGCCCCACTAGACTCTCCCTTTTTCCTGCTTCCTCTCCTTCCCACCCCACCAGTCAACCTATTTTTATCTGCCCTCCTGTCTTCAGATTTCACTCCTACCCTCTCTAGAACAGTCTCTACCCAGGAAAACTATGGCCTGATTGTGCAGAGTTGTCTCCTAGACTGAGCTTAGTTTCACAAAAGAGAAGCCACAATTTGCAAGGGTGCCTCATTTCACCCTGTTATCTCCACACACACAAACACAGTTTCCTCCTTCCCTTCTCCTGGCAACCCCATATTCTTGGCTTCCTTCACTCTTTTCTATCCACCAACCTACCTTTTATCTGCCCCCCATTGTGCTACATTTATTTCCTTCATTCCTTTTCTCCACAATGGGGACCCAAAAGAGCTTACATCGTTCTCCTCCTTATATGTGAGGGAAGCTAGGGGCAGAACGTGTAACTAGTCCAAGGTCACCCAGTGGGCTTCTATGGCAGAGTATTTGAGCCTGGATCTCCTAGAAGCTAGCCTAACACAGTACACTACACCACACTGGCTTTGATGCAATGGCTGTTCTTGGAAGCTGCTGAAAGCCAGCTTAGTGTAGTGGTTAGGAGTGTGGACTTCTAATCTGGTGAGCTGGGTTTGATTCCATGCTCCCCCACATGCAGCCAGATGGGTGACCTTGGGCTCGCCACACACCAATAAAGCTGTTCTGACTGAGCAGTATTATCAGGGCTCTCTCAGCCCCCCTCCCCCCATGTGTCTGTTGTGGGGAGAGGAAAGGGAAGGTGACTCCTTCAGGTAGGGAAAAGCGGCATATAAGAACCTGCCATGCTTTTGGTGGGAAGCGGTCTTCACTGCTCTGAGCTAGGACAAAATGCATTCTCTAACTCATCTATGTTATCTCCTGTATGCTATGTCTTTGAACTGCTGTATAGACTAACTGATCATGTTATGTTAACAGGATAGCACCAGAAGATAGAGGGAATTAGTGGTCATCTGCAGCTTGGCCTTGGGTGCTGAAAGTAACACCTGAGTGTGCATGGGGGTGGTTCACTTGGGAAAGTAGTAAGCCCACCTTTTCTAAACCAAGGCACGTTAGAAGGTCACAGGGGAGTAGGACGACTGAGAAATATATTGAACTGCATGTAGCTGATAAATCAGTTCAACAAGAAGCCTCATGTATTCTGTCTCTCTTTTTCAATAAACCATTTCTTGTTGCTATGCCACGTGTGGTTTGTTAAGAATTCAGTGGGAGCATTACACCTCTATTTTGTTTAAAAAGAACAAAATGACTGGGGGGGGCGAGAGGTAGATATCAGATATTTCTGAAAACCTGGGACTATTTTGAGTCTGTCTTGTCTGCTCAGGCTCCAGATCTAAGTATCCTTCCTCGCTCCATAAAATAGTCTCAAAGCAGATTATGACATTGAAATAAAAACAAGAACCTGATTAAGACATTTCCAAAAAGAAGATGCTCTAATATGTTTGCAATCAACAGCAAATGTACTTACCAGGTATACACTGCTCCTGATTTGGTAAGGGCCACAGAAAACTGAGAGCCACATTCCACTTTAAGTACACCAACACCTGTGAGAGAATCAATCTGGGAAGAAAATTTGAACTTTACTCAAAAAAGAAGACAACTCCAGACCTTTGTAGTATATAGATCTTACTTACAATCTAATCAGATTTTTTAAATTGTCCAAAACTTATTTTCAGTGCAATTTAAAGAAATTACTTAATCTCTTGCTTACATATGTCAGCTTGCTTAAACTTCTCTTTTTAAAGAGGATATGATGACCTATAAAATCAATATTTATAAACCTCTGTGTGTCCTTTTTTTCTTTCTTGAACTTCACAGCCTTTTCTCACAGGGGGACACTAGGCAACTAGATCTGTACCTAGAATTCCAAATTTTACTCTATAACAGGAAGACTGCTGAACTGAGCCTCTAGCCGGGTATATTTTGCAAAAGCTTCCTGGAAGTCCATGTGTATAACGTCTTCCAGATCACCATGATAAAATGTGAACCTCCTCAACAACTCCAAACGTTCAGCGAGGCAGAATCTCCTTTTGCAAAGCAATATATGGACCTGTTAATTAGCTGTGGTTCCTAGGAGCATAGTGATTTACTCAAATACTCACATGAAAAAACAGAAGTTTTGAAAAATCTTTGTCATGTTAATTCTAATCCCCCCAAAAACAGTGCCATTCACTATTACCCTTATTTGGCCAGGAAACCGTGAATGTTTAAAAAAAAACCCCAATAACCCCATCACACACATGAAATCTGAGAAATGTGCTATCTGGGTTCATCGGCAAGAGGGCAATTCTGCCAGGGGAAAGTGGGACATCAACCTTGATTTATCCCCCCGCTCTTTGAGACCACATTTCAGGAAGTGTAGTGAGCTGAAACAGGTGCTATAAGAATGCAGGAAAGTTCTGGTCCACAAGCAAAGTGGAGCTCATGTTACTTTGGAATTAATCCTAAGATTACAAGATGTCAATTCCTTGCTTGTCAAACATGCACAGACTTACTATAAGAGAATTAGAAATCTTAATACCTTCATTGGCACTTTACAGCCATCACTGCCTCCTCTTCCAAGTTTCCCATAGTCCCCATCACCCCATGACCAGACTGTATCATCATCTGTCAGGCAGAGTGTTTGTGCATCTCCACTGCCACAGGCTATGTCAATCACACGGTAGCCCTGGAGTGCTTCCACCTGAAGAACAGACACAGCTTATCCATGAATAAGTTATATGAAATTTAAAAAGATAAACAAGCACGCACACAGGTATACACATTCTTTTATTGCTGAGCAAATGTTGCAACCCAACAATTCCTTCCGTTTAACTTATGCTAAGAATAATAAGCACCAAAGGTTTTTGTACTAATAAATGAAAATGGAATAATATAAAGTGTAAATAAATGCTGAACTTCTAAAGTAAATCATATCTTCTTGCATCCTGTAAAATTGAAAAAAAGCATCATCACTAACAACATCTTTCTAAAACTGTAAATGCTTCTCCTAGAAACAGAGATAGGAACACCATGGGGATCAGAGGGGGGGGGGGAGGGAGCCACAGCTTCATTGGCAACCCCCACCCCAAAAAACCTCTGGGTTCAACTCAGAATCCAAACAATATTTTAGCACTTGCTTACTATAAAATTAAACTACAAGGAGGACTGATACACAGAAATTAGCCTAAGAGGCAGTTTTCTACCAAAAAAATTAAACAAATGACCCCTCCACTTCTGAAAGGTATTCATAGTCCCAATTAATACATAATGAGTCCTATTCATGCTTATCTTAAATTACACAGACAGTAATGAAGTTTGCATTTAAAACTGAATTTAATTGCTGCATCACAATAAGGGGCATGATTCATTAAGAAGGTCCCCAAGACAAAACAAAACCGGCAAAAAACAACAAAGCAGAACAATTTTTCTTGTTTGTCACTAGAATTCATTGCCATGAAATTCATTGCCTCCCCCACCCTCATGGCACAAGGTTCCCCCATTACTGGAAGGACAATACAGAACTTCACCCATATGCTTCCAAGTCCCAAAATAGTCGTATCCTGCACCCATTAAAAAGATGAATTAAAGTACATGACCAACTTGGAGACCCCCTTACCAGTTTTGGTTTCAGCTGATCTTCACTGTCCCCGTGGCCGAGGCGTCCGTATCTTCCCTTGCCCCACGTGTAAAGATCCCCTGCAGCAGTAATACACGCACTGTGTGCCCCACCTGCTGCGATGTCAACAATTTCTATGCCTCTCAAAGATTCAATGACACGAGGACGATCGCAAGGACTAAAAAGTACAAATTCAAAGAAAAGCAAGAAATAATTTGGATTCCCTTCCACCCTGCTTCATTTAAGAAACATACCTTAGTAAATATATTGCAAAAGTTTATTTTTGTGGCAAAAGCCAGTCAGAGCCTTTAAACCAGTGGTCCCCAACCTTTTTATCACCAGGGACCGGTCAACACTTGACAATTTTACTGAGGCCTGGTGGGGGGGGGGGATTGTCTTTTGCCAAGTGACGTCGCCGCGGCCTGAGCCCCTGCTCCACTTGCTTTCCCGCTGGTGCCCCTGATTTCCCGCCATCCACTGGGGGGCGCTGCCAGCAGCAGCTGCGCAGTGCCACGCCGAGGGGAAGCCCCAGCCATGGCGACCGCTGGAGAGCACCAAAGGTGAGCCGGTGGCAGAGTGGCAGGACATCCCCGAGAAAGCAGCCAGTGAGGAGGATGAGGAGGAGCCACGGCCCTGTACTAACTGATCCACAGACCGGTACCCGGACCGAGGGTTGGGGACCACTGCTTTAAACCATCTTGGAATAAACAGCCCTAACAAACATTTTATTAGTTACGAGTTCAGCATTTTGTTCCATTCTCAAATCTGTGAAGTGACAGGACAGAACAGCCAGGCAGGAGCCCTACCAACATTCATCAGAGGTTCTGGAGGCAGTGCCTCAATACTGTGCTGTGTACTGTGGATGAAGACTGACAAAAGGAGAAGGGATGGGGCACATCTGTTATCCCACTACAATGCGAATGACAATGTGAATACTGCTCTCATGGCAGTCAACCAGGCTATCATGAAATCATCAACAATACTGATGTAAATATTAAAACTTTATGTTTGACACACCCACCCTGGGTTATCCAGTTATCCTCTTCTGGAGTTTCCAGATCCCCACATTCTAAAACAAATATATTCCCTATTTAAAAGCTTTTTGGATTACCTTCTGTTCCCGTGACCAAGCTTCCCATCTTCTGCCTCCCCCCAGGAATAGACTTCTCCTTCTGAAGAGAGTGCCAGACAGTGCTTGCCTCCAGAATTCACAGCAACTTTCTTTATAAAGACATGTTGTATGGATTCTAATAATGTTGGAGTAGAAACAGACTCTGTTCCTCCAATTCCAAGCCGTCCACCTGCGCCGTATCCAGTGGCATACAACTAAGAGAATGGAGAGGCTTTGGTAACTATCATAAGTTCACACAGAAGAATATAAATATTCAACATAGATGGGTGTTGACAGTCACTAGGAAAAGGACAGCCTTATGACTGAATCAGTCCTAAAGCATATGTCTCTCAGAACTCCAGGCCAAATCAACACAGGTTTGGTTCAGATATAATTCAAAATCTTAGATTAACTGTGATTTGTTTGTGAAACCAAGATTCAGCTCATGGACAATCAGTCAAATCCTGATTTGTTAGGACAAATGAAGACTTTGTCACCATTATTCTGGTCACACAAATCTGTGTCTTGGGGGTGATTTATTTATTTATTATCTTGATTTCCCCCCACGACTCCCGAAGCCAGTCCGGCTTATGGTGGTTTACAATAAAAGAATAAAACAATACAATATGATAAAACAATACAATACAACCTATAAACAAAACAACAATGATCCTTGATGGTGGAAAAACAAATCTAAAAACCCACCCCATACACCGATTGGTCCTCAACAGCCACCATCATTCTTGGGAGAAGAATCTGTGCCCAGTTAACCAAAGGCAGCGCCTCTATGGGGCCTATATAGGGAGGGGCCCGATCTTCCGGGCCTGCCCTCAACCAAATGCCTGGCGGAAGGGCTCCATCTTGCAGATCCTGCGGAATGTTCACAGCTCCATCAGAGCCCTCAGATCTTCAGGGAACTCATTCCACCAGGTCAGGGCCAGGACTGAAAACACCATGGCCCTGGTCAAGGCCAGTTGAGCCTCCTGGGGACCAGGGACCACAAGCAAATTCATACCCACAGAGCGGATAGCCCTGTGGGGGGCATAAGGAGACTAGCAGTCCCTCAAAAAAGCACAGCCCAGGCTGCAGATGGCCTTAAAGGTAAGAACCAAAACCTTGAACCTGATCCGGAAGCTAGCTGGTAACCAGTGCAGCTGCCTCAGCATATGCTGGACATGGGCCCTCCAAGATGATATTGTGAGGATCTTGTGGATAAATGACAACAAACCAGATAACCAAATGCGTTTCAACCCCTCTTGGGGTTTTCTTTAGTGGTCTAATATTTAAATTTAAATATTTAGTGGTCTCATATTGATATTGATAATGATAATGATAATGCATAGCTGATGATTTTTCTTACTGGCTGGAATTTTCAGTATAGTATCAGTATAGCGTCTATGTCTTCATATATCATCACTATCAGGCACAGAAGCCTTGAGCAGCACATATAGTTCCCACAGGGTGGTCGGACTCTAACATCACAACAAGGATTGGAACTTGCAGGCATTACAGCCCCCATGACTGCCACGAGCTTAGCTCTCTGCTGTCACATGGAGCCTGAGATGTCTTGTAAAACTGAGTGCAAAGAGCTGTTTAGAATACCACATAATTTGCATGTCAGGATTAAGCAACTATTACAGAAGTGGGGGCCTGCAAGAACATTCAGGGACTTCTCATTCCCTCACACACACTGTTTCTTTTCCCCTTCCCTGAAAGCTCCCATAGCTTCTCACCTTTTCCTTTTTCCTTCTCTTCATCCCACCTACCAGTCAACCTATCTTTATCTCCCCTCCATTCTGGCTCCAGCTTTCTCGCCTTCCCTTCCTTCGACACTCTCCTGAAAAAAACTCTGGCCCAGTTAGGCAGTGCTGGCTGCTGGGATAAGCCTAGCTGAACAGTGAAGAACCAACCATGACTTGAATCACTAAACTCTGTATCCACTTTCCCACACTAGTTCCTTTTTTCTTCTTCCTGGCAGCCCACATATCTCCACCTTTCCCTGTTCCCCCTTCTCAACTTCCCAACCACCAACTAACTTTCACTGTTGTGATTGCCTAGCAACCCCCACTGAGGGTATTTGTTTCTTAAAGCTACAGGAGCCACTTCTATTATTCAGGACAGAGTCTTGCCATGTTTTGGAGCGGGCGTTTTTTTCCCGATTTCAGATTTTTCTGCAAATCTGAGGCTTTTCTCAGGTTTCTAGAAATCTCTGTCTTGACTGTTGAAGGCTCCAGCTTCTGGATTTAAGTATCCATACTGATAACCACATAAGCAGTGCTGAGATGCTTTTAAATGACACCTAAAGGTGCACATCAACAGAATTACTTTCACGGGCTGTTAACAAGCCAACAACCAGGCACTGTTAATGGTATATCATGGTGATGTGTCCCAACACTACAGTAATACAGCTCCTGCAACAGAGAAAATCTTGCCAGATGAATTACCTTTTCTAACAAAACCATTTTAGATTTAAAAGATTCAAGTTTTCCTTTCATACAAACTACATCAGGTTCTGTGGGTTATTTGAACTGTTAAATATTCTTACCTTTCCATCAGCAGTCACTGCAAAAAGTGTCTGCTCACCACCAATTAACTGAATTGGCCTTAGTGTGGCAAGGGCTTCACAGGGAGTTGGAACTTTGACCTTTGCTCCTTCAATGCCCCCAAGCTGTCCTCGATGATTATGCCCCCAACCATAAATAGTTCCACTACCTCCAGCAGAAAGAGTCCAGTCATCAGGTCGCCTGTTGAGAAAACAAACAGGTGGCGTGGCAATACAACATTCATGGCATCCTCAACCTTGTGATGTACCCCCAGAACTATCAACGAGTCAGTCCTAGAGATCAGCCCTGACTACTCCTTAAAAGGCCAGATCCTGAAGATGAAACTGAAATACTTTGGCCACCTCATGAGAAGGAAGGACTCCTGGAAAAGAGCCTAAAGCTGGGAGCGATCAAGGGCAAAAGAAGAAGGGGACGATAGAGAATGAGGTGGCTGGATGGAGTCCCTGAAGCAGTCTGTGCAAACTTAAATGGACTCCGGGGGAATGGTAGAGGACAGGAAGGCCTGGAGGCTCATTGGCCATGGGGTCGCGATGGGTCGGACACGACTTCACATCTAACAACAAAAGCCCTCCTAAACTGTAGTTCTTTCTAGCTCCCCTCAAATTACCTGTTCATCCACTGCACAAGTTGTTCATCCTGCTCTCTTTTAAAAACATCATGACTTTCATGTAGAGCATCCATGTTTTCATTATCTGCCATTAATTCTCGAATTTTCTTGGCTACCTACAATACAGATGAAACCACACCATGATCCATTAATAGTAAACCAAAGCAAGATATATCTGCTTGGTTGCATTTTGTTTGACTACTAGAGTCCTAATAAATCATGCAGAAAATGATAACAGGTTACAATTTGTTTGTCAAAAGCAGCCAATGGGAACTGACAGGATGTTGGTGAGGCAGAGAGGTGAGGGTTGAAGACAGCAGTTAGTGGAGTTGAGAGTGAGTCTGGCTGATTTAAGCTGTGGAGAAGGGCAGCTTAAAGCTGACTGGAAATGGTCAATTTGTAACCGAGTCCCACATGCTAGAATAGGGAAACAGTTTAAAAATTCAATTTAAAAGAAACTGTGTAGTCTCTAGCTAACTTTCTTGAGCCATAAAAATTAACCTCTTATTTATTTAACTCTGTGGGAAAGGAAGAAAAGAAACACACTAACAAGCAAAGATCCGTGTCTGTATGTTTTAGGACGGGACTAAGTGGTAGCAGTAATGAAATATTGTTTGAGCCCCCAACCCCAATAGCTCTGTGCAGTGTCTGAGTGAGGGGCAATTGCTAAAGGGAGCTGGACTTCCCTGTCTGGTGGTGTCTCTGGGACCAAGAGACAGTGTCAGGGATGTGAAATAGGCTAGAAAGGTAGCAACATAACTACCTGACCTACCTGTAACCCTGAACCTGCAAGACTGGTAGGTAATTTGTATGAGTGAGAAAAGCTGTCACAATCGGAAAGCCTCAAACTACGTCCTGGTAATGTTTTTTTGACTGGAGGCCAACAATGTATTAAATTTTCTCACATGTTACATAACTACTTTGGATAACCTTTTAGGGGTGCAGGGCTAGGTATTACTTGGAAGCGTGTGTCGTAAGAGTAAAGCTTAATTTGCTCTCAGGGATGCCTAGGAAAGCTGCAGCTTAGTTTTTCTTTTACTAAGGTTTACATATTCATCTACTGTCGTATTCCGTTCCGCCAGTACCTCATCAAGGAAGAGTCGAGGCAATGGTGTTCTTTTATCAAGGGCCACAGCAACCCTGGAGGCCATGCAGTATCTTCTGAACCAAGCCCATTTGTGTGTCTCTGCACAGCAGGGAAGGGTGTCCAGTTCCAGATCACAAGCAAGAGCGACAAGAACCTACAGATGAGAGAAATTTAGTTCAAAAACACAAAGCTTCTGTTGGATCACATAATAAGATTACAAACTATTCCCTAGATGTAAATCTTTTAAAATAAATCTACAGCAAGGGTCTGCAATATGATGCCCACAGGCCCACTGGCAGTCTTCAAGCAAAGGTTGGATACACACTTTTCTTGGATGCTTTAGTATGCTTAGGGCTGATCCTGCGTTGAGCAGGGGGTTGGACTGGATGGCCTGTATGGCCCCTTCCAACTCTATGATTCCATGATTCTATGATTATGGTGGTTCCAGCACCTTTCCTGGCCCCACCAAGTGTTTTTAGAAAGTGGGCAGGACCTGGTGTCAGTTTTGCCCAGCAATGCTTCTTCTTGGCTACTGGAGATTTTATTGGTTGTACAGGTCTTTTAGAATATTGCTTTATGGTACATTCCACCATAGCACAGTCACTGTGGGGCAGAAATTAAGCTGTGGCAGCCATTTTATAACTAGATCCACCTCCTGAGGCAGCCATTTTGTTGCTATACCAACCACACTGGGTCCAAATTCCAAAGGTGTCCATGAGCTGAAAAAAGGTTGGGGACATCAATTTATACTTTATCTGCTATAAAAGCCCCTACCCTTTCCCCTATCTTCTCTCTAGCTACCCCATGCAGTATTTTTAGGGCTGTGTAAGAAAAAAGTTTCAATTTTTGTGGCTACAACTGCTCATAAGCAATTATCAAAAGCACACCATTTCTGGTTGATACATTCTGGAAACCTTTGCATCTCTGGTCATATTACCTTAAAGAAAGGACTGTGGAGCAGCTGCTTGCCACCTCTGACAATGGGATCTTCGTAATCAAATTGCCTCTGCAAAGCTTCAGGGAGGCCTTTAACCAGAGCAGCTAAGGCGCTGCCTGTGAAACTCTGAAAAAGTATTTTGGGAAAACTCCTTAATACCTTTTAAATATTTCTTGATAATGGTTGCACTTTGCCACCAATAGGCAATAACTGAACTGGCAAACTACACCGCATGCTGAGAATAATACATTTTACCAATATAACCATGGAAACCAGAGGTTGTCAGGTACCACCTAACTACTACAGATAACTCCAGATTTGTTCCTTTGTAGTTTTTTGTGCTGTGTTCTTGACACAATTCAGCACAATATAAGGTAGTAGAGAAAGGCAATACTCATAGAATCCTTGGAATAACTAATATCTGACTACAATTTAGTCACCTACAGAAGCCATCAATCAAGAATTCACATGACTTAGCATTTCTTGAAGAAAAACCTTATGCATTCTTAGGGCTGCAAGAGCAGTCAGCCCAATATCAGCCTCTTGCAGCTCAATTTAAGCTAAGTTGCAAGAAAGGATCAGCTGGAGGGGTAGGAGCTGAGAGAGCAGTCAGCCCAGGATCAACTGAGGTAGTGGGAGGTGACAATTCCCTGCCGCCTTGGCTGGGGCTGACTCCTATTGTATCTTGGTTTAAATCTATCCACAAGAGTAGTCAGCCACAGGATCAGCCACGGCAGCAGGTGCTGAAAGCTCCAAGCTGCTTTGGCTGGCTTGTCTTGCAGCTTGTTTATTTATTTATTTATTTATTTATTTATTTAATTTCTTACATTTTTATACTGATCTCCCTTGCAGCTCAGGGAATTTCATAGAGAACATGAAAACCAATAAGACATGTAAATGTAGTAACTGTATCAATATCAACAATAATAACAATAACATCAATAGCACTGAACATTTAATATTTAATTTTTCACAGTTTAACTATTAACATTTCAACCATAACCCTGCAGATTGGCCAGATCAGGAGGGGGCTTCTGGAGACCCAAAGGATGTTGTCAGTTCACTGGCCTCAACCAAATGCCTGATGGAAGAGCTCCATTTTGCGACCCCTGCAAATCTGTGTAAAGCTCCAATAGGGCCCGGATCTCCTCTGGGAGCTCATTTCACCAAGTGGGGGCCAGGACAGTGAATTACCTGGCCCTGATTGAGGCCAGACGTGCTTCTTTGGGGCCAGGGATCACCAGCCAGTTGGAGCTGGCTAAGCATAACGCTCTTGGGTTTAAACCAAGCTGCAAGAGACAATCAGCTGGGCAGTAGGAGGTAACTCTCCTCTGTCTCAGCTTGGCATTGACTTCTTTTGCAAGCTTGAGTTTAAACCAGGCAGCAAGAGAAGTCAGCCCAGAAATAGCCGAGCACACCAGGAGCACACTGCTCCCAGTAGGCGCAGCTTATGGTGCACAGTTTTTTCTTCTTCTCGGGTCTATTGGACCCAGAAAAAAATCAGAAGTCCCAAAAGATATTGGATCTGAATACCACGCTGATATTTGGATGTCAGATTTTGGGGGGAACCAATTTTTTCAGTTCAATATACCCGAATAAAAAACAAAATAAAAAAACAACTGGGGGGTGGGTGGGGGATTTGCACAATCCTACTGATTAGCATAGGAAAACTACAATGACTTACTGGTGAGAACAATTTAAGTAACATTACGGAAGGCTCAGCAGTTCATCATATTACCACTGGAAGGTTTGAACTTCTTACCATAGTTCGTGTTTCACTGTCATTATCTCCCAGTATTCGGTTAATGTTAATAGATTGGCCAAACTCTGTAGTCAGCAGTTTACGTAGTCTCTGTAAGGCCCACATCCTATGGCCAGCAGCTGAAAAATGCACAGGAGAAAAAGGAAATAGGATTAACTTTAAACTCTTCTGTTTTAAAATTTACGGTCAGAAACTTTCCATAAGGACTTGGCACGTACCTAGAGCACTCAGCTGAGCACATGCTGCCAGGGAAGCTGCCAAGCGAGGAACTATGCTCCTGTTAGAAGCAAAATTCAAACGGAAATCCAGCAGGCATGTTACTAAATCCATTGAGGGACAAGAAAGAATGCAGCGATCTGAAAGAAGGTCTTTTGGACCTGCAGGAAGAAAAAAAGAAGATTACCACACTTTTGCTTCTAACATCTGTTAAGAAAAATAAACTAGTATTAATTGCAACTCATCCTGAACCACTAGGAAAGGGAAAAGTAAAAATCTAGAAATATACCACAACTAAAATCCAACCATAGCTAGAGTGCTCTATCCTAGGATGAGGGCCCCAGCGAAATCTCTCTCATTTCACATAAATAAGTCTCCAAACTGACCCAGCTCATAAAGGAAAGACAAAAAGCACCTCCTGTCTTTGCACAATATTAAAATGACAAGGCATGGGCTAGGCAACACAAGAGTGCATTTTATGTATGGGCACTAGGGGTATGCAGTATTTTTAATTGGTATCTTTACTGGTACAGTAGTCAGATTTCGGATTTTTCTGAAATCCCAAATTTTCCGGGGCCAACAGACATGAGAAGAAAAAAATTGTTTAAAAATAAAAAGTTAGTCCAATCCAGGAGATGGCGTGGGATTTCCTACAGCCCAGTTTAAACCACGCTGAAGGAGAAGAGAGCCCCAGGAGCTGCTGTGCTGCACAGAGCACACTGATCCTGGTGGCGCAGGAGATCCCGGCTAGGCTTGCTTCTCCTGCAGTCCAGTTTAAATCTGGCTGCAGGAGAAGATAATGCAAAGTGCAACTTGCGGGGAGCAACCTGTAAACCCCAAATGCGCACTGAAATCTCAGCTTCAGAAATCTGATCTGTAGAATTTGTATGCCACAAACGAGACAGTGTCGCCTTCCTCCATCCCACCCGTTTTTCAGAACAGAATGTAATTTAATATTCCAATTTAATATTCCATCGGAAAGAAAAAGGGCAATAATAGCTCCAGTAAAGCACAAAAAGATCTCCCTCAGATATTTCTCATTGGGTCTACTGAATAAAGCATTTTGTGTTTGGCTTAGATTAATATGACCACTGCTATTCTTGCAACAATTACAATTATCATCAAATGATAACTAGGTCACTTCAAGGTTTCTGTGCCCTGGCTGTTCCTCTGATATACTTTGCAGCCCAGGCATTTGACTGCCATCCAAAGGGGAGGGGGAGAGACCTCTCACTGTGGTTCTGCTTGCTATGTGAATTGTTAACCAGTGTTCTGATGCACCCAAGCTCATATTTCCCGCCTTCTTACATTGCTTGAATAATTTAGCCTGATAACAAGACTCAGAGCTGAAAGATATTTGCCAATGCAATAAACTAATCTGTCCTGAAGCCAAAAGCGGAGCTCACCTGCAGCTGGCATGATAGGATAAACAGTGAACCGCCAACCCCATCCATTTACAGAACCATCACTGATAAACTTCCATTTTAATTCATCACCTGGAATGCGCAGTTCGCTAGACCAATCAGACCATTCACGACCTGTAAGAGCGGGATGAGAGACACAATTGTGATTTCATTCTGTTTGGTACTACCCTTTTAAAAATTTAGCCTTTTAATGTCTGATGTAGATTTATTTATCTGGTTGGGCTTTTTAGTCACTGCTCGCCCAAAGGGTTTTGTGGTGGTGTATAATATAAAAACAAATATAAAATAATAATATTAAAATATTAATGTGGCTATCTCCGTGCCACTAATAAAATCAGCCCAAACATCTGATTGCCCTCCAAGGGCCAGTCTAAACCATTTGGCCTCACATGGCCTGCAGAAACTAAACAAGTCTGGCAGGTCACAGGTGTCATCCAAGAGCACATTCCACGGGGAGCAGAACACAACTGAGAAGGCCTTTCCCCTGGTGACAGCTAACTGAGCCAGGCACCTGCAAGAGGATGACTGGAGGGGGGCAGGGGGGTTGTAATGGGAGATACAATGTTTTCAACTTCACTGATTAAAGTCTGCTGGACTGTTGCATCTAGTGGCGTGGTGACTAGCTGCAGCAGTCGGCTGGAGTGCCTATTTGAGCTGGGTAAGGTGAGAATGAGGTCATGGGAGCCGAGCCAAAGCCAAAAAGTTCCAAGCAAGCAAGTAGGGCAAATCCAGAAGCCTAGTCCAAAAGTCTAATCAAGGGTTAAGACTTTCAGGGAGACTTGCAACGCAGACGACAGGTAGAAATCAGGTATGGTGGGTGTCAGAATTGTAGCTGGACGAACTGTTAATTCCACACAAGTTTGGTCTCCCAGTAGCACCCAAATAGGTGTCTTCTGCTGGTTCAGTCATCATGGATGGCTCTTGACAGACTGTATAAGTCATACATAAAACCTGATATTATGTACCAAAAACGAGCTTCGCTGACATAACAGGACCTTCCCAACCTCTTGCTCTTGTTAAAAGCCACCGTTCAGTGTGGAGGGGCCAATGGAATAACATGAAAAAGAGACAGAGGGGCTTCATGGGAGGAGTAGGAGATCCACAGACATCCATGACTTCTCCTTGCATGCACAAAAGCACCTTCTCCTTTTACTATGATCTCTTTAAATACAAGCCAACATGACTTTGATGCCATTTGCTTCATTACCTCAACAGAACACTGATTAAAGTAAACAGAAAGTGCCGTTAGATCTTGTTTCAGAGAAACATAATAAACAGGGGAAACAAACCACATTAGAAAACCTGGAAGCTGCTCTCTTGATCCAAACTGGCTGTCCTATTTCACAACTAAATTAAAATATGAGTTTAAGATAAGCAAGCACAATGAAGGCACTAAATTATTAATTTCAAATGAAGTTAGCAGCAGGCATGTCAAAGACCAGATAAAGAAAAAAAAAGGGGCATATAAAAAAGATTTTATCAATACTCAATGAACTGAAATGTCTGACTTCATCACTTAAAAACATTATTAAATTTTATCCTAGTTAAAATTATGATTACTGATTCTTAGTGTTAATTTTATATTTATTCGTGTGTTCCTCATCACAGATCTGCTTCACACTTTGTCGATAATCCATGTCCATCATAAACCATACAATACTGAATACAAAATGAAGTGATTTGACATGTGGTCTCATTACCAGATCTGACCGAAACTATCCTGTTGACACCATCCATGACGGTAAGCGGATCGTGGCGCCGTTCCGTGGAACACTGGCGATCAAATTCCACCCTGAGTCCTTCGGCACCTAAGAATTAAAATCCACAGAAGCAGCAGTTAGATACTCTATAATCAGCATCAGAGCTCTTCACAAAAACTCAATGAGCCGTGTTCTTTAGATTTTAATCAAGTAATTGGTGTTGAACATACAACAGGATTATGAAGTCTTTTCTAGCAGAATAACTGAAAGCTTTACACAGTGAAAGCATAAACACACTTATAGATTTGTGTATTGTTATACAAGTAGAGCCATGAAGGAACAAAGCTCTTACAGATGTTTCTGTTGAGTTTACTTGTACTCTGCATAGAAGCAATCTGTGATTTGCTGAAGTTTATTATAGCACTGAGAATGAAAAAAACAGAGCAAAACTCTATCTGCCATTTTCAAGAAAAAGGATTTTAAGAAAACACCACTACTTTGGATTTGGTTCAAAACACCTATTCCTCAGTCACATATTAACAACACACACTAGAACCACTCTACTACATAAACATTGGCAACAGAATGAGAAAGCATTACCAGTTTATCTCTCAGCAACCATCCCATGGGTGTCCAAGGGCAATGGAACTATTTTTATGTGACCTCAGCAACAATTCATATACTACTTCGTCTGTATTGATCGATAAGCTTAAGACTTTTCCGCAGCCTCAGATACCACTGTGATGGAACCCCCAATCTTTGTAAAAAAAATGTAAAGGAAGTTGAAAGCCCCTACATCGGCATTCCACAATAAGGGCACGACAACTCTTTCTACCTTTCAGAGCATACCAAATTGAAAAAGCATTACCTGGTATTTTAACAGTGCCACTAGTCGACGTATCATCTGTATATGGGTGACTGCTTTCCACCACCACCGGTTGCGAAGACAGACGGCCACTCTGCGAATCTGTCGCCACATCTTCCAGCTCTGTTACGCACAGTTCCAGCAACATATCAGCAACCTAAAAATATGAATATTTTGTCACTGCATGCAAAAAGCATTGCTCATGTAGTATCCTATAAGAAAGATATAGAGAATTGAAGTCATGCTACCAGATCATGACCACACAGCCCAGAGTCCCCACAATAGCCAGTCGACTCTGGTCATGAAAGCCTTCCACAATTCATGTTGTTCAGATATCATCTTCTTTCCCCAGCAATATCTGCTATTCCACAGCATACAGTGTTGACTGGGTATA
The DNA here is from genome assembly GCF_049243985.1 of Paroedura picta. NCBI lineage: Eukaryota > Metazoa > Chordata > Lepidosauria > Squamata > Gekkonidae > Paroedura > Paroedura picta. The sequence goes on along the minus strand of NC_135374.1, from coordinate 85,019,497 downwards.
TTTCTGCTGCCCCAAAAGGTTTTTCCCCTCAGCCTAACCAAAATCCCAGTGTCGAACCAGGACAAAATGAACTTCTGTTATATGGTTTACAGAAATTGAGAGAACACAGGGAAGAAACTGGAAGAATTACCAATAAGATCACCAGACTAGTATGGATTGCTGAGAATGAGTAATATCCCAGTACACTTTAGCTTAGCATGAGACATTTCACCAATGGGTATTTATTTTAATATGCTTAAAGAAGTATTACAGGTACAGACATGCATTTGATGGATTAAGCTCCCATTCATGAAATCTTAGACCAGAATACATGTTATTAATCTCTAAGGTACCACTGGGTACAGGAGTAACTTCATGGGTAGAGGAGTAACCAGCGACAAAAAATGGAGCTAGATCCAACCAACCTGGGGATAAGCGGTGCCCATGCCAGACAGTACAGCCGAAAGAACTTCCTTTCCCTTCTCTCCAGCACGACTGGACACGGCTAGCTTCAGCAGGTCAACCATGACTCTGGTGTCATCTGGTACCAAAAGGCCAGTGAACTCATCCAGGTATTGTGGCTCTGGGCCAGAGGCTTTATTTTGGCTTTCCACATCCTTCAAAGCAAAATGGAAAGAAATTTAAGGAAGATTTTCCTGTATTACTAGGTCACGTGCCTCAGAACTTGCTCTAGATGTGAAAAACCAGTAATGAACGTGACTAAGCACCATTTACTGAGACAAACATCCACGGCTATGAATTCCCCAGTTCAACTAGTGATAGACTTATCTTCACATTATTCATTACCTCTTTAGCACTTCACAATATGAAAAAAACATGATTTTTTTTAGGATGAAAATTTCATGATGCTAAATAAATAGTATGTGTCCTTCAAGCTATGTTATTTATTAACAGGCAATTGTGGCAGTAATGATAAATTGAAAATGATTCATAATTGAAAATGAGATTAAAGAAGCAAAACAAAAAAGATGCCAGTCCACAACCAGCTTGGCCACAGAAAACCTAATTAATCAAAGGCGCTAAATCATCAGGACAACCTGCAAAGAAGCTTGAACCAAATGGCTTGAAGCCAGGGATGTGCAAGCTAGACCCATAAATGAACTTGTGCAGCATACTGTGCTACACCTAGCACCTTCCTTACTATATATTATGATGCCCAGAAACTGATTATAGAAGATCTTGCACAAGTGGAAACCCAAGTGGAGATACAATGTCTGCCTTAGCCCAAGCAGTCAGCACATTATTTCTCTTGCATTTCCCCTTCTGAAAGAGCTTTCATGCCAATGGAAAGTTGGCGTGGCATTCAACCCAGTGTTTGCATTACAGCCTCTGAATCATCACCTGTTTTCAATGACTTTGGGAGAAGTATCATTCATCTCTTCTTCTATCAGTAAAAAAAATGGGCAACAGTACCTCTTTCGTTTTCGTCATGGTCTCTGCTATTATACTGGCAGCTCCAGGGTCATCTGTGACAGGAATGAAAGGGCGAGACGAGGCTGCAGAAGCCGAAGGAGTCACAGCAGAGGGAGTCACAGCATCCTCTGTAGAAGCCATCTAAATCAAGTAGAACAGCACAACTGCAATAGAGCTTTGCAAATGCCAGCCTGCTAACTCTATTTAGGCACTGTCAATGGCCTTAAAACTATAACACTGTCAGCACAGACAAGCTCCTTACAGCAGTGCCTAGAGCAACCACTCTCCCCCCCCCCCCCCCCCGTTTTGAGCCTGCAGGCGCCTTTGGAATTCCGACTCAGAAAACGGCTGCTGTAGCTTACCTTCAGACATACAGTGGAGATTCTTGCCTATGATGGCAGCTGCTGCTAAAGCAATGCTTTCAAAAATGTGTATACCCAATCAAATCTCCAGTGGCCAATCAAAAGCTTCACTGGGCTAATGCCCAACCTGGCCCTTCCCACTTTCTTAAAACACTAAGAAAGTTACTGGCAGGTGCCATGGTGCCCACAGGGACCCTGTTAGGAACCCCTGGACTATCCAGCTACTCTAAAAAGTATGCTCCATACTCTGGAAGACCATTGTCTTGTCAAGATGCAGCCATCAAAGGTACCATCGTAATAAGGCAAGGCAGTACTTTGTACAATTTTGGTATTAGAACTGCATTCTGAGTGTCTCTTTAAGTCAAGACAGGGATAAATCTAAAAGGAATTTTAGCATTTTTAGGGCTCGTTGCTTTATTTATGGTTCTGATTTTGCACTCTTACCTTGCAGCCTTTCAGTAGGAATAAAATACAGAAAGCATTGCATATTTTAGCATCTTTTTGGCAGGCTTGCTGCAGTTGATGACAGCTTATTTTCCCCAAATGGAGGATATTTTTCTTCCTGTCTCTCAGACACATACACACACACACACCTCTCAGTCAACTATTTTTTAAGAGCTAGCAAACTGTGAAGCAATTGATCCAAGAGGGCTGTATTTAATACACCGAGGCTACGAAAAACAGGAAAAGCAAGCAGCTTTCGAACTGAATTTACCTCCGCCCTCCTGTCTTGCCATGGAGTTGGGCTCAGCCGTTCTTCTAGGTCCACTGCTAGGATAACTTCTTCTTCACTGGGAGCAATGCTTGTGGATGACATGTCTGGAGGGGGTGGAGGAGACGATGACAGACATTCCACCGGTGCAATCATGCTTGCAGGCATCAGGGCTCCAACAACAGCATCCCTGAATCAAAACCAAACTGTTCAGAATAGTCTTCTGCTATACTGCTCCTATATTATTATTCTGAGCAGGAAAGAGGACAACAAATTATGCAAAAAAACACATTTTTTAAAACTAAGAAGACAGAATTAAAGCACTCATCCAATATTGGCACTAACAAAGAAGTCTCCTGACTCAAGCATGCCTGATAAGTGAGACCACACAACAGAAAAATCATCTTCTCTACAAGCAAGACACAAAGGACTTGAGGAAGGCTAATTTTTTTCAAACACAAAAAGATCTCAGCTAAGTTTCTTGCTTGGTCTATGCTGGTTGAGGAGAACTCTGCATTGTCAAGTATGTCTTTTAAAAACAAACAAACAATAAAGCATTACTTGTTAACAAGTAGACTTAACACTAGGAAGAAAAACCACCCTTGTGGAGCTATTCATTAGTCTGCAATGCCATAGCAATGCCAAATCAATGTTGCGCAAAAGAACATTTCCTTCAGGCAGTGAGACAGAATCAATTAACTTTCAGATGGTGCTACTGCTATTAAAGTTTGGACCATCAGAACCTTCAAAAGACAGCAGGAAAGCTGAGTCTATAACACCCGAGACCAGTTTGATACTGATGATACACAAGCTTACCTGGCATACATGATCTGTAATGCTGTCAGTATATGAGATAAGGCTTGCTGTTTGGCTAGATTGCCATCTAGTGACAAAAGGATTTTGGCAAGTGAAGGGCGATTTGGTTTGGAACTGTTTGCACCGGTGATTTTGTTACTTACAGCAGAAGAATCTGCATCGGATGGGACACCTACAGGAAATTATAAAAATTACAGTTTCCATTAAGAGTTCGTACTCAGGATTCTCAACAACGGAAGAGCATGCATATTGAAGCGCAGCAAAATCCCAAAGGTGCTGGGCTAGTGTGGCCCACAGCCACAACAAGCTGTAAGCTTTACACCTCCCCCCCCCCCCCGGGACATACTGCCTCTGGCTGTGTAATAATACAATGGTTGACTCATATTTAACACGAAGAAATTAGCATTCCAGTCATACCAGTTACAAACATTTCTCTGGTTTGCATTTTTAAATTCAACTGAAAAAATTCCATTTAAAAAATAAATACAAGATAAGCACGCCCTGTTTTTGTTAACCTTAGAGGAGTCATTAAACCAATTGATTTTCTCCAGCCTTTACACCCAAACTTACTAGAGGCCTGGCCATTCTTCTGGCTTTGCTGCAGCGTCTGCACCTGTACCTGGCTCTCAGTTTCCCTTTCCCTATTCAACCTTTTAAGCAACAGTCCTTCCAATGTGGTGCCTGAACTATGATGAACACATAAAGCATTCAAAGAAGCCAAACAAAAATTTAACACCCAGTGAGTCACATAATGAATTCTAGCATCGGTTTACATTCTTAAAAAGAATCATATAATAGCCCAAAGGGACCTACTACTAACACTGGGACCTCTATTGAAGTATGAACAAGACATCTAAGGACCAAACCCATCCTAAAACACATCTAGGATATGAGTACTGATACTGTTGCCCTTTCCTTCCTTCCTCAATTTCTGCTCACCAGCATGGTCCTGGCTGGCAAATGGTTTCTTTGAATGAAAACTGAAGACCCAGAAAGACTACCTATGGGTATTATGCCATTACACTGTGTGTGCAGAGACCATATGGGGAAAAGCTGCTGAGGTGCACCGTTAGGCAGGTCTGTGGGATCCGGAGTTATGTCGCAGGCCAGATGGGCCTGATCAGAACCCCATCGTAGGCATACTCTCCTTTTCCAAAAGCACACACTCATGATTCCCTCGTGCTCCTCCCGTATGTCTTTCTCTATTTACACAAAACATTTAAAGAAAAAAAATCCAGTTTTTAATTACCCAAATAGGATGCGCCTAAAGGGTCTCTAGCTGTTTGAAAGAGAACTGGCTCATGCACGGATGGTGTTGCTACATCCATTGTCGTCCACGCCACGCTGTGAGAAGATCCACAAGCAACGCGAGAAATTTTCTGGCCTTCTAAACCTTGAACCAGGGTGGGCTTTCTGTTCACGGTCGTAGTCCCGTTGCCCTGCTGGCCATGGTCATTATCACCCCAAGCATAAACCTGGTAATGAAAACCAAAGCATTCTTTTCAACAAACATTTCATGTATAGGGCATACAGGATCAGAGGGAGAACATCGCTGCCATAAATACAAAAACGCATAATTTTTAATACATGGAAATGTTTCTTCTTCCTGATTGATTAGGCACTTATGATTTGGTTCAGGAAAGATAATAGAGCTCTGGCCATTGAAGGTGGGACATAATTTAATACCAAGTTAGCAGTTTCATGAGGATCAGGCAAAACCCAGGAGTACAAACTCACCTTAGCAACTGATGATGAGGCGTCCTCTTTCTCCTCTGTAATGAGAGCAGAGAAGCAAGGGGGGGGAACCTCCCGCTGATGCCTCATTTTGATCTCCTTTTCTTTCCCTTAATATCCTAAGGCAAGCCCAATTTCATCAGATCTTCAAAGCAAAGCAGGGTCAACCCAGGCTAGTATTTGGATGGGAGACCTTCAAGGAACGCTAGGGTCATGACTTGGAGAAACGCAATGGCAAACCATGTTCAAACTTCAAGACAATCCTAAGATCTCCGGCTATACTACACACATGCCTTAAGATAAATAAATAATCCCCATTTTATGAGGCCTGTTCAGATGCCTGTTTTTCTTTTAACCCACTAACAGAAGTTAGCATACAGAGAGGCTAACTTGCACAGCCTGGTCAGTTAAGCTGAATGGGAAAAGCAACCTTTAGGAGGATATCTTCTTCCACTTAGGAAAAAATGAACCACCAGAATCAAAACGAAAGGACTGGCTAACATATCTCAAACAGAATTATCTTATCAAAAAGAGTCTTCAGTCAGCCATGCTGGTCCAAGGCAAACCCCCAAAACAATTACAAAAACCATGGAATACGTTAAAAATGACTTTAATTTCCATTGGCAGAAACTGAGAAGGCTGGCACCATCTAATACAAAGTAAGGAGATACCTCATATAAAGTGTGATGTAGCTTTTGAGCTTGATTTTGGATCCTCAGCAAAATAGTTTCAAGATAAGGACTATTTTATACCAAAGGCATTTGCTGACTAAATAGAGTTATATAATACATTATTATTTGTTCTATTTTTCTGCCTACGGGGGAAAAAACCCTCCATTAGTTAAAACAGATCTACTTGGCCTCTGTTATTTCATATAATAGCCAATCTACCATAAATTGTGAGACACAGTACAAAAATAATCGCCTCTCCATTTTGTCACTGCAAATCATATTGAAAAATATGCCACAGCCTTATTAGAAAACCCCATGTTGCCTGACCATATAGCAAGAACAGCTAATACGAGTAAGAAGTTCACTACACTATTCCATTGCAAGCATATAGTTTTGTGGTGGTATTGTGTGTGTGGGGGGGAGTATTTATTAACAGGCTCTCAATATTCAATCCTGAACAATGAATATCACTATTTTCAAAAGGGCCTTTTAAGCGGGTTCATAACACTGTTAGGATGAAGTCGACAAGTTCTTCTTACCTGGCCTGTGTCAGTGACAGCCAGACAATGGAGCGCACCTACGGCCACGTGCACAATCTTCTTTCCCCTCAGTCCTTCCACTACTTGTGGTTTTCTTACATGGACGTCAGTGCCATGCCCAAGCCTGAAATAGTCGCCCTTGCCCCTGGGTACAAAAACGGGCAAATATTTTAATTAAAAGCTGCTCTAGGCGATCGAGACATTAGCCAGGTACTACAGCTATCAAAATAACCTAAGTGTAAGAAAAAAGGGTTTATCTACACTTGAACACAACTGAAACTAGGAATTAGGTTCAGCTGAGATTTGCCCATTCTAACAGAACACTTTCTCTTCTCGTGCCTCTCATTCTTTGCCATCCCACAGGCTGTTTCAATAACAGGAAGAGGAGAAACAGAGACAAGTCTTCTGCCTGTGGGACAGCAGCAGTCATGAACCTGCAAGCCTTGAAGGAGCCATATTGAGCCAAGTCTCTTCAGTACAGGTAAAAATAATTCTGCTATCTTTATTTCAAGGACATGCAATGTTAAAGGTTAACTAATGGACATGTTCTGAACCCTACCAGTCTTCTCAGGTAATGGTGGCACATTCCTCCAGGGCACGAGGCTCTTCTCTTCTGATGGAAGAGCATGATGATTTGGGTCGTGTAGAGAGGTAAGGCTATGACCACTATTTTCCTCAGCATTACATGTATTTCTTGAGCATTACAGCAAAGGACTAGATTTGAAATCTGACGAACAATACCTTTAGTTATGAGGCACTTATTACTCAGTTCTATTTTTCCTTCTAGTTTGGCTGAATTTGTGAAAATATCTAAGGAAATACTAGTTGTCAAGATAGCAATTACACATTTAACCTTTCAGTTAAAACACATCGTACCATGTCCACACCACTCCAGACTTTGTAAGAGCCAAAGAGAACTGAGCTCCACACTCAATCTGACAGACTCCCTGGCCATTTAGCCTTTCGATGTTCTGAGGAATGTTGCATCCTTCACTTCCTCCTCGGCCCAATTTTCCAAAGTCTCCATCTCCCCAGGAAAATACAAGCCCTAATAAAACAAACCAGCTTTAGTACCACAAGGCAGGCACTATGTGTTAAATTGTGATAAGTCAGACGTGTCTTACCTTCATCTGTCAGTGCCAAAGTCTGAGCATCTCTGCTTCCACAAGCAACCTGAATGACTCTATGACCAAGGAGTACTTTAACCTACAAAGGAAAGATGAATAACCTTTTAAAATTATATGTGGCTTTTAAAAGAGAGACAAACCTAAGTAATAGTTCAGGCTAGAGCATCAAAATGGCACAATGAAACTCCTTAAATCAACAGAAAGCTTCTTTTAAGTTTCCAAAAAGGCTAGCATGCTCTGATTTCAAGTCTCAGGGCTGGCAGGTTAAAAGAATCAACAAGATTCACTGAGCTTAAGGAAGTGTGTTTCCATGTATTTTGTGTCTTCACAAACCAATAAACTGCCAATGCAAAACTTGGCCAAAGCATTAGTAGTAATTCTGAGGTTGACACTACTTTAAGTATCAACAGCCAGAGAACTGGACCACTTAAGATCATTCTGCTAGAAAGAGGTAGCAGCTAATGATATTACCATCTTTGGTTTAAGTTGTGTAGTATTGTCTCCATGTCCCAGCCGACCATATTCACCAAGGCCCCAAGTATACAGTTCACCACTAGAGGTGATGGCAGCGCTGTGAGAACTGCCACAAGCGATATCACGGATACGTTTTGTTTTCAGTGCTTCTATGAGCCTTGGTTTATCGCAGTTCCTGAAAACCCAGGAAGATGAAAAAGTGATTAATCAAAAATTATTTCAATGGAAGTTTATGTTAAACATAATCTAAATAATCATCCATTGAACAGCTTTTTTCTTGGTCAGGTATTTTAAATGCCCGGTGGAATGAAAACTAGAAACCAGTGTCACTCCTAAAGATTAACCCAATGAACTATTAGGACAATAAACTATATCTAGCAATAATTCTGTTATGGTGTTTGTATATACATACTTACACCTTATGACCCCAATTTAAGCCACACAAAACTAAAAATCACACAAAACACAGAAAATCTAGCAAGCTCAAAAGAATTAGGGGGAATCCTTACATTCGACTGAAGTGTCCAAGTTTCCCATCATCTCCTTCACCCCAAGAGAATACCTTTCCATCAACCGTCAAAGCCATCGCATGGCGGCCACCTGGAATGGACATGAGTTGGGGAATGTCAACAGCGGAAATAAACCATTAAGCAGGTTAGGACAGTGGTCCCCAACCTTTCTGAGGTTGGGGACCGGCAGGGCATCGGGGCGTGGCCCGCAGCCCGCACGGGCCACGCCCACGCACCAGCCGCGCCCGCGGGTCACGCCCGCGCATCAGGCCGCGCTCACTCAACGGGCCGCGCCCACACATCGGGCCGCACTTGCAGGCCGTGCCCACGCACCGGGTCGCGCCCGCGCATCGGGCCGCGCCCGCACGGGCGCGGCCGGCCCTGCTTCCCTCTCCCCGCCCTCCCGCAGTAAGAAGCTTCCCGGGCCGCAAGCTTGCTGCCTGGGAAGTTTTTTACTGCGGGGGGGGCGGGGAGAGGGAGCTGCGGCCCGGCACCATGGCCTTCGCGGCCCGCCACCGGGCCGCTGCCCGCAGGTTGGGGACCACTGGGTTAGGAGAGCAGTCTGAATCAAGTTTATTCACTCTAACTTAGGCCTAATCAATTTAGTTTACTCCATTGTAAGGTGGTGATTTTATATGCAAATTAAACACATCAAATATGGTGAGGAGCCAATCGCAGAAAAAATGTATGCAGAGGAATACTTGCGATTGGCTCCAAACCATATTTGATTACTTACTGATCAGGACACTGCAAGGAAGGTGCATATAGAATCACCACCTTCTCACTCAAAAAGCAGAACAAAAAAAATTACTGCTGCAGTTAATGTTCAGTTTCTAGTAGGGATGGGCACAAACCATGTTATGAGCCAAAACTCGAACCGAATTCTGCCGGATCAGTACTCAGAAGGTGACATTCAGCAAGCATGCGGTCTCCAAAGGTATCTCCAGGTTTTTGGGTGTGACTCAGAGTGGCTTGGAAAATGAAACCCACCCAGAAAAAACTCTGGCACAAAAATGCTAGACAATTGTTGGGGCGGTGTTTTCCAGCCTTGGAAACACAAACAGAGACCCTCCAGCAACAAATGCTGCTGCCTGCCAATAACAAAGTTATAATTTGTCACAATGGGACTTTGATCTATATTAAGAGTAGATAAGTGTGCATTCCCTTTGCTGGCCTTGTGCATTTGGATGGAGAGGCTGTACCTACAAAAGAGCTTTGCTGTGCTGGGCATTGGACTGCTTTGCTAGCTTACTCAGTCAGGGGCGAGGGGGCTTGGCTTTGTCCTAGGTTCTTCTGTGTTGTGATTTGTTGCTTATTTGCTTGGAGAAATTGGGACTGAATTCCTCTTTCACATAGCAAGGGTCATGTTTGTGGCTGCGGGAGGACGCCATCACTCTGCCAAGTGGTCATGGGCAATGAGCACAGCCTTCCCCCAGTGGGGGAACAAAGGGAAGGACCCCAGAACCCAGAGAAAAATGGAAGAGCCTCCCAAACAAGGCCCTTGGCCCTGCCTGAGAAAGTGCCTTACTAATGAACATTTCTAAAAAAGAGATGTGGTGTTCTCCTTTCACGGGTACTGTAAAATCCTTTAGGCTAAGCATAAATAGTGAAGCATTTTCAACTAACACAGACTGAGAGAGGCTAAGGAACCACCACAAAATGCTTTTTGTTTAAAAAAAAACCAAGAAAACATGGAATTGATACCTGAATGAACAGCGACTTTCTTCACGACATAATTGCTGAGAGCAGTAATCTGTCGGGGGATAGGCACAGTTCCACTTGAGATGCCTAATCCCAGCCTCCCATTAGTGGCCTCTCCACAGGCATATACTTTACCCTCCACAGTCACTGAAAAGACAAAAGTGCTTATTATTAAAAAAAAAAAATCAGAACAAATTGAAAGAAAGTTTGGACTTTTAAAACCCAAAGAAACAATAATGGGTTGGAGTCAAAGTAGCTGAAGGTGTTTCCATCAGCAGAATTCAGTTTTACCTCCCTCCTCTCACTGAGCTCCTGAACTGCTACTCCTCCTGAGAAGGGAACCTCAGAACAGGGACAAACTGGGGATCTATGCAAACTGGGGAGGGTGTCACCAAAACGAAATGTTTCTTTTTTCCACTGATGGAAAATGAACTTTGGCTCCAACCGAAAACTTTTCACACTGGTACATTTGACTACTGCAGAACAGAAAGCATCCCTACCTGCAAAAAGGCTTTTGGATCCCCCAGCTACTTGTACCACATTCAGGGCTGAGAGGGTCTCAGAAAATGAAGGAACCTTTATCTACAAAGTGTAAATAAAAAGAAATTAGTTCTTACACAGATCAGAAAGTACTACTTGCAGAAAGCAAAGTTATCCATGTCTTTAACATCTGATTGCCAATAAAACAGATGGGGAGGTAGATCCGACGGAAGTGTGTTTTTTAAAAAAATGTTCAAGTCTGTTTACTAATTAATGCCTTGAGGAAAACATGACCTCTAAACTTCTGCAAGTGGGCTGTCCAGATGCACAGTTCACTGTCTATGATCTAAATACCTATACTGCCCAAGAGGTCATTGCCTTTGTATATCTGACACAGAAGGTCCACGGGCACATGGCAAAGAGCCTTGGAAACTGAAGGAGTTTGAAAGGCAGTTTGAGGCATGGCTGTAAGGTGTCTAAGAGAGCAGCCACTGGGCGTGTGCCAACTCACTCTCCAATTACCACATGCATGCTCACTGTAAGAATATGCTATTCAACAGACTAGTTTTAAGTTGGCAAATACACTCGTGTCTGAAATACTAAGGTTTATCTATTTACTAGTTAATTTGATAAGCTGGTCTCTTCTTTGGGTCAATTCAGTTTGCCTCTTCCATTTATGTGGTTACCCAAGAGATAATGCTGTAGGACTGGAGGTGTTTAATAGGAGTAAAAAAAGATGCCAGTAGAAATAATGCTATTTTAAATCCTTATTTTGCAGCCTACACACAGCAGAAGCCAAGGCTTCCCCCAAATAAAAACTGATGCTTATCTGTCCTATGTCAATTTCAGAACTTTTCAACTTTTCTGCACTTTTGATGCCAATTCCTACATGGAAAAAGATTTCTGAATGTGTATTAGAAACTGTTTTATAGACATCTTCTTATGGCAATTTGTTGCCATAAGTGGCCTAATCCAGAAATCCAGAAATGTTGAACAGCAGGATGGACACAATGCAGTGCTCATTCAACGTCCCCTTACTCCAGCTCTTCTCCCATGTTTAAAGACAATACACAATTTATTAATTTTCACACAAACCAATACCTTAGAACCTTTTAATCCTCCCAGCTGGTCTTTATCATTCAGGCCCCAAACGAAAACTTTAGTTCTTATTGTAGCTGCTGACTCCAAGCCTGCAGTCTTCTTTCTGACAAGACTAAAGACACAACCCGTAAATCAGCTTGGAAGCATGGGGACAGTCCCTGAGATTTTAGATCTTAAATTGGATTGTACCAGCTTTTCAGCTAGCACAACAGAAAGGAGCCTCTTTTGACACCTCTCCAAGGAAGGCCCCATTTGACTCTATGCCAGGGACTATAGAATTCACATGGACAAAAGGTCACAAGGGATGGGGAGTAAAGTAAGGAGGGAAATCATGCCAAATTGTCCCCTGTCCCTTGGAAAGACACATAGAATCTCACCCACTATTTATATTTCCACTAGAGTAGAGCAAGAGTCCAGTAGCACCTTAATGACTAACAAAATAAAAGCTTATTAACATGCTACAAATTTCTAAGGTAGTTTTTTTTTTGCTCTCATATAAAAAGTCTATATACAATTTTAAAAAGTCTATATACAACATATACAGTATGTCTGGCTAAAGACAGCTCATGCTCCTCTCCCATCGCCTCATTTTGTTTGCCACCTCACATATTCATGCACAGATGTTTCATTTGGGCAATGAAGAGCATTCAAACTAGAAAAGGTTGCTTACCTTTCAAATAGTGTTCATTAGGTTTTTTCCGGGAAGCCATTACATTACACAGGCCACATCTAGAGCCAATATCTGAAAAAAGACTTTAGGATGGTTTGAATATTCCATACCTTCCAGTGTTGGCTTTATCATCTTCCTCTTCCTCATTGTCAGAAGCAAGGAAAGGGACTGTAGCCAAGTCCTCATCCTCTGCACGGATACGTCCCAATACACTGAGGCCATGTATTTTGCAATCTATACCAGAACTTCTGCACTGCTTTATAGCAATCTCAATATACCTGTGATACTAAACCAAAAATGGCATGCAGTTCTATCACCATTCATAAAACACTTAATAGTCAACAAAGAATCACTACAGGCCCTGGCTATGATTCCTTCTGTGTTTCAAACAGTGCAGGAAGGCTGAGTGAAACACCAAGTGTTTAATGCTTGCTTTCTCAAGCTTTGAGCAATGAACAAATGTTGACAATGTAATTAAACTGGAAGAATGCAAGATAGTAAAAAAAACCCTGAACTCCATCAAATAGCATATCATATTGGAACCTTCACTGAATAATCAGGCTACCAAGCATAATTCTTCTACCCTTCTTGAGCTAGACCAGGAGTAGTCAAACTGCAGCCCTCCAGATGTCCATGGGTGCTCATGGGAATTGTAGTCCATGGACTTCTGGAGGGCCGCAGTTTGACAACCCCTGCGCTAGACAATCAGTGAAAAGTTAAATGTGGTTTCTACTTTGTATAAGTTGTCCTGCAGCAGCATTGTCTAACTATCCTACTAGCAAAATTAGAAGCAAAGAAATCCTAATTCTTGTATAGCTGTAATCTGAACTAATACAAGTATCCTACTGTGCCAGATAAAGAGCTGTTCTACCTGGAAAGGGCTCCATAATCAGAAGAAGCTGTGTATCCTCTAATCAGTATAAAACATAATATTTTTCATAAGCTTTTTCCATAGCCAATAGCTACCTACCTCTGTGCAATCTCCAAGAAGTGGAACTGTCGTATCTGTAGGATTAATATGAATTGTCTTCAACTCTATGAGGTTGTTTAAAGAACTTCCACCTACATAACGATTAGATAAGATTCATGTAATACTATTTTATGTACAACAGAGGGCATGTCACAAGCTTTCCAGTATTATATCAATAAAGATAATATATCATGAAATGATCAGTAATAGAACTGATTTCCTCTGTCTCATACCTGAAACCACAACCAAAGATGGCATGTAGCTGCTGTCCGCAGGATCCACTATCATTTTCAGTCTGTGAACCAGTACATCAGGGAAAATTTCAAGACGAATCCAATGCTAAAAAATATTGATGTTATTCAAATCTGATGACGTATTATGAGCTACAATAATATGCAATACTACTTAGAATGAAAGCATGACAAGCAGTTTAAATCAATATCAAATCTTTCTTTAAAACTACAACCAGGAAATACTTTGAACACAAACGGTATCACGAAGTTAACATTCAAATGAAGGAATTTTACAATTTTGCTTTGTTTGGAACTTGCCTTTCCTTGGGAGCCAGAAGACTGCCAGCACTGCTCGCTACCATCGATCAAACGTGAGGCCTGATTCACTGAAGACGATACATTCAAATTTTTAACAATTCTTGACCAATCATCTAGTAGCATTCCTCGTTGGCTACTGTGACGCCTCTTTAGCTGCTTTCCGGAACGGCCACAAAATACTGGGGACTGACCTTTTGGAAAGAGCATTGCCAGTTTACAGCTGTGAACTCAGCAGGGAATAAAAAGGTAAGTTTTCACATCCACAGAATCTGATCTGGAAAGGACCTAATAGGACCCTTTATGCCTAAATCAACTCCAAGCCAACTAAGCCTGATAAAGGAGGCATCGACGTTTTCAAGGCAGACTATTGTCTTTAACACGTGATTGCACAAATGTTAGCTATTTCTTTAAGATTTCAGAAATTCTGTAGGAGACATTTTCATTATGCACGTGTTTAAATTTTGAATTGAGCAAAGCAACAGCCTCGGACTCACCTAGCACTGCAATGCAGCCTAGGGGGCCTGAGAGCAAGGGAGGAGATTCATACCTGGCTCCCTGACAGCAGCTCACAGGTGGCAATGATTGGGCCAGGGCTCCAAAACAGGAACCAATCAGCAGTAGGCCAGTGGGGGGGGGGCACCCTGGGCAGACCAGGAGCCCCCAGGCATCACTGGGCTCTACTCCCAAAAGATTTGAGGAGCCACTAACAGGGATCATACCATCAGATGTCCTGTATTTAGGGACCACAACATTTCTCTAATTGCAATGGCCAAAAAAACAACAAATGACTCATCGAAATATACCTGGTTCATTTATTCTGCCAAAAGTATGTCGTGTGTTGTGTTTTCTAGTTTTGAAACAGGTTTCGCAGAAATCAAAATCATCACAGTTTCTGCATTTAAACCTAGGTCCATTGATGGGGAACATCTGGCAGCCATCACACCTAATTTTAACAAAAATAAATATTCTTTCATTTATTTGAATTCATAACACAAGGTTTTATAAGCATCTCTGTTCACGAGTCTCCATACAACAGAGGCTCACCAGATCACCCTACGGACAACTTCAAACAAGATTTTATGCTATACGGCTTTAGAAAATAAACTAATGTCTATTAAAAGTAGGTAAAATGTCTACATTTTTTAATAAAAACTTACGTAACCCCTGGATGAATACTGGGAACCAGTTCCATTTCCGACAGTAGCCCAGTCCAATGAGATTGCTGGGGAAAGTCAACGATGACATCCTTCCCATTAGCACTAAAGGCTGTAAGAAAAGGTGTGGAAATGGCAATTGACTCTAAAGAAGATACACAAGCACAACATTTTAAGAAGCTGATATTCGGTACAAGGTGTCAAAGGAGCCATTGCACTGGTTTGAGATTACTTGTACAGGTGTATAAGAATCAGCTTAATTGATTCAAGTAAAACACAGATCTAGAGTAATGTTTCTAACTTGTAAATGTTATACATGAATACCAAATCTTAAATACCTAATTATAATCAAGCCCTCTTAGGGACAGAAACTATAAGGCATATGTTACACTCAATTTAATTGTACTATTTCAAAATACAAAAGGAGGAACTGTTTGAAAGTTCCCCCAAACCAACTCACTCCTCCATTGTACATTTGGGGAAAGTATTGGATGGAGGATTTCTCCAGAAGAGGTAGCCATAACAATACAATGAAACACTTGTCTAGTGTTATTTCAAAAAAGGTACCTTGTTCAGATATACTAAAAGGATAAGGTCGAATATGAAATGAATTGCACCTATCATACACTTCTTCAAAACTATCACTCAACAGAAGAGTGGCAAAATCCATCCTTGCACACATCTGATCCCACCAACATTTTCTTTCAATAATTACCTTTTACAACTCCCACACTCCTATGGGTAACAGATCCCCACTTGTACTTAGGAGTGGTTACAGAAGTTTTTACACGCACTTTGTCACCGATCTTTATGTGAGAAGGTGAACTTTGTGGTGGGAACCCTACAAATAAACAAGAATGACGTTAATTTGTTTGGGTTATGAATATGTGGTAGATATTATCTTAATAATCAAATCTTCAGCTCACCTATAAGCTCAACATGGATGTATCTAACCCAGTATGTGCCACCTTTCTGTTGCCAGTCGCACTGAACATTTAGGTCATGCAGTCCATCACGGTCCAATTTAATAACTTTGCCCACGTCACCTTCACAAACCTCCTCATATGTCCTGCAACATCTGACCATCATCCCCACCTAACGGGAAAAAAGAATCCATTTCAGCACCCTTGAACCTTCAGCAAAGCACAGGGGTATGGCAAGTAAACAACTATTCATGATAAACAGGGCTTCCTTTGCAACAAACCACTACAATTCAGGAGAACTTGCCATCATTGGCTAACACATTTGTCAAAAGTGCAGCCATATTTTTGGCATATACTTACCTATGGAACAAGTGCATGCTCTAGTATTGAAGCAGGAATGCACAAGTATTAATCTGACAAATGGACAATACTATCATTGTACTGGGAGGATGAACTACCACAAAAAACAAACACCATGTGGATAAAACAAGCAATTAAGCATTTCTATTATTCATGTCATATATGCTGGTCAATGACCGTAAATAAAATAATCTAATCTAATTATTCATGTCATAGGACATAGGACAGCAAGCAAAGGCCTGGCCCCCTGCCTTACAGCAGCAGAGCTGCATCATACTCAGAGCTGAACTACATACTTTAAACTAGGTCCCCTGCCCCCCAAATCCATACAGGCCCACTAAAATTGAACCATATTATTCATTCTTAAATTTATATACCACCCCTTTCGAGCCAGTTGTATCAGGGCAGGGTACAACCATAAAATATACATAAACAAAGTTCTATAACAATACATTAATCAATAGGTAAACATTAAAATCATTTAAAATCTCATTCAAATCACAACCAAATTTAACCAGATGTAATTATCCACAACTGGAAGGGATGCAAGAAAGATAGAGGGGGGCAGGTAAGAGAGGCCCTAGCAGATTGTATTGGTGTGTTTCCGCTAACCTCAACCATAAGCTTGGTGGAAGAACTCCATCTGGCAGGCTTTGTGCGACTCGGTGAGTTCTGTCACGGCCCTCATTTTCCCTGGGAGCACATTTTACCAAGCAGGGGCCAAGGTTGAGAAATCCCTGGCCCGGATCGAAGCCAAGAATACTTGCTTGGAGCTGGGGACTCTCAGCCAGTTGGAGTTGACTAACTGCAGTTTTCTCTGGGGATGTACTCAGACAGGTAGTCCCTCAGATACACAGGGCCTGAACCATGAATGGCCTTGAGGGTCAAAACTAACACATGGAAGCTTCTTCATATCATACATACACAAGACTAACTCAAGGAATAGTTTAGTGAAGCAAATTAAGGCTCCAACAACACATACCCAGTGACGGCACAGGATCAAGCTCCCTGCCTACCCACCGGACACTACTTGGGAACTTTATCCATGTTTTAAAATACAATATTGTACACAATTATTGCCCCCGCCTATTTGCAGCAAAGAGTACACAAATGACACGTGCTGGATTCTATCCATGGGGCTATCCACCCCTATACGGTCAAGTCACATGCTAAAAGAACAAAATGGGGAAAAATTAACTTCTAATTTGGAGGTGGGTGTGGGATTATTCCAAAGTATACCCAGAAGTTGGTCATACTTCCATTCCAACACACGTTCACTAGCAGCAAATTCACAACCGTGTTCAGTTCCATACAGGTCAACTCATGATGCCCAGTTAAGCCACAGCAGTTGCCACTGAAGTGAAGCCTGCACTGACTGCCCTCAAATCCAGGAGAACAGCGGACACCTGAGTACAGTGACCAGCCCCTCGATGTCACCATGAAACAGGGATTATCAATGACACCCACGAAAAACCAAAAGGTACACTAAGCAAAGTGACAACAGAATACAGCAGCAAGGATGGAGGAGTGGGTAGCGTAAGGCAGCTTTTATCTAGGCCAGGGGTAGTCAAACTGCGGCCCTCCAGATGTCCATGGACTACAATTCCCAGGAGCCCCTGCCAGCATTTGCTGGCAGGGGCTCCTGGGAATTGTAGTCCATGGACATCTGGAGGGCCGCAGTTTGACTACCCCTGATCTAGGCAGTTATCAAAGCAACCTGCAACTTCTAGAGCTACTCTTGCCCAGGTGTCCTATGGCAGTATTTCTACTCCAACACCATCATCCCCTGCAAACAGAAAACAGCACCATTCAATGCAGGCTTCCCAGCGGAGCTTACCTGAATGTTTTCTCGCACGTACACAGCATAATCATCATTGCTTAAGAAATCAGCTCGTTTCTTGTAAGTCTGGCTTTCTGTTACAACAGCAGCAGTGGACTGTAAAAAAAAGGGGGGAGAAAGCTTTCCATAATCACAATCTCTCCGTTATTAGCATTACTACTTCGCTAACCCAATGGTGAGGTAATATGTTGGGGTTTGTTTTTTAAAATGATTCATAAGACTTCTCTCCAGCACTTACCACAGGATATGCAGCTTCTGCTTCTTCAACATCTTCCACTACTTCTTCATCTGAATAGTCGTCAGACACTGTGTCAGCATCTGACAGATCAGTAATCTGAACATCAGGGTGATCCAAAAGCCAGCCCACCAAGGCTTCCACCCCTAGAACAGAAAATGGCAAATACGGCTATCAAAAACCTTATCATTTCGAAATTTGCAACAGAGGTCATATTTCCCCTTTTTGTTCAATGGAAGCCTTAGGTGTTTCAATTCACCCTCTGGATAGGCCAGTGCGGCTGCTACCATGCAGAACTGGCCTCAGCCATCAATTATTGTGCACTGTCAAGCACAACTCTGAATTTTTCTGCAGAAATCCTCACTGATCTTACACTTTTATTTTACATTTCTGTATCTCATGCATTTCTATATCTTAAGGATGCAAACTTGGTGCGATCTGCATCTCATCTCCTCCTCTTGTTCTAGGAATCTGGGGTTTAAAACTTTTTTATTTCCCTGAGAGCACCCTCTAAATATCCTGAAGGCAAGAGGCTCCTCTAAAAATCAAGACATCCCATCTGCTCAAAATCTATGAGAATGATACAGAACCATCCCAGCTTCAATACTGCCCTAGTGCTTACTACTCTGATATTTCACTAAGGCTGTCAAGTACACAGGAATTTCGCCAACATCTTGATAGTAGCAGACCACTAGCACTGGAATATGAAATACCTGGTAACCCAGAAGCACTGCCAGAAGTTCCTGAAAGCGATTTAAGTGCAAATTCAATGTTTTTCCTAGGGAATCCCATTTCCATAAGCTGTACTACAATTGGGAGTGGTGGAATAGGGGACACTTTACGTTTCTTCACTTTTGCAGGTCTAATATGCTGGACTGTAACGGGGGTGGTGGCTTCACTGGAGCTACATTCTTCAAACACTGGAGTCGAAGGGTGCGCAGACTCTACAGCCAGATACTGACACACAGCCAATGCAGCAGCCTAACAGAAGACAGACAGACACCTCCCATGTAACTGAAACATGACCAGAAACTTTGTATTTAACCAATATATCAGCTAATGTCTGGATTAGAACATCCACAGATGCAAAATTAGTGTTCTAAGGAACAACATTTAACCAAATTAATTACATTTTCAATGTCTGCATTTTCGCCAGGTAATTGGTTTAGATGGGTGACAACTTCTTTCTCAACAACATAAGTTATGAGCAAATATTACAGCCTTGTTAATAGCCTACAATGCCAAATAGCTCATCAAAAAATCTGTTTTATTCATGTACCTAGAGGTATCTTTAGCAGAAGGGACAAGCAATCTTAATGTTTTAATATATACAGGTTCCAATGAAGCCCCATCCCTTTGTGAGCACAAATCACTTCCTTTACATAAATAATCAACTATCTGTATGCATCATTCTTCCACCTTCAGTCCCTCTTACGATGGCCTAAACCATGACTTGTTGATCCCCCAACAATCAGGAGCAACTTTTCAGGAAATTAAAAGGAATGTAATTAGCAGAGGGAGGTGAGAAGGATCCATTCTACAAACCAAGCTCTGCTTGCAGTTCTTAGGATCAAATACATAATAACTAAAATACACGATCTTAATAGCTATTTTAAGAGATTTCATTCACAATGCAAAAGACCCTCCCTGTAATCTATGCACAGAACTAAAAATTATCTCATTGTTTCCAAAGGTTCAAACTTCCAAGCAAAGAACAATCTAATTCATTCATATGGACAGAATAATTCACATGAATGGAATTAAAGGGAATAAAGGTAAGCTATGTACCTCAAGCTCTTGCTTATCAAAAATTGCTTTTACGGGTGAGGGCTGTGTTGCTGCTGTTAGTAGCTGTTGTAAGAGGATCATGGGAGGTTGAGGTCCTTCTGGAGACATGTCTCCTATATCAGGTGATGCTACTGCACCATCATCTTAAGTGAATAAAAACAGATGTTAGACTATCATACAGAAAAAAGATACAAAAACCTTTCAGATTAGCCTAGTGTTCATTTGTACATTTCTTATATCATGTGTAAAGTCACATTTCAAGAAAACAAATGATTCTGAAGAATCTTTCCCTGAATTACAAAAGACAGTTTAACTTCAAAAAAGGAAGAAGTGCCTCTGGCATAATTCCAAAATGACAAACCATGAGGGAACACCTCAGGTTCACGCTAGCCTCTTTACATCTAAATAACTAAACGGACTGGTCCAAAGTCTGGGTCCAGTGGCACCTCTCAGTTGCATGCACACTTCTTTGTTGGTCTTAAAGGTGCTACTGGACTCAAATTTTGTTCTATTGCTTCAGACCAGCACAGCTACTCACTTGAATCTAAATTAAGAACACTTAGATTTCAGATTCTAATTTAATTCTAGAACTGATCTACTTTGTCTGTTATAGGGATCAAGTTTCACAGAAACATCATGGTTTATTTTAACCATGTGATTTATACTCTGCCTATTTTGCTTTAATCTATACAATTCCCCTTGCATGTCGCTTAGCTGAAATGACATGGGCTCCACCAACCAAACGCTACTGAAGCCATTCTTCAACAGAGGCCTATATGCTACTCTCATTATTTTAGTATGAGCAGCAGATAGCAGTTCATTCTAGATAAGCCAGCACAGGACTTCTAACAAGCCCATTATGGGCAAAGGCCTTAGACTCCTCCTGGTTTTTTCAGAGACTTGGCAGAATTTCCCAGTAGCTTTTGCTCTACTCAAGATAATAAAGCCACAATCATTTTTTCCATCTCTACAGACCCACAAAATGAATCAGATTTAATCTGAAGAGGCACAAAGCTTTTATCTACTTGTATCAAGACATAATCTATATATGGACTATCTCTGCATATCTGATTATTAACAGTTTTGGTTAACACCAGACTTCTTTACAACAAATACTCCTAACTACAAATGAAATAACTTACTTGTATTCACAGCTTCTTAAAAAAAAAAAACCTGAGCCCGGTACAATAATTCTTTGCTGGGGATGACAACACTCGAGCATATTATCCGTAGTCAAGCTATTATTCTGACTGAACAGAAAGGAGGGATCTGGGCCCTTACCCACTGATCTTTTCTTCTTCCTTCTCAATGGACATTTCATTTTCCCATTTATTTGCCCATTCCAACCACGTAAAACTGAAAATTCTTTTAGTCTTGGCACAGGGAAAAGAGGACTTTACTGAGCAGAAGGTATTACCTGTTGGAACTGAGCCAGTCTCTTGCACTGCAGGTTGAGATAAGATTTGCCTTAATTTATCCTGGTGAGAAAGTAGAGCTCGGCCTGCTTTAAGTATGTATAATTTTAACTGCTGGCATCTCAGCAGATCCAAATCTATTTGGCCTGTTCAAGACATATTGTAGGGATATCAGTATAGCAAATGAGCATGTTCTAGTTGTTTACCATCAAATACTGAATACAATTTAGCATAAAGTCAAAGGGCTTAAAAGAAAGCCTGAAAACTGAAAGATGAAAAAGATAAGCATGTGGTACTTTTGTTTCCAAAAGAAAACCACCTTCTGAGCCACAGCATAAACTTTGTACTTCCATCAGAACAATGCATTTTCCCCTTCATTTGGACTGTCCAACATACCTAACTCAAAGCTTCATTAACTTAAAAATTAACTGCAGTTTTAACACTGCTGTACTTTGAGGAAGTGCCACTATTCAAATTAGCTCATCAATGGCAGTACCATTTTAAAATAAAGAGTATAATTTGAGCTAGATTAATTCAATAGTACATTAGAAACCAGCAAGATTCCTGGAGTATAAACTTTGGAAAGTCAAAAGCTTCCTTTGTCAGATACTGACATCTAGTGCTTTTACTGCAGACTAACACCTTTGCCTTCTGAGACCAAGTACAATTTGAGAAATGCATACCTGAAAGACCCTGATTGGGAGATTTCATCCTATGTTTCTCTACTTTACTTCCAGCCAAATTTACCAACTGAGCCCAAACAGACAGCATGGGTTCAGTGAACGGCAAGTTATTCACATTAAACGCTATCACCGGAAGCTAGAAAGAAAAGCATATGTGTTTACATTTTGGTTCCTTGTGCTTAGCAAAATAGTTTCTCGCTTTACTTTCGCAACCTAAAAACCATCTCTAACATTTCTAGAAATTTAGAAAGTATAAGCATCAAATCAAGTTGACAAGGAACAGAGAGCAGATGGGTGAAAACCCTGATTCTTCTCTCCAGTCAAGATGAAATGATTTTATTTGTGGAAGACCAGCACTTTAAGAAAAGCTGTTCTTCTCTCAGGGCTCACACATTCCTTCTCATCAAGAAGAAGAAAATGTCTCTAATACACAGAACAGCCTGCAAACTTCTGGTGTTATCAAACTTACTGGTTTAAGCTGACTAAGAGGACAGATTCTACACGTCCGCATGTCATAAAACTGCACTGTGATTTTCCCTTTGGGGGTGATTCTTGTCACTGTGCCTTCTCCAAACTCATCATGAACTACTTGGCCACCTAACCGCAAGCGGCTGTCTATTCCACCAATCACTGCTAAGACAGCCATTAGGCCTCCCGCTTCTGGATTTTCAGAGTCTGGAAAGAAGTCTTCCAACACTGCCTATAGTAAAAAAGGAGAATAGTGCAATTAACCCTGGGTTGGAATTTGCATTGTCATATATACAGGCACATTTTTTAAAATACAATTTGAAAAGCAACAAGCCAATTTAACGTTGAAGAAAAACAAATTGTTTTACAGAAAGGATCTATAATACATTAAATAAAAGGATGCATTACTGGTTTAACAGTTGCTCGTTTTAAATTTTAAAAAATGAGTTTATTTTGAAAATGCGGGAACTACCCCTTCTGACTGTTTTCCTGCAAAGATGTGGGTGATGGAGGTTAGCTGAGAGTTGATGTACTTGTTTATGAGGCCATTCCACTGGCTCAGCGAATGCAATGTCCTCAGCAGGGCCACTATCTCTTCGGCCAGAGTACTGCTGTGAGTTGCCGTAAGAGAGGCCTGAGGCCTGGCTTTCCTCCTCCTCAGAGTAGATTCTGACCAAAACAGAAAGAGACAAGGGAAAACCTGAACACAAACAGTATTTTGAGAGAGAGAATAAAATCCCGTGTTATAAGATAAATTTTCTTTTACCTCTGAGCAGTGGGATATCTGAAGAACAAGTTGTAAGGAGGCTACCCAGGAACCCAAACAATTTTTCCACAAGAAATTTCATATCCCTTGATCTTTCGGTTTTATCCCAGGAGGGAAGCACTGCTTGTAGTAAGTGCACTGCAAGGATCTAAAGCAGGAGGAGGGAGGAAGAGAGACACTCTCAATTACTGGGGAAATGCCCATCATCAATTAAGAATAAAAAGATTACATACTAGATTAAATAAGCTTGCTAAAATGGCCTCTAATTCTCCTCTTTTTTACAAAAAAATTAAGCCCCTTTTCCTCAGAAGGTATCAAAATAAAAGATTTTGAGAGAGGAAAGGAGGTTGTAATGGGTGAGGTTTAATTACAGAATTTTACAGTTCATATCTGGAAGAAGCACTGTGTTTTATGCACACAAGTTTGGTTTGGTAGAAGGAGAATGGCAGGGATCTAAAAAAGCTACTTCACCAGAGAAATTTCTTACCTTTTATCTTTCAATAGCAGACCTGTCATGCCATGCCAAAACTGATGTCCAAATTCCAGAGTTTCAGAAGATATTTGCCACAACATTGAGGCTGCTCCTGAAGCTACCTTGGACATGTGGAACTAGTAACATGGTCTTTTCAGTTCAGGCCAATGCCTAAGCATTCCCAACCAGCAAAATTTGGCCCCATAAACCATATTCTCAGCATCATTTTCATATGTGGGATGTATGAAGCAATATTAGTCATCCTGCTTAGTCATTTGGTAAGAGGATTTCTTAAGAGGTCTCATTGCCAGTCAACCTGAAGACGTGCCTCAAACATTTCTGTCTGCTCTCTGACCAGTTGCTGCTGTTCTGATTTCAATACAATTCAAATTTACATACAGCATTTTGGTTTTTAATAGTATTTTAAAAGCTGCTTTGGATATCTTTTTTCTGATTGAAAGATGGGATAGTAATGATTTTAAGTGAGCACACAAGAAGCCGAGCTTTAGAAAGCCCATGTAACTCAAGCCACTGACTGTTAAAAATTCAGTGAGCACCTCCCGTAAAGTAATGCATTACCTGTCGCTGGAGAGAAGCTGCAGTGAAGGATTCATGCCCCTCGACAATTTTCATTAGCAGAGTGATCCACTGTGATGTACTAAGAGTGCTGCACATCTGAGGCATAAGTGCTATACTTCGGATGAATCCCAAGGTACACCATATCCTGTGCTGTTCTTTATTAACCAAGGTATTTGGCAAAGAAGCTAGAAATAAGTAATAAAAAAAGAATTTATTAAACGCTCCTCTCTGGCCAGCATTATTAAATTTGTGCAAAAGATGACTTATGAATGCTTTTCTACAGACTAATGCTCTTAAGAAACTAGTTGCAATCAAATAGCTCTTATCATATTGTTTGCTGCATTCTTCTACACAATTGGGTATTATACTTTATCCTTTCTTCCCTTTAGCCAGTCATAATAATGAGCTCTAAAATCTGGGGGGAGGGGGATATATGAAAGTGAAGTAGTGGGGAATCAATTACACACGCAAGCGTTTGCTTTTAAGGGGGCACTCAGTTCAGCGATCTCAAGGCATGCAATGGCAGCCACAGAACAACATCCATCATTTAAACTTCAGCAACTCAGAGAGGGGCTTATTGATACTGCCATAAGGCATGGGATGCAGGTGACACAAGTACCTACTTGATTTATCTATAGTTCCACTCTCTACCAGTAAGCGAAGCAGCCCACACAGAGTTCTGGTGGCTTCATTCTGCATGACTTCAGCATGGACGCCAGCAGACAGGCAGAGAGTTTGCAGCAGGTTCACTGTGCTTGTCAGCATCATGGAAGTAGGATGGAGATTTCTTTCAACTTGTTCTCCTTCTGAAGCAAAAGTCAACATAAATGACAGCACGCAATTATATACACTGGCAGGTTAAGGTGCTACATAAACAGTTAGATTGGAGTCCAGTAGCAATTTTGGCTCTACCCAAAGGTAAGGAGCGCTTGTTGCTGTCTCTGCTTCTTTGATGTTTTTCCCTCCATTGGAAATAATGGAAGATGGGCACACCCTCTTTGGAAGTGCACAGAATTGGATCCCCTGGTCAAATATTTTTGCAACTGGGGGGGGGGGTCTTCTGAGTAGTGAGGCATCAGAAGCTATGCTGAAAATGTGGTGTCTGAAAAAGCAGCCCATTCCCCAAGGCCCCTGCATACTCCCAGAGAGATACAGTTTATGGAGATCACTGACTATAAGGGTCCCCCCATAGGCTATAACGGAGCCAAAGGCATTCAAAGGGATTACAGTCCCTTTAAATCCTTTTTGAAGCTGCAGCATCATCCCAAACAGCATTTAAAGGGAGGGAGGGCATTCTCTTTAAATGCTATTCAACTACAGTTATCCTGTTTTCTTGGATAATTCCAAATTTTCCAGGATTATCCAAGACTGGTTATGATCAGTAGCTAAAAATACACCCCCTCCCCCAAATCCAACTGAAAGAACAACCAACAAATACCAATAAGGTAATTTTTTCAGCTCGGGTAGAGCCAAATGCTTAACAGCATACTGGATGACACAGCTTTTATTGTCCCATACATTTCCCCACTAAATAACTTGCACTTAATTCCTGGGGCTGGGAGGGAGTACAAGATACATTCGGATTGGCCACTGGCAAAGACTTTCCCCATGTTCAACATGGAACTGGCTTACCGGAATCATCTTCTGTATCTGAGTCTTCTGTTGCAGGCTGAGAAGCAGGTGGGGGTTCAGCCAGCTTGAGGTCATACTTTCCCTCTTTCCCCATTCTGTAGGAATTGGTGCTGCCAGTGTCCCACTGCACTCTAATCCAACCATCTTCACCCAATTCTCCAATCACACGACCCAAGCCTGGAGGCGGTCCATCCTGAAGGGTACATCAAGTCAACAATCAAAAGAAGTCAACAAAGGACGCGGGAGCTGTGTTAGGACGCCACAGCAACAAAAAGTTGTGTTATCCAGCATCCTGCTAACTAACTATCAAAGGAGTGCAGGCAGTAAAGGAGCAGACGTCAAAACCTAACAATGGGCACACCAGCATTATTATAGGAATACATTGTAGAAATATTATATTGTAGGAACATAATAAAGTTTCAGAAGTGCTGAGCACCCTGTCAGAACTGTTGCAGTTCCACAGGGCCAGTAAGACAGAACTCTTCCATCAGGCGTTTGGTCAGGGCTAGGGCTGGAAGAGCTTGAGTCCCCCTTCTACTGATGTCCGTATAATCAAACGCTGTACATCTTCATCCCCCTTGTTGTATGGGCCCTGTGATGGGGGAGATCATGTAGCCAGAGTTTGCCATTACAGGGAAGTGCTGTACTTGTATCTCTGCTGCTATCTGTTGGGTGTTACCGTAATTTGGGGTTTTTATTATTTTAACCAGAATGTACTATGTTTTTGACTGTAAACTGGTTGCAACCCAGCCATGGTCAGAAGCGGCAGGAAATAAATCCAAACATAAATAAATATGTGAGTGAAAACTAATTATGTGGGTGAGCTCAAGCAAAATGAGTGAATAACACTGAGGGAAGGGCCAGTGCATTTATTTAAAACATTTTAATGCCACCTTTCCACTCCATCAGGTTCTCCAAGGCAGCAAGCATAAAAACATTAATACATCTGAACAATTAAGAACAGTATTTAATACTGCAAAATAATTCACAAACATACCAGAGCCAAGAAGGAACGATAACTGTTATTTGTAGTATGCCAAATGAAACAAAAATGTCTTCACCTGCCTGCCGGTGAAGGACACTGATAAAGACAGACTAATCTCTCTTGTGAGGGAGTTCCAATATTTTTGCGCCGTGACTGAGAAAGCCCATTTAGCATCAGATGGTGGGGGGCAACATGACATCAGCACTCTGCTATACCTATGACATCATAACTCTGCTACAGATAAAGCAATGCCAGGATGGACGACTGTTTAGGGAACCCAACACACTTTGCCTGGAGTTCTAAGGTAGAAAAGTGAGATAGAAATAAAACAAAATAGTGAGTACCTGATCACCCCATTTCCAATCTACGCCTCTCATAACTCTGGTGCCAATCTTCATCATGGCTGCCAGTTCTGGCCCTGATACAGGGAGTTGAACGGGAGTGATCTCCTTTCTTGACTCTTCCAGGACAGTAGCCGAAGCACCACGGGATGAAGCAAGCATGTCTTCTTCAATGTTGTCTGAACTAGGCCCTGATTCAGTAAAAGATGTATTGAAACGCAGATGCTGCTAACAGATAAGCTAGTATAATACTGTAAAATATGCACAGCATATATACAAGTTGGGGGGGGGGGGAGATGAAGAATTGGCACAATCCAGAATAAACACACTAGGACAAAACAAATAAGCATCACTGGGGAATTAGGGACCCTCAAACAGAAAGCAGCCAGAGGCTGAATTAACACTGACAGCCTATCACACAAGATCCCTCCTCATCCCACTGTGATCGACAGAATATCTGTGAGAACCAGTTGCTTCTACTTGTTTTAGCACTGCAAGTCTTTCGGCAAAGTCCCTACAAAGATGCTTATGCATGGCTTATTTAAAACAAGACAGAATTGTCCGAAGAGGCATGCAGAAAGTGTTCTGAAGTCTTTAACAACCAGTGAATTGAAGGCAAGATAAGCTTATCAGAGCAGCAAATGTTTACCTATCAGCCGCAATGTGGTTTGTGTCAATGCCAGCATGCCTGAGTTGAGGAGAAGGTTCAGGGTGTTTGCGCCATGCTGTAAGGTTAACATGTTGAACATGACCAGCAAGAAACGTGCTTGGGGAATGGTCCCAAGACTTGGTCCTGCGGGGTTCTCATTGGTAATGGTCTGCAGAGGAACAGGCTGGATCCCTGGGGGGTGGGGGGAGAGAGAAAGAATAGCTTTTAGCAAATAAATTCAAGCAGTTGTTTATCAGCTCAAGTTTTCTAAAAGTCACAGGCTTAACTCTTGCCTATTTAGGAGACCACTGTTCACTTCTAAGTTGGTACTATTTCCTTCTGCTTTCAGATATTTCCAATGAAATCTAAGGAAGAAATTGATTCACCTAACAACACTTCAGCTGAATTATAATTGCAGGTCTTTTTAAAGGCATCTCTCTTACCCTTCCTCAGTAACTCTTTTCTACAATCCAAAGGAGTATTAGTCAAAGCTACTGACTCCACTCAGGATATAAACATAAGAATGGCAATTCTGTCACCTCTTCATGCTTTACTTCACCAGTTCTCAACCTTTTCTTCACCACAACCCCAACTTCGGCGGTGGCTGGTGCAGCAGCGCGTGCATGCAGATGGTGTGGGAATGCGTGCGCACATGCGCACAACAATCAAGGTGGCCACTGCCATGGCTCTGCCGCCTCGTGCGCTGCCGGGCAACCTGACGACCCTGGGGAAGGGACCAAGCAACCCCAAATGGAGTCGCAACCCCAAGGTTGAGAACCGTTGCTTTACTTCATCCACCTAGTGGAAAACTCAAACAATATGGAAGAGCACTGACAAATTCACACATATCAACTCACTACTAGCACCTGCTGGCTATGAGCAAAGAGCCAAACACCAGATACTCCACAAGCTAAACACAGAAGCACTTCTGTAGCATCACGGAATTCCAGCAGGTTGCACCTCACTAAAATACACCAGAGTAAACAGAAGAGGTTCTCAGAAGGCGGCCTACAACACAGACCTGTTGTACTCACCTAATTCTTTAAACCTGCTGTTAGCATCAATCAATATGTTCCGAACATTCTGAATAGCCCACGAATACAACTTTCCAAAGGTAACTTCCAGCAGCATGCGGTTGAAGGGTGGAATCAAATCAACATCCTTTAAGCAATCTGTTAGAGGTTCCCTTGTGTTGATTGAAACAAAAGCAAGTTCAGCATTTAAAAAATGATAGTTCAATAACAGCATCTCAAACAAGACAGAAAGATTTGGCTTCTCAATTCCATCCCCCCCCCCCAGTCCCACTCTCATAACAGTCTGTGGGTGCAAATTTGGTACTGTCTCTGAAGTTAATAGGGTGCTCCTGTGGCACATAAAATGCTATACCTTAGTTCCCCCTTTCTTGCTTTGCCCTCATACATCACACTGGAGCTTTTCCCCAGGGGCAAGAGCAGAGGAGCATGTCCTCTTGTGATAGCTCTGAAACCTCTGTGGTTGACCCTCTGTCCTGCCAGCATAGAACAGGAAAAGTACACAAAAAGGACCAAGATTGGAATGGATGGGAGAAGAAGTTACCCTATGTTGCTTCCTTCTGGAATAAGCCGTTGCCATCCACAGAACATAGAGTATTGCACAGAAGACAGTAAAAAGTTTTTGGTTGCCAACTTCAGAATGGTATCTATCCCCTCTAAACGAACTTCTGCTCTTTCTAGCTGCAAGGTAACAGAGACATAAAATTGTGATATCTTTGTCGGTGGCCCGAGAAGTAAGACACCCCCCACCTGACACCAGACAAGTTTTACCTGCTTCAGTAAACACTTTCTCATTTTTTCTACATCCACAGGTTCTTCTTTCAGAGCAAACTCAACAATGGTGTTGAGAAGAGCAGACTGGGGATATAAGCCTTGGACATTTTGTTTCAGCCATTTGTACTTGTGAACACCTGTGACTGTATTTATCAGTGGCTGCCATTTATCCTAGGAAATGAGAAGCATATTCACATTCACACTCAAATTAATAGCAGTCAGTTTGAATATGGCTTTTGCTCTGCGTTAGTACTTTTATATAGAAACTTTTAGGAACTTAAAGCCCAAGGCTGCACAGAATTAACCTTCTATAACCTCCAACACTTATTCCTTCTTTAGATATTTAATCAGAATGTAACTGCCAGCATGTACTATGATCATTTTTAGCTGCAGCCAAGGAAAGTTCAACATCTGCATTTAAAAGCTACCTTTAGAGCATGTACAAGGAAAGCCATCCAGAATCAATTCACATAGATATTCCAAGATCCTCCTCACATGGCGAAAAAACAAGTTGTGCATGCTATCCAGCCATCATACAGACAGTCACAAAACATGCTAGTTTGTGACAAGGATTCCCCGTATGTATTCTCACATACATGATTTACCCGCTCCCTTATAGAAGCTTAGAGGAAGTATAATGAAAGCAAATGTGGGTCCTCAGATACAGCTTATGCAGCCCACTTCAAAAAGCAATATCAAAGCAATCATCATATGAGCTGCTTGGTATTCTCCTGTCATGTATACATGTTTCAGATGTACAAGGACCACTGTGCGGTTATATGTATATTCAGGACAAGTACTACAAGCACTACCTTAGGCGATTTGACTGGCAAGGGTCTTTTATCAACTGTCACAGGGCTGTGGGATATGACACAGGGCTCCTCCAAATCACTTCCTTCATTACCAATTTTGGATTCTTCTACATCAGAGGATTCAGTCTTTTTGGGGACTAGAAGCAAAACAAAGAAAGACCACACACCATCACTGAATACCTCCAGTAATCCTGGCACAGTGTTAGATGCAAGCTTCTTCCTTGAGAACGAAACAAGTTATTCGTTGCATTCCACCACAAAGACATATTCAGGTGGGTAGCCACATTGGGCTGAAGTCGCAGGACAAACTGTGTGTCCAATGGCACCTTTAAGACCGGCAAAGTCTTATGCAAGATGTGAGCTTTCATGCACACAGCTTGAAGGTCGTCAAGATGACACTGGACTCAAATCCTGTCCATTCCACCACAACATTACCTTAAAAAACATATAGATTCAAGGGGTAGCCGTGCTGGTCTGAAGAAGCACAGCATATTTTGAGTGCAATGGCACCTTTAAAACCAACAAAGATTTATTCAAGGCATGAGCAGGCACATTTCCTCAGTTCCGAGGTGCTATTGGATTCAAATTTTGTTATGAAAACATAGTGTGCATTTTAAAACATTCTTACCTCTCTTTTTTCTTCTCTCTCTAATTATCTTCTGAACGACTCTTCGCCATCGAGGCAAAGAACTTAGACTTTTAAGCTTAGACATAATGGAGAGGTCATTGCACACTGCTGGGCGCAATTCATTGAAGAGAAATCTCAAGCGTTCAATAACAGGAGCACAGACTTCTTTGTAAGACCTCCCTTGTTCCTGGTGAGTCTGAGAGTAACATAGCAAAGAGGTATCATGTCGTTAAGTAAACAATCCAGGCCAGAGAATCAGAGAGGATTGAAACAGCTAGTAGAGCTGAAGAAACAAGGAATGTTTTTAATACTTACTTTGATCAGTGAACATTTTGCTTGGTAAACAACACGGCATACATCTGCTACAGATTTTGGAAGTGTTCGGTGCTTAACTTGGTCGACTCCTAGCATAGCAGGATGAACAAGAGACAGCGCTATATGACCTTTATGAAAGAGAGAGATCAGTGTAAACGTAAATATATAAATATATAAATTATATATATTAATGCTATTAGAGCAGGGGTAGTCAAATTAATGCTATTAGAGCAGGGGTAGTCCAGACTAAATTCTCATGAGTTCCTGCCAGCAAACGCTGGGAATTGTAGTCCATGGACATCTGGAGGGCCACAGTTTGACTATCCCTGTATTAGAGTAAGAACTGAAAAGCATTTTTATCCTAAAAACAGATACCTAAATCCTCATGCTTCAGCAAGCAACATAACAGCAGGCGTCCAACTTCTTCTACTGGGTGTTCTGGAGGGAATGTTATTGGCGTAGTCAAATGGCACTGTTTGCAGTAGCGCTCCACTTGGCATAGGAAGTCCTGAACACAGATGTGTACATTTAAAAGAACATCACTACAGACTAATAATCCACACACTGCAGTTTTAAACAAAATTATACAAGTATAAGAAAGGTTTAAGAATTACACAATTACTTCAGGCTATGTAACTGATCGCCATTTCAAACCTTATAACTGGGCTAACAAATTCACATATATCCCCAAATGTGCTCCAATTTTACCTGTGCTGCCTGTATGATCCGCCAGATCAAACCTAAACAATAAAGACTCTCCTCACAAGTGATCTTTGCATACAGAAAATAAAATTGTGAACAGTGGGGATAAGGCCATGAAATCAAGTGGCCCAGCCCCAGGAATTTCAAATAAAGGTTCAACCAAAGCAAAATAAATAATTTCAATTTATTAAAAAAAATAAACCTCAATATTATGCTAAGTATTTAGTCCCTTCCTGTTAAATACCCTACATCCCTCTGGGTCAGGTAACTGAAAATTCCTTGTCCTTCCATTACCTTCTTTGCATATCTTTTGGAGTATGAGCCCAAGGTTTAGCATTTTTTGGAAGTATAATAAACAAGTACAGTATGTGGGAAACAATAATAATTTGAAGGCTTGACATACAGCCTACCTGTTTTCTATAATTGTTGACTACAACATGATTATCTCATGAATGCAGCTAACTACAGCAGAACATTACTTGAAAGCTGCCCGATTCTATGCTGTAAATAAATAAAAATTGCTCCCCAGGAAAGGCAGGCTATAAATAAAATTTATTTATTATCGTTGCCAGAGTCTTAGCTAAGATGCTCTTATAATATGTGGTCTCTCTTGCATTTTATATTTTATGGCTCGTTTTATCATTCTAAAATTTGTTCGGTTATGTAATCCCATGGCTTATCTTATTGTCTAGCTGCATCTTTTTAGCTGCATCTGTATTTGTTTTATGCCAATAAAAAGTTACTGACTGCAATTATACAGTGCAAAGAAGAATTGTTTTGGAACAGACAGCACAATGAACAGCGTGCTTCAAATCTCCCACATTTATGCCCTTCCAAGCACTACTTTACAATTGCAAAATAAAAGGGGGGGGGACACAGCCACAGATGCCATGAGCCTATTGCTTGATATAGTCAGGGTATGCGAAGGATGAATCAGAAGAAGAAGAAGAGGAGTTGGTTCTTATATGCCGCTTTTCCCTACCCGAAGGAGGCTCAAAGCGGCTTACAGTTGTCTTCCCATTCCTCTCCCCACAACAGACACCCTGTGGGGTGGGTGAGGCTGAGAGAGCCCTGATATCACTGCCTGGTCAAGCCTGCCGCTGCTGTTCCACCGTGATCAGTGAACGGCCAGAACCGGCCGTGCTTCCAGAACTAAGGGAAAGAACTGACAGGTGCCTGGAAGAGAAACAGGACAAACACTGGAGGCTAGGCTCCAGTCCCTGACCTGACTTGCAGCACTGCTCACAACATGGTTCGGACTTACCTATCTATAGTGGCAAGGAAAAGGGGAAAAGGACTTCCCCAAGATCAGATCATCCACTCAGGAACCATACAGCTTCCTTAAAGAACCCCACTGCCGGTTAACTTAGGACCTTACTGGCTGTCAGCTTCTGTAGTGAAGCTTATTATACCCACTCTTCCCCTGTAATGGGGGGGGGGGAATCAGCTCCTACCCTTCCTTGCACAGATTTGAAAAACAATGGCCTGCAAACAGGTCCCAGTTCATACTCTGAGCAGTAGTGAAGGGATCATTTCCAATGTGCTCCATAATCTAATGGATTCTTCTAATGTGCAGTGCTTTCAAATGCTAACATTCCCATTATCTGAATGACACAACCTTTCCATGGGAATGGAAGGGAGAAGTCCCCAGGTGGCCAGCCCCTGTCCTTAACAGTACCTTCACAGTATGGTCCTGGATACTGTTGTCTGCTATAGCTTGCAGAAATGGTTGTGAGTGGTCGCTGAGGGTGAGTCGATGGGAATACAGCTTTGATTTGTTAGGAGTGGTATTGCCAGGACAGCTGCAGTGGTCTTCGTCCTTTTCTTCATTGTAACTGTAATGTATTTGACTAGTTTGCAAGCCTCCAGAAAAAATAGAAGATTTTAGCCATTCTATAAAAAGAAAAAAAATGACATTCAATGGAAAATCTGGTCATAGTACTTTAGCTATTCTGACTTGCTACAAGGGTGAAAACACCACTCTCAGTTTAAACGGGTATTTAACTATTCAGAAGATGATGGGGTATCTTCAAAGTTACATGAGAGATCAGTATTAAATTTTCATGGAAGTCCTTCAAAAACCTTTCCATCTGCCGCAGGGCCCATCCTGAGTCTGCTACAGAGAGGCCAAAATTGCCTTACATAATTTTTGTCACAAGTCATTTAAAGCAATTATTGTTGTTTATGTCACTTTAAGTATGTGGCTTTTACTGGGCTAGACCACTAATCAAGCTCAATCTATCAAGATGGCAGCAGGTCTCCAGACTCTTGGGCAGCAGGTCTCCCCCAGCTATCTACAGCTATTTTGCTTTATTCTGGAGACTCCAAAGATTGAACATCAGATAAAGCATGCAGTCTACAAGTAAGACATAGCGCCCCCACCCCCACCCTCTACCCTTACCAGTGACTCCAGTATAGCCCACATTCTTAATCTTTCCCTCAGCCCTGAACTTCTTGCATAGGTAATTCATTTCATTTTTCAGACAAGATACTTTTGTGTCATAAATACGTGCTAATGCGCAATAGGACAATTATTTCTCCAAGAATGGAGAGTTTTTATGCACAGTTGCATTACCAACGTTCACAGTCAAAGTCTGTCATCATACCAAAAGGCTCCATGAAGAATGTAACTTCTTCAGAGTTAACTGACCTCCTTGCTTCTCTGTTTTCACTTCAGTGCTTTAACCTGCACTGATGTCCTCTGTACATACTGAGAAATTGCTGTAGTATATTTGATCCATTCTGAAGCTTCATATTTGCTCACAGAAATTGTGTGACTTCACCTTTATCAGAGGTTACAGCTATCATCGAGCCAGAGGGACATTAAGTCACAGGCCCACAAAAACAGGTCAAAGCCCACTGTATCTCCAAACTGTGAATTTTTAAATGTTTTTTTAATTAAAGTAAAGGTATCCTTACTGGCACATTCAACCTCCACAGGAGAAAGTGGTGTACTCATTGCAAGATAGGAAGCATGCAGTCCAAGAAGCAGCCCTAAGTTCCTTTCGGTATCTATGAGAGGCGACGACAGACTACCAATATCTGGTGTAGTGATTACTTCCTGGTCAGGCTGTAATGGAAGCAACATCAGATTTAAGTTTAAAACCAAGTCTCCACAACACATCAAGCACTACCCATGACTAGCAATAACTGAATTCTATTTGCTTGAGATTCTTTGGACTCTGGAACACGTTAAAGACAGGGGAAAAGGTGGCAGAAAAGGTTAGTAAGGACCACAGAGAACAGCTTATAGCTGTACTGTGGAAAAAATTTCTCCCCAGGCTAAATTTTATATCTCCTGAGAGAGAAAGCAAAAGATTAATAACACAGGTTTTGAGATTCTTACCTCAAAGTAAAAAGATCAGAATTTGCTTTAAAACTGATAATCAATGTACTTAGAGTACTGCAGAAGCAGTACATGAGACCATAGTCCACATACTGTGGAACAACCACAGGACTCTGACAGTAGTTTATTTGTAGCCTTAGACCAATAAAAGGCCCCTGACAGTATTATCTGCACAAAGCTCTGAAGTGCCTGTGCATCATCAGAGCAGATATTTTCTTTAAACACGCACTCACATACAGTTGCATCAGTCCCTTAACCGAATGAAATCTTCACAACACCTCAGTACAACAGAAGAGGCAGAGACAGGTCATCCCTTAAGATCCATATCCCAGCATTCTGAAAGACAGGAATGAACTACACAAACTGGAGACTGCTTCCCTTAAGTTTTACCTCCATATACTGGCCAACACAGAAGGCATGCATTGATTCTCTTGTATCTTCAAATTGCAAAGCTGCTTCCAAAGCAACAACTGGATCTTCTCCCGCAAACTGAGCTAAAGGAGAAAACAGGAATCATTCAGAAGACAACACAGAAGGAAGTGCTGGAGCAAATCTATTTAGTGGGGAAATGAATCTCACCAAGAATGCTGCTCCCAGTTAACGACTGAGTTTGGAAATCCTTTATGTCATACACTTTGCCATCAATCACTGTCCAGAAGCCGCCGTCTTTATTGTGGTTCTCCAGATCAGCTTTCCGTATAAGTGTAACTTCTTCATTATTTCTGCAATTCTGTCCTGTAAAGAAGGAACCTGACAGTTGAAAGAAAATATGATGTTATTTCTACGGCCCGCACAATAACATGAGAATTCCAACAGTGTTGCCTTTCTGTGACGATGTGCTGTAACCTTAAATTCTTAGCCTACATGCTTCAGAAATTTCAAAAACAAGCTAAAATTTATGCTTAAAAAAGCAAGTGTGGTATGAATTTTAATGTACAAACATACCCATAATTCCAGGCCAAGCTAAATCTTCATTGTCATCTCTCTCTTTTCCAGGAGCCAAATGATTAAATCTATCCAGATGTTCTAATAGGCCAGCCAGCAGAGGAATTGCACCAGCTTCCTGTATGAACCCAGCATTCTTACTGAGAAGGAGTACAATAGATACTACTAACTCTGGAAGGAGTACTCCTACAGGGAAACAAAAAGGTTCTGCATAAAGAAGTAACTTTCACTTGCATTCTCATTAACACACTGCCATTTAGACCTCTCCAGCATTTGCTCAACGGTGCACATGACAAACCTATACCTGTTAGGTCTCCATCCACAACACGAGATACTTCGGCAAAATGCCTATGAGTCGTGGATGCAATGCTAGTTGCTACAGGCAGTATGTCTCCGATGTGCGTGCACAGAAGAGCTGTGTATTTCTTCAGCAGAGAACCAACTCCAAGCAGCTCAGGACCTGTCAGAAAGGGGGAAGGGAAAATACTAACTTCAGAGAAGCTGCATTTAACCATAAAATTCCAAGGAAAGCAGCCATTTAAATAATTTTTAATCAGAGAGGATATTTCTAAGTTGCATGCTAGAAATAGTCGTTTTGTAAAAAATGATAATAGTAACATCTTACTGTAAACAACAGGGATCTGACCAACACCGTCTCCTGGATACAGCTTACTAACTAGCAAGCGCTGGAAACGCAGCAGCAAGTCCAAAGAAGCAGATCTTTCCTTACTGCAATGTTCATGGTCCAGGCAGGAAGAAATGCGCCGTGCCACATCTTTAAGTTTAGCTATCGTTTGTGAAGCAATGTTCCTGATGGGAAACAAGGACGGGAATAAAGGATAAGATCAACCCCTCTGTCCACCCTGAGGTTTTAATAAAAATTGCGATTTTTGCTGCCGATTATGGATGATTTTAAGTGGAGGAACTAGTTTGTAATTGTTTTAAATTATTTATAGGTTTTATGTATTGGGGTTTTTGTATTTCTGTTAGCCGCCATGAGCCCTTGTGGGAGTGGCGGGGTAAAAATGCAATGATAAATAAAATAACTAAATAAATGAGAGGACGTCTTTTTATGCCTCTCCCAATCAAACAAATACATAGCCAAGGGCACACTGACAAGCTTTTGTTGTGCCTTTTCTTACAACTCAGAAAGCTAAAACAGTTCCACGGGGTCTGCAAAAGGGAGCTCTGCCGCCAGGCATTTGGTTGAGGTCAACCGGAACCAACAACACCCACTGGGCTCCTGAACCTCCCTCCTAGGAATCCATGTACTTGAACTGAACCCGTGGACCTGTTTGTTATCCTGTTAAATTGTTATTCTGTTGTTATTATTGCCATGTGGTATTTATCTGACACAAAACCCAAATTTGATGTATTGTTCTTTCACATTCAGGGGAGGACAGTATACAAAATAAAATAAGCTTTTGTGTAATGATGGCAAATGAAGCCTCATGTTTACAAGCAATCTGTTTTTTCCTTAAAAAGATCATTCTATAGCTCTTGCCATTTCCCTCCTCTGCCCCAGTCAGTCTCTTTGGAAATAACAGGGCTGACGACATACACAGGAGAAGTACTGTTCAGAAATGCTGGGATTAAGTCTGACGAGTCAAAGTGCTTCATCTGCATACGGTTCATGAGTCAGTCATATGGTTCATGAGAGCCAGTTTGGGTGTAGTGGTTAGGAGAGTGGACTTCTAATCTGGCACACCAGGTTCGAATCTGCACTCCCCCACATGCAACCAGCTGGGTGACCTTGGGCTCGCCACAGCAATGATAAAACTGTTCTGACCGGGCAGTGATATCAGCACTCTCTCAGCCTCAATCAATCAATTTTATTTACTGTCATAGACCAGCCAGTAAAAAACATAAAATTACAAATATAACATCAATTATAAATGGGTAAAAACTAAGAAATAAGAACAGTTGTATATGGATCCAATATAAAAGCACTAGGGAACAGGGTTGGTCCAGCTCTGCCTTATTTTTATAGCTACCCAAGCAAATCTAGCAATAATTTTTGTTAGATCTTTGTAAGCCGTGACTCTCTCAGCCTCACCCACCCCACAGGGTGTCTGTTGTGGGGAGAGGAATGGGAAGGAGACTGTAAGCCGCTTTGAGCCTCCTCCGGGTAGGGAAAAGCGGCATATAAGAACCAACTCTTCTTCATATGACAATCACATTTAACCATCTGAAATTATTCAGAATTCAAAAGTTCATTCATAGTGCAATTACTCCAATCTAAGGCAACCGAAATCAATGGGCTTAGACTGGAGGACCTTTTCTTAGGACTGCACTTGTAGTAACCTGAATTTAAGGGCCAAGACACTGCTCACAGTATCTGTACTAGTACCTAATGAGCTCCGCCTATGGGTCTGCTCTGAGGAACCTAATTTCTTTGCAAAGTTCTATAGCATCTCTACCTTTACCTTGAGGAATCTGCCCTATGCAGGTTTGCAATGTGAAATATGGCACCTTAAGCAGACATGCTCATAAATACTTACCCCCACAGTACTGTTTTCCCTTCCACTGCTGTCTATTGAAAATACAAAACAGCAAAGAAGCAAAGTACAAAACAAAATATGAAAATAAAATGAAAGAAGGACAAAGGCCCAGGGACAGCCTGGATGAAAACTACCTTAATAATTGCTGAATTAGTTGCACTAGAGGTAAACTTTGTTTTCCGGCAGATTCATAAATCCCAGTGTTAATGAGGTCTTTGTCCAATGGAGTTCGGCTCCTATGAAGTGATGATGCGTTTGCTTCCTGCTCATCGATTTCCTTTTCTTTCTGGGCTTCTTTTTTTGCCTCTATGTCCTACACAGTAAACATTAATTTTATTTCTACAACACAGTTTAATGAAATTGTACGCTGAATTGTATATAATAAAATCATGCCCATGGCCCCTGACAATGTGCCGGCTCTCTGACTGGCCCTGGAGGAGAAAGGACTTTCCTCTTATTGGCCCTTGGGGAGAGGGCCTTCTCCCTTCCAGGGACACTCAAAGAAGCTGTCGCGTCACCAGGAAGCACCACAGAGCCTCTGATTCGCCATCACTGGCAGGGCACCCTTCCCCACTGAGGCCCTCTAGCAGGGCCAGGAATGGATCCCTATCATTGGGGTCAGCTGGCCCCAGAAACAGCAGGGAGCAAGGGAGAGCGAGGGAAAATTTGGGAAGATCAGTAACCCCTTTCAGCCCACATAAGTGCACTTCATCAGCTGATTATTCCGTTAGCACAGGAATTCGTTTCCACAGTCAAGATACACAAT
Organism: Paroedura picta; assembly: GCF_049243985.1. Lineage (NCBI taxonomy): Eukaryota > Metazoa > Chordata > Lepidosauria > Squamata > Gekkonidae > Paroedura > Paroedura picta. The sequence continues at coordinate 84,979,557 of NC_135374.1, read as the reverse complement.
ACATTATTTCCCCATGGTCTGTGTTAATGCAAACTCTGAAGAATTTAAGATATAGTGACCCTGGGTTCTAAACCATTCTGAACTCCACACTGAGAACCTGATCTTCCTGAACTAAAAGATACACACATGCCAATGCACTACTCTTTTTCACAGCGTGTGGGCAAGACTATATTTCTGGTCCAAACATCTACCATGAACTGAGGTTTATTTGCAACGATGACACTTGATGTTGTCAGCTATGTTGCTTCTTTCTTGTTTCTGCACCAATACACACTGAAAATATACCTGGATTTCTGCAGTGATAGCAGCATTCAGTGCAGACTCTAGACCTCCGTCAGCCATCAAGCTTCCAACCAACAGATCGATCATAAATCTACGACCGGGACTTACATTTGTTTCATTGCCTGAAACTGAAAATGTATAACGCAGTTAACTTCTCTGGAAACCTAACAAAGGATTGCACGTAAGCATTACAGTCCTTAAACAATTACTTTTTCCTTTCTGAATCATACCTGCGCTAGGTAGAAGTGCTGACAGAGCCCTAGCTCTTTCCTCAGCAGTTGGGAGCAACACGGACCACCCGCTTTGCAACACCGCTTGGGCTGCTGACTGTACGGTGTTCAGTACACCGGCATTACTGGCCAGAGTCACCACCGTCTGTTTTAAGCTGTTCAACAAAACACTGCCCAGTCCCAGACCAAGACATTCTGGGTCTACTTGGTGACTTATCGCAGCATGAAGCTGAAAGACAAAAACACACAACATTTCATTGAGTAGTAGTAAAAATGAAACAAATGGAGCCCAAATAGATGAAGCCTGCTCTTTCATAGTATTCACAGGGAGTTGCATACAGCTGCTGGAAATGAACAGTTTGCCAGCACAGAATATGCACTTTAATTGTTAATCAGTACATGACAGCATACTAGCTCAAAGCAGTAAGATCATGGGAAAGCAAACAGGGTTGGTTAAGATGAATAACCATGGCGGTCTGAAGCAGTTGGAACAAAATTTGAATCCAGTGGCACCTTTAAGACCAACTAAGTTTTATTCAAGGTATAAATGTGTACATGCATACTTCTTTAGATACACTGAAAATGGAAGTTACCAGTCCATACATATAAGTCTCCTTTCTCCTAGGCAGGGGACCAAAGGTGTACTGCAATGTATAATACTTTCCCCAGTGTTGTTTAACATCTATATGAGCCCTCTTGCACAGCTGGTCTAGGGATATGGGCTGGGATGCCATCAATACGCTGATGACATTCAGCTCTGTTAATGAGCAGCCAGCTGGATACACCCCCAACTTCACTGGCTGAGTGTTTAGAGGCTATGACAAGTTGGCTCCGGCAGAGTTGCCTGAGGCCTAAACCCCTGAAGATGGAGGTCCTGTGGCTGGGGAAGGAAGGACCAGAAGAGGAAGCCGCCCGCCCATGTCTTGACAGAGTGCATAAAACAACTTTGCACTCTGCCAGGATCCTGGTGTCACAAAACAGACCTATTTGTGCCATATATTTTTTTTGGGGGGGGGGGTCCCCTCAGGATCAGGCCAACATAGTGGTTCCCAGCAATGCACTGGTTAGTTCACTACCTTTCCTTTCACCTTTACTCCATAATGCCTTATGCATTGTTAGGAGAATGGTCTTCAGTCTATTTCTTGTCTTCTCTGTTCCCATGTGAAGAGCGTTTGTTCTATAATCCCATGTTATTTTGTGTTATGATTTTGTCTGGGTTCTCAAGCCTTGTTGATAAGTTTATGGGCCGTGGCCTTGCACAGAGAATAGGCTTTGTTTTGAGAGAGTTTTCCTTAAATCATTTGTGCAAACACACTTTTTAATGGAAAAAAAAACACAGGTTCTGAGTGGTCATGCCTGTGAGGATGAAGTGCCTTGGAATGTATTATGATGAATTAATGGTTCGGTGTCTTAATATGTTTTAATCTGGTGTTTCAAAGTGAAATGTTTTAATGTGTTTTATTTTGGTGTTTTAAAGTGAACTGCATTCTTAATCATACTTCTAAAGGTTTGCCCTTTAAGATTTTGCTACATTTGGGGATTAGGGCTGTGTGTTAGTTCCTAAGAGTTGTTCTGTATTATTAGAAAGTGTTGTTGTCATGCAAATGTTACTTTATACACATATGCAAAGCGCTCTTGCCTTCTCAACACCTTCAAAGGCTTGGCAAGGAATTCTAAGGAACAGCTTTAAGTTGTAATACCATTGCTGGCCTGTCAGTGAAGCCTCATTGAGGCTCTGATGCTTAAAAAACCAATTGAGCCTAAATCTCCAGGACAAAGCTGGAGACAACTGAATTTCCAATTAATTGTTATAGCCCTTGGCTAAAGATCTAGAAAATATATTCTTGGTTTAGCAGTTATCTTCCATTGCTAAGGGATAAATTACCTGCTTTCATTCGGAAACCATGTTTATGCTTCAAGCCACCTGCAAAGATTAGTCTGCTTGCTTTTTGAAACAGTGTCTTAATCTGGAAGAATGCTGTTAAGCTTGTTTGGGTTTGACTTGACTGAAAAACAAAGTTATAGGCTGTATCTGGCGTAAACTGAAATACCGAGGCCACATTAATTGTAGAATGTTTTTGCTAATCCTGAGAAATGCTTTTGCACCGCCTAATTAGTGATGTACCTGTGATGTAGACCTGATGTAGGACTTTGTCATATGATGCTTTGTAAATGTGTGGCCAAGTGACTCATAAGATTCTGTTAATATAAAAACCAACTCTGACAACCTAAGCATGTTCTACCCTTACCTTTTGCTAGTCTGAAGATAAAGAATTCTAGTGCAATGTTGCACATGGATCCGATTTATGGACTTTGTAAGTCAAGGTTCTGCAAAGACCCTGATATCTGGGGGTGATCTTTGATGCCTCCCTTTTTATGGAGGATCTGGTCATAAATATAGAGTGCCAGGTGTTTTACCATTACCAGGCAAAATGACTAGTACACTATCTGGGTCTGGAAGCCTAGCCACAGTGATCCATGCAATAGTCCAGGATAGAATATTGTAACTCACTCTAGGCAAGCTTACCCTTGGTTTTGATCCAGAAGCTACAGTTGGTACAAAATGCGGCTGCACAGACCCCCCAGAGAGCTCATATCTGACTTACCTTCAATCCGCAGCACTGGCTGCAAGTAGAAATCTCAAGTTCAAGGTGCTGGTGCTCACCTTTAAGGACCTCAGCGGTCTGAGCCCTGTGTATCTGCAGAACCACCTCTTCCAATATATTCCCTGAAGAGCTTTGCACTCTGTGAATACCAACCTGCCGGTGACCCCTGACTCAAGGGAACTGTGACTGGCCTCAACCAGAATGAGGGCCTTTTTGGCCTTGGATCCTGCTTGATGGAATGAATTGTTATCAGAGAACCTGGTCCTGACAGAGCTAAGAAAGTTCCACAGGGCCTGCAAAATGGCACTCTTCCCCCAGGCCTATGGAGACCAGGTCAGTTGAGATACAACTATAGGCCTCCCCTAGCCTTACATATTTCATGTGCCCTCTGTCTATTCCATCCCCATATTGATGTCCCTCCACGCCTGTGAAATTGCCAAGATTAAGAACACTGAATGAGACAGCAGGAAATAGTGATGTCAATTTTAAATAGTTTTACTAGGTTTTAAGTGTGATTTTATATGTTGTGAGTCACCCTGAGCTTGCTTGTAGGGAGGGGCCACCTAGAAAGTATAAATAAAATAGAAAATAAATAACATCACTGATGTGTTGAACTGTTTTGACTTGAGATTTGTATGCAACTATTATTGTTATTGTCTCTTTTGTTGTCTTGTAACAGGCTTTCTCTGGGTACTGTCCTGACTTTGTTAATCTGTTTCTTTATCAGTTAGATATTTTAGTTCTATATTAAGATTATTTCTTATTTGGAATAGTAGATTGGAAGAGTAACTACTGTAATGTAATGAAGAGTAGAATGTAACATAATTTGAAACGGTGGGTTGAAAGATATTTTTCTGGTCTGGGGACTGAGGAGATATACACAGCACAGCCAGCCCATCTCTACATTCCAAATAAGAGGATGCTGTAAAGTTACCTCCACACATGAGAGCAGACAGAGATAGAGCATAGCAACAGGAGCTCAGTTAATTACGCTCAGCATTCCACAATGGAGAATGGTACATTTTCCCACCTAACTCCCCTTTGATAGATTTATTTCCTTCACTATGTTTCCCCCCAAATTTAAACCCAACCAAATAGGTTCCATATAAACATTGCTTGTTATTTCAGTTTAATTCTTGCACCTGTTAAACACTGCTTATACTAAATTACTGCTCACCCAGTATCTACATATGTATGCACAGGTAACTTCCATTTTAATGTATCTGAAGAAGAATACATGAACACAGAAACATTTGTTGGTCTTAAAAGTGCCACCGAACTTGAACTGTGAGCAAACATCACAGCTCAAATTAAACCCGGTCTGACTACGGGAGATGCACACTATTTGGTAGACAGTGACATTGGAATAACAATGATCTTACTGAAGGCTTTCACAGGATCGTAAAGCATTTTGCAATACATTATAATTACAGAAAATACCAAGATTGTGATATATTTTAAAAGCAGAGCTATTTTTCTAATCATCTAATCAACCTACCTGTAGCCTTAGAAGGTTCAAGGTAGCCACAGCCATACATTCTTTCTCCTGGGGAGGTGGCCAGTCAGAAGTTCCATCCATTCCTTCTGTCACTTGTCTCAATAAGAGATCCAGTTGTTCAAATGTCATTGGACAAACATCTACCACAAAAGGCACACGTAAACCAATAGACCATTCTGAACAAGAAGACCAGGCAAAGCTCTAGAAGAAAGAATACAAAAATAGTTGAAGAATTAATTGTAAATAATTCTGAGAGGAAGTTTTCAATCCAATTTCCTTTAATCAAACATACCCTTCCCTTAACAGCTAACATGTTGAAACAGAACCTAAAAGTAACATTTAGGAAAGTAAACACAGTTACTGAAAGTAACCCAAGTATAGGGAAACGTGCAGCAACTGGAGCAAAGAATTATCCGAGGCCACATTCTATGCCTCTTCCTCACCATCCTGTTTAAGGACTGGATCACCTCTTCCCACCGCTGAGCTCAGGACATAGCATAGTATTTCTCAAAAGCACAAGTTCTCCCCATTTCCAACAAGCATAACATAGGAAGATGAAATTCTGCTTAGGACTTCATTGCTAGTGTCCCTCAGCGATCCATTTCCACTTTCTGCAACTAAGTAGAAAATATGACCTGAATCAATGTGAAAAGATACATGAATGCTAAGCAAAAGCCTACCTGAGCGGGCCCACAAGCAATACCAACAATGTGCTTGGAATCTAACCCAGGAAGAGCAGTAGGCTCTGGTTTGGTGATCCTCAGGGTGTCAAAATGTTGGCATTGATCATTGCTACCCCAGCTGTATACTTCGCTATCTTCTGTGAGTGCTAAACAATGTGTAGATCCAGCTGCTACATCAATTACTTTTTTCCCTGGAGGAAAAAACACACTTGTCACACACAAAAGATGGGGATGGCCAATATTAAAATCAAGTCATAATAGGTTAATTTTAATTCTAACCTTGAACTGTTCAGCACAGTGAAAATTTAGCTAGAAACTCTCCATCAAGAACCTCAATATGCAAAATATACTCTCACCAAATTTTTAAAGAATTTTTTAAATTTTTATTTTTAATGAATTGTATTTATCACATGTTGTGAACCGCCCCGAGATGGCAGATCCGATAGGGGCGGTCTATAAATATGACTGATTAATAAAATAAATATAATGTTTTAGGACATATTTAGTAGGTGCCTTTACCTTGCAAGCCTTCAAGCAGTTTGGGATATCGAACATGTTCTTCCGTTCCATGCCCAAGCCTCTGATTGTCACCCTTTCCCCAGGAGTAGACCTGTCCATCTTTTGTAAGAGCCACTGAAAACTGACTCCCACAACGCACTTTAACAACATCCAAGTCTTGCAATTTTTCTATCAGTTTGGGAGTCTTGCAGCCATCACTGCCACCTCTTCCTAATTTCCCGTAATCGCCATCACCCCAAGACCACACTTGACCTGGAAAAAGTCATAATTCATCAGAAGTTTCAGTGACCTTGTTAAGATCTTAGCAAAATAAAGCTGCAGAAACAGGAAACACTTTAAGCAATTTTTCTATCAGTTTTTGTTAAGTTACATTTTGTTACAAGGTTGGAGTTTTCCATAAATGAGTGGTTGACTTATTTAAAACACAATATCCCATGATTCCTCCCACCACATACATTTGGATGGTGCAGAAATTCATGAGAAGAACAGGAGAACTGGATGTAACATGGGAAGCTACAGCTCTAGGAGAGATCTGTGTTAACTGCACCATCCTGACATGAGTGTCAGTGCCTTCCACTGGCATATAGAATACTTTGTGACCAAACCACAATGCTCAATATATACTGGGATTCTGTAAGAGTCTCTAGAAACTGCTGAGGGCATCAATTTGGGAGCTTGTCTGGCTCCCAAAATGTCCACACAAATTCAAAATGAATAGTTTCATGGTCAATCCAAGTGCAACTAAAACCGGCAGACCTAGTTAAGATCCTTCTTGGGCCACTAACCATTTTCAGTCACAGCAAGCGTCTGAGCATCACCACTCCCGCAGGCCACATCAATAACCTTGAGTCCTTTCAGCCCCGTAACTAACACTGGGATTGTCTGATCTTCACTGGAACCTTCAGAACAAGCAAAAACAAATATAAAGGTTACATTTCTTTGTTCAAGTTACTCTAAACCAGATGTAAGCTCTGTAACTTCATGACATCAGTTGGGACACAAACTGAAACGTACCATGGCCCAATCTTCCATAGTTCCCTCGACCCCACGTATACAACTCTCCTTCAGCAGTGATTGCAGTGCTGTAAGTACTTCCACATGCGATATGTATGACATGCTTTCCAGCCTGCTTCCCAGACAGAGCAGAAATCATCTTTGGTTCTTCCAAAGGTCTATTCAGAAAAGGGGGGGGGGGGAGTACAAACATTCCAAAAGTGAAAAGACTTAATAGTTCACATAAATGTTTGGTTTTTGATCTTTTTCTACAAGCAAGGACAGACTTTCAGCATTCAAAGTTCAAAAGTGCCACATCAATTTGTAACACAGTGTGGCATGTGAAAATGCCTACAAGGCCTTTAAGCAACTGTCTCGTCAATTTATTCCAGCTCACCCTAGGTGTTCTCCTTTGAGCGTTTTTTTATGGAGAATTCTGATCGGGGCCCAATAGATGTTAACAAGTTCATTGGCTCCAACCAAAAGCTTGGTGGAAGAGCTCCATTTTACAGGCCCTGCAGAACTATGTCAGCCAGCTGACTTCTGGAATGTTGCTGCTGCTCTATGCCACAAAAACAAATTTGACCCAAACACTAACTTATAGTTGCATGTTGTGTGAAATTCCCCTGCTGAACAGACTGTATCACTGTATGCCAGAAATGCAAGGGAACCAAGGGAAAGAGATATTTAGTGCTTAGCATACTTCAAATATAAAGGAATTGCTGGAGGGGGAAGTACCTAGCAAACAGGAGCAGGTTCAAAAAGGAAGATTTTAGCAAGTTCTTAACTGGTTATGTGCCACTGAATTCAAATTTACAGTAAACTTGTTAACATACTTTCATACATATTATGCATTATTTGTTCCCAGAGATGGCTACATCATGAATAGCCCCATTACTTAACTGGCCTTTAAATTTCTGGGAAACCTAATTTGCATTCCTATTAACCAATATTTTAGTACACATACACAGTATCTCCGTGGCCCAATCGCCCACCATCTCCACAACCCCAAGAGAAAAGTTCTCCAGTTGCTGCCAGCGCAAGGTAGTGGTGACCGTCTGGATGTGCTGCAATCTTCACAATATTTCTAGAAGCAAGACTCTGCACCAACTGGGGAACCTGCAAGTGTAAAATGTACAGCATATCCCAGTCAAAACACTACATATACATAAAGGAGATAAACACAACAAAAAGTCTGTTTCTTTAAAGAAGTTACGGGTCAGGCATCAAAAAACGTACTTTGATTTCAACTGGGTAGATTCAAATGGGTAGCAGAGTTGGTCTGAAGTAGCACAATAAAATCAGAGTCCAGTGGCACCTTTAAGACCAACAAAGATTTATTCAGGGAGTGAGCTTTGATCAAGAGTGCTTGCACTGGAAAGCTCACGCCCTGAATAAATCTTTGTTGGCCTTAAAGGTGCTACTGGACTCTGAATTTATTGATTTCAATCGTTAAACATTTTCCACTAACAGCATAGTGAAAACAGGAATCAACCATTTCCACTAGCCAAAACAAACGTCACAAGTATTCCCAACATAAATTAGGAGGTAGAAACAACGCTATTGCTAAAGCCATTCGGAGTCCAATTCATTAACTGAATTACTGAAACATTATATAAGAGAACAGATATCAATCCAAGATTACCAAACTGCTGGTTATTTTGCTAGCATAGCCTTATTATATTACCTGCAATACAAACATTTATTGTAATAACTACAGTTTTAATATATAGCGACAATAATAGTGGGAAACAAATAGAAAGACTTACCAGTGTGTCACTATTATATGCTTGTGTATACACACGCCCATTTCTAGATAAGATCAAAAAGCGTTTCTCTGAACAAGCGATCTGTGTAACTCCAAGATTAGCAAGTCCTTCACACTGAATTGGGCCACTGACATTTGCATAATATTTCCATCCAATTAATCCCCATGCTATGACTTCTTGCAAAGAACCCTGAAAGGCAAATATTTGTTTAAAAACACATTTCAAAATAAAACCATCTTCTCAAGGATATTCTGGTACATTCTAGGTTAACAGCTATTTGGCTTCTACAAGGTTCTGCTTCAAGATGCAACTTTCTGAACATGACTAAAGTTAGACACCCATGAGCTACAGATGTGCATAGAGCAAGAAAAGTGTAACAGCTCTGAATTAATGTACTGCCAAAGCTAGGTAGAGGCATAATTAGGCAAAAGTCTATTTTCTGGTTTTGTCACTTTAACAGAAAAGTTATTTCTTAATAGTATATTATCTTCTGAAAATTGAAAAGCCTGTAAAATCCAAAAGACGTTTGATGTGGCTGTTGATAGAAAGATACAAAATATTCCTTTAGTCCCCCATGTAGTATGATGCAATACTTTTGAAAGTAAGGAAGATGACAAAAAATTACTTTGTAACTAGGCCTCAAAATAAGCTGCTCTACACAAACAAATGCATTAAGAGTGCTATATAGGCCAAACCCCTTAACCTGATCTTTACTGTCTGCTGTTTTATACTAATGTCTCCCATTACCAGTATTCACAACTCATGTGCGTTACCTTATGAGACGTAGGTGAGCTGCACTGTGGAGGCATGCAAGGAGTTGCCAGCCGATCTAAATGAGCCATAATCACAACAGCTGTTTGTCTTAAATCAATTGCTAGCTCATTGTCTTGTGGCAGAATTAGGTATCTTAGAAAATTTTCGTTGGGACTCAGAGGGTAGGCCAACATCTTTAAAAGATATAAAGAGCATTTCAGGCAGGATTTCCCAAACCACACTACTTTGTAGAGGCCACATCACAATTTATTCTTCCCAAAACACCTTCTGTCGCTACTCGAATAAATTAAAACTTTAATGAGAGATGCCATGGCTAACAGCTAGTAACCTCCAGGTTAAAACCTTTGCAAATTCAAACAGGCATAATAACATGACACAATAATTAATGGATCAGCTAAAGAAAGTATATCTCAGTTTATCAGCATAATTATTCTTTATTAATCAATGTATTACATTTGTATACCACCCTCCCCTAAGGCTTAAAGTATTTTATTTCTTTTTTTTCCAACTACCAATGAGAAAATGCAACTTAAGCTAATTCTCTACATTCAGATTCTTTGTAATGATGAGGGAAAGAAAGCACTGAAACGTATTATTTAAAATTTATATCATTTCTTTTCAGCCCCATATGACGGTGTTGTTCTTATGCTTCTCATATCACAGAAAACTGAGGGTCAAAGTGCAATGAAGAGACACCACATGACAGAGCCATTAACAGTAATAACACTCCTTGAAGCTGCAACTTGCAGCGGCACCACCATCTCCGCATAAGCACTTTCCATGGCAGTGCATCCCGTCTACCTCCAACAAAAAGTCATGGCCTGCCAGTGTGCTTCAGACCGCAGGCTCAATTTATTTCAGCACAGAAGTACATATACCTGAAGGTCTTCTTCAGTACTGTTCATGTCCTTATTGCAAATTATGCTCTGAAACCTCTGCAGCAAAGGAAGGAGGGGGGCACTGGTTCCTTGTGCTGATCGTTCATTGTCTGTCTCCCTTGTGCCACTGTCCCAGAGCTGAAGCAACAGCATAACAGCAGACAACATTTGGCTGGGGAGAGGGGGAAAAAAATCACACCATGACTGGACATGCTGTGAAAGCAATCTTTCTTACCATTTTTGTCATAAGCAGAAAGGTTAAAGACCCAGCCCTCAACTTCAACCATGAGGTCATAAAGACTCGCTTGCTGATACTCCCCGAAGCAGACTTGGAAGCAACTGTTTTCTTCAGGGGCTTACCTTAACGTGCCTCTCTGGACAGCCAACTCCAGGAGTATAGCAAGTGCCAAGTGCTGATCTTGCAACGGAATGTTCCCTGATCCTTTTGAACCCGAACCTGGAGCTCCATGGATGTCTCTAAGTGAACAAGGAAAAAGGGAAACCATTAATATCCTACACATGTAAGTAAAACCAGTGTGTAACCTAGTGTACCTACACAAAACCCATCTCAGCTATTAGATTACAAAGTTGATTGCTCTTTCCTGAATTTTTCTCCATGTGCAGATTGTTAATTTAACATTTTACTCTTTCATGCTGACCTGCATTTACAAACTCCAGACTCCATGTATAAATCTGGATTGTGTAATTTTAAAAATGGGGAGAAATACAGCATTCTTCCTCACTTTTATTGTCCTCCAAGCAACACTTAAACATCTCAATTTCAGTTTGCTTAGAGGATTATTCAAGCAAACATAGGAAAGGCAACATCACCATCCTAAAAACTACAGGCTGGAATTTTTCAATGTGAAACTTGAACTTTGATCTAAGTGACATTCAAACACTATTTGAAGAAACTTACCCAGTTACAACAGACCTTAGAAATTTAGTTGCTCTCTCCACAACTTCCAGCCATACAGACGATACTGTTCCTTCATCAAAAAGAGACGCTTCTGGCAATGCTCGAAGGGCATCCAGTGACTCCTGTAACAACTCGCTGCAAAGGTCTGCATCCTCACCTAACGGTAATGTTGTGTGTGTTAGTCCTGTTAGAATATTTTGCATTACAGGAGATAGAATACAACTGAAGATAAATGTGTCGCATCAAAACTGATCTGCAGGTTCAGATTATTATAAACCTATATTCCTGTTATTATTTATATCATTAAAATTGAATAAAAAGAGGCACTGATAAAATCTATACTGATAAAGGGGTGGGTGGGTTGCACCAGGACCTAACGCAATAAGTACAAAGTTAAAATTGCATGGCACTTGCAAAACCAACTATTCAGGCAACCAGTATAGCACATCCAAGGAGGTTTTGGGTTTGGGCTTCTCAGCCTACCTACCATAGCACAAACTGATATTGCAACTGAAGGGACCTGCAAAAGCACACTAATGTGCTAATCAAAGTTAAACCTCAATGGGTTTGCACAACTCCTTGGGAGCGTCAAACGTGCCTCTTTGGTTCACAGTGTAAAAACAGCATATGCACAATAAATAATTCTCTTTCAGAACCATGTCTTCAAAATGTAAGTGAGCTAGGAGCTAATTAATAAGATTTCTGCAATTAAAGTTACAAACCTACAGTGGCTGGAGGGACTTGCAATGGCTAGAGGACAATTCTATTACTACTTTGGCAGACAAACCATACCTGATCTCCAAGCTCTACGTAGGAATGCAAAGGCAAACGAAAGGGCTGCTCTGGATCCTACACGGGCAAGACCTTCTACACCTTTGCCTACAGGCCTGGGGCTGTAAAAAATAAGAATCTGCTAAGAGGAAGTGTACCTATTTTTTTGATCTAAAATATATATATTCACTCTCTAGATGTTAAACACCTGGGAATTATCCCGATACCCCAAAAGATCTAAGCAATTGTATAGAGCCAAGATTTAGCACCATTTTTTAAAGCTGTTCCTACATAAGACATTGATAATCTTGCTGGTTCAAACCCAAGATTATAAACTGATAGGAAAAAAGAGTTGTTTTTTATACCCCACTTTTCACTGCCTAAAAGAGTTTCAAAGCAGTTTACAATTACCTCCCCTTCCTCTCTCCACAACAGACACCCTGAAAGACAGATGAAGCTGAGAGAGCTCTGAGAGAGACTGCTCTGTGAGAACAGCACTATCAGGCTGTGACTAGCTCAAGGTCACCCAGCTGGCTGCATGTGGAGGACAGGGAATCAAGCCCGGCTCACCAGATTAGAAGCCACCTCTCTTAACTACTACACCATGAGTACATACTAGTACTATAGTTTCGTTGAATATAGTGTATGCTGTGGGCAAACGGCAAAGAGGGGGAGAATTTATGGAAGAAGCCTGCATACCTTTTCTTGTCCACCGCAGGCAGGGGAATATTGCTGCTTTTCCATTTCACTTTGACATTATCCTGAAGAACAGTTCTATTTAATGCAATAAAATAACGTTCTAAGATAGCAAGTCTCTGCTTTAGCCTCAGAGCAGATAGAGTTGTGGTGGCAGTTTTTTTGGCTAGTACTTGCTGTTCCTTCACCAGTACATAAAGGCACTCCTTGAGCTCATTCACATCTGCAAAAAAATTTACTTCTATAAAATGTATAGCACAACAGACAGCTATCCAAAAACTTCGCATAATTGAAACAACTTGATGTTTTATTTAAAAGGAGAAATGCATCAATGCCACTCACTTATTCAGTAACATCTGAATACTTGGGATATAGTGTAGAGTCATGCTAACATGAGTGCAAAGGAACATACTAGCATTATATGATATGCATATATATTTGAGATGTACAAAATCTCCTTTTAAAGTGAAGGTTTCAATATTCTTGCATGAGAAAGTACAAATATATTGATAAATATTGCTTTAAGCTAAGGAACTGTTTTATATGGACATCTGAACTGGATTTTTAACCACAGGTGGTATGTATGGTTAGCGTTTACCATAGTAGTGTAGAAATCTTGTGTGTTAGCATTTTTGTGTGTGTTCCTATACACAGAGAGAGAGAAAGAGGAGAGAGAGGAGATAGTGTTTTTAATTCCAATATCACCAGCATCAGCAGAATTTGGTCACTGAACCAGTCAGGACATTTAAGAGGCATTTGAAAACACAAAGTATCACAACAAACACAAAACAAGAATACTTGGATAATTCAGCATAGTAAAGAGTGATGGCTTTCCTTTTTAGCAAGGCCACCACAATTCATCCAGAGAAGGAGACAATGGCACTCCAGAGCATCATACAGTACCTATACCTGAAGAGTTATTAATAGTGTGAGACAGTGGCTTGGATGCAAGGATTTTCACCACATAGCATAACATAATTTTAAGAGGCATTTTAGGTGACAACACAAGGAGTGAGATGAGAAAGTCATGCTCCACGGGTGAAAGTCATGCTCCACGGGTGAAACTCTCTGGTGAATCCAAGCCATTGCCACTCTAGAGCATACTGCACTGCCTGTGGCCTTTCTTCTCAACCTTGGAGATGTTTTTACTTCTAGTGGGCAAGTAGTATTGCAGTACTAGTAAAGGACTGCAAGGCGAACAAACCGGTCAGTCCTAGAAGAGATCAGCCCTGACTGCTCCTTAGAAGACCAGATCCTGAAGATGAAACTCAAATACTTTGGCCACCTCATGAGAAGGAAGGACTCCCTGGAGAAGAGCCAAATGCTGGGAGCGATCGAGGGCAAAAGAAGATGGGGACGACAGAGAATGAGGTGGCTGGATGAAGTCACTGAAGCAGTCGGTGCGAGCTTAAATGGACTCTGGGGAATGGTAGAAGACAGGAAAGCCTGGAGGATCATTGTCCATGGGGTCGCGATGGGTCGGATACGTCTTAGCAACTAACAACAACTAGTAAAGGAAGCAGGACTACAGGCCCAACTCTCTCTTGGCCAGAGCATGGACTTTCCAGCTGCTGTCAAAGTCTGACACAAACACCTACTGTATTTGCTTCACCTGGTTAGTAAGTTGGCCATTCATGAACTACACTTTTTTTTTTGTTCAGAAGGTATGGGAGACACTGAGAAAATTCACTATTTGAAACAACACCCAAAATTTACATTAGAAACTGAAATCATTTGATTTTGTCTGTCATTATATGGTTGCTCCAAAAAGAATATATGAGTTATTTTAAGATACTCATATTGCCCATGTTGACCAAAACAAAGTATTCACAGTGGGCAAAGGCATTTTTATCGCCAAATTTCTGCCCCCTTAAATCTTTCTATTATACTAAGCTTTAATGAGGCCATTTGCCCCAAATAGTACCATCTGAACCAAACAAACAATGGTCAGATATTTTCAAGATAGAACATGGGACACAGATACCTGTACAATGTAGACTTGCAAGCTAAATAAAGTTCAACTTTGCACTAACCCATGGTCAAGCCTCAAGACTGAAATGTCTTTGTTTCTTCTCTCTCTCTCTGTAATAAGCTCATCTTAGATAAATAAGCTCATCCCAGCTAAAATGACATAGCAGGTTTTTATCATTCGCAGACCTTGAGCATAATATTCTAAACATTGTCCACAGACCACATCTGCAAGGACAAGGCAGCATTACTTTCATTTTATGCACTGATATTAATTTAAGGTTTTTTTTAACTTAAAAAGCTGCTCTTTGAAGCTACAGAATAAGGGATGCTAGCCCCTGGTGGGATCTGGCCATCCCCTGGAATCCCAGCTCACTCCAGATTACAAAGATCAGTTCCCTTGGAAGAAATTGATGTTTTGGGAGGGTGAACTATGTAGCATTGTACCCCAGTGATATCCCTGTATTTGCCAAGCTCCCTTCCCAAATCTGCAGGAGTTTCCCCAACCTGGTTCTAGTAAGCCTAGTCTCCTATACTCCACCAGTGGCCACGGGAGGGGGGGACGACGGATATGACCTGGCTACCCTGTATATAATAGCACACAAAATTGCAGCATATACAAACATACTAATCAAGTTTGTCAATGACTTTTAAACATGGAAACTCCATGAACAGGTGACTATTGAAGCTACTAGTATCAGAGCTCATTTTAAAAGTGGGCTTTGAAAGGGGTGGCAGGAAGGAGGGCTCCTGCAGAGCATGGAAGCCCAACATGGCACTGCAAAACACAACCAGCTGGCATCCTCTCACTCCCTGGCAAGCAGGAGGCCTGCAAGGACAGGGGGCCAGTCAGGGGAGCTGAACCACCAGGGCCACTGCTGCACTTGCAGCAGAGCGCAGGTGGCCGGTCTCCCCCCCCCCCCACATACACACACTCTCTGAAAAGCAGGAGGCCTGGGAGTATAGCAGCACAGATGGCAAGCTGAGCTGCTCAGACCAGTGCAGCCAGTCTTCTACCTTCAGTCCTGGCTTACCTTCTGCTGGCTCTTCCTCCTCCAAAGTGCCTGGAGGTAGCATGGAGGAGGAGGATTAGCATGGGGGTTGGGAAGACCCATGACTGGCTCTCAGTGAGCGCCCTCTCCCTATTGGATGCATGTGCCCCACTGAGGGACAATCAGGGCAGGTTTTATCTAGTGTATTGTCTGCACACCAACCAAGCATTATATGGCTACAGGTTAGTACTCAAGAGTATTTGGGGGGGGGGGGGAAACAGGTAAAAAGGAGGCTCAATCTTCCTCCAGGAACTTCTCAAATGATTAATCAATCTTTTGACCTCCCCTCTCAAGTCCTATTACCTGAACTATCACAACAGGTATGCATCCAAACTTCCAGCCCTTATTAGCTACTCTGTATAAAATTCAGTACCATTAGGGACTGTTAGGAAAACTGAAGCACTTGCTATTTTAAAACATGGGAAAACTTCTCATTTGATTATGAATAACTAACTGACTCACGCTTAAGCAGCTACATAGCTCACAGTATCAGTCCAGAACAGCTGTAAAATTAGCAAGAACCTGATTAACTGTTAGAGATGCCTCAATAAGGCTTTATCACTGTAAAAATGTTTCTACAGTAATGTTCAAAGCCTGAGCAAAATTTCCGACTCTGAAATTCTTTATTTTCATTTTTCCCCTAGAATTTTTCAAATGACAAAACAATTCCTCCCTGGTACTTAACCATTTCCAAGCTTTATGCAATACTAATCTTTCCCACACTGTGAAATGAAGCAAAACCAGCACATCAATTTATGCTGAAAGACCAGCTTAATAAAAAGATCTTTTTATTAAGAACCTTTACAATAAGCACTAATACATGCTAAACATAACAGAAATTACATGGTGTTTAAGCATCTAATTGGCCACATTCAAAAGCATGCATGAATAAGTTCAAGGTTCTGGTGTTTACAGCCATCCTTGTTCTCGGTCCCACATAACTGCAGGACTGCCTATCTCCTTATGCCCCCCACATGGCCTTGTGCTCTGCGGGTATGAATCTGTTGTAGGTCCCTGGCCCAAGGGAGATTTGCCTGGCCTTGACCAGCCTTCTGGTCCTGGCTCCTACCTGGTGAAATGAGCTACCAGGAGAGCTACAGTTTCACAGGGCCTGCAACACGGAGTTCTTCCACCAGATTTTTGGTTGAGGCCAGGATAAGGAAGATCTGGCTCCCCCCCCCTCTATGAAGATCTCCCCAGAGATTTGGTTTTAGATGTTCTGTGAAGCAGGGGGGAGGGAGCTTTTTTGCCGACAAGGGGGTTAATGTTGGGATTTTTATCATGTTTTATTGCTAGGTAAACCGCCTCAAGCCTTTTTAAAGCATGTGGCAGTATATAAATTGAAGTATAAATAAATAAGCTTTTTGCCAATTTCTTTGTGTCCCAGATGAATAAAATTTGATGACACTTTTTAAGAGGCATTTTAAAATGAAAAAAGATAAGCAGCACAAAGGCTACTTGAAATAATAGAGACAGTTTATTTGTCAGTGTACCCATGACCCTTTACTTTGTAAACAAGTCCTAGGGAACCTTCTTTAGCACATGATCATTTGCATACCAGTATTTCATAACAGTTATGCCCAATGGATGTGGTCACTGAGGCCTAGCATGAACAGCTGCATCAGACTCCCTTTGCTCTCTCAAGACAAATATAATATAATAATGTAAAGATCTCTCTCTATATATACATCCAGCAAGAACCTTTCTACATTCTCAAGTTTTTAACAGATACCTCGAGTTTCTATCCACACACTATGCCATCTGGTTATGTTCACACTAATCAGCCCCTGTGCATGCTATACACAAAGTACACTTAGCTTTAGTCCATGCTCTAACACATTAATGGTCTCCAAATAGTAAAACATAATCATTTATCAGTGCAGAATTTACTGGTGACAAGAATTCTGGCTCCAACAACACTCAACTAGAAGCCTCAGACCATGAACTGTCTGAGAAAGGAACGTGCTGATTCAGTACTGCACACAGTACAAGGTATACTCTTAATTCCAAACAAATATTAAAGGCCACCATTCAAATGACGTGCCATTTAACTTCTTTTCATGATAAAATACTTGTCATTCAGGACATATCCGTGGCTAATGCACAAAACATAAGGAAGTCTGGAGTCATCATCAATATGCTGATAACCCTACCTTGCATTTTCTAGTCATGGTCCACAACCTCAGTTTTTATCCAGTATTTGCCTAGGGCAAGCTTTCTCAACCAGGTTTTTGTGAAACCTTAGGGTGTCTTGACAGCCCTGGAAAGGTTTCCCAAATGGGTGAGCATTAATATTTGTTATATTTTCCACATTTGTTAAACATTTATCAGGAGCTATAACCATATATGGTGATGTCAACCTTCCCCCGCCCGCAAAGTGGCCAATGATGGGACTGGAGTGGAAAGGGAAGGAGCCCCAGGTAGGTGTGTACACAGCTATGGCGCCCTGCCATATTATGCACAATAATGACACTTCTGGGGTTTCTCAAAGCCTGAAGAATACTTCAGGGGTTTCTCAATGGTAAAAAAGTTGAGAAAGGCTGGCCTAGGGAATTAATAGTGGAGAGCTTTCCAGTAATATTAGTCATGATCTGGTTATTTGCTTGCACCTCCTAGACTCTGCACTACATTGTAACAAAGGCCAAAAATTCTGCCTTCTCCCCCCAAAAATTTTACTTGGCTAGAAAATAGTGCCCCCTTTTGTCAAATTCAGAGTAGACATCTGAAGCGTTCCATGCTTGCTCATGCACTCTCACCTCTCCTGGGCAGGAAACACTCTCCACAAGAAATCAAAGTTTTTAATGTGAAAAATTATGTAATTAGGCGGCAGCTTTTAGTGACTATAAATGGATGCATATGCGGCACTGAACTTGGACCATGATCCTAAAAGCCATTTACCTGAAAGCAAGTGCCATTGATTTCAGTGGAATTTACTTCTAAGTGCGCTTAGGACTTTAGCTTCAATCCATTAATAGGCTGTACTAGTAACCTAGGGACTTTATGGAAAGCTTGCCTCGTGGAGCCCTTAATATATACTATTATAGCTGCTAAGATAATTGCTTGCAATGCCGCACTGAAGTCACTTTGGTAAATGTTGTAACCAAAGTCAGCATGATTTCCTGATGCAATTTCTTTTAACAGTTATAAGAAACAAGATACTATATAGACTAAAGAGAACCACCTCCATCCTTACAGATCAAACACTTCATGGGCTGCTGAGTCACAACACTAGCTAGAAAAACTGGCTTATGTTTATTAATCAAAATAATACTACTAACAAGTATATAATGTATATTTTATCTTCACTGCCTTTGAACTCCTAGCAGCCTGAAAGTAACACAGTGCAGACCAAGTCTAGTTATCAATTTAACCTGATAGCCAGGTCTTTTCATCAAATATTCTCTATCAGGTTGCTCTTAAGAGCCACACACACACACACTTCTCCAAAAAGCACAAGCCAAAGATCTCCCCTTGCTAGTCTGCACTCAAAGTTGTTTTCTAGAAAATGTGTAGCAAGCAAGTCTAATTTTTTTTTAATATACTAGACAGTAATAGATTGATGAAAACAAAAATTTATTATATGTAGACAAGGAAAAATAATGGATAAGAAGACAGCTTATCTCATGGATTAGTAAATGGATAAATTATCAGAATGCAGAAGATAGGAATAAGTTTCCACAGGGTAGGGGAGGGATAGTAGCAGGGTATCCCTAGAATTGGTCTTAGCACAAGTGATATTACATGTTCATGGATGTTCTAAAGAGGGTGGACAGTGAGCCTAGTTTTTAGTAACACCAATTTTTTTAGAATAGCGAAAGACAAAGCAGATTGCAGAATGCTCAAAAAGGATTTCTATAAACTCAGCGGGCGGCGGAAAGTCAAGGGTGCCAGCAGGAAAGCAAGTGGAGCAGGGGCTCAGGCGGCGGCAACGTCCCTCGGCAAAATACTACCCCCCCCGTGGGCCTCAGTAATTGTCAAGCATTGACCGGTCCCCAGCAATAAAAAGGTTGGGGACCACTGGTCTAAGGGAGCAATCCTAAATAGATCTGTTCAGATAACATTCCCATTTTATTCAATGGGGCTTACAACCAGGAAATACATGCACACTAAATTATTTTTATTCATTTATTCATTCATTTAAATGTACACAGAACCCCTATATATAGTACCCCTGCCCCCCAAAAAGTAACCAACCTAATGATGCATGTTTAAAAGCATAAATATGCTCTGGACATTTAAGTGTTACCACAATTCAGTTCTGTACCCCTGTAACACCTATTCCATGACCTCGTACTTCAAAATATCCACAGAGAAGGATGATTAATAGTTTAGGACCAATGAAGCCAGAATGCTATTTTACATAATACAATTATCAATCTGAAGCAACAGGGGATTCAGAAAATCCAGAACAGTCACTATAAATCTGCAGAATAAACACTAATATATTAATGGGTAACGAATTTCTACAAGCACACAGAGGACCATCTAGAGCAGTGGTCCCCAACTTTTTTATCTCCGGGGACCGGTCAATGCTTGACAATTTTACTGAGGCCCGGGGGGGTAGTTTTTGCCGAGGGACATTGCCACCGCCGCCTGAGCTCCTGCTCCGCTTGCTGTCCCACCGGTACCCCTGACTTCCCGCCGCTCACTGACGTGCGCTGCCAGCAGCAGCTGTGCAGTGCCACACTGAGGGGGGCCCCAACCATGGCGGCCGCTGGAGAGTACCAAAGGTGAGCCAGCAGCAAAGCAGCAGAGCATCCCCCAAGGCATCTGCCAGGGAGAAGGAGCCACTACCGGTCCCCGGACCGGGGGTTGGGGACCCCTGATCTAGAGAACCTGAATCAATCCAGGCTTCCTAGTTTAGATTCACTGTGGATATACAGTCACAGGTTACAATGGTCATTACCATATATAAGCAGCAACAAGTCACACCATACCCTTAAAAAGATTTGTGACAGTAAGCTGTTCCTAGTAGTTTTCAACTAAAATTGTTGGGAGCTGAGAGGGTATAGTAGCCAGTGTGACTAAATCTAGCTCAGCTGAAAGTCCTCTCTATAACAAACATTTTTATTTGAATTTTAATGATGGTTTGTATCATGTTTTGATTCCTGTGGTCCACTTTTGGCTCAAAGGTGAGATAAAAATAATACAACAAAATAAAATGACACCTTTTAGCAACCTTAAGCCAGTGATGTCGAACAAGAATTAATTGTTCCACCAAAACAACCTGTTCCCTTCAGAGTCAAACACCAATGCTGTGGCCTTGGTTGTTTCCACTACATGTGTAAGGCTAGCCTAGAAACACACACTCAAAGGAGAAATCATGCACCTCACCTACTGTCTCCAAGCATTTGTACACAATCATAGCTCTCAAGACTATTGTACAGCAACAAGACCTACTCTTAGTATATAATCTAACACTTCTGCAGAAACAGAGGGCCATGCTGACCAGTATGTCTGGTACTAAATTGCACAACATAATATTATAAAGCAATAGTCCAGTAACAATTTTTAAAAACATTTATTTCAATATAAGCTTTCATGAGTCATAGTTCACTTCTTCAGTTATGTGATCAACACAACTACCCTTTAAAAATACAATACAAAATTCTACTCCATAAGAGGAAAATCTGGGAAGGTATTATATTACCTGGCTGTCTGCCCCAAACCCAGCTTTCAACAATTGATTTGGCTCTGTAGGTAGGTAATGGAGTATCCTCTTCATCTTTTCTCTCTTTGTCATTCTGTTCTTCTTTCTTTGAACCAGTCTGACCTTCAGTGCTTTCGTCTACAGAAGAAATGCAACCAAGTAAATTGTTGCTTTTGTAAAGCAAGCTTTTTTTGCAGAGAAGAATTTCTTACCTCCAGTAATGAAAAGGTCACTCTGTGTCCTTAGATTCACTCAAAGAAACAGGAAGGGGCGAGGAGAAAACAGAAGCACTAACTTAACTGACACAGGTGCCCCATCTCCTGTTTCACTGAGCAACTCTGTCACTGCTTCTACTTAAAAAATCTGTAACACTGTTAAGCCATGTTCTGAAAGCCAAAATTTCTATGAAAATCTAACTACATTTGGACTAGAAGGCAAAATCTATGATACAATATGGGGGGGGGGAGCACACGGACTACCAAAGTGCTATGCAACAGCTCACCTCTTCAGATCTCTGCACAAATAATTACATTTAGATGAATTTAGATTTGGATGGAAGTATACATTCAAATATTGTTAGAAAAATCCATTTCATTAGGGGTTTTTTAATAATTTAATTCCTAGAAGAATAATCCCCATTTATAAAACAGAATTTCAAACATGTAAGGAATCAAACTATGATAACAAGCAACAATAAACATGTAATTGGTGAAGGTAAAAGTATATGATATGTAACTTCTAAATACAAAATTAAACAGCAGCTGTCTATTACTGCCAAATATATTAATTATATTATTCACAGGAAATGTAATTCAAACCTCCTCTTTCTCTGAGGGCCACTGTGAGGGACTGCACTTTAAAATCTCAGAAGTGCTATGTAAACAGGTAATGAATGGACTGTGAAGGGGTATTTCTTTGGAGGTGTAGCCAGCCACAGAACAATTTCCACAGTTCAGTTCAGTAACACCATACAAATCCTTGCACTGTGGTAACAGCTGCTGCCAAAGCAACATTTAAAAAAAATATGCATTGCTACTCAAATCTTCAATTGTCAATATAAAGCCTTACTGGGTAAAAGACCAACTTGGCCCCACCCCTTCCTAAAAACATTTGGTGGGCATGAGAAAAGGTGTCAGTAGGTGCCATAGTGCCCACGGGTGCCACCTGGGGGACTTCAGCTATGGCTGGGGGGAGGGGTGTCAGCAAGCTGCAGAGCAAAGGAGAAGACAACAAAAATTCCTTCAGTTAATTTTCTCCATTCACAGAAGTGAATCCAACTCAGGAACCTAACTCATAAGGGATTTACATTTCATTATTAATTAAAAATTAACCCTTCAGGAAAAATCAGATTCATTTGTGTCTGTTGAATGAAATAATTCCTTGATTAATATACCTTTACCATCTATAATTGGGGAAGAGGAGAAAAAAGGGGACCCACCTTTCCGTGGAGAAGCTTCACTACTTAGGGAAATTTCTGAACCAGTGTATACGATTTCACCATCTTTCACCATTTCATTCCACAAGCCACAGAGTCCATCCCGTGTAAAAGCAAGCTTTTCGATAGGAGGGGAAAAATCAACCGTCGTGAGTTGTGACCTTCTGCTTCCCACAAAAAACTCACAAACAATATTTTGGTTACTAAATATATTTACTATGTTACTAAAGCATCTGCTGATATTAACCAACAGTGCAATTAAGTAATCCGGAACCTTAAAGTGGCACCCAAAGAACTGGGTGACCTATGCTCTGCTAAGCTCAACAACATGAAGAACTTAAAAATAAACATGTTACGGCAGGAGCAACTCACTCGTTTTCACAAACAGCAGTAAAGTTGTTACTGTGTCTGGGATGTAGCATTTATGTGTGGGAGCTCATAGTACCATGCCTAGGCAAAACTGGTCCAGAATGTAGAGCCATCCCCCAAACTTATTCAACACATTATTCATAATAAACTAATAAAGATATAACTCAGCAACATTAAACTGATGCTGATAATTTGCTTCTCTTAATAGGTTCCTGTTTAGTTTTAAAGAGCACACATCTATAAACATACTAACTGTGCTTAAGGCTGCTGATTCCCCAGCAATAAGAATCAATATACTAAGTTATTTTTGCTTTATGCTGCCTTGATTTAGCCAACAACATTTTAAAGACAATATATTCTATGCAGAGATTTCCATTCCCTGAAATGCAACAAAAGAAATGAAATAACATTCTCTATCTTGGCTGGAAATGAAAAGATGGAATAAAAACTTTAGCTTTATTACTGTTTGATCTGCATAACACAGTGATGTACATTCATTATATGATTTCTATTTTGGATTATGATCTATATTTTGGATTTTTATTCCCACCTCCTTTTAAACAAATCAATGGGGCTGGCATACAAGTGCATATGCAGTTCCTAGGGACAATCATCTAAATATAGTGAATTAAAATTTTGAAGCTGCCCAATTTGCCTGATTTCATTCTGGCAACCACTCAATATCGTGAAACATTTGATCAAATTAGGGTTACCTTAATGGAAATGTTCACAGAAAAATATAGCAGATTTACCGAAAATAAATAAATATAATAGTGGAAATTGTTCTAATACACTGCTTTTGCAGAATTTTAATTACCCACTCATCTGATCAGCTATGGTGAATCAAAAGCTTGTTTTGCCTAACAAGCAAAGGAAGTCTGATACCAAACTTTGGGCACTGGGTGACCTTGGGCTCACCATAGCACTGAGAAAGCTGTTCTGACCAAGCAGTAATATCAGGGCTCTCTTAGCCTCCGCTACCTCACAGGGTGTCTGTTATGGGGAAAGGGAAGGGAAGGTGATCCTAAGCCGCTTTGAGACGCCTTCTGGTAGAGTAAAGCAGCATATAAGAACCAACTCTTCTTCTATATGGAACTCTGATTCTCTTACAGTGCTTCATACATGAAGGAGTCATCGCTGATGAGGCAGCATACATATAATATTGCAGACAGAAGTTCAGGGCAGTAACACTTCTGAGTGCTCTACTACATTAAAAACTCCCTGATAACAGAAAAAGCAGAAAATCTTTTACATTGTTATGCTAGTGTTCTGTTTGTATCAAAATAACATTCAAAGCCAGAAGTCCCCATCAGCAATCTAAAGGAGAACAGCTCATACTACAACCTCAAGTCTCCAATGTGTCAATCACCTCATTTCACTATACACATGAAAAATGAGTTTACAAACAGAAAGGAAGTCCTATAGTTTAACATGGGACTGATTGTGCCATTAGAGCCTTAACTATGGGATCTCTCTAGCTACTCTTAACATTAAGACTAAGAAGAAAACACAATTGTAAGAATTTGGATATGCATGCACGAAGATGCCTTATAGCAGGTTTATCAAGGTCAGTATTATCCATTCCAGTTAGCAATAGCCTACCAGGATTTCAAGAAGTATTTTATATTACCCACTGCTTGACCTGTTTAACTGGAGTTGCCCAGGATTGAACTTGGTAATTTCTGCATGCAAAGCATATGATCTATTTGAGAACTTCAGCCCCTTCCACTAAGACGAGTTCAAGAAAGCAGGAGCAACAAAGGAAAAAATCTCCTGAAGAGGTATTTGAAACACTGGGCTTCAACATTAAGGGCTCATCTTGTTATATACAATAATGTCAAGAATAAAATGTCCCCTAATTAAACTAAACAGTCCATAATGAATTAACCTGCTTGACAAGGTGCCAACATATTGGCTTTGAAGAGCACTAAAAACATCACATACATTTCAAAGTTTGAGACACCTAGAAAGGAAAATTTTGTTCCGTTTCATATTGTAAGGTTTCACATAACATGATGTTTAAAGTTCTACAAACTTAAACATAGAAACATACTTCTTAGTTCCCCTGCATAATTAATATCTGATCAATTTCAGCTATGAAAGCATTTAAACTTCCAGGCAAATCCAAGTACAACAGATAATCTGCAACAATGAATTAACTGCGAGTAATTTCAAGGACCATCTTACTCCCAGTAATGATAAATTTAAGCCAATAAGAAGTAAACATTAGTATAGTATTTCAGCTTTCTACATCTGCCTACCCAACTATTTTTAAAACAAAGAGGCCCAGTTGGTACTAAGGAGCAAAAAAAATCTCTGCATAAACCTCAGAAATGGCAACTCTATACTTTTTCCCAACATGGAATTTTAGCAGAAAGCTGGCAAAAATAGAAGCTGAATGGTAGGGTGGTCACATGTTTGATTTCAACACTAGTGAGCACAAACACAAGTACATATCAGTGTCCAATTATGATATATTATTATTTGTAGCGCTAACCTTAATTTTATACTATAAATCTTTAAAGTGTTTTTAAAGCATTTTTTCCAATATGCAGATATATAATCTCTGCTATAACACTTCCAAATTTCCATGTGTATTCAAACATAGTATGCCATCTTTCCACCAAACTTTGGTTCCCTAGACATGAAGTAACAATGAGAACCCATATTTTCATTGAAAATGTTTAAACTGCTGATTTTAGTTAAACAGTTTATACAAATGAAGCCATTAAAGGCCAGAATTGACAAAACACATACCGTATTTGCAGGCGAATAAGACAACTGGGCGTATAAGACGACCCCCCAACATTTCCACTCAAAATACAGTACTATGGGCCACTATGGGCAGCTATGTCTATCCCAACTGAAGTGCACCCGGCGTATAGGACGACCCCCCCCCCTTGGAGGCATGTTTTTCAGGGGGGGAAAGTAGTCTTATACACCAGCAAATACTGTAAATTAGATGGAGGCTCCGTGCTTTATTTATGCATACAAACATTAAGCTTTATTAGATTAACTATGATGTGGCCTGACTGAACTTTCCACATCTTGTAAATTACTCATGTATACTAAGCCTCTTGCTTGTAAAAGTGATAGTAAATCAGCACCATCATAAGACATTATGTATTTATTATCTCACTGAGAAAGGATTTACCACAGTTGCATCATCCCTCAAGGCCTGTTCAATGTTAAAGTTAGGTAGAAAAGCCAACTAGCTTTAACTAACTTCCGTCTTTTAGACACCACAAAGCGCAAAAACATTGAAGGAATCAAAACAAACTTTGGTTCTTAAGCAGGCTCACAACAAACTGTACTGAAAAACTCTAACATTGCAATGCTATAAAAATTACTCCAGTCTAAGCTAATTGAAATCAATGGGTTTTAGACAAGGGGTAATGCTGCAAAGGAATGCACTGAAAATCCATAATTAGTGTTAAAAACAAAATATATAAGTATACACATAGCATAATTCATGTTTAGTTTCAGCAAGAAAGGTAGAATGTAAAAGTATTAAAGTTATCCTACATGCTACTAAAGTAATCATGTAATACAAAGAACTTGTACAGTTCTTTGGTTGAACTACACGAGACATACTGTTGTTCTTGTTTCGCATTAGATCCTTAAAAAAAATTAGCTAATATCACTCTGTTGCTGTAAAATCTGTCCCCTCACCCAACATATCCAGAACCAGGATGCAGAACAATACATCTGCCTCCACCATCATCTGCAATAATTAAAAGGTGCCTGCATAAACACTAATCTTAGTGGTCTTACATTATGTATATCCATACAGAAAATAAATGTAGTACTTCCCTTTTAATTACAGCTTCCATCTAAATTAAAAGAAAGACCAAAATGTCAACTTGACAGTGCAAACTTGTACTCAGTTATTCTAGTCCAAGTCCACTTCAAAGGCTCAGATGGTTGGAAGAGGTAACAGTTACAGTGATCTCTTTGACTTCCTCCCCTCCCTTCAAAATGAGAATTCAAAATCCATTGTCATTAATGCTGACATCCATATTTTTAGCAAGAACATACAAGAATATGAACATGCTATTAATACATCAAGTCAGCAATGAACCAGATATTTATAGTAATCTTCCCAAAACTATCATAGCATAGTGCCTAAATATGAGCTGAGATGATTAATAGGAACATTTAATGTAATTCAATATGGCTTTGAATTAATTGTAAGTAAAGGTAAAGGTATCCCCTGTGCAAGCAGGGGAGTCATGTCTGACCCTTGGGGTGACGCCCTCCATCGTTTTCATGGCAGACTCAATACAGGGTGGCCTAGCCAGTGCCTGCCCCAGTCATTACCGTTTTACCCCCCAGCAAGCTGGGTACTTATTTTACCGACCTCAGAAGCATGGAAGGCTGAGTCAACCTTGAGCCGGCTGCTGGGATCGAACTCCCAACCTCATGGACAGACAGCTTCAGACAGCATTTCTGCCTTTTACCACCCTGCGCCACAAGAGGCTCTTACTCCCACTTTATAACTATATTTGTTCAGCGTTATCTGTTGAGCAACCATAACATCAATAAGCCTGCAAACTGCTTATTAGTCATGTTTTATCATTAGAAAACAGGCTCTATTTAAGAGTGCCTTGCATAGACTAAAACACCCAAATATCCTAAATACTGGAAAGTCGTTATTACCTGCAAGTCTGTCTTCAGCCATTTGGAGTCAAATCTAGTCTGAGCAGCCAAACAAAAAGATTCAGAAGACATCTTCCCTTCCACAGCCAGTCTTTTCAGCTAGCTGAACAACCTGTTACAAAAAATATATGTATTATTAAACATGTTAGAATCTACAGATGATTCTCTTTTCTTGCATATGCCCTGCTGATAGTTTCCACCTTCCCTAAAAGGCATTCATGTACAAAAGCCACTACACCACACACCCACTCATTGTTCACCACCTGATAAACAGCAGCATCAATATAGCCATTCAATCTATACTCCTCTCCTACGCAAAGAGCTGAAATCAAAAATATTCCTCTTGGTTGCACCATCCCTTAAGTAATTATCTTTCAGACTTGTAACTGGTGCATAAAATAAATAATTGATTAATGCTTATGCAAGTCAACTAATCCAAACCATTTACCCTGCTTCACCCTGGAAAAAAATTATGACAGCCAGGGAAGAAAAACAGCTTACTCCAGATGAGTTTCACTGCCTTCTCCAATCCTAGCATCTATACAATTTGAGTTCCAAGTGTCATTTCCACACAGACTTTCTACTGTTTCAAGGTGCAAAAATCTCTTTCTGGTCATCAGCAAAAAGGGTGGAGAGGGAAGAGCATTTGCAATCCGGGGCATCAATCCGCAAGGCCAAAACCTCAAAGCACAGTGCTTGCCTATTCGCAGACCATCTCTGAAAACAAAAAAGGAGAGGAGGGAGCCAAGATTAGGAAAACCCACTCTGCACCAAAGCCGATTCCCCCCACTAGCACAGAACGAAAGGGCTCCTACTCCAGCTCAACCCAAGCCCTTTGAAGCTCCAAATAGCAGAAAACCTTCCTCACCGTCGGAGGCAGGCAGGAAATCTTCCCACATGGCAACCATCACCTCAGGCCCGAAATAACCCATTCCCAAACCTGAAGCCCAGACCTCCCCCGCCCAGCCCTCTAAAAAAAACACACGCACACAAACCTAAAGCGGCGGAGACCCATGAGAAAAGAGACACCTGGAGGCTCAAGTCTGGTCCCCAAAGCAATCCCCTAAGTGGGCGAGCACACAATGCACGCGCACGAACCCACACGCCCCCCCTCCTCCAAGAGAGAGGCCCAGCGGCTCCCCCTCCCCAGCGACGGGCTCTGTGGGGCCTCCCGCCCCTCTCTCGCCCCTGGGTCCGTGGGGTCGGGGGGGGCCGCCTCCGCTCACCGATGGGGACGCGACGCCTGCAGAGGGTCTCCCGCTCCCCTTGGCCCGCGAGGGGAGGGCAGCAGCGACCTGTCAGCCGCCCGCCAGCTAATCCCCCCTCCCCGACTCTTCCCCTCCCCCAATTCCCGGCCAAACCGGATGGAGGTGGAACCCCTCTTTTCCTTTCCGGGCCAATCAAAACGCAGGAGGCGATTCCGGCTTCACCAATCCCAGCGAGAAGGAGGCGGGATATGTCTTGTCCTCCCCGCGGAGAAATCATAGAGAGGGGCCGGCAAGAAGAGCCCGTGCGCCACAACCGTGTTGGGAGACCGGTCGTTTCCGTGTGGGCTTATTTGTTCGCCTTCAATGAAGCTTTGTTGCTCTTAAAGGGGTCCCTGGGCTCGGCCGCTTCGGTGCTTTGCGGTGAGTTCAGCCTCAAGGCACTTCAGAGAGCAAAAGACCATTCCAGGATACGTTTTAGGGAGTCAGGGCTCACTTTATCAGGCACATGAAATATACGTCTT
Source organism: Paroedura picta (assembly GCF_049243985.1). Classification (NCBI taxonomy): domain Eukaryota; kingdom Metazoa; phylum Chordata; class Lepidosauria; order Squamata; family Gekkonidae; genus Paroedura; species Paroedura picta. The sequence continues at coordinate 84,950,077 of NC_135374.1, read as the reverse complement.
TTGAGTCGATGCCTTTATGCTAACAACAGAAAGGGGGTGGGGAACGTTAGGCTTAACAACAACTTTGTTTGCCAAATTGAATGCTTTTAGATATCTCATAAAGGTAAATGTATCCCCCGTGCAAGCACTGGGTCATGTCTGACCCTTGGGGTGACGCCCTCTAGCGTTTTCTTGGCAGACTCAATGCGGGGTGGTTTGCCAGTGCCTTCCCCAGTCATTACCGTTTACCCCCCAGCAGCAAGCTGGGTACTCATTTTACCGACCTCGGAAGGATGGAAGGCTGAGTCAACCTTGAGCCGGCTGCTGGGATCAAACTCCCAGCCTCATGGTCAAAGCTGTCAGACGGCTGCCTTACCACTCTTTGCCACAAGAGGCTCAGATATCTCATAGATACTAACAAAACTTAGATTTTAAACAAAGGATTTTAGTACATGGGTGGGCATCACAGTGTTCAATATTGCTTTGTACTGATGTCCTTGGTATTAAATGTTTTAGAAAGTATTGGCAGTGGTCCACAAAACACATACTGGGGAAAAAATGCCTTGGTGAAGTGTTTTAGTTTTCAGGGAGCTTGCAGTTATTTTAGATCAGTACTAAACTACACCATGAATGCCAGCCTTGCTCACAGCCATTTTTTTAAATTCAGTTTCAGTAAAAAGGAATAGCAGTGCAACCTAAATTAGAGTTATACCCTTAACCAGAATGGACTTAGAATGTTGCAGTTGCTTAGAACTGCACTGTAAATAACTAGCATTAAAAACACTTTTTATTAGTAAGCCTCATTAAATATAACTAAGTAGGATTCTGATGCAAGGCATCAAAAAGCCACTGCAGCATCAGTAAAGATTCTTGGATGTCAAAAAAGGCCTTGAAAATCATAGAATCATAGAGTTGGAAGGGATTTCCTGCGTCATCTAGTCCAACACCCTGCACCATGCAGGACGCCCACAACCCTATCGCTGACAGTGTAAAGCATGTAATGCAAAAGGTTTTACATGTGTCCACAGTTCAACGGAGTAAGTGCTAGGCCAGCGGTCTCAACCTGTGGGTCGCAACCCCCTTGGGGCATATGCAAGACCATTGGAAAACACATATTTCAAATGGTCTTAGGAACCGAGACACCGCTCCTCTATCCGACTCCAGGTGGGTCCACCCTCATGCAGATACACCCACATACAAGTACTGAGTGTGATGACATCATTATGCCAACCCCATCATATACATCCCTTACAAATACAAGTGTATGTGTCATGGTTGGCGCCATAATGTACTTTTGTGGACCAGTGACACGTGTAGAGAGCAGATGCTGTGTTGAAAGCAGCTACTCTGTTAAAAGCAACTATTGTGTGAAAGCAGCAGTATTGGAGGTAAAATGACACTTCATGAATTATAATTATTGGGTAAATGTAAAATGTACTGTAAAATCATCAACTACTGCAAAAAAATATATCTGTACCATGGGAACATAATCTGGATGCTGATCAGTCTTTTTATATTCAGCTGTTGTTGCTGTGAATGCTGCCCCCTTGTGATAGTAACAGGTATATATAAAAAAAACAATGGTAAATCATAGGAAACTTTAATGAACTATATTGACTGGACTATGCCATGTATCATCTTTTGTATTGTTAAAGCAATTGTTATATATTATTTGCATTAGCAAACCATCCCATGACAATGGATTGTTTTACCTCAATAATTACAGACGGAATTGAGAAGCCAAACAAACTAAAACGGCATTTTGATAGCAAGCATCCGAGCTTTGCCAGCAAGGATACCAACTATTTTAGAAGCAAGGCTGATGGACTCAAGAAAGCCAGACCTGACACTGGTGGCAAGTACCACAAACAAAACATAGCAGCCGTTGAAGCTTCGTACATGGTAGCACTCAGAATCGCCAGAGCTATGAAACCTCACACCATTGCTGAGGATTTACTGTTGCCAGCGGCCAAAGACATTGTTCGAGTTAAGATTGGAGACAAATTTGTTATGAAATTGAGCGCAATTTCCTTATCTAACGACACTGTCCGCAGAAGAATAGGTGACATGTCTGCTGATATTCTTGATCAGGTAATCCAGGAAATTAAATCTGTTCCTTTTCCAATATTTAGTATCCAGCTTGATGAATCTACAGACGTTGCAAACTGTTCACAGTTACTGATTTACGTGAGGTAAATGATGCCAACTTTAAAGATGAGTTAATTTTTGCAAGCCTCTTGAAATGACAACTACTGCATGTGATGTATTTGACACAGTTGGTTCAATTATGAAAGAGCATAAGATGTCTTGGGAAAAGGTTTGCGGTGTTTGCACAGCATCCAGCAATGTCAATCTGGATTTGAACTTTTGGTACAGAATGAGTCACCAAATGTCATCGGAACTCACTGTATGATTCATCAGCAAATATTAGGAACAAAAGATGCTGCCACAGGAGTTACAAGAAGTAATGGAAAGCATCATAAGTTCTGTCAATTTTGTAAAGGTGAGTGCTTTAAACAGTCAACTGTTTTCACAACAGCGCAACCAGTTGGATGCACTGAACAATGCTCTGCTATTTCACACTGAAGTGAGATGGTTGTTGAGAGGAAAAGGTGTTTTTGAGCTTCATGATAAACTCAAAATGTTTTTAAACAGAAAGCAAGACTGCAGTTCGAAGCACTTTTTAGCAGAAAACAGCTTACTTCGTTGACATCTTTGCCATCTTAAATGAGTTAAATTTATCACTGCAAGAACCAAATGCAACATGCCTCTTACTTGTCTAAAAAGATCCAGTCATTCCAAATGAAACTTCAGCTTTGGCAAAAAAAAAAAAAAAGGATGAAAATATAATTTACATGTTGCCTACCTGATCTGCTTTCTTTGAAGAACATGACATTGAACCAGACAAAAGGATTACGATAATTTCTGTGAAAGAACACTTGCAGACGAAATTTCATTGTACTTTCCAAATCTCCCTGACACCCCATTTGCACTTGCCAGAAGCCCATTCACAGTCAACGTTGAAGATGTTCCTGAGGCAGCACAAGAGGAGTTCATTGAACTTATTAATAGTGGCGCAGCGAGAACTGATTTCTCTACAATGCCAGTTACAACATTCTGGATCAAGTGCTTGCAGTCATATCCTGTTCTGTCTGAGACTGTGTTGTGCCTTCTTCTTCCATTTCCCAGCAACGTATCTTTGTGAAACAGGGTTTTCCAGCTTGTTGGTTATCCAGTCTAAATACAGAAGTAGACTTGTTGTGGAATATGATCTTCATTGTGCTCTTGCAAAGATTGCCCCGAGAATTTCTGATCTGGTGAGAAAGCAGCAATCTTAACATGGTTCTAAATTCTTGCTTTCTCTTCTGTTAAGCTTTGTGACTCTATAAGCTGTAGACCACACATTTGTTCTTGGATAAATACAACAATTTTCCTGGAATTATCAGAGCTCAAAAGCAAGATGTAAAATCTTTGAATCATTATACCATACGGAATGCTTTCTTCTGTAAAACCCACATCTATGTACCATATTTTGATACTTCTTCAGACTCTATATTTATTCATTTTATTTATTTATTCAATTTTTAACCCACCACTCCCAAAAGGCTTGTGGGGGGTACAAAGTATAAAAACCACAATAAAATTCCCTTAAAAACAATATAAATTACACAGTACCCAAACAAGAATCCAAGATGCAATGCGCTGGGTTAGAATAACTAAAAGACTAAAAGAACCCCCTACCCAAAACCTCCAGTTCTGTTGTATTATTTATGTACATTAAACTGTTTAGATGCATTTTTTAATGTTTGGAATCTGCCTTAAGTCTCAAAGAGACAAATAGACTATAGTCTACATAGGCATCTCTGTGGTTGTATAAATCAGGTAAACACCATGAAGCTTCACCCCTAGGGGAGTGTAAAAGAACACTATGTAGAAAACTTCACCGTTTTATGGGTTTAAAAAAAACTGATTTAAATAATAAGTACTACTTGTTGACAGAGAATATTGCTTGGCTTTGATAGTTATTAGGTAAAAGGTAAAGGGTATCCCCTGTGCAAGCACTGGGTCATGGCTGACCCTTGGGGTGACACCCTCCAGCGTTTTCATGGCAAACTCAATACGGGGTGGTTTGCCAGTGCCTTCCCCAGTCATTACCGTTTACCCCCCAGCAAGCTGGGTACTCATTTTACCGACCTCGGAATGATGGAAGACTGAGTCAACCTTGAGCCGCCTGCTGGGATTGAACTCCCAGCCTCATGGGCAGAGCTTTCAGACTGCTGCCTTACCACTCTGCGCCACAAGAGGCTCTTTTGATAGTTATTATACATACATTATTTTGAAGCATCTTTTCAGCTTCCTTTTTTAAAGGAAAAGCAAACTTTTATGTAAATGAATCCACCTAGAAGCTTTTCCAGTATATATAAAGGTAAAGGTATCCCCTGTGCAAGCCCTTGGGTTGACGCCCTCTAGCATTTTCTTGGCAGACTCAGTACAGGGTGGTTTGCCATTTCCTTCCCCAGTTTTATCCCCCAGCAAAACTGGGTACTCATTTTACTGAGTTCGGAAGGATGGAAGGCTGAGTCAACCTTGAGCTAGCTGCTGGGATCGAACCCAGACTCATGGTCATAGCGTTAGACAGCTGCCTTACCACCCTGCGGCATAAGAGGCTCTTCCAGTATATATAGGCAGTCCTGATGGGAGTTTTTAATCTGTAACTTTTATAGGTTTTAACATTGTTGTTTTCATTGTGCTTTTATAATGTTTTATTATTTATATTGTAGGTTGCTTTGAGTTCCACAAGGGAGCAAGGTGACTAACAAATGTTTTAAATAAAATAATTAAATATATAGTGAGGCCAAATGAATATTTGTCAGTTTTATGATCCAGTGTTTTTTTACATTAGTTGTTTTCAGCTCATTCACTTAAATTATTTATTTCAAGATTATTTATTTTCAAGATTATTAAGGCTTGTAAATTTGATAAAATGGTGATACATGTACTACATCTGGGTGACTTCCAAATATTCAATGACAAATATCAGGATGGATCTCCCTGAGTCATGAAAATGAGTTGGCTAAATCTTAGAACAAATTTATAGAGTGAAAAATTACTTGATCAGCATATTGGGAGTAGAGAAAAAGTATCTGAGAGAACAATCCACCAAGGTCTCTGCTGTGTAATATGTACTGATCATAATGGATTTTCCTGTTCAAGACATAACAAAAGACTGCATTATGAGCATATGCAGTGCAATCCTAATCAGTGCTATACCTTTCTTTGACCTTTGACACTGAATCTTATAATTCTCTTTATGCTTGCACTATAAATCACTTTTACAGTGCAATTCTATGAGCTTTTCTGCATGCCATAAATATAGTGAAATGCTTAGCTGGTCAAGACACGATATTTTTGGTGTTTCGCATGATGTCACCAACATCTAGCATCCAAGCAGCAAGCTGCTAGCTATATCCTCCAGTTTAAAGCGCTTGCTGGGGAATCTCATAAGGTGGATTCCCTAACCTAAAAAACGCCAGCTACAGCAGAGCAACCAGCAGGACACATGCTAAAGAAATGTATGGAGGTGAAGAAGTGCTATCTCTGCCTCCAATGTCCCACTCTTGCACCCGCCTCCCTCTCCTTTGTCCCAGGGTCCGGATTTTTTTTAACCAAACTGCCTGGAGCAATGAATAGGCATACAAAGCATGCAGGCAAAGCAAAAAAAAACAATTATTTCCGAAGTTGTCACACAAAGCATGCCTCTTTAAAGTATTCTGCCCCCCAATCAGGAATGATTCTTCCCCTTCCCACACCAATCAAAGGACTCCAATCATTATAGACTATAATGGGAATTTTGTCATTCCCACCTTGCCTGGGGGCCTGGGGTTTGAGGTAGAGTCTCCAAACTTTCATGGTAGCTCCAGGAGGCTCTTCCTTGACTCCCCGCCAAATTTCATAATGATTGGTACAAGGGATCCACTTCTAGGGGCTCCCAAAGAGGGTGCTCCCATCCCTCCATATCTTATGGAGAGTCTGTCTCATAGGATATAATGGCGGGATTGGGGCACCCTCTTTGGGATCACCTTCCAAGTAAATATACATGGGATTTGGTCAGCATATGGAAGAGAGTTGAAATTGCCTCCCTGTGGTAGTCGCTCTATGCAGTTAGCTGCTTACAAGTTCCAGCTCACTATAATCATGATTTGTTTTCATGCAACAACCAAAAATATGTTTTCATGCAACAACCAAAAACCAAAAAGATTTGTTTTCACGTAGTCTCCATGTGCCCCCGGCTTTGTGAGAAGTTTCCAAGCTCTCTTTGGTTTTTCACCTACAGGCTAATAACGATGTTCAGCTCCTGACCAACAGGACTCAAAGCAACTGGAATAATTAAAACCCCATACAATTTCATTTCACAAGAAAATATAAATAAACAAGAGCAGACCTTTTACCTCTTTGTAGGACCTGCCCTCCACTCACCAGCCATCAAACCCACATTGGCAAAACTCACTTTGATAGTCTCATACTGTGCAAGGTTAGAGTTTTCTTGATGTTCTCCATAAAACAGGCACAACCCCTGAGAAAGCCTGAGCTTATGCAGAAACAGTTCCCTATAATCTCAGTGCAAGAACTGTTAATAATCCCTGGTTTGTAATCAGAGCTGCCTCATTGTGGGCACATCTGGGAGGATGTAGTCTTACAGATGGGAAGGTCCCAGGTCATTTAAAGTCAGACAAATAGCAGAATAGTTCAGAGGGCAATCAGCCAACCAGGCTGGACAGATGTATGCGTAAGAATTGCCAAGTGTTGGAATCAGTACTGGCCACCAAATTATTTTAGGCAAGTTAATTTGTTTGATGGAAGAAAATGTATTTTGCAAGCTTCTTTCTGGCTGCAAGCATTTCACATATCCATATTTAGTAGGAAGTGATTGCTATTCAGGGTCACTGCTAAACTTTCTGAAATGCTTGCCTAGGCACTTATACTCGCTATGTATTACTACATACAAATTATGATGGCAGCTACTGGCCTATAAACTTCCAAGGCAGGGAAAAAGTGAATCAAATGCAAACTGCCTGGGTCAAAATATCTTTTAGCAATTTATTGTCATCCCAAAGTGTTTAATCCAAATCAAGCCCAGTGCAGCAAGTAAGTAATGACAGGATTAATTTATCATTAGTGCTGGTGCTCCACCCTACAGTTGAAACTGGCTGCTTCCTGACTGAACTACAGAAATTTAAAAGTGAGTGTCAAGGAAAAGATTCCATCCAGCTGTAGATTGATGTTTCCATGGAAGAGAACTTTGGAGGTGAATGGCTTGGGAAAGTGTGCCAATAATTCTAGTAGGAGTCTTCTCTCTTTATTCCTTGGGCCTGTACAAAGGAAAAGGAATCAATATGCTTATGCATATATTTACTCAAAACATTTCTATCTCATTCTTGCAAGTGTTCAGAATGAACCCTAACCCTAACACAGAGGAAGAATACAATCAAGCTAGAAAAAGGCCAGTATATTACACTTCACCATTTCAAGCTTCCAAGGGCCTTGGGGAAAAGGTGAGACTTATATTTTGCTACCATGTGACCAGAGGCCTGGTTTGCATATATGGCAGGAGGAGGAGGCAAAATGGGCGTTACTACTTCACCCTAAAATAATAAATGGAGGAAAGGAAACTCAATCTGCGTGCCAGTTTGGTATAGTGGTTAGGAGTGTCGACTTCTAATCTGGCATGCCGGGTTCGATTCTGCACTCCTCCACATGCTGCCAGCTGGGTGACCTTGGGCTCGCCATGGCTCTGATAAAGCTGTTCTGACCGAGCAGTGATATCAGAGCTCTCTCTCACAGGGTGTCTGTTGTGGGGAGAGGAAAGGGAAGGCGGCTGTAAGCCGCTTTGAGACTCGGGGTAGAGAAAAGCGGCATATAAGAACCAACTCTTCTTCTTCTTTGGACACATGAAGGAGGCAGCAATGACATAAGTAGATAGGATAGTGAGGACAGTTCCTCCTTTTTCCTGTTAAAAGTCATTCCTTGTCTGTCTCCAGATTGTTACCTTTAGGGCAATTTCCTCCTTCATGGGCGTCCTTCACTCAGTCTCCTCTCTCTCTCTCAGCTAGCAAGGTAGTTAGGAACCTATCTCTGTCTCTCCTTGTGTGGCATAGCAATCCCAATTCCTCTCAAGGGTTACCACGAATAGTAATGGACTTATTCCGTCTTGTAGGCGTTGCTAATTGGGTCTCTCTGCCTACATAGCACTGATCAGCTTCAAAGTCAGATCTGGAAATGTAATTACCGTAGCTTCTCATGTGAACTTGTAGCCCACAGGATAAGGGAGGGAATCAAGAGTAGTAAGGAAACCTTCTAGAGCAGAGTTGGCCAAACTGTGGCCTCTGCATGATGCTGGCAGGGTCTCATGGGAATTATAGTACATGGACATCTGGGGAACCACATTTTGACTATCCCTGTTCTAGAGCAAGAATGTGTGCCCAACTGGGTGCCATCATCACCTGCTGCTGCTTGGCCAAAGCAATATAGAGCTAAGAAGCTGGAAAAAAAGAGGCTCCTTTGGTTTCTGATGCACTAAGGACTGGACTATGATATGTTCATATCATAATAGATAGCAGTATAGAGCAGGGGTAGTCAACCTGTGGTCCTCCAGATGTTCATGGACTACAATTCCCATGAGCCCCTGCCAGCAAATGCTGGCAGGGGCTCATGGGAATTGTGGTCCATGAACATCTGGAGGACCACAGGTTGACTACCCCTGGTATAGAGGATACTTGAGGTCTGTGCCACCTAACACAAGTCTTTGAAAAGTGTTAAGCTAACTTGCTTGTTCTTCTTGCTATGTGATTTTGAAGTGTTATGTTGCCTCTAGATTAAATATTTTGTTCTGAAAAATAGTAAATAAAACTTTATACCATTTTTAAAAAATGCACAGTATTTCAGCTTACTACATTCAGTTGTAGTAGCAGTTTAAAAATGATCCTGTTTATGGTGTAAAATTTGGAAGCACCGACTAGTGGCCTGAATATAGATTCTGATTAGGTAGCCATGTTGGTCTGAAGCAGCAGAACAAAGTTTGAGTCCAGTTGCACTTTTAAGACCAACAAAGTTTCATTCAAGGTATAAAAAGCTTTTGTGTGCAAGCACACTTCTTCAGATACAGCTCAAACTTTGGTTTGAATATGTGCAACTTAAATACCAGGAAAAGAATAAATGGCTGTCACTTCAGGAGGCATGTCTCATTGAGCTGAGTAGAACTTAATTACTCATGATAGGGAAGATACAGTCATTTGGAGAACACTTCATATGTTTGTGTATGGATCAGTTCACAATCTGGATCGGTTCCTACTTGTGTGTTTTTGCCTTCAAGCTGCTGCCAAACATTCCTAGCAGCAGCTTGAATGGCACGGAAACAAATGAGAGAAAGAACACCTACTCATGGGACTGATTCAAGTGGCCCCTCACAGTGCAGCTAATGATGAGCACTTTAGTCCTGTCATTGCAGATACATAAAAATTAATCCAGTGACTGCCTTTGAAATGTCATTTTATCCCATCATTAATTAGTTTAATTGAAGTTTAGCTGTTATTCCTGACTCCACATAATGCTAAGGGAGGAATGGGTGAACAGTCAAGGCTGCAGAAAGATTTTGCTCACCTGGGCTTGCCAGTCTTTGCTCATTGATAACTAGGGTTGCCAGTCTCCACGTCGAGGGCTGGACATCTTCTGCTATTAAAATGGATTGCCAGTTGACGGAAATCTGTATCCATGGAGAAAATGGCTGCTTAATGGCTTTGCACCCTTCTAAGGTCCCCCTTCCCTCAACCGTATTCGTCTTCGGCTCCACCCCTACAATCTCCAGGCATTTGCCCAGTCAGAGCCAGGGCCACTAATGGGATGGGGGGGGCAATATAGGGGGGCTCAAGTCAGCTGCTTTTCCACCTGCTCTGCCCCACCCTGCTCATACCTCAGAAAGGAGCTGCAATCTGGTGTTGCCTTTTGCCTCGGGAAAACCTGCTATTAAGTTTTCTACCTGCTCAGCCCCACCTCTTGGAGCTGCCTATAAAAAAGAAAGCTAGTACTATTTTGTTTGTTAATAATAGGCTATTTTATATTTTTATTATTATAGGATGTTTGACGTTTGTTAGCTGCCTTGGGTGTTCTTTGAATAGAAAGGTAGGATATAAAGATATAAACACCCCAGTACAATTTGTGAAAGGATCTAGATTAGACCTCTTCAAGGTCCAAATGCACCCACACCCACACCCTATGTCTATATCTTAAAGGTTCTGTTACCTGCAGTTAAGTATGTGATGCACTTCTTTAGCACTTCATCCCACTGGTTCTACTATGAGGTTAAGAAAGCACACCACAACATATTACCTCTAAATCAACAATAAATTCCAACTTAAAGGAGAAGTATGAATCTTAAAGCAAGCAAAAAAGGATAATAAAGCACTGTGAATAATAAAAGTGTGTTTGTTCATCTTGATTTTATTATTGGATTTCTATAGTGCCCAGTCCCATAAGAGCTCTCTCTTGTTAGATTACGATGATCTTAATATGGTCTGAGAAGCATAAGAACGCTCCCACCTCTCCACACACAAATACCCAGACTGGGGAGGTCTAATGGAGTATAATGCTACGGAGTCCACTTTCTCCAAGGGAAGTGATCCCTTTCATCTGGAGATCAATTGTGATGCTGGGAGATTTCCAGGCCCCACGTGGAGGTTGGCAACACAACACAATCTATATGGATTTCTTGATACCTCAGAAGGTGAGTAGACCTGTTTGTCCTGGTACAACAACATTTATGTCCAGCAGCACCTTAAAAGCCAACGAGTTCCTCCTAGACTAGGCCTGCCAACTCTGTTAGGAAATTCCTGGAGATTTGGGGATGAAGCTCAGGGTGGGGGTAGGAAAAGGAAGGACAAACAGAGGAATCGATCTGTGTCACCTGAAAAATAGTTGTAATACTGCAGGTTTTCCAGACCTAGAAATGCCACCAGATCAGTAGAGGGGTCAGAGGAAAATGGTAAGATCAGGATAAGTCCACTGTAGAATATAACATCAAATCCTAAATACCCGTGACCTCACTTTGATGTGCCTTCACTTATGGTTTAAAATAAAGACCGACAGAAATTATTTAGGATTTGATGCTTTACCATTTTCTTCTGAACTCTCCTGGAGTTTGCCAACTCTAATCTGGACTCACATATTTGGATGCTGTTCATGGATTTTTTTCTCCAGCTCTCTGCAGGAGATTCCCATGAAGTGAGATCCCTTTAGCTTATACACTAGTATATATGTACAACATATGAAGAAGGAGCAATACATCCTAAGCAAGAAAGCCTGAAAGTGAGGAAGACTCACTGAACTCGAGTGACTTACTCCAGAGTAAAACTGCGTGGGATTGGGCCACGTGAAAAAGGGCATTCCATGTTTGAGAATGTAATAAACGATTAATACATTTGCCCATAGTTTTTTTTAAGCTGCTGCTGCTGCTGCTGCTGCTGCTGCTGCTGCTGCTGCTGCTGCTGCCGCCGCATAGTAATTAATTTGCGAGAACATCCCAGGACGCCGTCTACCAGCAGAGCCCGGTCCCCCCCTTCTCGCCAACGCAAGTATCCTCTCTCTTCCCCCTGCGGCGCATCTTCGGTGTACCCCGCAGCAACGTCGTCCTCGGCCTGCATGGGCATGACGTCATGGTGCAATGCCATGACGTTATCGTGGCGCAGAGCCCCGCCTCCTTCCCTCGCGGGTGCGGCTGGCGCTCCTTAATGCGAAGTTTCTCGGGGCGGGCGGGGGCAACATGCGCCCGCCTGCCTCCCTCGTCCGTCCCCAGCGCGCCCGGCGGAGGGCATGAAGGCGGTCGAGCGGACTGCGGGCGTTCGGGGGCCAGAGGGCGCTGAGCTCTGGGCGGCAGCGGCGCGTGGGCGGAGCTTGCGCTTCAAGGCGGGTCCCGCACAGCCGCTGCCGGTTCCCGGCCGGCTTCTGGGAGGACGCGCGGCGGAGCGGTCGGCCGGTGCCTGTGCTGCCAGCGCCGCCCGGGCGAGGGCATGATGGTCGGTACCGCAGCGGGCGGAGACGGGGCAGCGCCGAGCCCGGGCCCGGCTGCGGTGTCGCTGGGCTTGAGCGTGGCGGTGGTCTCCAGCCTGGTGAACGGGTCCACGTTCGTGTTGCAGAAGAAAGGCATCGTGCGGGCGAGAGGACGAGGTACGGGGCTCGCACGGCCTGCGCGCGCTCCCGATCCCTTCCCGGGGCTTCTGCCTGCCTTGGCACACCGGGGTGGGTGGAGGGGTGACTTGCAGCAGGCGTTTCTGGTCGCATCCCAGCTGCGGCTAAACGCGCCCGCATCCATGCGACCGGCCCGAGTCAGATTCCCCCTCCCCACCCCGGGTGTGTGGGGTTGCTTTTTTTTGGGGGGGGGGATACAACCCCAACCCCAAAAACTACAGGTCACATCTGATCGCTGCACATTTCGATTTCTAGAACCCCGTGGTTATCTCTGGCTGCTGCCCATATAGGCAACTTCTCACATTTTTTGCTTTTCCCCTGATCCTCCTCTCGGGTTTAAACTCCCGCGATGTCAGGAGTTGCTGGGTGCCTGCATGCTGGGGGAGATAATTGTCCGGGGCTGCGATCCTGGTCTAGGGTTGACTTAGTAAGACAAAACGCTGGGGGAAAGCGCCACGCTCGCTCCATGGCCACGCCCCTCTCTGCCATGCCTCCCTTGCTGGAAGGGCGAGCTGGTGCAGAGGACCGATGCCAGGCAAGCTTCCTCCCAGGCAGGCTCACAGGCCATCCCCGTCTTCCTTTGTGCACGTGCTTGAGAAGGGACCCTTTTGGCTGGGACAGCAATTGCAAGGGACTTCAGCCCCATCTCTGGTCATTATCTCCCTCTCATACGCCCCCCCCCCCAGCCTTATTTTGATCTCTTGTGGCCCTCTTGCAGCTGACTCTTGAAAAAGGCAAACTTTCCAGAGAGCTCTTGCCTCCAGTGGCTATGATGGTATTTGTACGTTGTGCCGTGTGGATCAAAGCAAAATGAATTCAGTCTCCGGACACCTGCTTTATCCTCCGAATGTAATGCAGTCTCCCAGGGAAGTCATGGAGCATGCATTGCCCGCTGGAGCACATTGAGTTGCTCTCTGAAGGACAAATAATTGGAATCTGGCCAAGAAATGAAGAAGGTGTGATCCCAGGATACTGGAGCTTGTTATATTGTAAGGTTTCTTTTTGTGGTCAGATATAAAGAGCATTCAGTGTTAGATACTACAGAAGAGTGGTTTCTCTGATGAACTGCAAGGAATTTGAATGAGTTTAAGTGTAAAGAGTCCCCACAGGTTGATAAAGGTCAAGATGCATAAATCTGTTTCTGGAAGTTCCCTTAGTTTCAAAAGTGGATGCATGGTACTGCTGTGTTAAAATGCATATGCCCAACTCCTCTTTGGGGTGTACAAGATAAATGCAGAGTATTTTGAAGTCCAATTCCCCAAACAACTCAGGGCAGTAGATGTGATTTGCTCCTTCTCTTTCATGTTATCTTCTCAACAATCCTGCAAGGTAGGCTAAGCTACCAGAGGATGATAGGTCTAAGTTTTATAGCCAAGCAGGGCTGACCCTAAGGCCATCTGGCACCTTGACTAGATATATTGCGCAGATGAGTCTTCAGTACAGATGATCTCTGCAACTTGTCAGGATTGTAGAATCTCTGTCATAAATTAGCCTGAGTTCCTCCATGTCAGTTATATTGCTTGATTGGGCCTGGCGCCTGCTTGCCCTGGCCTTGTAGTTTGTAAGCTATAAAGTAGAGTAGTGATGTTATGTTAACCTTTATCTTGTTGTGGGCTCACAGGGTTGTTGTCACCTCTCTCAAGGCTGGGAGAATGGAATCCTGTTGTTTTAACACACATGTCTTTTCTCTCCTACCCCCCTCCTTGGGAACTGTCAAGTTTTGGGCGGGAGAAATGTATTGATAAGCTGGGGCAAATCTGGCCTCTGGTCAGATTTGACTTTCAGTCCAATGCGTATAGTGCTAATCAATAAAACTCTTTTCTTTTGAATAAGTTTTGTTGTGAGTTTCCTGTGCGTCTGACACAACTAGTGTATATTTATTTTTTGCAGCAAGTGTAGTCATGTTGTGGGTGACATGCAAGATCTCCATCTAAGCTTCTGAGTGGAGAGCCACTGCCAGTTGGAGTACTGATCTTGATGGTCCAATTGTAGGATTTAGTATAAAGCAACTTCATGTGTTTACACACTAGGGAATACTGATCTTGATTATGTACTCCAGAAAGCAACAGGAAATGGATTTTCTTTTAGCTGTGGAGATGAATAGATCTAATATTCTCAAATCATATACGCACAAATGTTTGCTAGTGAGAACATTAGCGATTGTTCCATTCCAGCAACTAGGCCTGGAAACCATAGTCTGCATACCATTTTGTCCTGCTGCAAAATCATTTTTAGTCCTCCTACCTAAACAAAACGTGGTAAAATAACAGAAAATGTCCTTGATACTTTGGTTGACTGTGGCTAATCAAAACTTACCATCTTTAAATAAAGCAGTAAGGGCACTGTGGGAGGAGTTAGGGCAGGCCCTGTCCGGGATAAAAACTCAGAGGGGCCAATCAGGAGCTGCGAAGCGGCTCCTGATTGGCCCCTCCAAGTGTCCATCCCGCCCCAAGCAGGCAATGGGGAGCCGCGCAAAGCGCGGCTCCCCATTGCCTGCTTCAGCCGAGCCGCGCAGACAGCCACGGGTGAGCGGTCGGGCGCGCAGCCTTCTCCCGGGCGGCGGAGCGGCCTCGCGGCGTCGTAGACGCCGTGAGGCCGCTCCGCCGCCCGGGAGAAGGCTTGGGAGAGCCTTGGGGGGCGGGTGGGCCTGGCCGCCTTCTCCCGGCCTGCAGAGCGGCCTTGTGGCATCGTAGACGCCGCAAGGCCGCTCCACCGCCCGGGAGAAGGCTTGGGAGAACCTCGGGGGCGGGTGGGCCTGGCCGCCTTCTCCCGGCCTGCGGAGCGGCCTTGTGGTGTCATAGACGCCACGAGGCTGCTCCGCCGCCCGGGAGAAGGCTTGGGAGAGCCTCGGGGGCGGGTGGGCCTGGCCGCCTTCTCCCGGCCTCTCCGCCGGCCGGGAGAAGGCTTGGGGGGAACGAAAAAGGCTCCCCAAGCCCCGGGGAAGGCGCTCTGCGGCTCACAGAGCCGCAGAGCGCCTTCCCCGGGGCCTGGGGAGCTTTTTTCCAAATCGGGGGGGGGAGGGAGAAAACAGCTCCCCAGGCCCCTAGCGGCCCGGCACACGCCGCCTCCGTAAATAAAATGGCCGCCAGCCAGAAGACGTCGCCAGGGAGCCCACCCGCTCAACAGTAAGCCACCTTTTATTCTGCCCCAGTCTGCTAGCGCCCATTGTATTTCGGATACAATGGGCTTTTTTACTAGTCACCCATAAGTCTGGTATTTTAGACAAACAACTGAAATACAGAAGAAAAATTGATGGTTACATGTGTTAACTCATCTCGACAGCTCCGTTCATTAACTTAGATAGTCATTAACATATGATGTCTGGTTTTAACACAACTTGGACATGATTCTATGTTCATATTGCTAAGCTTTCTTAACGTAGGCCAAAAGAAATCAAAAATATCCTCTCTGAGTCTTCATTGTAACTTCTAAAATGGTATGTTGTATGAAAGAAATTGTTCAAAAAGAATTCTGAAAGCAATAGTTTTTGGTTTCCCTTAGACTGGATTTTAGCGAGCCTCTTGTGGCGCAGAGTGGTAAGGCAGCTGTCTGAAAGCTTTGCCCATGAGGCTGGGAGTTCAATCCCAGCAGCCGGCTCAAGGTCGACTCAGCCTTCCATCCTCCCGAGGTCGGTAAAATGAGTACCCAGCTTGCTGGGGGGTAAACGGTAATGACTGGGGAAGGCACTGGCAAACCACCCCGTATTGAGTCTGCCATGAAAACGCTGGAGGGTGTCACCCCAAGGGTGAGACATGACTCGGTGCTTGCACAGGGGATACCTTTACCTTTACCTAGACTGGATTTCTGTAACTCACTGTATGCAGGCCTGCCTTTAGTTTTGACCTGGAAACTACAACTGGTCTAAAATGCAGCAGCCAGGGTCCTCACAGCAACACCATGGAGGGCCCACATTCGGCCCATTCTCCACCAACTACAATGGTTGCCAGTTGAATTCCAGATCAGGCTAAAGGTTCTGGTAATTACCTTCAAGGCCATACGCAGGGTCAGGGCCCAGTGTACCTGAGGGACCGCCTCCCTGCCTATGCCACCCACAAGAGCTCTACGCTCCGCCAACACCAACCAGCTAATGATCCCTGCCTGGCTTCAACCAGGGCCAGAGCCTTCTATGTCCTGGCCCCCACCAGGTGAAATGAGCTAGAGGAGATCGGGGCCCTGACGGAGCTAAAACTGTTCTGCAGGGCCTGCAAAAGGGAGCTCTTCTACCAGGCATTTGGTTGAGACTAGGCATAACCAACAGCATCTGCAGGGCCCCTTCTCCCTCCCTCCCAGAAATCTATCAATGCATTCTGCTCCTGGACCTGATTGTACTGTTATACTGTTTGTATGTTGTACTGTTAGCACTGTTATAATTATCAGTTAGTAACATTAATCTGCAGGGCCCCTGCCCCTCCCCTCCCCCAGAAACCCACTAAGACTCCTAGACCTGTTCAAGTTACCACTGTTTATGTTATAATGTTATACTGTTATGTTATACTGTTACCCAGTTATACCAGTTAATAATATGAATGTTATTATATGTATGGTTTCATGTATAGTTTCAGTTCTGAGCCTTCGGGGAGGGCGGTATAAAAATATGAATAAATAAATAAAAGAATAAATGTTATAGTTATTTATATGTATGGATTGTTTCTTATATAGTTTCTAAGTTGTATGTAAACTCCCATGAGCCTTTGGGGAGGATGGTTATATAAACATAATAAATAAACAAACAAACAAACAAATAAAACATTTTAAAGCTACAAAAATTATATCAGCTTTAAATTGGAGATTGGATTGGGCAATTATGTTATCAAATGTTTGTCCTGGTATCCAGGCAGTAAGATCAGTATTATGGAATCCTAAATCTGAAAATATACCAGCATGACAGACAGCAATTTGAAAGTCAATAAGGTCCAAGTGCTGAAGTAATAAATGAAGGGTCAAAAATCTTCACTAGGCAGAGAGCCAGAGCAAAAGGCAGCTATTGAGCACTCCAATTAACCAGCAACAGCTGAGAAGTTGATATACAAACTATGTGCTAGAGAGAGTTTGATTCGGAGTCTGATTTGAGGGTAATTCTGATTGGATGCTGGTTCAGAGACCAGTCTGACAGATCCTTAGCTGACCACCTGCTCTGAAAAGAAAATTTGGTCAGAGAACTGAGTTTTTACTAACAGCTAATCCACACAGTATCTGGATGACTGGGGCAGATGTTTGGTAGTGAGAATCTGGGCAATACGATTCAGGCTAAATTGGAAGGAGAATTCTTCTAAGGAGAGAAGGAGGATCCCAGCCAAGTTGAATGGAGGAAATTAGGTAAAAGAATTTCCTCAGACTCATGTGTGTGAGAAAGTGCTTCAGATTCCTCAGTGGGATACTGGTACTTCTGAGAAGGGTGGCAGCTTTTAGAAGCTGGGAGAGTTCAGTGGAACTGAATAGATTGAAAGATTGAAGAAAAACTGATGTGTTCTTGGACAAACACAGTAGTGGAATGTCTCAGTTTAAAAGAAAACTTAAGTCTGAAAGAAAAGCCTATGAATTATTTTAAAGCCTGTAACTCATAACTTCTGAATACGTCTAATGTATACAAGCTTAATTCCTCCTTCCAACTACTCTTTTCCTCATTGTAAAATAAAATCTTCCATTTCTTTGGTGGTAACAATGTCTCAGTGCTATTATGACAAAGGTTAAAGAAAAGAGAGCTCTACACCTTCCTTCTAAGTCTCGAGGCTGTTAAAGCCAAAAGACCTGTCAATGACAGGGTAGGACAGTGAACTTCATTTTTAATAACAAAGAAAACATGTCAAAAGGGCAGATCAGTGTGTATGGGAACAACATTTACTTTGGAGGGGGGGAAACTTCAGATTGGGGAAGTGTGTAGGGGTCAATCATATTTGATAACAGCGTTGTGATAAAAAGTAAAGCCCACAACTAGGCAAGTACAATTCAGTTCATTATTGAGTCAGATACTTTTTGGACTTATCGGGTCCAAATTCACCTACCCCTGTAGTTAAACTGCCCAAATCAGCCTTGGACAGATAACCAAACTACAATTCAGGTGCAATTCAGCCCTGTGGAGACTGGACAGTTTAAATTTGAAAGAGTCCACAATTTTCCTCTTCTGTCTATTCCATGACCTGAAGATGGGTTGAGCTAGAGGCACCAAATTTGCAGTGTAGCTGTGGGAGACTCTCTGCAAAAGAACCCCTAAGTTTCAAAAAAGGCTGGACTAGGGGATCAAATTCTACTGGTACCCAAAGAGGATACCCCCATCCAATCTCTATTTTTTCCAATAATGAGGAAAAAAAGAATCTCTGTTCTTGTCTTGCCCATGGAATCAATGGAGGTTGGGTGCGGGCAACCTTTCTGGAGACCCATAGAATTAAACCCCCTGGTCCATTTTTTTAAAACTTGGATGTTCTTTTGAGGAGAGGCTCCTACAGCTAAATTGCAAATTTGATGCCTCCACTTCAAACCCCTGCCCTCCCCCATGGAAGGGGAAATTTCCCATTGATTTTAATGGTGCCATTGACTTTAATGGTGCCAGATCACTTTAGATTCAGCTAAATCGATTCAGTGAATCTGAGCCATGGAAGGGTGCTTCAGGTGCTTTGGATTTCACACAAATCAATTCAGACCAAATCTGAAATGGTCCAGGGTTTTTTGTGTGTGTGTGTGTGTTTTGGTTTGTTTGTTTGGTGTTTTTTTTTTTTTTGCACATGCTTACCCACAACTAGTTTTTCCCTCTATAGGAAGAAACTTAAGTAAGAAGAATTTATTAAATTTTGTGAGAAATTACCAAAAAAAAAAAAAGAATTCCTGTCAGAAATGGCACCACCTCATAGACCTAGATAAGGACACGGAAGTGAGAGGAATCGAGTTGAAGAGAATTTGAATTTGCTGAAGAGAGTCCAATCTAATGTCTTTGTAGTAGTTTCAGAGACAGCTAGAGCAAATTTCCTCCCTAGACCAGGAAACATCCTGTTCATTACAAATTCTTCTCCATTGAGAAGAGTGTGGGCTGAAAATTGGTCAGGAATCAAATGAATAAAAGAGCACGGAGATAAAGTGCATAAGAAAAGATGACCTGATTTTAACCACTAAACCTAAAGTCTCTCCCAAGGGAACCTTAGGTTATATAAGAAGAAGGGTTGATTTTTAAATGCCACTTTTCTCTACCAGGAGTCTCAAACTTGCTTACAATCACCTTCCCTCACAACACCCTGTAAGGTAGGTGAGGCTGAGGGAGCCCTGATATTACTGCTTAGTGAAAAATGCAACCTTCCATGTTCCTAGTGGCCTGGGGAACACTAGTAAAAGCTGCATGTACAATGAGAATGGGCAGTTCCCCAATTACTTCAGTCTTTCTCCTGTGCTTGCATGTCTAAGCATGAGCAAGTGATTATGACATGCAAGGATGACTTTGAATCACAGTCTACTCTCAAACAAGAAAACTTAATATCTACAGATTAAGGTAGTGCACTAGTTAGAGAAAACAGCTATCAAGACTACTGGGCTGCAGGCTGAGGGAAGAGAATAGTAAAAACATAACACCAAGTTAAATTTAATATCACTAAAGGTTTACCTCTGACCCCCCCACCCCCCACTGCCCATGGAATCAATACATATCCTGACTCACCAGCTCCATGCAAATATGATTTTCAGCATTTGAACAAAGACCTGGGGGGAAAGTAATTTTTGTGCAGACTGAGCACAGTCCTTGCATCTCAGCTATGGATGCCAGCCTCCAGGTGGGACATGGAAATCCCCTGGAATTACAGCTCATCTCCAGACTACTGGTTGGTGCTATAGAAATCAGTTGCCCTGGAGAAAATGAGTGCTTTGGAGAGTAGACTCTGTGGAACTTGCAACAATCTTCCACCATCCGTTTTCTGTTGGCGGGACTCTAAAAAGAAATTCGGAGGGGGGGGGGAGTGGAAGGAGCCAATGTGGCGAGTACAGCAGATTCAGCTATTTTATCTCATTCCTTTTCCATTGTGTGTGAATTTAACAAGGCCACTGCCGACCAAACAGATAAACAGAAAGCCACTCTGTTCTTCTGACTCCTCCTCAAGTTAGTTAAAAAAATAAAATATAAATATTTTAAAATTACAGTATTTGCTGGCGTATAAGACTACTCCCCCCCCCCTGAAAAACATGCCTCCAAGTGGGGGGGGGTCGTCCTATACGCCGGGTGCACTTCAGTTGGGATAGACATAGCTGCCAATAGTGGCCCATAGTACTGTAATGTAATATAACAAACTCTATATTTTGAGTGGAAATGTTGGGGGGTCGTCTTATACACCCAGTCATCTTATTCGCCGGCAAATACGGTAAATGCCCTTCCAGCAGAAGTAGCCCTTCCAGAGCTCAGGAGTAATCTTGTGGTTACAAGGAACCCAGGTTGAGAATCACTGGAGTAGACCTTGATACTGATGGTGACCAATTTGGAGAAAGTTAGACTATTGGATACTTACTGTGACTGGTCCTTCTCCTCTGAGGAAAAGATGGAAGATTCCCACCATCCAATCAGGCAGGCAGAAACAATTTAAAAAAATGATTTCCTCTCTTTTGCCAGTGAGAGTTGTCCTCTTCAGTTTTGGTAACTCCAGTTAGATTATGATGTCAACTCTAGGCAACAAAACACACAAGTACAGAGCAACAAGTACAGAGCAATAATATAAATAAGAAAAAACAGGCAAATATATGATTGAGACAAGAAGTGTACTTGCTGACTAGTTTGACGATAACTTTGGGAGGGACAAGATGTCCTCTCATAGGATAAGGACCCTTCCTGGTAAGTATCCAACAGTCTGTTCTCCTGAGGCGGAAGACATCTTGAAGGGAAATTTAAAGCCAATTTAAATAATTCTGGCTAAGGAATGCACAGGCACTTCAGAATGAGATTCCATGGACTTTTATATGCATATACTTTACAGTTACAGCCAGTGAACTGACACCAGTAACATGCTGTTTATTACCCCCAGATACAGCCAATTATAGCATTTGTACAGTTCAAAGAGATCATAGATAGTGCTGGCTGAACCAGAACTAGACCTGTCACAGCACAGTTGTATATATCTTCTGGTGGTTTTGATATGCTATTTCCTCATTTTTCTAGGAACTTCATATTTAACTGACATAGTATGGTGGTCAGGCACTATTGCAAGTAAGTATCTTCTATCTTTAAGTGATTTACACAGTGAAGTAGCTTCTTTGTATCTGATTTTCAAATAAGGGATGGTATTTGTGCCAGATGCCAAGCTATGCAGCTAGATTGGTATTATTTTTCATGTTTTGTTACCGATTTTACTAATTTGTTCCTTGTTTGAAGATTTTGGATAACACATCTTCTAAATGGTCTTTTTGATTAAGCTATGATGCATTTTGTTTTTTTTAGGTATTACAAATTGTGGTTCTTTAAAAAAGAAAAGGCTTTTTATTCTTCACCTCTTTTGGTATTTCCTGTATAACTGTAAACATGATGCATCTTGTGGAATTTATGACAATACTCACATTTTAAACCAAAGAGCTTCCCAGGAAAAAAATGGTCCTAACACACCCCAGATTGGAGATCAGGAGGTACAACTGTTTCAAGAATCATTGGCAGATATTCTGTGGAAAAGGGCACAACTTCATTTCCTAAGCCTCGAATTGAGACCTCCTTAAGAAGACTGGAAGGAGGCAAGGGGGGTTGGCTGACATTTTTTCTATATTCTGTTTCTGTATGGATGGCATTAATACTTACAGTAACTGTAGATTTTAAAACAATTTGAATTGAAGAATTTAAGAGCTGCAAATGTTATGATAAAGTGGGCTTCTCTCTTTTTTCCCCCCTTTAAAAAAAAATATTCGGCTAAAGTAGCTGTAAATGTCATGATAAAGGTTTTTTTTCCTTTTTTATTTTCTTTTTATAAATACTAGATTAAAGTTCATATTGTTTTATAAGAAATGTTTAATGTTAAGGACTTAAAATATGTTGTTGTAAACAAGTGCAGGAACCAGCTGATTTTCTAGCTTAAGGATATGCCTTGGTTCAAGTCTAAGGGTAATTTTTATAACAATGACTGTAAGTGCTGGAAATGTTATGTTAAAGTGGGATTTTTTTGTTGTGGCTTTGTTTTTATATTTACAGGCAACAGACATCTACAGTATTCAGCAATGCAAAACTTCAAGCAAATGGGGACTTTGGGGAGTAGAGGGAGGGATGATACTGTAATATTGGTGGTGGTGTTTTTTTAAACAAAGTTGTGCTCACCTGGAAATTTCTGGTAACACTGAAATGCTTTCAAAATGCCCAGCAATACAATGATAACATTATTTTCCTTAGTATTTGGGGATAAACATTGGAAGCTATGTTTTGCTCTTTCTAAAAATATCTTTGTGGTTCCTTTCACAGTGGCTCTGGGTCAGATTGGGAATTTCTTAGCCTACACTGCAGTTCCTACCGTTTTAGTGACTCCCCTTGGGGCTCTTGGAGTTCCATTTGGGTAAGGATTTTATTTAACTGTATTTGATATCCTTCATAATAAAAGCATGAACATGGAAACTGACAAGGTGATAGACCACTCATTGGCCCTTGGGCCACTCAGAGTAGCAGGTGTACTGTCAGGAAACATCGAGGGGGGGGGCTATGATTGGCCCTCACTAAGAGGGGGCCCTCCCCCACTGAGGTCCAATCAGAGGCTTTTCCCACCAAAGGGGGCCACAAATCTTAGTGGCCTCTGCCATAGGTGCCTGCCCTTCTGGCTGGCCTCCCTGCCACTGTGTGGGGCCAGGAGCGCTGCTGGACTCTGCTGTGGCTGCTGGCCCTTCTGACTGGGCTCCTCATCTTCACACAGGGTGAGGAGTGCTGCAAGCCTCCACAGTAAATGGTCAGCCTTCTGCACAGCCTCCCTGCCTCCGCAGAGAGCAAGGAGTGCTGTGGGCTTCTGCAGCGATTGCCCACCACCAGAGCTACTGGCTCTGGCCTCCTCATGGTGAGAGCTGGCAGAATGGGGGATGCTGCCACCAGCTCCCAGGCTCCTGGAGCAAGAGTTGACAGGGTGAGGGGAGCCTCCCTCCGGCTCCCGGCCTGCTTTTAAAGTGGGTGTAGCCCCTAGTATATAAATAAAATTCTTCATGTATGGAATAATTGTTAAAAACACACAAGAAATTTAAAACCTTGATAATCAAAGTTGATGATAGGTGTGTTCTTAACTACTGTTAATAAAGGGTATGAGACCTTACACAACTAGCCCTTTTGTGCATACTTGCATTCTATATATTTGTTTTTTGCCCAGGTGAGAATTGTTCCTGTTTGCTCAACTTTGTTGTGATCTTTTTTTTTTTTTGTGTCCACTTGAAGTTTTGTTCCTCTGTTTTGCACTAGTTACTAGCCCCACCATGTTTTGCTTTTCCTTATTCCAGGCACCGGATTTGGAAATAAAAATATTTGTTAGTGGAATTTTATATAGCGAGTTGGGACAAATAATAAAAATACTAAAATGCAACCTCAAAACACCAAACAGAAACCTTGTTCATTTACATATTCCAGAATGACTATTAAATAGATGGCATTTTGGTCTGATCTAGCCAACCTGTCTTTAAAAAATTAACAACCTCCACATGACCTTATATGTAGGCAAGAGGTACAAATCTATATTTACCTCCAACTCCATATCATGAACCTTTTAAAAAGCCTTACAAATATCTTTAGAATTATTTAAGGCATGAGCTTTCATGTACCTGAACACTTCCTCAGACAATGGAACAGGGATCATCAGAGTACAGCTATAAGAAGAAAGTAAATTAGTAGCAAATTACTAAACAGCGTCACAACATCCTAAATATGCAGTATGATAAGCCCTTGCTAGAAAAGCAGATCAGTCCTTTGGGTTTAATTGTAATTCACAAAAGAATTGGGGGAATAAAACTATCCTGGATAAGGGATCTCAAAGTAGCTGTTTTAATGCAAAAAAACTTCATGAACAGATTAGATGGGAGATTGCAGAAATGCAAGTTATTACAACACTCAAAACTGTGGAATCCCCAGGACTCAACAAGCATATCCGTTTCTTATCTCACCACATATGCTAACCTCATTCAACTTTTATATCCACATTCCTTACAATCCTCTCTTTTTCATTTTATTTGGGACAATGAGACTATAATGTGATGTAAGTATGTAATGTAATTTAGACTCTAACTCCCTTGTCTCAGGACAGTTTAACAAACTCAGCAGGGCTTGTCACTTGTGAGGTTGCCTCCATGTTTGGATGGAGATTGATGGGACCAGCAACAAGTCTCTTACTTCTTTGCACAACTGGGAAGGTATCTGCCATTTATCACTAATGTTAACAGTTTTATTCCCCCAATGTTTTTATGAACAACAACTGAACCCAAAGGACTGATCTGCTTTTCTAGCAAGGGATTATTATACTGCATATTTAGGATGTTGTGATGCTGTTTACTAATTTGCTACTAATTTACTTTCTCCTTATATCTGTACTCTTATGATCCCTGTTCCATTGTCTGAGAAAGTGTGCATACACATGAAAGCTCATGCCCTGAATAAATCTTTGTTGGTCTTACAGGTGTCATTGGACTCAAATTTTGTTGTGCTACTTCAGACCAACATGGCTATCCACTTGAATCTATCTAAATATCTTTAGAGACTGAGTATTTTGTACTATATCACTTAAAGTTAAGTTAATCCTTTAAGAGACGTTCTCTCTCACCATAGCATTTTAAAGGTGGTATATCTTTTCCTTGACGGGGTAACATCTTCCCACTAGATGTCAAACTGACATTTGGTTGATCTGACAAAGTTCCACAACAAGACATATTTCTACTATAGAGACAAGTAAACAAACTTAAAAAATTACTTTCTGATAAAGAAGAAAAAAGGTGGTAACAACATCTTAGGGAGAGTTCCAATAAACAGCATTGAAAGTTTAATTAAAAAGTTTTCTTCTCTCCTTTTTTGTATGTGAAAGATCTATTTTAGCTTCCTATTTACTGAAAGAAAAACTCAACATTCTTGGCAAGTTGGGCTGTCTGCTGAGCTGTGCCGGTTCTGTTGTTCTCATCATCCATTCTCCGAAATCTGAAAGTGTCACTACTCAGGCAGAGCTTGAAGAGAAGCTCACAAACCCAGGTACTTCATTATTTGGGTGGGACAGTAATATTAGCAAGTAAATCTTATCTCAAGAGCTCATTGATTGAAGAAAACAAATCAACAAAACCCAGAGCAAATTGGTCCTATATGAGGAGTCATCTCACTGTCTTAGTGTTAACGGCTATAATTTTATATTGTGAAAGAGGACAGGTTAATACTTCTTGATGCTGCATCTCTAATTGTGATTTCTTTGATCCAGAGTCATGAATGTCTTCATTCAGAAGCATTGCCTACTGCATTCAATTAGACTTTCCCAAGAAGTCTATGGCAAAAGTTAAAGAGCTGTACATATTGAACACATCAAAGAGAGTTTAAGTTTTCTGTTCTGATTGTCATGTTTTGCGTTAATCTTCTGTAAACAACAAGGTTGTCACAGAGTTTATTTATGCCAATAGTTATACCTTCCCTTTCCCCTTGGCTTACGTGGAGCTATACAATGCTTTTATTCTTTGTTTTTCAGTGTTCGTGGGTTACCTCTGCGTTGTCCTCCTCATGCTGCTTCTGCTTATATTTTGGATTGCACCAGCACACGGACCCACTAATATTATGGTTTACATCAGTATTTGCTCACTGTTAGGAAGTTTCACAGTGCCTAGCACAAAAGGCATAGGACTGGCGGCTCAAGATATCTTTCACAATAATCCATCAAGTCAAAGAGCACTGTATCTCTGTTTGGTTCTGTTGGCAGTATTAGGATGTAGCATCATCATTCAGTTCAGGTACATTAACAAGGCTCTGGAATGTTTTGACTCTTCAGTGTTTGGTGCCATCTACTATGTGGTATTTACCACTCTGGTCTTGCTAGCTTCGGCCATCCTTTTCAGAGAATGGAGCAATGTGGGAGTGGTTGATTTCTTAGGGATGGCTTGTGGATTCACTACTGTATCTATTGGAATAGTTCTTATACAAGTTTTCAAAGAGTTCAGTTTCAGTATTGGGGATTTGAATAAGCCTAATATGAAGACTGATTAAGATCCAAATAGCTGATTAATTGGATGGCCAGAATGATGAGCCTTTCATTTCTTGGCCAAAGGAATGACAGAATCTTTAATTTCTAAGACAAGAGGAAACCAGAGTCTTTCATTTCTGGATGGAATATATGAAATTATTAGTTTTCCTAAGAATACTGATGCCACACTTCAACCATCAAACTGGTTTAAGTGGAATAATCTTAAAATTCTCAATGCACATGAGTAAGAATTATATCAGTATAGAGACTGATATATTTCTTCACTCTAACTGGTGATTTGGGTTGAGAACAGTTGAAGCATTCGGCATATCAGAACCATTAAAATGGAGGAACCATTCAAAATGGCTACTTTCCATGATCCTGCTCTGGGAATTAAAGTAACTTGGTTTCTTCTGTGCTCAATTTGGCAGATGATATAACTCATAAATGGTCCTTTTGGAAAATAGATACATCTCAAAACTGAAATTGAATTTTTCTCCCGTATTTTATTGGTATGTAGCAGTTTTTATTGTTTTCACAGCTTTATTGGGGGATTCTGAGAACACTGTTTCAGTATCTGTATATATTTCCTTTACTAACTATCTGCATTTTAGACTGATCATAGGAAGTTTAGAATTGACCGAAGAATAGAGCAGTGCATATACTACTTAAAACATGCCTCTCTTACCAGCTAAAAGTTGCCCCCCCAACTTCAGTAAACACTTTGCAAGTATGCCTTTTGTTGACAATAATTGTTTGAAGTGCATTAATATATGTCATTCTTTTACAAGCTTTTAATGAACAACAGAAAACATTGTGAGGGGGCTATGGCAGATTGTAACCATTCTTCTACCTTTTTTTGGTAGATAATTTGTAAACACTTGGAAACTACTTCAGTGCCTTTTGTATTCCTAAAATATCACATCATTTGAATGCATTTGTCTGTTGTCTCTTAACACTTGGCTGTCCTCATGCTTATAAGCAAGAAAAACAGCCAGAAGGGGCAGTATATTTACAGAGAGACTTTCACACCTGAATTTTTAATTGAGGTGATTGCAATAACTTTTCTTGCACCTCCATTATGTATTGTTCGGAGAAGTGTTTATTCCCAGTGTTCCAGTTTCATGTAGCAAACTCCTTCATAGCACATTTTGAAGTCAGGTTTTGAACTGGCACTTTTCAGTGGGAAGAAGCTTGTGGTGCAATGAACCTCTACAGGACACTGTTAATTCTAGACAGAGAGGTTAGACAAGCTAAGTGACCTTGTGTCTTCAGCCATCTCCAAAGGAATAGGACACAGCCTGGCAGCTATTCAATGCAATTAACTAAGTTGGGAGAGCTCAGAGAAGTGCAGCTGGACGTATCGAGTTCTCACTTGCAGAACTAAAACTAAGTTGGGATACAGGTGTCAGGCATGAAGGATTGTTTTTTCCATCATGAAGCTTCAGATTTTGTTTTAACAGCTTGACAGTGTTTGTAGGCCCATCATCAGTATTTGATTAATTTAAAGGCTGTCATGGAGAGTTATTTTTGTATCTGTTCCAAAGAACAAAGTACAGGAATATTTTTTTCGCAGACCTATCTGTGTTCTTTAATATTTGCATCATCCCCCACCCCCCTTTGAAAGTCTCCAGTGCTATGAAACTGATGAGCCCAGTTATGCTCTAGCTTCAAGGTGATTGAAAGATAACTCCTGTCATATTTGTTTGTGCCATGCTGTGAGAGCTAACCAAATGCAACATGAGAATGATCAGTTTTCTATATAAGTGAAGTTGGAGTTCTGCGATTCCTTTTTTAAAATGGCATATGCCAAGTTTCTAATTTTCATAAAATAAGGGCTGCTTCAAATGTTAGTTTAAGAATGTACAATGTGTACTCTTTAAGCATACACTGTCATGTCGAAAACTAATGGTGGTCTGCATAAGTTATAACATGTGAAGTAGCTATTAATCAATTAATTTAGTTGAAAATTAATTACATGGGTAAAACACAAATGTTAGTCATTTGTATTTTGCCAAGTTCCTGGAAAAGGTATTCTGAAATGTTACATTTTAAAGCAAGGCATGCTTGCAGATTCATAATTCTAGAACAAATTTTATCATGTGTCCGTACTACTTTTGGGATATAAAAACAGAAACTTGATTAAATATTGATTTTTAGTCTTTCATACCTTCAGTTAACATAGTGTTCTTTGAAGTAAAGTTACACTGGATTAATTCTAGGCTTTGGTTGAGACTAACTTCAGTCCATTTTTTCTATGACGCACAATTGGATTTCATTCTAGAAAATGGCAAATGCTTCTTGTTCACATTATAGTTTTTAATTAAAAAGTGCCTGTTTCCAGCATAGTACTTTATGAACATTCAATATTTGTATACACAGCTATTCTTTACTGGAGACTTTTTCAGATGGATGGATGGCCAGATCTTGGGGAACGTTCAGTTCTCCAGCCGTTAGTCAGTAGCACAAGTATGTTTTGCCACCCAAACTCATCCATTCAAGAGATTAGTTTCCACAATAACTGGCGCCTTCTGGAAGTAAGCACTATGCAGAGAACCACTCAGACACAACATCACATGCAAATATATAGAATTATGAATTACATGCTCTAAAGATGTAACAGGAAAATATAAATATCTATTTCTTAACACTAGAAATCTTTTTTCCTAAAATGTGAAATCATGGGCAAATTTTTAAGGTGCCAGGGATCAAATAAAATCTTGGGAGGTACAGTCATTTCAGACACATTTACTTTCATCTTTGACATGAGGCCTGCACCTCATGGAGGTTCGCAGCTTCTGGTGGCTGCTGTTTTGAAATGGGAATTGCCTGCCAACCAAAAGCCCCACTGGACAAGGACCTTACCCACTTTCTTATAAAATGAGGCTAGTGCCACATTGAAGAATGATGATCCAAAGAAGCACAGTTGGTGCTTAAGTATCACTGTTTTTGAGCTATCTGTTTTGTTTGTACATCCTACTTAGGGCACAAGTATATTATGAGATTTCTCCTTTTGGCTGACAATTTTTGTGTGTGTACATTCATGTGGAACCACTTGCAGCTCAAGCACCTATATCCAGTGTATCAACTTCTGCAGCACTTCTTTATCGGGATTGCATAAGTGATTCAATGATTTGTGGCCCTATATTTGAATATGTTGCCTAAAGGGATTGGGTGATTTTATGGCCAAAAGCCAAAATTTTGAAATATTTTAGTGGCCTTGCATATTATTTATATCTGCAGCATTATGAACTATTAATTGATGATAGAGATATATTATTTTTGCTACTCCATTCAACAAATAATAGTATTCTGTTTTTCTGTAGATTGCATGTAATTCTAGTTTTACATGTAACTCTGTAGATTCATTAATAGTAATAATACTGGTAAAGCAGGGATTTTTCCCAGTCACTGCTTTCCTACTATTTCTGGATGTTTTGTGTTACTAATTTGGTGAAAGTTTTCATTTTCAGCCTCTTCTCGTAGCATACTACACTGGATAATAAATATTTGCAATTAATCTCCTGAGTTTTAGTCTTCCTCAAACCTGGATTTGTTCTTTCCAGGTAATTTCATACTTAAGATACACATTGATGATCACACAGTCATTACAGTGTGTTGTTTTCAAAACATTTTAAGTGAGTTGCATATGTAGACTGTATTATACTACATTTAAGCCTACCCTGAAGGAATTTCATAGTGTCTCTCTGGTGTGTTACCTTTTATGAACTATACAGATATCAACAGAATTCACAATCTTGTGTATAAATAATTTGATGGATTTATATGTGCAACTACTGTATGTTTAATTAAGCATTTGTTTCAGAAAAGCAGTGCATGTGCAAACCTCAAGCTGTTTACACTGGAAAAATCTTTGGGTACAATCCACTAGGAAATCTCTTGGATAAATAAACCTATAACCCGGTTGAATTAATGGGAGTTGTACTAAATGTCTTGCATGACCTCCATTAATTTCAATGGGACATGTTCTGGAGATATTCTCAATGAAAATGTGTTGTAGAACTGCTCTGTTTGCATGTCTACATAAAATGTCTGCTTTAATAACTATTCCATTTGTTTATCTGTATGAGATAATTATTTCTATTTGTTAACAAATATGAATAAGCTAATTTCATACACTTGTTTCTTAGTAAGTATCTTGGCTTAAGTTGAATGTAATTATATGAAAGTAACCACCTTCAGAATTAAAAATACTGGAAGTTTACAAAGAATATTAACTTATATTTTAGTTTCAGATTAAAGTTTTTTTTTAACTTTTGGGGGCCTAAATAAATTGCACTGAAAGGCAGACTTTACTCACATGTTGGGACACACTTACTCTGTGATCAGGGGATTTCAAAGACTTTAGAATTTTCTCACTGAGAATATAATTTTTTTTACTTTTATATTTACATGCTTATTTATTTATTCAATTTGTATACCACTGTTCCCAGCAAGCTGGCTTGTGGCAGTTAACAATAAAACATCATACAGTTTAAAATACCCTATAAAACAATCAACGAAAATTGCATTTATCATTAAGATGACGATAATAAGATATAAAACCCATACCTGCGGTCTCTGATATGGTTAGCAATGTTCTGGATGAAGGTTGGGTCTGGTCTAGCACCAAGCCCAGGAAGCCAGGGAGAAGGAAGACTCGAATACCCTGGGGCTTCAACCCAGCCTCAACCAAATGCCTGGTGGAAGAGCTCTGTTTTGCAGGCCCTGCAGAACCTTGAAAGCTCTGTCAGGGCCCGCTGCTCTTCTGGGAGCTCATTCCACCAAGTAGGGCCAGGTTGAGGCCAGGTGCGCTTCCCGGGGCCTTGGGACCATCAGCAGATTTGTACCCACAGAGCAGAGGGCTCTGTGGAGGGAATAAGGAGGTAAGCAGTCCCATAAGTAAGTAGGGCCTAATCCGTGTAGAGCCTTATAAGTCAAGACTTGAACTTGATCAGGTAGCAGACTGGTAACCAATGTAGCTGGATGTCCAGCAAAGTCTGGACATGAGCCCTCCATGATGACTTAGTGAGGACTCGTGCAGCCACATTCTGTACCAGCTGTAGTTTCCGGGTCAGGGACAAGGGTAGGCCCACATAGAGCGAGTTGCAGAAGCCTAATCTGGAAGTGACCATTGCATGGATCACAGTAGCCAGGTGTTCAGAAGACAGGTAGGGTGCTAGTAGCCAAGCTTGGCGCAGATGAAAAAACACTGTCTGGGCTACCTTAGCGATCTGAGCCTCCATGGACAGTGAGGCATCAAAGAGCACTCCCAAATTTCCTGGCTAGAAGCACAGATGTTAGTTGCACCCTATCCAGGCAGGGAGGGCATGCTTCCCTTTGACCCAGCCACAGGACCTCCATTTTGGAGGGGTTGAGTTTCAGGCGACTCTTCCTCTTCCAGCCACTGCTTCCAAACACCTGGCAAATGACTCTGGGGGGACATCCGGCCAGCTGTCCATCAGGAGATAGAGCTGGGTGTCATCTGCATATTGATGACAACCCAGCCCATTACTCCAGACCAACTGGGCAAGAGGGCACATGTAGATGTTAAAATTGTAGGAGAGTACTGTTCCCTGTGGCACTCAAGGAAGTGAAAAGGAGACAGGAAACTCTCCCTCACTGCAATCCTTTGCGACCTGTTCTCAAGAAAGGAGGTCAGCCACTTAAGGGCTGTTCTTCCTATCCCTGTGTCAGTAAGGCGGTGGGCCAAAATCTCGTGATCGACCACATCAAATGCAGCTGATAGATCTAATAATATGAGAACGGCCGATCCTCCTCGATCCAGTTGGTGCCGGAGATCATCCATTAAAGCAACCAGCACAGTCTCCACCCCATGATCAGGACGGAAGCCAGACTGGTATGGATCCAGGGCCAGAGCTTCCTCCCAAAATGCCAGGAGCTGGTCCATAGCAGCCCTTTCAACTACCTTACCCAGAAACGCAAGATGCGATACCGGGCGGTAGCTGGCTGGGTTCTGTGGATCCAGTGATGGTTATAGTAAGGTATGCCTTTAACCCTGCCTTCATAGATATTTTAATTCCTCGGAGTCAAAATTAATGCATCAATAAAAGAACAACAAAATTAGTTTGATGAATATCAAAGTATTTCTTTATAGTAGTTTTCAACTTGAAAATATTCCAGCATTAATTACAGAACTGAAAATTACATGTTGTGCTGGAACCCCGGATCTATGCATCTTTTAAAAAGTAAAATTGTCCTATTAATTTCAGTAACATCTACTTAAAGTAAGTCCAAGGATTTTGCAGCAGCAAACAAAAAGAATTCTACCATGTATTCTTGTGCCAGGAATCCACAGCCAACCCTTGCTGGCTGGTGCTTGGACCTCTAAAGTATGTGAATTTGCAACAGATATTTGTCACACATTTATATATAGAAATAAATTATATGCACATGTTAAAAGTGTAACATATTGTGGACCTAGGAGTGCTAGCAAATGTTAAACTTAATTGTTTTTTTGTTCTGAAGCAGATCAGTTTGCACTTTGGAAGGAGAAATTCTTATGTAGAGTCAATACAGCTGAGATAAAAGAAATTTTCACCATTTTATATGAGGCAGAAGAGATTGTGGTAGTGAATGTTAAATTAAAATGTGACCACAAACCAAGTAAAATATGAATGGGAGCAAAACTCAAATAATGTGGGCTTGATTGCTTAAATGTTATGTTGCATATAGTTAAAGAGAAATAAATTTTATTTTATTAGTTTCCAAAACAATGTACATAAAGATGGGATATACATGCAGTAATTTTAACTTTGCTTTAAAACAATAGCTCTAGGCATGTAGGAACTGCCTCATGTAAATTTGCAAAAGCTATTTATTACGGTCTCTGGCAACCTATTTATCAATATGTAATGTTTTAAAATAAAGACATTTCTAGCTCAATGTTTGTATCAAATGTGTTCTACTTCATTATAACTATAATCATTCTTTCTCTTAATTCTTTCAGCAAAATGGTTTCCTTTCTGAATCAATAAAATTCAAGAAGTAATTTTACAAGAACCCAGTTACCACAGACATTGGATTAAAATTGGACCATTGGATTAAAATTGAATAAAGATTGTGTAATTTTGGCTGTCACCTGTGAATTGCAAACCCGGAAGTCTCTATTTGTAACTTGGGGATCTACCACTTAAAATTCCCGTGATTCCTAATACATTCTAGTAGTTGGTTGGGCATCTGCTTGTATAACACTTGTTTCCTCTAGTAGTGGCTTGGACCAAAAACAAAACATCAGTTTATCACCTTACTAAAGGACCAAATTACTAATTTGATCAGAGCAATAGTGCTGCAAGTGTAGATATTTAATAATCCCTGTGTCTATCTACTGATTAGCCCTGCAAGGGAAAATGCTAGAAACATTGGCTGATGATCTATATCAGGGGTAGTTAAACTGCGGCCCTCCAGATGTCCATGAACTACAATTCCCATGAGCCCCCTGCCAGCATTCGCTGGCAGGGGGCTCCTGGGAATTGTAGTCCATGGACATCTGGAGGGCCGCAGTTTGACTACCCCTGATCTATATCGTATTGAAAAGACTCTGCTCTACTAGATGTTTAACATGACACATGCACCTAACACTTTGTAGATCTTATCACTCAGCAGGACTTAGCCCCAAACCTCTTTCTACTGCTTAGGCTCAACGTGGAAAAGACAATCCGTTAAATGCTTTGAGGTATGACTTTCTAAATCCAGGAAGTTTTATACGAGTCTCCATAGAATTAAACACTATCTTAACAGTGCAATCCTGTGTAGTTACTCTCCTATGGAACTACTGGAATCAACTGACTTAGACTGGAATAACTGCATAGGTTTGCACTGATAGGTGCAATTCTAAACACATTTTAAAGAATTCACTAGGTGTGTAAGGTAAGGCTACCCAGAACAGGGTAGTGAAGTTATTTTGATATACAAAGAACTGATTTGAAGGAAACTGCTGGAAAGGAAGTGCAGAAGGAACTGCAAGGAACTGCAGTAAAGGAAACTGCTGGAAAATCAGTGCCAAAATAAATTATGGACACTAGGAATAAGCTTTTTTCTCGCTTGTATCACTGTGTATAAAGATTAAATCTATAGGACATTCTGACAGTATGTTTAATAGTCATTTGACCAGGGCACGGTTTCTCGAAACCTTGGGGTTTTTTGGCAGACCAAGAAGGATGTCCTGAATGAGTCATACTTTATTAATTTTATATATATATATATACACACACACACACACACATACATACATACATATATACACGTATATACACATATATACATATACATATATATATATAAATGTATTAAACAATTATCAGGTGATATGACCATATATGGTCATGTTGACCTAAGCCGCCTCTCCCAAAATGGCCAATGATGGGCCTGGAGGGGATGGGGAACGGAGAGGCCCCTGGTTAGCGTATACACAGCTATGCTTCCCAACCATATTCTTTACCATTGCCCCACTTCTGGGGTTTCCTGAAACCTGAAGAATGTTTCAGGGGTTTCTCAATGGTAACAAAGTTGAAAAAGGCTGGACACTGTTGTTCAGTGGTTAAATTTTTTGCCTGAATTAGTTTAAGAAATGGATATGGCTTAATGACAGTATCTTTCAGGATCTACTTTTAATAGTTGATGAAAAGTAATCTCTAATTTATACATTTCCTGACGTACATTTTGTTAGACTGTTCAGGTGCTAAAGACTTTAACGTGCTAGCAGTCCAAAAAGGGAGTTAAATAGGGCTGGCTACAGCAAGTACTTGGATGGAAGACCACCAAGGAAGACTGGGCTTGCTATCAGAGGGAAAGCAATTACAAGCCACCTCTGCTCACTTTTTGCCTGGTACACCTTATGAATGGGGGTTGCCAATGGCACTTTTTGTGTCTGTCTGACTCCTATGTAATCCTATACAGAGTTATTTCAGTCCAACTGTATTGACTTCAATGGATTTAATACAATGATACTGCATAGAAAAAGACTACAGTAACTACACAAAAAACAAAGCTGTTCCTGAAAACGTAATTTCAGAATTATAATCCGTGAATATAAGATCAATAACTGCATTTTCTGAAGAATTATTATTCCAGCTGATTTTGTTCATAACAAAAATTATTGAGGTGATGACCTCTGCCATTCAAGGAGACCCCGACATAGTATACTATATTAATGGTATACTGTCAGTGTGTTTTATTCTGTGCTGTTATTGCTATTTGTCCTTCCTTTTAATTGGTGTTCTATTAATTGCTATATCTGCTGCAGATCTGGTAATTTTCTCAAGCTGTATGTTTAACCTACCCAGTATTAACTATGAATAATTCAGGATGCTTTTCGCAAAGCTATTAGTTATGCATGTAATCTGCTAAACCCCAATGAATAATTCAGAGGTGAGTATCAGTGCAATCCTAAGAACACTTTCCTTGAAACAAACCCCAGTGAGAAGACTTGAATAGGATTCTGAGCAGACCTGTTTAGGATGGACTTGTAAATTAGCTCAGTTGTCAATATCTATAATACATCCTGAAGTATAGTATTAATAAGTCCTATCCATTTCTTAAACTAATTCAGGATGTTTAATTCATGCAAAGAATTTAACCACTAAACGATTCAACATAAGCTTTCATAAACCAGAGTTCAGTTTTTCAGATGCATGAAATATACAAACACTTGGTTGAGCCAGCATGGTCTGGTTAAGAGCAATGGCCTCTAATCTGGAGAATTATGTTTGATTTCCCCTCCTCCACATGCAGCTGCCTTGGGCTAGTCACAGCTCTCAGGACTCTCTTGGCCGCACCTACCTCATGGTGTGTCTGTTGTTGGGAGAGGAAGGGAAGACAATTCTAAGCTGTTTTGAGACTCCTTTAGGACGTGAAAAGCAGGGCATAAAAACTAAGTCCTCTTCTATATATGCCAGAAAATATTACATAGAGAGGCCAATGTAAAAGAAAAGCCAATAGGAGTGTCTCACATCCACTCTCATTAGGAAGAGAACTCTTAAAGCAGAATACACAAGTCTAATGCAGACTGAAATGACATAATGGAACAAATTAGCCTTTTGAAGAGTGGAGTATGGGAGATGTTAGTAGATTGTGAATCCAAAGTCTAAGTCATTACAGGTGTCAAAGAGTTTAACTAAACTAGGACAACTGCAGTATCACATTTTATTGCTATTGCAAATGGATTCTGTACTTTTCTTAACACCACTGGAATGTTATATAATTATCTCACTGCATATCTCACTGTCCTGCATTTAATGGCCCTGTTACTATATAGTTTACAACTGTTTTTATATACATAGAATCCTGAAGATACACTCTGCTTATTCAAGAACAAAATAGTTGTGTTGAGAAAAAATGTATTTTTTTGAAAGAAAAAAAGACAAACAGTAATAAAAGAGACCCAACTCCTAGGGACATTAACTCAACAACTGGGCAGAACAGGGGAGAGAAGTTTTCTGTTTCAGGTAGGACCTAAATTTTGTTATGAATCAATTCTATGCATACTTACCTGAAAGCAACTCCATTTAAAGTGTATACATAATTCTATTCACATATCAAAGTAAACACGCATAGAATGGTCTTTTAATCTTTTCAGTGAGTTTTGACCTTTTTTACTAACACTTATTTTATATTCACACTTATTAACTTGCACTATTATCATTTGTCTGCAGAATCATATTTAGCCAGAGAACTCTGTCTTAACCAGTTTGACCATAGAAAAAGCAGTAACAGGAAGTTCAATGATGATGGGGTGTGTGTGGCTGGGATACCCACCCAGCTCATCTTGGAGCGCCCATAGTAAAACTGAAAAATAGAAATCATGGTTCCTCGGTGTATCCATAACTGGATGTTTCCCATCACCGTATCTCACTGGAACTACACATTATTTGTCAGCTGCAAGAATGGACTGAGGAATAATATAAACCATGGATTCCGAACAAGAGGTCCGTGAGAACTCTGAAGTGGTGTGCAGGGGAGGGGGGTCTGGTGTGTCTTTTCAACTCCTTTCCAGGCAACATGAGACAGCCAGATTGGGGCCAGGATGAGGTCAAGTGAGCTTCCTTGGGGTCAGAGATCACCAGGCAGTTGGAGGTAGCAGAGCATAAAGCTCTATGAGAGGTGTAGGTAGAAGGGAGTCCTTCAGGTATAGTGGACCCAGACCACAAATGGCCTTAAGGTGATTACCAGAACCTTAAGCCTAATCCAGAATTCAACTGGAAGCCAGTGCAGCTGTTGGAGAATGAGCCAAATGTGGGCCCTTCGTGGTGTTGCTGTGAGGACCCTGGCTGCTGCATTCTGGACCAGCTGTAGTTTCCGGGTCAAGGTTAAGGGCAGGCCCTGCATAGAGGAGTTGCAGGAGTCCAGTCTAGAGGTGATCATTGAGTCGATCACTGTAGCTAGGTATTCTGAGGCCAAGTAGGGCGCTAATAGTTTGACTTGGGGAAGGTGAAAGAATGCCAGCCGCGCTACTTTCGTGACCTGAGCCTCCATTGAGAGGGAGGCATCGAGAATCACGCCCAGTTTCCTGGCAGAGCGAGCCACTGATAGCTGCACTCTCTCCAGATTGGGTAGGTGTGCTTACTCACTTGGATCCTTCCTGCCTAGCCAAAGGACCTCTGTTTTTGAAGGGTTGAGCTTCAGATGACTCTGCTTGAGCCACCTTCACTGTTTCCAGGCAGCTGGCTAATGCTTCTGGGGGAGAATCAGGGTGGCCATCCATCAGGAGGAAGAGCTGGGTGTTATCGACAGTTTTAAAATTTTCTCTCAGAGATAGATGCTGAATATGGGGAAGTACTGAACCATGCAGAAGCCAGGTGGCTTAGCAGAGGGAAAGTCCTAAATCTTTTTTCAGTCTTCATCATGAAATTGATGTCTTAAGTAGAAAGAATGAGGTCAAGAAGCACTTTCTGACTCTGAATGGATTTTTGATTTGGCTTTCTTAATGGATATCACAGAGCATCTGAACACATTGAATCTAAGGTTGCAGGGGAAAGGAAAGCTTGTGTGTGACATGTATACTGAATTTAAAGCTTTTGAAGCAAAACAACATTTTTGTGAAGCAAGTTAGTGAAGGTAACTTTTAAAACGTCTCATGCAGCAATGGACTAAAATTTGAGAAGAATGGGAATTTACAATTCAATGCTGAAAGACACATGAAAGCATTGAACCTATTGCAAAATCAAAGTGTAGGTCAAGGCTTATAGATTAACATTTACATGACATTTTAAGAGTGTCTGTTACAAACCTTGACTTGGCCATCAATGCCTTGGCTAACTGAAAACAGCCACAAAAATCACACTGACTAGGTAAGCATATGTGGCTAAATAAAAGGATTCTACAGTAAAATATTGTTCCCAAATTACATTTTGTTCCAAAATTACATTTCTTCATCTACCTTTTAATGTTTATTTGTGATCTAAATAAGGTGGTTAATAATTTTGTTACCTTTTGGTTTAAGATGTGGCCCTCTTTAGATTCTGGGCATGCTAATGCGGCCCCTATTTGTCAAAAGGTTGTGGACTTCTGCCTTAAACTTTCACTAGACTAAAAAGACGTGTTTGTCGCTGATGTACCACAAGGCTACCGTTTATTTCATGAATAAACAGAACTTAACCCTGTTACACGGGAGCCTGATAACACGGATCAAGACTATTAGCTTTCATAACCGACCGCGTTTTCCTGGTCGACCTCCTCAGCTACACCCAGCCTCTTTCTGGAATTATAAACCCTGTGAAAGGGCTTAAATTGAACGCAAGATGGAGGAGCACGCAGTATACTTGTGGCGCCCCCAGTGAGGAGGCCTCGTTCCCATCCCCTCACGGAAACTCTCGTGAAAACTGCAGCCGTGCACACGCTTTCCTGCCATTGGATAGCATGAACCTCGCCCTCTCATTCCGCGCACTTTCAATGTGCTTTTTTGCGGCGGGCTTTCCTGTGCGAAAGAGGATACATTATTTCGGGTACACAGTGGAAGGGCATCCACCACCCCGCGTGTGCCTCTGCCGAGTCAACGGGCTCGCTCCAGGAACCGATCACCGAGACACACCGCCTCCCGTCCGCCTCCCGACAAACCCGCCGACGGATTTTCTCCGCCCAGGGCGGCTACGTGACCTCCGTCTTCGGCCCGCGGACGCGGTTTCCGCCGGCCTGTTTGCGGCCTTCTCGCTCCGCCTTTTCCGCCCAGAGCCGACCGCGGTGTGGCGGGGACGCAGAGGACCGGCGCCGAGGAGAAAGAGGAAGAGGAAGCGGGCGGGCGGCCGCCTGAGGGGCTTCTCCATGGCGACGGCGCGGGCTTGGGCAGGGCCTTCCTCTTCCTCTTCCCCTGCTCCCCCTCGCCCTCCTCCCCTTCCCTTCGTCGCCGCGCCGCCCGCGGTCCCTTTGGGGGCGGCCGGAATGTGAGCGGAAGGCGGCGGCGGCGGCGCTGCAGGTAAGGCGGCGCGGAGAGAAGGCCCCGAGCGGGGCTCCTTGGCCCGCTGCTTCTCCCCCACCCCGGCCGAGGCGAGGCGAGGAGCGCAGGTGGAAGTGGTCGCCCCCGGCCTGCTGCGCATCCCACGCCTCGGCCCAAAGCTGTTCTCCGAGGGCTCCTCGCCTGCGCTTGCTGCTGGATGGAGAGTGCCCGTGGCGTGCTCGGGCTGCGCAGGGCAGGGCAGGGCAGGGCTGTGTGCCGGGGGGTGGGGCAATACGCATTAGGATGAATTATAAAGGGAAACTTTTCTCGCCCTTCAATGCCCTCTCTAGCGTCTTCGCTCCCATCTTCCACGGTTCATGCCTGTGTATAAGGGTGGACGAATGGGTGTTTTTATCAGCTGCCATGTTGTGCTGGAGCCTGCCTTCCTTGTTCAGTGAACACGTGTGAACTTAGCGGTGGGTGTGACACGTGGTATTGATGGCTGGGTTGGGTTGGAGCATCTTGGCTCCCCACACGGGTGTGAAGCTCACTGGGTGGCGGTGGGGCAGTCCTAGGCGACCTTACAGGGCTGTTGTGTGGATAAAACAGGGAAGGCAGATTCATGTGTTCTTCCTGGGCTCTTTGATAAGATTATAACACGGATGCTTAAAAGACCAACATAATTTGAGAGAGGACTGTTTCTCTAGGCTACTCTAGATTAAGAATGCCGTGTGTGTATGCGGTTAAACTTGGGCTATTCTGGTTCAGGTCCCAAGACACCTCTGCTACTAGTTACTTATTGTTTTTATTTTGAGAGTAGGATAGGATGTTGTACTAAGAGCACAGCCTGACCAAAAGGTTTGTACTGCTGGAGATGCCAAGGATTGAATCTAGGATCTTCTGCATGCAAAGCAGATGCTAAGCCTAAACCCCATCCACAAGAAATTCATGCTTGTTACTTCCTGTTATCCTTATAACAGTCCTGACAATTAGGTTAGGCTGACACTATATGGTTAGATTGAAGCTATTCAGGTTCAGATCCCTAGTCAGCTCTGAAATGCACTGGGGCCAGCCTAACCTAATTTTCAGGGTTTGGACTTAGCATCTGCTTTGTATGCAGATTTTCCTAGGTTCAATCCCTGGCAACTCCAGCTATACAGACCTTTTGTTGAGGCTGTGTTCTAGGTACAACATCCTTCCTACTCTCAAAATAAAAACAATAAACTGCCCAGAGGGAAGGGCGGTATAAAAATATAAATAAATAAATAACCCAGACGAGATAAGATTCTTTATATGTATTTCTTGTTGAACTGTAAGCTGTCGAGAATATCGGGCAACAAGTCAAAATATATATATATATATCATAAATAAATACAATAGTAGCAGTGCTGTCTCCAGTGGTACATATGTTCTGTAGCAATCATGGCCAAGCTCCTCCCTCCCCTTCCTTGCTGGTCTGCTCTTTAATGAAATGATTTTTTAAAGAAATCCACAAACTCTGCTGTTAATAGGTGAATATTGTGTACCTCCTTTGTATCATTTAGCTTTTATTGTTGTTTTAACTTATGTTTTGATGTTAAGTTTAATTCTTTGTATTTATTATTTTATTTTTTATTTGGATTTTTATACTGCCCTTCCATACGGCTCTGGGTGGTTTACATAGAAAAAATAGTTACATAGAACGTTATAACAATCTGTCAAATAACAACATGCATGTCAACCAGAACAGTATTTCAACAGAACATGATGGGGTGTTGTATTTATATTTTATGGCAGCCAGCTTGGTGTAGTGGTTAGGAGTCTGGACTTCTAATGTGGTTGCTCCCCCACATGCAACCAGCTGGACCTTGGCCTCACCACAGCACTGATAAAGCTGTTCTGACTGAGCAGTAATATCAGGGCTTTCTCAGCCTCACCCTCCTCACAGGGTGTCTGTTGTGGGGGGAGGAAAGGGAAGGTGACTGTAAGCTGCTTTGAGCCTCCTTCGGGTAGAGAAATGCAGCATATAAGAACCAACTCTTCTTCTTCATTTCTATTTATCATGCTAGGATGCTATCTGATTTGGTAGAGAGGTTACTCATATATATTGGTGTCAGTTTACCGTGTCTCTGACATTAAGTATAACCCTTGTGTACAAAATTCTCATTCATGTTGGCAGTTCAGTCCTTACAAGAAATTGTTCTCTGTTGCTTATTCACTGTATATTCAGGACATGATATTTCAGCCCTACTTTGCTTCTAATCAAATAAACTTGGCCTATACAAGAATTAGACCTAGGGGCTCACTTTTGTACCTTCCACCTTTGTGGAAAGATATACCATTTGTATAATTAAATGGTATCATCTAGGGTTGGGCTCTTCAATGCCCAAAGTAGCCGTTCTCTCCCGCCGCAGCCAGCTGAGGAAACGTGATATATCGCTTCAGAGCTGAAATTCATTTTAAATTTTCCCTCCTCTTCAGAGAGATGCTCACCTTTTCACACCTCTCTCAAACTTATTCATGACTATTTTAGTTTCCTGGGAGTAAGCTCTATTAATTGTAGTAGGGTTCTCAGTAGAGAGGGTTGCACTTTTACGTCTGGATAGTTGGTAGCCTTTGAAGGTGGAGGCAAATAAGGATCTTCTTCCATAATACCATTTATTAGATCCAGCTATTATTGTGGTTTGTTTGCCATAAACCAGAATCTGAAATTTTTCATTGGTACAGGAGTGCACATACTCCCATCTTATGCCTTGGCGAGATTCTCAAGAACACTTCATGTAGATTTTGAAAGCAAATCTCTTACTCATCTATCCTTCATTATGGACTCATTAAAATAAACATCTGTGCATACAGCAGTATTCTTGCTTTCCATCGTATCATGATTTCACCATGTTCCCCCTCCCCAAAGGAATACTGGAAGCTAGTAGTAGCAGTTCATTATACAGATTTTTATAATAGAGCAGAGTTTTTGTGGTCGTCTATAACTGTCATGTGACACAGTCATAAAGGGCTTTCTATAATGTGCATGAGAAAACAAAAGTTGTTTTGTTAAGATGAATGCAGAAGTTGTATGCTGCTGAAGTACAATGGTTCTATGCAAACGCTGAGCTTGGGGGTATTCATAAAAACAGTGAAAATGTAAATAAATTGTTCTGGTTTGGCTTCTAGTAGTTGTCTTTGAATACTAATTAGAATATGTATTAATTACTACGCTTCTTTGTGTTCCACACTGCTTAAATTTTGTGCTGCTTTTTTGTAGAAGCTGATATAAGGTTATTCTGAACATGTAGTGGGCCAAACTGTCAAATGAACATGGAACACAAACAATGTTTATTGTAAAAACTAGCTTCAAAGTCCGTTCCTAAGAATGGGCCTTGAAAGGGTCCCCTCCCCTGGCCTCTGGCCAGGCAGTTTAGGGTGGCTTTGGACCACAGCTCACAGCCAGATCAAGTGGGGTGGGCGGGGGCTGGCCAGCTCGTTAGCAGGGCCAGGACAGAGCTCCTTAGCAGGGAGTCCGCAGGCTGGGAGGCTCTCGTTAGCAGCACCATGATCCTTTGGCCACAGCCGTCTCCCCTTGCCTGCTGCTAGCTCCCGGCACTGAGGTGTGTCTGAGAGCAAAGAGGCTAGAGTCCAGGGACGGAGGGCGGGAGCTGCAGGGGCAGGGCCACTCAGGGTGCAGCCAGTTTTGCTTTGCTGGCTGCACTGTGATTGGCTCTATTTCAACTTGGACAGCCGGACACGTTCCACCTCCCAGGCTGTTTCACAAATATATAGAGGAACCATAGATAAGGATAATGCTTACTGCTTGGTCAGTCAAAAAAAGTCCTTAGCTACCATGGCTGTTTAGTATTTATTTCACTTGAAACAGTGGGGAGGTGCTGAGGCTTAGTGGTAGAGCATCTGCTCGGCATGCAGAAGGTGCCAGATTCAGTCCCTGACATCTCTGGGTAAAGGATCTGGGCAGTAGGTGGAATGAAAGACTTCCATATGAGATCCTGGAGAG
Organism: Paroedura picta; assembly: GCF_049243985.1. NCBI lineage: Eukaryota > Metazoa > Chordata > Lepidosauria > Squamata > Gekkonidae > Paroedura > Paroedura picta. Next base: position 84,906,378 of record NC_135374.1, on the reverse strand, counting down.
CTGCTGCTAGTTTAAGTAGACAGTACTGACTTTGATGGACCAAGGGTCTAATTCATTATAAAGGCAGTTTCATGTGCTTATTGATTTTCGTATGTTATGAAAAATGTAAGCAAAGTGGTGTCCAATAGGGACGGTCACAATCTGTCAGCTTGCCTATGTTTTGTTTAATGTAGTTATATATTTAAAAATACCCACTATAGTTACCCATTGGCTTGTCTTTTTAACCACTTTAACAAATAGGTAGTCTGAACCTATGTGTGTAGTGCTCATAAATTAATCTGGATGCTGTATAAAAACACAGATGTTGTGTTTTTTTCTCACTAGTCGGTCGTTCCTGAAATCTAGCTGGTAGCTCACCATGCCTTGGGGAAGTGACTTAAAGACATAGCTTTTAAGTAAGACCACTGGGCTTCTGTGGTTGAAAGATGTGCTCCTTAGCAGACTTAGCATTTCAGAGAGGTGTACTACAGGTATCCCAGAGATAAAATGTTGGACCAGGCACTGTCTGAAAGGCAGGATTGTGAGTGGAATGTCCTCCTGGTAGCAGTTATCTTTGTTTTTGTTAAGCTTTCATAGGTTCAATTAAATCCTTTTGCGTGGGGAAGGGAGACCCTTGCCTGGATTTCTTAGATAAATTGGATCTCGATAAATCTTGGAAGCTTAGATAAATTGGATCTCGATAAATCTTGGAAGCTAAGCAGGGTTGGCCTTGGTCAGTATTGGGATGGGAGACCACCAAAGAATACTAGGATCATTAAGCAGAAGCAGGCAAAGGCAAACCACCCCTGGATATCTCTTGTCTTTAAAAGTTGGTTGCAACTTGAGGGCAACAAGGAAGGGGAGGGGAAGGATGGAGATTGCTTAAAAAAAAAGGTTTCTTTAGCTGTTAACTGAAGATTCTGTCTTTTTGTGATGTATGTTTAATGAGAACATTCAGGTCTTCAGTGTTCTTAATGTTACCTTCATGAAGATTTTGTACAGCACTGTTAGTTAATTGACTTATTTTTGAGAACTTTAGGTTCAGAGTATTAGGAGTGTGATGCAGGAATTCACAGTGTCCTTCACAACTGTATGCCAGCTGGTCATGTAAAATCTGATCCTGGTTTGGAAAATTTCTTTACTTGTTGGATTTTACTTGAAAACTGTGATTTGTTGGGAGATCATATTTCAAAGTAACAAGAGATGGAACACTTTATACATGCCTTATCTAACCTTATAGTATACTAATTTAGACCAGAGATATATATCGGCAAGTGCCTCGCACTGATGCTTTGCTGGCTCCAAGCTTCAAAGTGCTGCTAAAACATAAAATTGTGTGCTGTGGTAATATAATAATTAATGATAAAATGAAATATTTAAAGTAGAAGCAGGAATTCCCAGTATTTTTTCAATTCATTTTTCTCCCTCTTTCTCAACGTTAATTTAGTAACATTTCAGCGAGTTGGATATTTTTTAAAAAGCATTGGTGTAAAGCCCATGGAGGGACCCCTGTAATTTTTTTTCTGGCTTCGAGGAACCCCAGAAGTGATGACATGCCCCTTCAGAGAAGTGAGCAGAGAATTAAGATGCGGGAGCCAGACAATTTGATCAATCAATCGTTTACCACTTGTGGTGAAAGAGATGGGACTCACAGAGCAACAGAGGAAGTGGGCTCCAGCAATGTCAGTGGCCATCTGAACTTCTGGGAAAGGCTGCTTAACCCCTGGAGAGCTTTTGCATAACCCAAGGGTTCCCAGAAGCCTGGCCAGGAATCCCTGGTGTAAGGGCTTATAGATGCAGATTCTGTCTTTTGGTTAGCACATCTGAAAAGCTGGTTCTGAAGGTCCTGGGACCTTTGTTGCTAAAAAACTGCATGGCTCACTGAAGTGCACTGAAGAATGAGAACTTTGGAAAATTTCCCATCTTTCTCTTTTGCCATATGCACAGCTAGTACAAGAGCAAGGTAGGGAAACTTCTCACTTGGCATCCTTTCCTTGCTATGCTGTCTGTGAACCTCATAACGTTTTATTGTGCAGGTCCCACAACCTGCAGAATCAGCTGTTCCAGGATATCTGACAGTGCTCGGGAGGGGGAAACAAGAAGAAAGATGTTCATTGGAAGTGTTTTACACTGATGTTAAATAAAATCTGAGCCAGTGTCTAGTTAAACGGTTTAAACCGCAGACACATAAATGGAGTAGGCCAACAAGAATTAAGTAATTCCCCAGTTTCAGATGGCTCTCTGGCATAATAAAGCACGTAAGGATGATAAGTGCTAACAGCATGGACTGCAGACTTTTCAAAACAGGACAGCATGCTGCTATTGCTTAGAGACATGCAAATATTTGATGCTAGATTGAGGGCAAAAGAAGAAGGGGATGACAGAAAATGAGGTGGCTGGATGGAGTCACTGAAGCAGTTGGTGCAAACTTAAATGGACTGCGAGGAATGGTAGAGGACAGGAAGGCCTGGAGGATCATTGTCCATGGGGTCGAGATGGGGCGGACACGATTTCGCACCTAACAGTAACAAAGACTGCTGTATTCTTTATGTGGGAAAAACAAATTGTGCTACGTAAAACTTAAGTAATTTCTGGGAAGTATTTTATTAAGTTGGGAAGAAATGTCTCTTACATTGCTTATTAATAGAAATAGAAACATTGAATGTATACAGTATTTAAATGAAACAGTCATGCTTCAGTGAGGATGTTCTGGGAAGTATTAAAACTTGTTATAGTATTTCCCGAATACAGAATGATTCTGCACTGCATAAATAAGCCTAGTAAATGTTAATGTAGGTTAAGTTGACCTATGTAGATGAGTTTTATCATCATTATAATAATCTTTAAACCGCCCGTGGCGCCACAGGCGCCACGGACTATATAATTCGGTAAGGGGGCTAGAGGTGGGATTAGTCCGTGATGAGGAAGGGTCCGGATTGGACCCTTCCTCACGACAGACAATCGGAGGGACGGCCCCTCCGATTCCCAGTTCCTCCCGCCCTGACGCGGCAAGAGGCGCGACCAGCCCGCCGACGACGACTGAGGTAGGACCTAGCGCCCGCTGCATTCCCCTGCAGCGGGCTTGATTACTAGTAATTATAATAAGACAAAACACTTATACAGTGATGTAAGTGGTAGAACGCTTGTGAGTAAAGTATGATCCTTAAGATTTGTTTTGTTCTAGTAGTTAAAAACAAATAAACCCCTACTAAACAGCAACTAGAGCCTCTTGTGGCGCAGGGTGGTAAGGCAGCAGAAATGCTGTCTGAAGCTCTCTGCCCATGAGGCTGGGAGTTCAGTCCCAGCAGCCGGCTCAAGGTTGACTCAGCCTTCCATCCTTCTGAGGTCAGTAAAATGAGTACCCAGCTTGCTGGGGGGTAAAACGGTAATGACTGGGGAAGGCACTGGCAAACCACCCCATATTGAGTCTGCCATGAAAACGATGGAGGGCGTCACCCCAAGGGTCAGACATGACTCAGTGCTTGCACAGGGGATACCTTTACCTTTAAACAGCAACTAGTAAGTGCTCCCTCCTACCATTTGATTTCCCAGACATCATTGAAAAAAGTTTGAAAGGTTTTTTGCTGGACTAGCATACAGTGGCTTCAGAGACTGCAATCCACACTTGTCCAAAGAAAATCAGTTACGCTACGAATCTTGCTGTTAGACTTGTTGTTAGTAATAGCACAGCTTATGGGCCAGTCAGCTTGGTCAGATATTTATTTATTTATTACATCTGTATACCGCTCTCCCCAACGGCTCAGGGCAGTTCACATAGAATGTAACAGAACAATATATCAAACTCACTGTATAATGAATGAAAGGTAACAATAACAACAACAAACAGAGAAAATAGCATTCAAAATAGTGAACAAATGAACAGGCCCATGGTTGGTGTGACCTTCTTGCATGGGTTCAAGGGAGGGAGGCTCGGGACCCAGTAGATGTTATTTAGTTTTGGTCGACCTCAACCAAATGCCTGGTGGAGCTTATTAATATTAACTTGATAAAGATGTGTCTTCCATTAGTGCCCTTCATGTATGTGCATGTTAATTCAAATAGCTGCATACATTAGCTGTAGTTTTGGTCTGGTTCTGGAATAGGTTATCATTAGAACTGAATAAGGAACAAGTTGTGTGCTACAAAGTCTTCAGTCCTCTTTCCAGAAACAAAATCTTGTACTAAAAGAAACATTTTAGGATCTTACTACATCTGTGGCAACTATATGTGGAACTCTAGCTCCCTAGTTTGAGCAGTTTAGAGCAGGGGTAGTCAACCTGTGGTTTGCTGGCAGGGGCTCATGGGAATTGTAGTTCATGAACATCTGGAGGACTACAGGTTGACTACCCCTGCTTTAGAGTACCTTTCAGTTGGTATAGATTGGTTGGTGTATATTACTTGAAGGCTTGGTAATTTTGGAAGTTCTTTTGCTGAATTATTATCCCTATGAAGTTTGTTCAGAGCTTGTTAGCTTGCAAAAAGTCAAATTAAGAAACCATGCATCTTCCTGATTATGTACATTTTCCTGGATTTTAAGCAGTAACAAATATTATGAAATGCCTGAGTGTTATGCTTATTGTGCTGAAGTTAACATTGCTCTTCTGGAGAAAATTTCTGATAAAATTGATAGCTCAAGGGGAAAACTGGCTTTGGCAGACAGTCCTGTCAGGCATACAATCTGGAAAAAGGCAAATTAGGAAATAATATGAATTGAGATATATGCATGATAAACTGGCCTAAGGTTCAGGTTAACATCCTTTCTTTTTCAGTGTAGTCAGTTTGATTAGTGAAATGGAAGACAAATGGTGTGAAGAGATTTCTAAAAAATGTCACCAAGGTAAGGGAGTTCCTTTAAAAAAAAGAAATAAAAATACTTCTCTCAATTTGAAATCAATGTTTAGGTAAAGAACCCTTGTTCTAGCCTTGATTCAAAGTGTCATTTGTTTTTTAAAAGCTTCTAACTTGTCACTGTCCTCAAGCAAGAGTAACAAATATCAGTAGACTAATTTATGTCAGATATGCAAGTAATCACAACAAAACACAGTTAATGACATTAAAGTCTTGTTGGAATTCTACTTTACAGCTTTTTTTGAAAGCTAGGAGATTTGGGGTGAAATGTGAAGTCTCCAGCAGTCTATTTCATAGTTCCAGGTTTGCTCCCAAACGCAGGCCCTTTATGCACGGGGCTAGATTCCGCGTGCTCGCGCCATCCTGTTGCAGCGGGGCACAATGCCTCTCCATTTCCCGTGAACGCATGGGAGCGGGGCATGCTGTGTTGCCCCGGCGTCGCGCGCGCGCACTTTACACCAGGGCTAGGATGCCTGGACAAGGTAAGTACAGCGGCACGGGCAGGGGAGGTGGGGAGGTCACTGGGGGCGCGGGGGTCGCCCCTGCCAGCTTCTTGCTGCCATGGAGCTCGCAAGGGCGAGCAGTGTCCTTTAAGGGACACCGCAAGTCGAGGCTGGGTAGCTGCCGATTATGCACAGCGCTGGGCTGCCGCAGTCCCGGCTTACCCAGGAAGCTCCGTAAGATCATGTGTTCGCTTAACACGGGTCTTCTGGATCCCAGGGCCGGAGGCGCCTGCACTCGCGGCGGCAGTGTGTGTTCTCAGTGATTTTAACTGAAGCGCTGCTGCTACGAGTGTGGGCCTTATGGTGGTAAGAAGTATAGGGAGCTCACTGGTTTGTCCTTGGAGAGTTACAGGCTTATGCATAGAGAGCTGTAAAAAGTGTAAAGGTTACAACAAGTACCTTGATTTGGACCCTAACACAATCAGTGCAAGATTTTAAGCATTTGCACTTTGTGTTTAAGGTCATTTATCTATGTCAAAAGATGAGTAGCTCAATTTTGAACCAGTTGTAGTTTACAGGTAGTCCTCAAGAGCCATCTTTATAGTAGTCTAGTTTCCAGGTTAATGTGGTATGGATTGTAGTGGGACTGGTGGTTAACTATACAGGTTTGAATGTAAAGCTGTGTGTTTTCTAAAGAAAGCCTTATTTTACAAGTTCTTAGTATAGAACTGTGCTTCTCCCAGCCTTGATAGGATAGTGGTTACAGTGTCACATTAGGACTGAGGGACCCTATTTAAATTTCCACTTTGCCTTGGAAGCTGCTGAGTGACCTTGGCCCTAACTTACCTCACGGGGTAGTTGGGAAGTTAAAATGGAAGAGAGGAGAATGTTGTAAGATGCTTTGGGTAATAATAAAGTAAGTTTGGTATACCCAGAAAATTGGAGTGCTATTTGGAGGGAAACAGAAAGGAGAGAAGAAGAGGCATCTTTCTATTCAACAGAATGTGACCTATATTAGAGAATGAGGAAGGGAAACAAGAAAGAGAAGCAAATTAAAACAGTAACAAAATTAATGGAAACGTGCAACTGCGCGTTTGCGTTGCCGGCGTGCCGGCGGCCGGGCCTGCCTCTTCCCCGAGCTTCTCGCTGTGGTGGGGGGGGAGGTAGGTGCGGCTGCCGGCGGCCCAGTACCGTGGCCTTCTCTGACCAGTACCGGGCTGCGGAGGGGGGGGTTGATGACCCCCGCTTTAGGGCATATGGAGTCATGGTCCTGACCCAGGGCTGTTTTGTGGCCACCAACAGTATGCCAGCCAGATGTTTGTATATTGTCCCAAAGAGAAAAGCAGGAGGGGAGGAAGAAGTGGTTCAGGTGCGAGAGAAAGATCAAGTGCAAGAGAAGAGGCAAAAAGGCATACAGTAGCGGGTTTGTGGTTTGTTCAAGCAAGGTTTGGTGAAGGGGAGGAGAGAGTGCACACTTGAGCTAGGGATGTGGAAGAACCAAGCTGACACAGAAGGTGAAAGAGGATTGAGACATGTCCATACTTTATTTGATTGGATGTGAGAGGGAAGTTCTGACATTCCAGTAGTAGAGGGATGGTCTTGAGGTGAGACTGAATGAATGGTAGAGGCACAGTCAAGGCACATGAAGGTTAAATAATCATGTGGCAGGTTGTGGCATCAACAATAGGCTTTGCAGATATCATAAACTTTTGGGAGGGCAATACTTAACTATGAAATCTTTAACTATGAACTATGAGGCATAGAATCACAGGGGTTAGAAGAACAAGAATAATGTTTTTAAATCAATTGGTCCAATTAAAAAAAACTTACAGAAGTGTGGTGGTTGTGAATCCAACAAGTTGTCTTAACTGGCTCTGACGAACAAGTGTTCCATTTGTCAGAAGTCAACTTGCCACTTCCATAGGGAAATCAGATTTATTTTACACCTTGAGCACAAGTTTACTATCAGAGCAAACACCAATATGTACCAAGACAAACTAGACTGGTTGTCAAAGTAATGGGAACCTGCCCTAATAGGGAGGTAACTAGCTGGAATCAGGAGGGAGGAGTAGGCTAGGTTTATCCCTAGAGCTTCAGGAGATCTGCTGTGGCTTAGCCTGGAAACTACCCCTATATCACCCTTCCACTCATTTTTGCGGTAAGGTAACTTTCTCTTAGGGGATCTGCCTAAATGTCATGTTTTTGTTGTCTTTCATGTCTGTTTACTCCTTGTCATAGGGACTGGCCTGTTTTTCTGATTTAAAGGTTAGAAGGGCACTGCTGACATGTGATGGCATAAATCACATTAGGGGATGAGTAGGAGTATGAATGCGAGATGGTATTGCTGATGCAGCTGGGTCCAGTGGTGGCATCGCTAGGATCTATTTGAGAACAAAGTGGGCATCTTGGTTTGTTGTAAGCATTTATACCAGACTCCATGTTAGTTTATCATTGCGGGTGAGAAGTTGTTTAGGTTAGAAGGCTGTCGGTAAGCAACAATGCCTCCAATGCCTGTGTGAGGGAAATGTCACTATCCAGCACGGGTTGTAACTTCGTTAATAATACATTGGACTGGCTTGAGCTGTATGTGACCACGAGTGGTGTTCTGTTGTCATTTTCTTTGGGCTTATCTTGTATCAAGTTGTCCCTGGGTATCATTCTTTCCAGTCATCTTTCTTACCTCATCAGGAGGATCTTATAATTGCTAAAACACCTGTTGTAAATCCTTCAGGTGAGTATCACCGTCTGAGGAACTGGAACAGATTTTACTATAGCGTCGGGCTTGGCTATAGAGACAATGGGTTGTTTGATGTGGTTGGGGTGTTAGCTGTAGCTATTTACATATGTTTGTCAATCTGTCAGAATCTGGTATAACGTGTCCTTCGTGTATCTCTACTGTGGTATCCAAGAAATGTATTTCTTGCGTAGAGTAATTCATGGTTAGGTTAATGGTGGGGGGGAAGTTGTTGAAAGCCTAGTGAAATCTTTCTAGGGCTTCTTTGCCATGGGTCCAGGCAATGGGTTCAGGTTTTCCTTTTGCACAGTTACAAAGCCTGTCAATGAAGGGAATCCTCCCTTTATGTCACTTCCTTAAAATCAAGCCAACATAAATAGTCTCCTTTATTTGAGTACTATCCCAAACTCGGACTATAATAGCAAGGAGTTTGGCAGGGTAAGACCCAGGTCTAAAGGAGCATATACTCCTTGGGATCTCCTACTAATACTTAGGAAATCAAGTTTATGAGACTGTCATCCCTAACCTATCAACATCAGCCATGGATATCCCCAGGGTTGCAGTCATGCCTCAATCAGCCTTAGCCAAGGGGTTTTATATCTATCCTTTAAAAAAATACAGATAACCAATCTCTCCTGTTGCAAAGTGTATTTTTAGCCAAAACCTAAATGTTGCAACCAACACTAGTGCCTTCAAGGAACAGTGTGCCAATTCTGCCCACAGAGTAACACCTGTAACAGGTGTTTGGATATCTTACGCAAAAACTGCTATTAAAGTTTATTTGCTCTTCAGTGGCCTCCACCAAATCATCTTCTAACAAATTTAGTTAAATTTTAGAGTAACCTCCCATGAACCTATAACATTGCTAAGGGATATCTCTCTCTTGCTAGGAATTATAGGTAAGGCAGCTAGATATCTAGAGCTTCTTAAGTGCATCTCTGTATCTGAATCAGTCCTGAACAGAGTCATCCAGAACAACTGGTTCTTAGGAGAATGTAGGTGCGTATTTAATATTAATAGGGAAGCATTTCAGAGCATGCTGTATGTGCATTGTGGGATGGGGCCATAGCTCAGTAGTAGTGTCTCTGCTTTACACGTAGAAGGTCCTGCCTGGGTTTAGTTGTCAGGGTCTCCAGTTTAAAAGTTTAGGTATTGTCAAGTGATGTGAAATATCTCTACCAGCACCCTGAAAAGCCTGCTGCCAGTCTGAGTAGACAATACTGGTCCTGATGGGCTAATGGCCTGATTCAGCATAAGGCTGCTTCAGGTATTCATACACACAGAAATCAAGATTGTTTTTGTGTAATGAGCCTAAATGTAACCGGCAAATTGTGTTTGTTCAGGTTCCGGTCTAGAGTACACTTGTCTTCAGTACCAGCAGCAGCTTTGTTCCATAATCAACGTGACATTTTGGAATGTCTCAGCAACGGACGAAATGATTCGGAGTAGTGGAAAACATTATTTCTACATTGGTCTGATATTGGCAATGAGCTCCAGCCTTTTCATTGGTGGGAGTTTCATCCTGAAGAAGAAAGGACTCCTTCGACTGGCCAGAAAAGGTTCCATGAGAGCAGGTAAATATTTTGTTTGGCTTGAGTGACTATTTTTTAAGAGAAGCCTGTTGAATTAGGTCCTCATGCAAAGGATCAACTGTCCTTGGAAGAACAGGGCAGGAAAGTTCAAATTTCAGTACAGCAACAAAATTCTAGATTTGTGTTACCCAAATGAAATTTTCTTTTTCAAACTCTACCCATAGCACTTGGTGATAAGCAATTGAATAGATGGCAATCTGAACTGAATAAATTTATTTGGGCATATAAGAAACCAAGGATCGCTACCAGAGTGTTGCAAGATGCCAAAAAGAGAGGGGGACAGGCCATACCAAATTTAAAACTATATGTTAGTTATGCTAGTGGATTGGATAATTAACCCAATGTTCAAAGATTTAGCGTTAGATAAGGCTGGATTGGGATCAAGCTTGCATGAAACTCTGGCCTTCAAGTCAGAAAACAAAAAAAAGAAGAAAATAAAGAACAGCCTATGGTTTGATGGTGCCTTGAAGATTTGGCTAAGATATAAGGGTAGATTATCGACATGCTCCCTAATAAAATCACCAATTGAGGCTTATTTCACCACTCAACAGCAAACAAGGATATCCTGTCTGAAGTATATAGACATCTTAACTAATACAGGCAGACTAAAAGACCCTCAAACTCTGAATGAAGGAGGAATTCCATTGCAATGGATAGAATATAACCAACTGAAGTCGAGACTCAAAATGGAATTTGGAACTTCAAAGGGTGTTAAAATATCCCTAACGGAGTTTGAGCAAATCATTATACAGGAAAAACCCCACTTAAAAAAACAAATTTATAAAATACTCTTGCAATATGAGACTGAAACAGAGTCTATTAAGAACTGCATGATTAAATGGATGATGAACCTCAAAACTCAAATTTCTTTAGAAACTTGGGAAGGGATATGGAATAAGATACCAAAGCTAACTAGGAGTCAGGCTGTGAGGGAGAATTGGTATAAAATGTTTTATCGTTGGTACCTAACACCAAAAGCTTTAGTAAGGATGTCCAATAGGGGTAATAACAAATGTTGGAAGTGTCAGGAGAAGGTGGGATCATTTTTTCACATGTGGTGGAATAGAGTGTATAAGTATTGGTCCAAGGTTCACTTGGAGCTAGAAAAGATGCTAAAAATTAAGTTTGTAATGAAACCTGAGTATTGGTTACTAAGTTTCTTTCCAGACAATCTGCTGGTACAGGCAAGAGTATTATTTTTTTATGCTACAATGGCGGTCAGAATACTGTTGGCTAAAAATTGGAAAGTGAAGATGATACCCACGACAGAACTTTGGCTAGAAAAGCTATCTGACTTTGCTAAATTGGCAAGACTTGACAGTATTAGTCAATAGCCGAGATTGTAGTGTTAGATTCTGTGACATTAGAAAGTACTTTTAATAATAATAAAAAATAATTTTTAACCCACCCTACCCCAAAAACCCAGGGTGGGTAACAACATATATAAAACAATAAAATATCAATAATCTACATATTAAAACATTCTATAATCTGATTTGTTCAAAACTGCCTCTAATTTCCCAGAGGGGCCAATACAGGTGTCGAATATGGTGAAAGCTTGGCTGATGTTTTGGGCAGGCAGATCAGCATTTCAGTGGCATTTGTGGTCTCAACTGTAGACCTGGAAGAAGAGCTCTGTTTTATAGGCCCTAGAGAATTGTCCCAAGTCCCACAAAGTCCTGATCACTCCAGGGAGTGCATTCTACCCATTGGGGCTAGAGCTAGAAAGTGCCTGGCCCTGGTCAAAGCCAGTTTGACATCATTGGGGCCAGAGATCTTGAGCAGGTTCTGTCCATTTGATCCTAAGCTCCTTTGGAAGATGTAAGGGAGGAGGCAGTCCCACATGTATGAAGGTCCCAGACTGTTTAGGGCTTTATAACCAATTCAAAGCAAAATGATCACCCAACCCCAAGGAGAGAGCAAGGAAAAAAGAAAAGTTCCCTGAAAGGGAAAGAAAAACAAAACAAAAAACTTGAAATCCCATAAGGAAATTCATTTGTGGAACAAAACATCAATATGAGTGGCCCATAATCACTGGGTGATGCCAAAGGAAAGTCAGTGTGGGGGGGGGGGGGGAGGTTGGACTAAAAAAGGGACACGAGATATGGCTATGCTTTAGCCCCTTCTGACATCCACCGTATCTCTCGGACCACTAGGGTGGAGTCAGAGGTGAATAACCTACCTCGAATACTAATGCCAGGTCGATTAACGACAAGGCTTCTATTCTGCAAGCTTACTTTGCAGAGCACAGGATTGACCTGTCTTGTGTGACCGAAACCTGGGCCAGGGAGGGTGAAATAGTCACCCTTAAAGAACTGGCCCCTGCTCGGTTTTCCGTTCACCATCAGTCACAGACTGCGGGGCGAGGAGTAGTACTGGCAATCCTAATCCATGAAGATTTATCATCCAAAGCACTTCCTGCACTATTAATTCCAGGAACTGAATGTGTTGGTCTCGGGTGAGGCACAACTGAAAGTATGGCCTAAAGTTCACCTAAAGTTCAGCCCTTCAAAGACAGAGGTCCTGTGGCTGGGCAGGAAGGGTTCATGCGAGTAAGTGCGCCTACTCAACCTGGATGGAGTACAAGTATCAGTAGCTCACTCTGCCAGGAACCTAGGTGTGATTCTTGATACTTCCCTTTCCATGGAGGCACAGGTCAGGAGTAGCACGCCAGGTCAAGCTACTAGCGCCCTACTTGGCTCCAGAACATCTAGCCACAGTGATCCATGCGATGGTCATCTGGACTGGACTTCTGTAACTCATTCTATGTAGGCCTTCCGTTAACCTTAATCCAGAAACTGCAACTGGTCCATAATGCCACAGCTAGGATACTCACAAACACACCATGGTGGTCCCACATCCAGCCTGCCTTTCAACAACTTCACTGGCTCCCAAATGAATTCTGGATCAGGCTTAAAGTTCTGGTAATCACCCTCAAGGCTATATGCAGCCTGTGCCCTGTGTATCTGAGAGACCTCCTCTCTGCCTATACCCCCAAAGAGCATTACGTTCTGCCACCACCAACTGGTTGAGGATCCCTGGCCCCAAGGTAGCACTTTCGGCCTCAACCAGGGCCAGAGCCTTCTCAGTTCTGGCCCCCATCTGGTGGAACAAGCTCCCTGAAGAGATCTGGGCCCTTCTTGAACTCCCACAATTCTGAAGGGCTTGTAAAAGGGAGCTCCCCCATCAGGCATTCTGTTGCTTCGGTATCAAGTTGCTTTCAGTAAGTACCCATATTTCTCTTTTAAAAGTGAGCATAATTCTTGAGGGAATATTTACTGTAGCAATTTTCTTGTTCTCTCGAAAAATACAGGTCAAGGTGGCCATGCATACCTTAAGGAATGGCTGTGGTGGGCTGGACTGCTGTCTAGTAAGTATCTCTAGAGCCTAAACCAGCTGTTGTTTTCCTCATAAACGCAGTGTGTTAGATCCAATGAAGTGCCAGCAGAAGACTCTTGCTGATGCCAGTCTTTCCTGCAGCAGCCAAGAGCTTAAAACATTGATGCTAGAGGCTGCAGAAGTCATGTGGACCAGGAAGGGGGGGAACTGAAGGAAAGCTGGGTGTAATAACCCTGCTCCTACACCAGTGGAAGGGTGGTAGAAGAGGAAGATTAGGGCAGTTTGGCCTGGTTCCATCTCATCACTGCTCCCCCCTCAAGCTGTGTTTTGTCCATGGAGGTTCTGCAGCCTCTATCACCAGCTTTCCAGAGGTTTCAGGATGGCTAGGAAGGGGTAGGAAAGATCTACATCCATGATTTAACCTTGTGGTCACCCTTTGTTGGATCGAAAATGGTATAACTAAGAATTATCAATGGGAAGCGCATTACAAGTAGAACCATTATGAAAAAAAGAACCAACCCTACACAAGGCTTAAGAATAAATGGCTTACATGCTGGAAAGGATGAAAAGATAGAGCATTTGAATCAGGATTTGTCCCCTCATTTGGCTGTCTGAAGTGTGAATTTCATTCCAACTATTAAGAAAAAAAGTGATTGATTTGTTTCTTTATACTATTAACTTTTGCACCAATATCCAGAAAATTACATGAGATAACTGAGAAAATGCTTCTATCATAACAAACCTGTTTTCTATCTACAGCGGTTAATGATCAAAGATTAAAAAGTTGTGAGGAACCTCTAACAGAGTGGCCTGGAGTGAGCAGATTAGATTTGCTTCTTAGTGAAAGCTATGACTGTATATCTTCTGGTGTCAGCTACAGGAACTCTTGGTCAGCTCATTTCCTTCTGTCTAATTTGTCTTTTTGCTTTTTAACTTGTAGTGGGAGCTGGAGAAGTTGCAAACTTTGCTGCCTATGCATTTGCACCAGCTACGCTGGTGACTCCATTAGGAGCACTCAGTGTTCTTGTAAGGTAAGAAATGTGGTTGAAGCTGAAAGACAGGTAGAACTGCTGTTAGGGGGAACAAACTAGTTTATTTTTAAAAGCATGAATAAAATAGTTATATTGCTAATTGTGACTTGTAGTAGCTTCCCTTTTGAAGAGATCTGTTTTGAATTTTAAATATAATAAATGAAGTACCTGCCCTGACCTAACTCTACTGTGAGAAATCATCATCAAACTTCAAATAATGTGAGACTTGTAATGTGTATTTTTATCTGTTTCAGTGCCATACTTTCCTCATACTTTTTAAATGAGAAACTTAATCTACATGGAAAAATTGGATGTTTGCTAAGTATTACAGGTTCCACTGTGATGGTTATTCATGCACCCCAAGAAGAGGAAATAGAAACCTTGAATGAAATATCCCAAAAGCTAGGTGATCCAGGTGAGAATGTTCATATCCTCTCGAATGTTGTTGTCCAGCTTGGGTATGCTTCTGCATAGAATGGCCTTGAAATACAGTAATGCTGTGTTAATGAATATACTAGAACTAAAACATGAACCTGTTCATTGTTCACTGATGGGAGGTTCTTGTATTTTGTCTTGGATGGGGAAAGTAGTGTGAATAATTTTAAGTAGGTTTCAAAGTAGCTTTAGAAGTAGGTCCCCGTTTAAAATGCTTGGAAACCGCTGATCAAAAGAATAGGAAGCAACAAGGATTGATGAATCCATAGGCATCTTGATGTAGTCTGAGGTGTTTATTCTAAAAACCTTAAGATGGCTGAGCTTTTTCACCCATATTTCTTGTTCCTGTCTTTGAGATCATCCAATACCACAATAAATATTATGGTAGCACTCTAGCAGTAAAGGTGCTTAATCTTGTTTTTAGTTTTAAAAAGTCAACTGCTAATAAATTTTATCGCCTTTATGTTACAGGTTTTATGGTCTTTGCAACTCTCATAGTCATTGTATCCTTGATCCTGATCTTTGTGGTGGGACCGCGGCATGGTCAAAGCAACATTCTTGTGTACATAACAATCTGCTCAGTCATTGGAGCTTTGTCTGTTTCCTGTGTCAAAGGCTTGGGCATTGCGATAAAAGAACTTTTTGCTGGAAAACCTGTGCTGAAACATCCTTTGGCCTGGATTCTGCTGCTAAGCCTCATTGTCTGCGTTAGCACACAAATCAACTATTTAAATCGGGCCCTGGATATATTCAACACTTCTATTGTGACACCAATCTATTATGTATTCTTCACAACATCTGTTTTAACTTGTTCTGCTATTCTATTTAAGGAGTGGCAACACATGGCTGCTGATGACATTATTGGCACGTTTAGTGGCTTTCTCACTATAATAGTGGGGATATTTTTATTGCATGCTTTTAAGGATGTCAACTTCACTCTAGCAAATTTGCCCGTCTCCCTACATAAAAATGACAGAGGAATGAACGGTTCTCTACCAACCCCATATGAACGCTTTAATCACGATGAAGAGACTGCAACTCATGGAGGTGATTCTCAGTCCATGGAAGGAATGTCCTCTAGGAGAAATGGAAACCTGACATCTTAAGAAAAAATCTGTAACTGTGCTTCATTGTGAAAAGTCAATTTTAAGCTCTTGTCATAAAAAAAATGTATTTCAACAGTGTACAGACAATTATTCCTTCTTTCAGTTTGATTAGCTTGGACCAAGCAGAGTGGTGAATTTTTATTTTATTGTCATTTAGAAAAATTAAACCTCAGGACATGTTTTAAGTTCCATGTACATATTCAATTTTGGTTTAAGACCTATTGCACTAATGGCAGTTTTAATTAACAGAATGCCTTATTTCTGCATTGGTGACTGACCAAAACAGGCATTCTTCCTCTCACCCCCAGCTGTAGAAATGGTCTTGTTTTCAGGAGTTTCAGATGCAAACAAGTGAGCGTGATTATGTGATGGATGAGCCTACTGTTTTGTTCCTCACAAATAACGCAAAGTTAAAATACTAAGGGTGGAAGGATTTCTTTTAATAACTTGGGAGTCCTGAAACATGTTGGCTTCTTGTGTTTCTGAATACTGAGTCTTCCTTCACAGCAGGCCTGAAGGCAAAGGGTATGTATGGAATACTGAGCAAGAGCCACAATTAGCAGTGAGTGGGGGATATTCCACCAATAGGAAAAAGGCAGTCCAATTTCATCAGGGGTTGCTGGGCACATCCCTCAGACCATGGGGCATGCCGGTTAACTGGTGAGCAAATTCCCTTTCATGTAGTATGATGATGATGTCGTCTCATCCATCAATTGTGCTTACTCACTTTCTGTAATCTGCCTTGAATCCAAGTGAGAAGGGTGGACTATAAATAATGTAAATAAATATTTGACTATTTAAGCATTAATGAGTAAGACGAGCAACCACCGTTGTTTTTTATATGGTTTAATTTGAAATTGTTTTGTAATTATACTGCTCAATGCTGGTATCACAAAGGTAAAATTATAAATATTTCCGAAGCTTGGCATTAGAACAAGGTTCTGCAATGGTTACATGCAATCATTTTGAAAGAATGAAGAAGCAAAATCTGTAAAAAGGTTTAATTCTAGTGCTTAAGAATATTTCAAACCAAAATGTCCTCTACTAGCCGTTCCAGGGGTAATTAATGAGACTGTTTTTTCTATTGCCAGTGTAAGGACTAAAGGATATCACCATTTAATACTAGAAACTAAAAAGAAGCCTTTGAATACTTGAACAGATTCTACAAAATCTGGAACTCTAATATGAATCATTAAAATAAACTACTAGTGGCTTCCATTTTATGGATGTTTTTCAAAAAATCTCTCAACCTGATTATATGTGGATATTACAGACAGTCTAGAAGTGTTCCCATAATTAAAGATACTTGTGGAATTGCAAAAGACGTTTTTCTAAAGGCTAACTAAGCAGATTAATGTTTTTCTTACACAAGAAAATTACAATACACATAAAAGTTAATTTTACATTATTGCTAGTAGACAAGTAAAGTTAGATACAATAACACCAACTAATTTTAACATTATAAACAGCTGAACATATGCAAAGAGGGCTTAGAGACTTAAAATGGGTGCATTGCAAAACCTTTTATCAAAAGTATGTAAAAGTAGTCTAAAAATCTATGTATTTGTATATTATCCCAGCCAGAAATGAGACCCAACACTTCATTTCAGAAGGGTTCAGAAAAGTACAGTGACTTCTGGAACATTCTCCCTGAACCATCAAATCTAGCAATACGACTGTGGTGCTTCAGCACTGCTGCTAAAAAATACCAATAGGATCTTTCTAGTTGCTGGCCAAGGATTGGTGAATGGGTGGCTGGAAACAGCGGACGTGCTCTACTGGCGTGCCTTCTCCATCTCCAGACTTCAAATATTTGTCCAATATAGTAATGATCTCATCATTCAAGATCTGGAATTTTCGGATTCTTTCAACCATTTTCTTCAAAGGCTGCCAACAACAACAAAAGGCATTGTGAGGCAGAAAATCAGACTGCATTGGAAAGGGAAGGTAGGTGGTGTTTGGTTCCTATAAAAACTAGCATCACTAACTGCAACAGGCCTCTTTGTTAACGTACCACATTCTTTATGACCTCATCTTTGCCATCATGTTTCTGTACTTTCAGTAAGTGGTAGCAGAAATCCAGCACATCAAATCGACGCTGCTGCCCCAGGAGGACTATAATCATACAGCCAGCCCAATGCAGCCCATCTCCAAAACACTGCCTGGGAAATAAAATGCAAAACGCAACATTTAACATGCCAAGTCAACATGAAGACACTATCCTAAAAAGTCCTGAAAGCTGCTTTTGAGGGAGACCTTATTAAATTTTTAGCTTGTTTATTCCAAGGTCGTTTACAATATTAAATTAGATAAGAACTGCTTGGACATTTTATTACCTTACAATAACTCTCAATCCACCACACAACAACAAAAAAAGGAAAACCCTACATAACAAAGCCCAGCTAAAGAGAAATCCAATTTAGCGCTTCAGAGATTCAGGAAGAAGTATTTATTGCCCTGGTACCCATCAGAGTTGGCACCAAAATCCCTAACGAGGTGCCACCAAAGAGAAGGCCTTTCCAGTAGTCACTGATGAGAGGCTTCTGAAGCAGAGCCTTTGCTAACAATCACAGTGAGTGATCAACCAGATAAGCAACTAGAAAGCTTTTCTGTTTTGCAACAGGGAGACTGGATGGGGGCTAGGGAAACAGAATGCCATTCTGTATGCTTTGGCAATAACACCTCCTGAAAACAACAATAATATATTTTTATAGCTTGCCTTTTCTGGTTGGCTGAGGGCAGGTAACAACAGGTATGTACATGCAATAAAGTTATATTGGTATTAACTTCCTGGCCTCAACTGTAGGCCTGTTGGAAGAGCTCTGTCTTGCAGGACCCCAGAAACTGTCTCAGAGGGCCCTGGTCTCATCAGGGAGAGTGTTCCACCAAGTTGGGGCCAGGACTGAAAAAGTTCTGGCTCTGGTGGGGCCAGTTTTCTTTTGGGCCAGGGGTCCTGAGCAAGTGTTGGTCACTGGATCTTTTTGCTCTTTGGGGGGGGTATAATGAAAGAGAACATCAAACCCAGGACTGTTTGAAAGTCACTGGCAAGCTTCCTCAAAACAGGTTTACAAAATTATTCACAGGACTAATATAGATTAGGACTTGTGAGTTTTGCAGATTCCCTTTTCTTTCCCAGAAGCAACTGTTCTATTTCTCTCTGCCTCTCATGGGATACATCTGAACAGACAACAAAGGGTATCCTGTCTAGAGCTAGAAAATCCTTGACCAAAGGAGACTTCTTCTATATGTAACTCTTCTGTTGAAAGAAAGGCCACTCCTCAGGCAGGCAGAAGGCTTTAGACTTTACTCAGGGAGTGGTAAGATCCAGGCCAATATTGTTATCTTGAAAGTGTCCACCTATCTAGCAATTCAAATACAAATAGATTCAGAAACTTCACGCATGCTTGGATACATACTCCACAGTAAATTCATGTGTACCAACAGGAATACAGTACACAAACTGCATTGCACTCCACAGCCGGTGAAATTCTACACATTCATCCACGTGCATCACACCATTGCTGGGAAGAGGGCCACGCCAGATTGGGTCATCGAGAAAGCTCCGAATCCTAGTTAAAATGACTTCAAACATGGATAGCCCACAGCAGAGACGCTCCTTGGTCAGCAAATCTCCTTCTCTTGCTATGGCAATTTGCTATGGTTGGAACCAAAGGGAACAGCATTGTAAGACAGACAATAAATTAGCAGACAAATTGAACTACACGGACAGAAATTTCCTGCTTCCCTCACTCTGCTTCTGCATCTATATACTGAAGCCAATTAACCCCACTATAACAAATAAATGACAGACACTGAAAACTAGGGGCTTAGCAACCCTACTGAAAGCTATCTAAGCTCGCTCTTGTGCACAGATAATGGAATCCGGAAAAAGGGCCATTTCCTTCTGGAAGCTATATTTTAGCATAGTTCAGCATAGAAGTGGCTGCTTAGTTTGCAACCAGCTCTGAGTTCTGCCCAGTGAATTATAAAAGAACAAATGGCTTTTGTTAAAGGTTATGAAGGACGTCAGCTGGTTCCCTGAAATTTGAACTGCAATTCCCCTGGGTGAAAACCCTACGCTCTGGAAATTGTGTTCCTAAATGTCATCCTAGCACTGCCTTTAACCAATTAGCTATGGGTGTCTAAAAGCTGCTCCATTCAGCTCATTATATACCAGTGGGACCTAGGATGTCAGGGGCACATGTGGAATTATTGCAGCATACACATTTACTCCAAAAAAGGCAAAGGCTGTACCTGAGGTGTTCCTAGTCTTTCTATAAGTGGAACAAGGTGGAGTGGAGCGTACTTTGATTCCAGTCTCTTCATTTTAGCTTCAAGTCTTTCACCCTCTGGGGAGGAGACAAAACAATTCTTTAGAAAGGAAACTAGTCGCTTGCATGTTTGTTTTCTGAACTGCTTGTTACTGAAGGCAAGACATGTGCAAGTGGGAGGTACTTATTCCACTCTTTAAATAAAGCTATTATGCTCAAATCTACTTTTGCTCCTACACACATTTAAATCAATTAAGTTAATCCTTATCACACACAAAATGCCAGAGTCAAGTGATAGGAATGTTAATATATAAGCCAAATACCATTCCCCTCCCTCCACCGGAAAAGTGAATAGCAAAACTTATAGGGGGGGGAGAGGCATTTTGGTTGATTGACGATTTGTGACAAGACACTGTTCTGTGGCAAGTGGGTGAACTCTACAGGCAGCGATCCTACTCAGTTCCTTTGTTATTAATATTTCAGTGCAGGCATGTTCTTCCGTGGGTGGGGAGGGCGGGCTCAGTGTGAGGTAGTGATTAGTGTCAGACTAGGATCTGGGAGATCCAGGTTCGAATATCTATTCCGACATAGAACCTTGCTGGATGACCATAGGCTAATCTCACACACTCAGCCTAATGTACCTTGCAGGGCTGTTGCAAAGACAAAACGAAGCAAAGAAGAGTTGGTTTTGTACCCCACTTTAGCATAAGTTCCTCTCCCCACAGCAGCAGGAACCCTGTTAGGTAGGTGAGGCTGAGAGAGCTCTGAGAGAACTGTGACCGATTCAAGGTCACCCAGCTGGCTTCAAGTGGAGGAGTGGAGAAACAAAACCGGTTCTCCAGATTAGAGTCCACCGCTCTTAACCATTACACCAAGAAGGACAATCTAAGCGCGTTCAGGTTCCCACTGAGGGAAAAGGGTAGGTTATTAAAAACTGGTTTTTAATGTTTTAATGCTTTAACTTTTGTTTGTGTTTAAATGTTGCGAGCTTCCCTAAGCCTAGGGGAAGGGTGGCATAGAAATCTAAAAATAAATGAAGGAAATAAACTTGATTTTTCACAGCAGATGCAAGAAAATGTAACAATTTGCTTCTGGCAAGGAGAGGCAACAGAAGGGCAGTGAATCAACCAGTGAGGGAAACAAAAACCATCAGGAGTCACACTGAGGGCTCTTCTCACAGAGGTGCCAAGCATTCCCAGCACAGTGCTGACAGCAGGCTAACTAGCTGCAGTGGTTTCATTGTGGACCCTCCACTTCCCCAGGCTGCAAGGGGCATGACGGAGTCACATGTTGCACAAGCTCCCAAACCAAAGGCAGCATATCCCAGCCACCGACCGTATTGCCAGGTTCCATTTCCACAGTGCCGGGCAAAGAGCAGATCCAGGGTGCTCACTGGCTGGTGGGCGACAGCACAGGCATTAGAGCAGTAAAATGATGAGCCCATACCTTTGACATGAACTCTTGGTAAAATGTTCTGGAATGGAGCTGCATGCAACAGATCGCACACTTCCTCTAGCGACTGCAACAAAGAGGACAAGATGTACTTCACACAGCAGCATATGAGCCCAGAAACAGTGATACGGCATTAAGCACGTGTCAGATTGTCCCAGCCTCTCGTTTAAACATCAGTTTGGTAGCACGAGGCTGTGCTGGACTGACAGACCGAGAGCGTTTCGTCACCCCCTCTAATTAGGTGGCTGGTTGTACAGGCAAAATTATTACAACCATGACCATATTTATTGAAATGCCTAATGCAACTGACTAACTGTTCAAGTGGCAGACATGACCCAAGCAATGAGTCATGCTTTTATTTTTATCAGCATTATCCCCATAATAATTCATTGTCGCCTCAAGGACAGCTCCACAAGGGAAGCAAGTCAAGGAAAATAACCTTTAAAACAGACTTCAGAACAGGTAATTCAGACAGTAATTTGTATGTTCCAAGTGCAAAATATGTTCTGGCAAAAGAAAAGGATCAGACCTTAAATCTGAGCCAGGCAGTTTCCAGGGCCCGTGCTCAGCAGAGGAACATCTGTGGGTTCTTGGTAGAGGTTTTCTTCACCTCTAAGCTAGTGTCAACATGATTTGCCTAGACAGCCAAATAAGAAATGCCTATTTGACAGACAGGATTGATACTAAGCATTTCTAATGACTATCTGCAATCTGTGTACACACACACATCAGTTCTTGCTGCTCTGGGTCAGATCCCAACTTCTACAGGTGAGAACAGTTTGCAGAAGTATATCGTTCCCAACATTCCCTCACACCAGGAGCCCATGCCAGCCCTAAAACAGAGATGCCCATCGTTGCATCCTCGAGGGAGGAGCAGATCTGGCCCAATACCCCCTTCCTTACTGCAGTTCTTCATCCCACATGATACACTGATCAGAAGCCCCCATTTACCTTCACCAGAGATTTCAGAGGCTGCTAGGGGAAGGAAAGAGGGAAAGAGGGAAGGAAATCTGCTTCTGCCATTTTGTTTTAAAAACCTTTGCTCATAAAGAGTGCACAGATTCTCACAGCACAGACATATCAATGGCAGCTGCTGAAAATATTTAGCTCCGCACCACCTCTACATCTCCTCCCTACAAGGAGATAACTGGCCAAGGCCAAGTGCATGGTGTTTTTTTTTTTAAATACAAACTCTAATTTCATCAAGGAAGTCATATGACTGACACATTATTTTTGAAACACTGGTATATTAAATTATGAATTTAAAAGAATTTGGGGCCTGCTGACCCCAATAATACGATGAGGACTTCCACCCAATATCTTTGAAGTTGGACTGAACATCTTTCTACAACAATGAGGTTATCCTAGTGATATCCATGGTAGCCAGTTATTTGGGTGTAGCAACTGTTTTTAGCACCTTCTCCCCCCTCCCCCTAAATTTAAACAAAGTGAGAGAAGTACATGCCTTAGTCAAAATAAATATGCTAAATCAAATCACATTCTGTTTAGGACATCAGAAAATACAGCATTAGCAAAGGATCTTTAAGAACTTTGCTGATTCCTTATGAAAAGCAAAAAAGGTCCTTTCCTTAAACAGACACCAGAGGGCACTGGAAACATGTACATTTTCTCCAAAGAAATAAAAGCCCAAGTATCTCTTATTTTGAGTCTGAAGTCCTGTAATGACAAATGGCTAGAACACAAGGTACCCAGACACTATTCTTGAAAACATTATTTTCTAAGAAACCATTAAATGCACCTGTAGAGTTCAGACCTCATATCTATACTTGAATCTGGACTGCCTCAAAATGTTCAAGATCTGCAAGGAGTACATTAATTCAAGTCAAAATCTGATTCCAAAGGCACTCAAATCTTAAAGGTTCCTTTGGACTCGATTTTTTTCCTGCTACAACATGGCTACCCACCTGAATTAATTCAAATCATCACCTACCAGACTCTGCTCAATGAGGAGGCAGAAGAGAATAGCATTTCCCACTTCCCGCAAATTTTGGAAACACACAGTTTTCAGTTCTGCATACTCAACGATATCCTTCAACTGATGATGAAAGAATTCCAGAATCCCTGAGAAATTTAGAGAATGAGATAGATTGTGGAAAGCTGAATAATAACCAAAGTCTTACATTTCCATGGGTGAAGAAGCAATGTAAATAATACACAGGAATGGATCTGAAATACGCAACCCAAATCATATCATATCCAGTAAGCAGATTTGCATTAACTTCACATAATTTACAGCGCAATCCTGGGTGGGTGGGGGCAAAGGCACTTAGGAAGTTGATTTTGCGTTGGTGTATGTCTGAGATAAGCCTGCATAAGGGCCAGTTTACAATGGTGCAAGTCCCAGACCACACTGACCACCTGTTGGCATAACTGAGGTCCCTGTACCTATGAGCAGTTTTGGGGTCATGGCCAAAGGCAGTTGGCTCCCTGAACCCTCTCAGCCTGGAAATGCCCACTGCCAGAAGTGGAAAGTTAGCAACAAAAAAAAAAAATGGCATGGCCCTTAGGGACCAACAGAACTGAATACAAAGTTGTCCCCCTGCTACAACAAAATCACCAATTAAGCTTGGAGTCCCTTCCCTAGGACAGCCAAGCACCCACTCACACACACACACACCTTACAAAAACATCAGTCAGGAGATCTTAGAACTCACAGAATCAGAGTCCAACCCCCTGCTCAATGCAGGATCAGCCTAAAGCATCCAGGATAAGTATCTGGACAGCCACTGCTTGAACTGCCTGTAAAGGGGAGTTCGCCACCTCCTCACGCAGTCGATTCCACTGCTGAACTTCTCTGTGAAATTTCCCCTCCAATATCTAGCCAATATTGTTGTACACATAGTTTAAGCCCATTTCTGCAGATCCTATCCTCTGTTGACAACAGAAACCACACCCTGCCCTCTAAAGTGACAACCTTTCAAATACTTAAAGACAGCAATCATGTCCCCTCTCAACCTCCTCCTCTTCAGGCTGAATATTTCCAAAGCCTTTCCTCACAGGGCTAGGTCCCCAGGCCTAGGATCATTCTTGTCGCTCTCCTCTGAACTCAATAGTTAGGGAGCTCCTTGCTGAACAGACTTAGAGCAAGCAGTGAGGCACTTTGGTGGAGGGAAAAGCACAGAGGACACTTAGGACTATAGAGCGAGCACTTTGTGCTAACACCCCAGGAAGGGAGACAAGTCCATACTCTGTGACTGAGCTCTCCAATTTCGGAACCTGAACAGACACTCAATCTTTGGAGGCTTGGCCAAAGGGACAACCACACACTGACACAAGCATTCCAAATTTGCTCCCCCATTCCCCTCGCATAAGGCTGGGTGCCACAATAAGACTTCCTGCACTCAAGCATTTGATTTGGGCGGCTGTGGATGGTTGCACAAGTCTCACTGGTCACAGTCCTCTGCCAAACACAGCAGAGGCCCAGTGACACCTCCAACTCTGACCTAACAACAGGTTTCCTTCTTTACCTCTCAGGCTGCCGTGTGAAGGAGGGAGGGAGCAGAGAGCAGCCTGGGTGAAGGACACAGCGTGGTACTGGTTAAAGCACCGGACTAAATCTGGGAGACCTAGATTCCATTCCCCACTCGTATCATAGGGAATGCTCTAGCCCTGCTGTAATTACACAGAAGTCAGCTGCCACAATGCAGGTGCGGCACAGGATTGTTTTCTCGTTTTGAAGACATTGCAAGTGGATCAAATCAGCTTTTCTGCTACTGAAAATACTTCATTCAAATACAAGACTAGGTTTCTCCCAACAATGCCCTCGAGGGAGGGTGGTCCTAATTCACACGCGTTACAGTTACGTCTAATAATGATTAGTATATAATTATTGGGGGAGGCAGATGTCATCTTACATTCAGAATTGTCTTCCTGGGTGGAAGGGGGTGTGGATCTCTCTTAACCACACAGGGAGGCCATGTGCTGTGGATCATGGGGCATGAATGGACTAAAGCCACGTGGGATGTGAGTGATATTAAGAATGAGAAACTTGAGTCAATCCAGTGAATCCAATTACATAAGGATTTTTCAACCAAATTGAAATCATATTTTTAGACGGCTTAAGCATCTGATGTAGGTGGGCTAGCAACATAAGGAATTTTCACTTTCCTCTGTATTAAAACAGTCAAGCTAAATCTGCCCTAATGTTAGAGTCAGAATCTAAGGGAATTAACAGATAGATAAAAAGGTATCATAGAAAGTGGCTGAACTACAGAAGCCGGACTATGATCATCAGGACCTCAAAGGTGACTATTTAGACCATCCGGAATGACAAATAAAAGTAGAATTATATTAAAACTAGTATTAAAACCCATTTTAAAAATGGGCTTTGAAAGGGGCAGCAGACAGGAGGGTGTGGCTCCCTTTGGCCCGCAAAGTGGGCTAAAGGGAGTGGAAAGGCCCCCCCCCCAGCCGGCAGCTACCCGGCTTTGCGGCCAGCAGGGAAGCTGCAAACTCCCCCCCAGCAGGAGTGTACCTGCAGGCTGCAAAGGCCTGTCGCTGACTCTCTCCTCGTGGGTGACAATGGAGGCCGCAGCCACAAGGCTTCTAGCAGGCAAGGAGGGAGGGTGGGGGCTGGAGGGGGAGGGCCAATCAGAGTGGACCTGGACGGACAGGGCCCCGGACAGTCTCCTCCCAGGAAGCTGTTTCCCAAATATAAAGGTAAAGGTAAAGGTATCCCCTGTGCAAGCACCGGGTCATGCCTGACCCTTGGGGTGACGCCCTCTAGCGTTTTCATGGCAGACTCAATACGGGGTGGTTTGCCAGTGCCTTCCCCAGTCATTACTGTTTACCCCCCAGCAAGCTGGATACTCATTTTACCCACCTTGGAAGGATGGAAGGCTGAGTCGACCTTGAGCCGGCTGCTGGGATTGAACTCCCAGCCTCATGGGCAGACAGCTTCAGACAGCATTTCTGCTGCCTTACTACCCTGCGCCACAAGAGGCTCTTTCCCAAATATAAGGGAGCAAAATTGTGTTAAGGATTATGTTTAGCATCTCTATATTCTGAAACAGATTTAAATAGGTTAAGAGAAAGTTGGGATTAAAAAGGCAAAAGTAGCGTGTGGATACTTGCCTCTACACAAAAATGGTGATGATTTCTTTATAAAAAAGGCGCTCACTTCCATTTAATTTCCCCCCATTATTTTTACAAAAAGAAATGTGACTTTGCCTAAAAATGTCCCCTCGTGTTTTTTGAGTGGGCCGACAGGTGATCACCTCACATTTTTAACAAAGGCTAATGAGGCAATTCATCAGCTCCACAAGAGAACCATGGGAACTACCATTTACTGCGTCTTTGACCCAAGTTCAGCCTTGGTAACAAGAGTCAAGAACTTGGTATGATGCAAAAAGCAACCTAATTTAAGTGAAAATGAGGTCTGATGAGGTTGAGTAATACTGGGAGGGAAGGGGAGAAGAATAAAAGATATTTGAGTGCTGGGAACAAGCACTGTGATTCATTTGTGTTAACAAGAATTGCGGAGGTTGTGCTCAGGGTAAAGAACAAGCCTAAGTCACAGTCAAACAACAAGCGCTCATCAGAAATTATTCTTATGAAGTGGCACAGAAAGCAGCTCCTCTGCCGGGGTCATTTGTGCTAAAAAGCTAAGCAACCAACCTACACAGCTATTCAATAGAATAAATTTACTACACAATTATCATCATAATCCCAGAAGCCAAAGACAATAACTTCGTATCCAGCATGATTTTGGGCTACTGCAGTATAGAAAAAGCTTTGTTATCCAGCACTTGCAGTTTCCCAGTTAATCAAATTTGCCAGACACTCAAGCTTATTGCTCTGCCCTGCCCTCCTCCCAGAGGAATCTACAGCAGCCAAACACCATGCCCTTGGGAACACTGTGGGAAAGCACCCCACCTGTCCTCTCCCCCAACTCCACAGAGAGGTCACTCAAGCGGCATAGGAACCCTCCGGCAGGGCCAGCCTAGACAGTGAGAGGCAGGCTGAGGGAGAAGGAGGCACTTGTTGGCTGGCAGTGTGTGCTGTCAAAAGGCCAACGATGGTTGGAAGCATCACATTTTTCAGCCAGAGAGAGGTTGGGTGGGACACACCCATGCCCCTATTCCGCACAGGTATAGTGGGGGAGAGGAACTTGCCATCTGAGTAATGCCAGTTAACTAAGTGCTCTGGAGCAGGGGTAGTCAACCTGTGGTCCTCCAGGTGTCCATGGACTACAATTCCCATGAGTCCCTGCCAGCAAACGTTGGCAGGGGCTCATGGGAATTGTGGTCCATGGACATCTGGAGGACCACAGGTTGACTACCCCTGCTCTGGAGAATCAAGTGCCCGACTAACAAATGTCTATACAGGACTGGGCTTTCCCCACTTCTTCTGAAGACAAGCAATAAGAAATGTTTATAAACAATCTTTACAGGTGGCTCCTTGTGTGTAAAGTCAGCCGACAAGGGAGGTGGAGAAGGGTGGGCACATGAAACACAGATCTAAGGGGGTGAAAGGAAAATAAAAAGATGAGCTGAGGACTCAAGAAGAAACAGGGGAACGAAAGTCCTCATACCATCGCAGGAGACAGAAACAGCTATGATCCCACAAGCAGGCATTTGGGAGCATACAGGGGGCCGAGGAACTGCAAGCCGCAGAAAGTGTAGGAAGACTACAAAAGACTGATCTATGTGAAAGAGAGAGAGGTGGAAGGATGTGCTTCTTTCAGTTTGGTAGTCTAATCTTTGGCCTACATAGGTCTAATTTACTGCAGCGCTGCCTGGACAATTCTGTACTTTGTACACCTTAATTTACAGCATGCCCATAAAACAGGCTTGGAGGAAATATGAAAATGAAAAGTCCCAATGTACTACAACAGCAATGTAAAAACAAAATTACTTACAGTGGTATTTGCAAAAATAAGCTGTTTATAAAGTAGTACACTAAATCCTAGAAACAAAAAATGTTTAATGCTGTAACATCCATTAAAAGAAACTTACCTGGGGAACCATACTCATGTCTGGGCAACCTACAAATTTTTGGCATCACTTCCATTAAGGTCTTCACATACTGGAGAATTGTGCCTTGCAGCTGGGAGAAGAGACAATTGCATGATGAGTTCTATTACTACGATACGATAAACATTTATTGTATGTAGCCAAAGGCCATTACAAAACACAATTAAAACAATATGGCACAAATATAAATAAATAAAACAATATTTCTCCAATATTGTGTACCTAAAAATGTAAACATGGACTACTAAGTTACAATAAAAGAGATAAAATGGTGTATCAAGGTGGAGGCTCCTGTAAAAATGCATTAGCTCGAATCTTCCTGGCAGCCAGAGCAAAAAGTGCCACCCTATAAGAGATATAGGGGTCGACATCTGATAACAGATAGGTGACTTTGTTAAAATCAGAAATAGGGTGAGAGTTTGGTAATAGCTTGGCAAGGAATTTGCCCCTGGGTTCGGAGTACAGGGGACAAGCCAAGACATAGTGGGGCAGGTCCTCCACAGATGGATTTCCACATATGCACAGGCGTTGGGCTGTGGGTATTCGGAGATATCGCCCAGAGAGCATGGCTGATGGCATCATTTCAAACCGCAAAGATGTTAGGGCCATTCTAAGATTACGTGTCGTTATATTTACTAAATATGATGCTCTGGAATGGTCTTTTTTAATTGTTTTATACCATGGGGCTGCTTGTGATAGCTGTATTGAAGAGTGGTCGATCAGAGAGTCAGCTTTGAACACCCAATCACGTAAATCAGAAATATTGGCTGATGTATGCAGTAAGTCATCTGGTATGGTATAGCGTGAAAGAATGGAGCTAAAAAAATCAGACCGAGTCCTGTCCTTGCTCAATAAGAGCTTAAAACTTTGATGGCTTAAAGAATCTAATTTGGTTGAGATGTCTTTCTTCCAAGATTTCAGAATAGCTAAGTGGGCACGGGCTTTGAGTGAGGGAAAACCAAGCTCTGCCCTCATCAGGGCTGCAGGGGACCCTTTTGGAAGAGCCAGGATACGTCTGAAGAAAAAGTTCTGAATGGGCTCCAAGCTATTGATTGTTTGTTCTTTCCAGCCCCAGATGTCAATGCCATATAGTAGGTGAGGAATGACCTTGGCTGCAAAGAGCTTTAGAGCTGGGTCAACTAGAAACCCTCCCCTGGTATAATAAAATCTCAGAATGGCTCCAATGATTTTTAGACCAGAGGCCTTTATAGTTGCAAGGTGGGCATTCCAGTTTAGGGTCTCACTGTAAGTGATTCCAAGATATTTAAATGTACTACACTGTTCTATAGGAATATTGTTTATACTCCAGATAAATTTTTTAGGTCTTTTCCTGAAAACCATAACTTTTGTTTTTGTGTAGTTAATGGAAAGGGACTCTTCCTTACAATAAGTACCCAAGTTGTTAAGTAGCTTTTTCAGACCAACTCTTGTAAGGGAAACCAGGACCATGTCATCTGCATATAGCAGGATAGAGACCTTTTGCTGACCGACAGAAGGGGGTACAAATTCTGGGCCCGATAGTCTTTGAACTATATCGTTGATATAAATATTGAAAAGCAGAGGGGCTAGTACACACCCTTGCTTTACCCCTTTCCTTACTGCAATTTCATTAGTTAGAGAGCCTGAAGCACCTACCCTAATTTTTGTGTGGGTGCCTGAGTGCAGTTCATGCATCAGAAACAGTAGGCGTTTATCGATGTTAGTTTCCCTCAGCTTTGACCAGAGTCTGTCCCTATCAATGGAGTCAAAAGCTGTGGCTAAATCAATGAAAGCTGCGTATAAGGCTCTCGTAGGGCCTTCTATACTGGAGTAGACTAAGTAATGGAGGGTTTGACAGTGGTCAGTGGTAGAATGGCCTCTTCTAAATCCTGCTTGGTGTGGGTGTAAGATATGGTTGTCAGCAGCCCAGTCCTCTAGTTTATGTAAGAGGAATTTTCCGTAGAGTTTAGATGCGATATTTAGTAAACTAATGGGGCGGTAGTTTTGTGGGTCGGTCTTGTTGCCTTTTTTGTGGATAGGAACCACTATGCTCATCTTCCAGCCATTGGGGAAAATGCCTGATTCATTTATCTGGGTGAAGACCCTAGCTAAGACTGGGGCCCACCAGTTAGAGTTCTATTACTAGAGATAACAGAAGTCAGCCTGTGATTCACCAGCCACATAAGCTGGTTGGTGTATCTATTCACACCATCTTAAAGCTCCTTCACATGAACTTTCAACCGCTCAGGCTAAGCATCCACATTTATATATAGCGCCAGATTTTCACATGAAAGCACATATGGTATATTTCTTGGATGCAGAAACATCTGTGTGCAAAAGTGCTTCATGAAGTAACCCTTAGTACTGTCAATTAAGGCTGCAATACCATACACCTTTACCATCAACTAGATACACTGAATATCATGAGACTTACTTCTGAGTAAGCATGCATAGATCAGGTTGCATATTATTAATCTATTATTAATTTGAACACTTTATATCCAGTTTAATACACTTTTTAAGGCGTGGCTACTAGAGCCCAACTTTCCTCAAAACACCTGGCCACAGTGATCCATGCAATGGTCACTTCCAAGTTAGACTTCTGTAACTCACTCTATGTGGGCCTACCCTTGTCTTTGACCCAGAAACTGCAACTGGTACAGAGCACAGCTGCACGGGTCCTCACGAGGACATCTTGGAGGACCCATGTCCAGCCGTTGCTAACGACAGCTACACTGGTTGCCGGTTTACTTCTGGATCAAGTTCAAGGTACTGGTCTTGACCTTTAAGGCTATACGTGGCTTGGGTCCCACCTACCTGCAGGGCCACTTATCTTTTGCAGGGCGCTTCACTCTGCAGGTATGAATCTGCTGGTTGTCCTGAGGCTCCAGAAAGTATGTCTGGTCTCGACCAGGGCCAGAACTTTTTCAGTCATGGCCCCTACCTGGTGGAATGAGCTCCCAGAACAGCTGCGGGCCCTGATGGAGCTGTCTGGTTTCCCCAGGGCCTGTAAGACAGTGCTCTTCCACTAGGCATTTGGTTGAGGTCGAATGGAGGTTCCCAAGTGGTAAGATCGTGTCAACGCTCCCCCCCCCACAGGTCTAGGACTGGGTGCTAGACTGTCTCCAGAACCATTGACCGATCTAATCCCCCTGGGTTACATCACAAGTAATATTGACTGCATACCATACTGATGCCAAGGCACTGAGACGTTGGGGAGGAGCTATATGTTTTAACAACCATCAATTTTGTAACTCTTGGGATATTATTAGTATGATGTCTTATGCTGTTTTATCAATGTTTTATGCTGTTATTATTTATTTAATAAATAAAATAAATTTATGTAATAAACAAACAAATGAACAAATAAATAAATGCAATAGGGAAGGAACAAAAATATACCAAATAAGTATACTCTTAGGATTTATTAATTATGCACTAGTATTTTCCTTTGTTTCCAAGGCCAAAGGCTAAATGGTCTCGAAATCAAAGAATGCTTCCAGGGATAGTCAAACTGCAGCCCCCAGTTTGGAGGGACATCTGGAGAGCTGCAGTTTTACTACCCCTGGCTTAGACTATTGTTCTTGCTCTTAGGTCTAAGTTGTGATTTGTATTTTTCTTTCACGATAGTCCCTTTCCTGTGTGAAGTATGACTTTATTCTATTACTGGAGGTGGAGGGGGGAATTCCTCTCTATAATGTATCTTTAAACACTATTCAAAGCATCAAGGGTTCCCTGACATGCCAAGTTTCCTGCATGTCCCTGTTGAAAAAAAATATGTAGTCAATACACAGCGGGATCTGCATTTCCCTCTGCATATCACCAGCTATATCTTGTCCACACATCAGCCTACTTTAGTGGTTACAGATTGTTGTATTAGGAGACCCAGATTCAAATCCCCATTTGGCCACAGAAGCTCATTAGGTGACCTTGAGCCAGTTGCACCACCTCTGCCTAACTGCATCACAGTTTTTCTGCGAAGCAAAAGTGGAGAAATGAAGAACAATGTCAGCTGCTTTGATTTTCTGCTGGGGAGAAAGGTAGGAATATAAATGAAGTACATAAACAAATGCATGTAGGAATACTCTGAGATACCCACCTTATGAAAAAATTAAGGTGTCTCCCCCCCACCCCCACATATTTTAGCTTCAATGCAAGGCTTAGAAGATGCAGATAATCTAGTGACCAGTGGGGGAAAAGTAGCCCTGGATGTGAGAATTTAGAGGGCAGTCCTAGCTATGTTTTCTGAGAGCAGAAGATGTTTCTGCCAGAACAAAAGGCGTGTGTGGGGTTTTGCTCATTCCCCCTTCTACTGCAGACCTTCACTACCTTTGAGCCATGGTTGCAAGAGGCACAGCAGGCAGGAAAGTTCGCTTCCATGACAACTGCTCCACTCATGCCATGCTTTCCTGCTGTGCAAATAAAGGCTGTGTGGTTGGCCATCGGCGGATCACGTAAGCCAAGGAGTTTTATTTAGTGGCATCCTTATGTTTACTCATATCAGAGTCACATTTCTCCCATTCCTGTTCCTGTGTTACAGCAAGAATTTATTTCGTTCAAGCAACACACACATACTTACTTTAAAAGGGGATAATAATGCTTGCAAGAATCAGGAACCTACCATGTTTTAAGATTCATAGCTCAACTCAAACTAATTTGCTATGCAGAAACTAAAATTGTATTTCAAGTACCTGTACAGTTCAATTAGGAGAACATATTCCCTCTAACTATAATTTCAGAAGTAAAGCATGAGTCAACATACCAGACTCTTGACAACTTTCAGTAGTTCTTCCATTACTACAGCAATGCCCTGATATCCTAGAAGTCTGCAGATGACTTTGAAGTGAGGGGGACCCACAAAGTTCCGGTAATTGCTATAAATGCTGGAGTATGCCAGATTCAAAGCCTAAAGGGATAGAAAAACAAATCCAACATATCGGATCAGCAGGTGTTTCTTCCTACAATTCGAAGTTCATAATGTTCTTTCAAAACGTTCTTTCAAGGTGACTTTTTCTAGCCTACAACGTTTTCATGCAAAATGTATTTTATATTGTTTAACTGCCACAAAAAAGCAGAATTACAAGTGCAAAATGGATGCCAATATGCTTTTAAAATGCAATTGTACAACACACAAACGCACACCAGCCTGCAAAGAACAGAAGAAAGCTAGTTTTATCACACCTGAGGCATAACTGGCAATTTACTGATACTAAATGTGTTGCAAGTTACTCTTCGGGAAGACATTTGGTCTTCTGAAACATGGAAAAGACAACTCCATAAAACTATCACAGTGTAGAGAGCTAGGCTTGATTCCCCACTCCTCTTCCACATGCAGCCAGCTGAGTGAGCTTGGGCTAGTCACAGCTTTCATAGAGCTGTTCTCACAGAGCAGTTCTCTTAGAGCTCTCTCAGTTCCACCCACCTCAAAGGATGTTTGTTACCGGAGGAGGAAGGGAAAGTTGTTTGTAGTAACAAGCGGAGCATTAAAAAACAGCTCTAGATTCAAGGTGGCAGCGGACTATTAATGAGTAGTGATGGATTATTTATTACATACATTCAGTACACTGAATACTAAACATCATTCAATTGACACACTGGTGTCAGTCGCAGCTCACCTTCTGTACAATGGAAATGAGCATCGTCACTAAAAGGAATGTGAAAAGGAATACAGCAAAGGAAACGGTCATTCTAGGGATAACTATATGCCATTCTTTTTAAATAACTGGTATTTTCTGTTGACTGGACCCAAACAAATTTCAAATTTTCTGAAAAATCATGGAACTCAATACTGGTATGGTATTTGGATCTGCGATTTGGGGTCCAATAGACCCATGAAGAAAAATAACGGCTAAAATGTTTAAAATGTGCTGCAGGAGAAGCTGCTCCCAGGATCTGTGTGCCTCAGGAAGGCCTCTGCCCACCACACGCAGGCCCTGGATGGGATGGGAATGCCTGCAAGGCAGTTCAAACTGGGCTGCAGGAGAAGCAGGCCCTGGGATCTGCTTTGCCATGGCAAGCACATTGTTCCCTGTGTCACAGCAGCACCTGGGGGAGTACTCTTGTGGCCCAGTTCAAACTGGCCTGTATAAAAAGCCAGCCCCAGGTTGAGCTGGTGGAAACAGTCCGCGCCCCCCCCCCCTGCGTGCAGCATCGATGATCCTCAGGCTGTCTCTTTGAACTTTTCAGGAAAGGCAGAAGAAGCCTGACAAACAACTCGGAGGAGGGAATGATCTGTTCCTGCCTCGCCAATGTTTCTAAATCTACCAATAATTCCACAAATGTAGCCAGGATTTTTCACCCAGTTTTCCCGAGAAAACCCATATACATTTTGGAAGCCTGTTGCTGTGTATTTTACATAGTGTCAGTATGTCCTCTTAATGGGGGTTTTAATGGAATTTTTAATGAGGACCTTGTGACCGGCCATGAGCCATTGTATGGGAGTGGTGAGATATAAACAAACAAACAAATAAATGAACAAACAACGCCAAAATACACCCCCAAAATACTGATAAAGTACTTCTTGAGTATATTTTCAGAAAGCGGTGATCCAAATGCACACCCCTAGTTTTAACTCTACTGTTCACCAGCAGGAGTATAAATCCTTAGCGATGACTGCACCACACTCCTAAACGGCAAACAAGGCAGTATGGTGCCACTTTTCTTCTGAAGCATTAAAGCATTAAGTTCTGGATTCCAGTTTCATCTCACTGCAACAGGGTTGTCAACCAACTTTAGAAACAGAGAAGTAACTGTAATTGAGACCATTTTATTCTCCTACTCTTCATGCTTTGTAGACAGACCATAAACACTCTGTAACTGTAATCTGCTTCCAATAACCTCAAGGGAGCTTACTTTCTAGCAAGCATGCTTCAGTAATAGCTGTAGAGACATGCCCTGCAGTTCTGTTGCTAGCTGGCAGAAAACACTATCAGAAAAAAACTACACCCTCCAAAACTGCCCTTGCAGTCCTATCTATATCATATAGATATTTCATGAGAAACTGACACACTACCTTTTTATTCTCTTGTGAACTAGAAACTACCTGAGCAGATGTCCACTAGATTATCAAAATCCATACGCAAGAGTATTCTGAATGAAATTAAAAAATCGTGCTAATGGTTGATGGAAACATAAAGTTACCAATTAATGCTTACTACTGCAGTAAATGCGCAAACATAACACACAAAGAGATCATGAAGGAATACTGGCAGCGACGGCTGTCAGTCAACAATGTTTACATATATACTTGGTAAAAATAGCATCAAAGCTAACATAAGCTCCTTTCTCCTTTTACCATTCCTAAAACTGCTGGAAAATAATATAGTGACAGTATTTTAAGTATGGCTCCTACTAACTGATACTGAAGATTTCCCACAATTTTTCAGATAGCTTCAAAAAAGCAATTCTGAAAATATAACTGTGGGGGACCTGTAAATACTTGAATTTCAGCAGCATTTTCCTTTTATATTCTGCAATCACTTTGGCATGTGTTCACTTGTCAAGCTTTCTAAACAGAGGAGCAGGGCAGAAGGAGTAAGTAGTATGTCCCGTGAAGAGAACATTACATAAATATTTGTTTTTAAATCAGCCAGCCCAGCATTGAGTATTTGGAATATGAGAATTTTTAGCATACTTCAAAAGCCTTGTGAAACTATCAGGGTACAGGTCAGTTAAGTACTATAAGACAGAAGTCTGTAAAAAAAACAGGCTGACAGAAAATTAAAGGCAACTGTATGAGAGGCAACCTCAAGGTAATCAAGGCAGAAAAGCTCTCTAAAGCTATGCGCCTCCCTCCCCAACCCAAGGAGTTCAGTAATGATGTCACGGATCAAAGCAAGCCCAGACACACAAAAGCAGAATCTAACCAGCACAGTAGAGCGGTGCATTCTCTACCAGGAAGCAAGCAAGAGAAAGTGAAGGCTGGCTTTACCTATTCTCAGAAAACCTAGGCAACAGAGCACTCAAGACAAGATGTTCTCATGTAGATAACAAAGAGGCCTCATCAATGCACAGGAGCACCTATAAGAGTCAAGCCATGAGAACTTGGTCCAAATGACCTACAGGAAGAAAAATCAGCAACCACAAATCATGCAGAAAACTACTAGAAACCTGATTGCTGTTTTTACCCCAATATCATCACAAGGAAACCTCAGAATTTCTACATCAGAAACAGACAGTAAGTATGGACTTTTAAACATTGATAATATATTATATAGTATTTGCCCTCCAACATTTAAGCACATTTTACCATATACTGTACATTTTAATGCAATATATGTATATGCGAGGAGGAGGGTAGGAAAGATGCCAAAAATGTTTATTCTTTGAAGGAAGAGGAAATGTAGGGAAGGGGTGGGGAAGAAGCAGCTCATCCCTTAAATCAGCACATCTGTTTATCTTACCCAGTTAAAAGTAGGCTGCATTAAATAAAAGTGGGCTGTATTTAATCCAGTTAAATAAAAGGATAATCTAAACAGCAGTCACTCTTAAAGCAATCAGCAAAGTAACAGAAATGAAAGCAAACATACAATATAATTTCAGTTTATGATGTACCCTTCCTGTAAACATGCTTGTTGCTCCATCCAATGTGTTAAACCGTATGATTATTCTCTGCTGGTTGAGCTTTACCTTTGGCTTATAAGAAAAAGGAGCAAAGGTCTCAAAATTGAGGGGAACTCACTATCTTCTCAAATACTGTATGATAGGCAGATGCTTTCAGAAAATGCTAATTGCTTACTTAAATATTCATTGTCCCCCTAAGGATCAAAAAACAAAAGCTACAATGAAGTGAAACAGGTTCTTAGAGGATCTACACTCTTACTTGTTCAGCTATCCTAATATCACCTTGAAATTCCCAACAGTAAAACAGGGCAAAATCTTCCCTTGTGTCTGCAATAACGTTAGTGTAATACTTCAACATGGTCCCAATCACCGCTTCAGTATTGCATTCCAAATTCATCCGCAAAATCATTCTTTCAACAAACCTGCCTGATTTTTAAAATGGGTACCAGGAGTATAATTCTACAGACAATTTAATATTTTACAGTTTCACATAATATATCTCGTCCTAAAAAAGAATCAATGTGATGGTTTTAAATCAAAGATTATTTTCAAGTTGTTATGACCGGTTTGGTGTAAAATACTTCACCTATACTGGAGGGTTACAATTTATATAGATCACTCTGGCTCATTTATTGCACTGAGATCACAGGGATTCACATACAAGGGATGTTTGATTGTATATTAAAATACTAAAGCACTTTTTTCATAGGCATATGCAGGTAAGACGTACCTGGAGAAAATCAGCTAAGAAAATTCTGTGAACTGACCCTCATACATTTGTACTGCTTGTTGTAACAGTCAAAATAAAGCTCCTCCAAAAACTGGATAACCCAGTTATCTGAAGGCTAAATTCTTTAAAATTCAGATGTAACCCAAAGTTTTCAAAATCAGAGGGTTGCCAGTGATTTCCAAGTGGGCAGAAACCACTAAGTGATATTTTATCAAATTCCATATTATTTATTGGATCCAATGGAGAGAAGTATATTTGTCTGCAGAGTAGGATTGTCTCCCCTCCCCTTTTGCTCATCAGAGCACGGTCTTCTATAGGTGCTATCTCAAAGCAGGCAAAATCAACAACTGCCCATACATTTCTCTTCCATTGTGCTTCCCCCCCTTTAGGGAATGACCTTCCTGAAGAAGTCAGGAAGGCTCTTACTCTCATGGCTTTTCACAAACAATGCAAAAAATTTCTGAAGAGTGCATGCACTCAAAATCTCACACTTTGAATAAATCTTTGTTGTTCTTAAAGGTGCTATTGGACATATTTTGTCATGCTGCTTCAGACCAACATGGCTAGAAGGCAAAAGTGAATTATTCAAGAGGTCTTCTCTATGCAGAAAATAGAGTTGCACTGTACTAAATGATTCACAAAGTTACTTGTGAAAATTAGAGACCGGTCTACACTACTGTGTATAGCTTCCTAAAACTAGGATCCTATTATGGAATTCTGCGTCATTTAATGCGTCATGTTAATAATTATGCTTTGATTCAGTTCTAGTTTTAAACTTGGTCAGTTCTACAACCCTCATCTTATTGCATTGTTTATTGAATGTCCCATCTGTCAATTGCATCGACTGTGAAATCACCCTTGTAAGAAATGAAGACTATAAATAATGTAAATAAAAATACATTTCTGCAACTTGATCCCCACCCCTCCCTCAATGCTGGTCCTAGAGATGCAGCCTGATAACTTTATGCTGATGGTAGTTGTGAATTTCCCGCATTCTGCAGGGGGTTGGACTAGATGACCCTAGCTTTCCCTCCAACTTTATGATTCTTTGAAACTAGTTCAAAGAACTAGTGAATTACTTGTTGCATGTATAAATTAGATACAGCAGTATTTCTACGTTGAAAACTCTCACTTTATCAGAACATTTTCACTTTCCTGGCTTGGAGGAGAAGAGCCAAGAATGTAAAATGCCTGCATATCAAATGGTCTCCTTTTGTTACAAATTAAAATGGTTTTATACTACAGTGTGCAAAAAGCCTTCTTAGAAATGCAGGTTCCTGTTTATCTTCATTTGGCGTTAGTTTATTTTCTTAAATTTCAGAGCTTATGATCCCCCTGAAATCTGCTTCTTGAAACTTCTGGGTCTCCTGAATCCTGACAGTCATTGCTGTTCTCTGAAGAAAAATATTGAGAGAATAAAGAAAAACCTACAATGGGAGTGACAGTACAAAATGTAACAGGAAACACAGCCCTGGTAATCTGGCCCAAAATGGCAAGCTGTGCTGACAGCTTTTACAGCATTATGTACAACCCCAACTGGGATAAAACCCTGTCGGGCTACACCAGAAAACAGTTTCAAAAAGAGGAGAGAGTTCCAGGCAGCCGCTCTTCATTTGTCATCGAGAACTTGATTCCATTAACAACTTACATCCTGTGTGTAACTTGCCAGTCAGCGAACCCATCCAATGACCAATGCCGAATTTTTAACACCCCCAAACAAGATCCAGCTTCCACAAGCAACAAGAAGAAAGACCTAGCCGTGGGCATCTGGCTAACCAGTTCTGTCCTGCTTCTCATCATTGCTGGTATCCTTCTTTATGGCTGTCTGCATATATGGTGGCGCAAAAGAAGAGAGCGTCTAGAGACACAAAGCCTGCCCCTGGGAGAGAAGGAAGAGGCATGGACAAAAAACGAATTGTACAGTTCGACAGGGCTTAACAAGGAAGCCCAGCCTGGCCAACAAATGGAGATTAGAAATGCAGATGGTGTCCAAATGGCTACCATAATTGCCAATCCTCTAGCAGCTAAGGAGCCCTCCATGCTGCATTCCAAAAGCGAGGATTTTGTGCCTTTGTCTATATGTCAATCTGCTGCAAAATAGCTGACCTAGCTGGGGTGAGCCACTGTACATGTTGTACTGTACGCAAACAATACGTATATTTAAACCTACCTAATAGCTGCTTACAGAAGCACTCCTGAAACCAACTGCTTTTCTAAATCCTCACACAAAGCTAATGCATCACATCTACATATTATTTAACTGGAAGTCCAAATAGTCTCCTAGGTACAAAAAAAAAAAGCTAATATAGACATGTCCAAAAGCTTGCAAAAACGCGATACTATAGTGTGTATTTTGTAACATTAAGAATATTTGCTTTAGAATCTTCTCCTTTGTGAAGGGCTGTGGTTCAAGAAACATGAATACAAAATTTCCTGAACTACACAGTGTTACTTTCTTTGTACCTCAAGTAGCATAAGCATAAACTGAAAATTACAGAAACCTATGTTGGAAATTTTATATACATACACCTACAAACCTGATATTAAATGATATTCATTTGAGGTCACAGAAAGCAGATTTTATGATATTTCAAACAGATATGTAGGTAATGGGATTGGGGAAGGGGGGACAACAAAGAGAAGGAGTATTTGGTTTATGATCTTCCTCATTGTCCATTATATCAAACTGAGTTTCTACTTCTTAATGCCGATGTTATGAACAATACCTTTTAACAGGCGTGGTACTGTGGTTCAAGACCTGCAAGTCAGTTTGTGAAGTTAGACCTGTGTTTTGTTAAATGGCTGTACTGTCCTGTGCACACTTTAAGTCAATATGCCCTTGCAGGAAAAACGCACAACTGCTAAAGTGGTTGCTGCTGTCATTTCCAGATGTTTCTACTGAAATGCATTTATGTTAATGTACAATTTTTCAAACTGCTAAATGGACCCACCCTCTTTAGTTTAGTCAGCAAAGTGCAAGTCATCTGTGATATATTCACGTTTTAATAACAAAGTAGATTTATATGTGGATGATCTAGGATGCTGTAAACAGCATGCATGCATACACACGCAGACTTAATTCAGGTGCCATAAAAGATAACTGCCAAATAAATACTGAGGTGTTGTCCCTTAGGGAAGCATTTAATCAATGAATATTTAAACAGGTACGGGGGATGGGGACTGGCTCTAAATCGGCTTTTAAAATGACAGGATTAACGAGATCACTTTGACAATTTTTTCAACATTCCATTTTTTGTTACAGACCAGTGTTGTGACTCATGAGTAAAATTTCAAACAAAATGTGAATGAAATATTTAAAACGGATACAATTAATTAAACTGTTTTATCACAGAGTAAATGTTTCACCACAATTTGCCTCTGATTAATCCAGACCCATTCAACAAGCTTCATTGTGCAACTTTTCTTCTCTTAAGTGTCATGTTAGATCTTAGATCTAACTCCTTAGTTCCAGATACATATCACCGTCTTTGAGAGGTAGCAACAATTTCACCAGAACAACCTTAGGTTGATAATGAAAAATTGAACATAGATCATAGAGAGTCACTCAAATGTTCATTAGATAGCACCTCTTTTCATTCCAGAGCCCAAGGAAAAAGCTTTTCATCCTCCATATGTATGTAGTAAACTTCAGAGGGTTAAAATTTGGTTGCCAGATGGAAGAGTCTAGCATATGGACCCGATTCAGATATCCAATGCATCGAATTGTCTGAAACAGCTTTCTAAGGCTAAGCATATGAAAAAGCATGTTGCATCCCTCAAGTGCAGGTTTATATGCTCCCTACCACTAATACTATATCACACTACTTCCTGGAGCCAGCCCAATCAGTTCTACAAAATATCCATAGTAGTAGCAAACAGGTTACAGCATATCATAATCAAACTTGTAATTCTCATGATACCCTGTTTCTTAGGACATGCCATACATACGCAACAACATTCAGGGCCTATGGCTCTAAGAGTTGTAGCCTTCAGGTTCATTCATAATCTCTCAAGTAATCACAAACGAAGGGACAGCATGGGCCCCCATTCAAAGCATAAAGTCTGCAACAGGGTCTCAGTCTCCACGGCAATATTGTCATTGCTGCATGCCATGAACTGGGAACCCTAATTTGACTCCAGTTAGGAGACTGAATGTTTTTTTTCTGGACAGCTAGGAAACCAAGTGGAGTAACAGGATTTATTTCTTGTTATTTCAATTTATTTCAGGCGTGGATCAGGGTTTATGAGCACTTCCCTTTTCCTTTCACAATGAGGAACGGAGGATCATGGACAAAAGGAAGCATTGTTCTAATCAGTGTCACTGATTTATTTTAGACAGCCTGATTCTCTTAGCTCTCAGGTATTGCTTCAGAATATTTAAACTTAGCTTCTCAAAAGATATTTCACTTTAAACATACATGTAACTTATATATGTACATGTTGTAAACCAAACAATATTTTTATTTCAGCTGCTGAAATATGGGACTTCCAAAACATAGCCTATTAAACATCTATCTATTGATGCAATATATAATTTGCATAATTGTTAGCCAATGTAGAATTGCATTTCCTGGGCATAAAAGACAGCAAAATTTATGAATTGTAAAATGCTGAAAACTGTGGCTCGAATCCAAAAACTGCCAATGTCTTTGATGCTTTCATCATTTTGGTGCAGCCTGTACCTGTCCTCACTCCCCAAAAGAACCACTGTTCAGAGAACCTTTGAAATAGTACTAGATGGAATGGGAGGGCAAAATCAGCAGCATTTTCCTACTTACACATGAACAGAAGAAAAACTAGAGTGGAGAAGGAGCTATTTCCACGGGTTTGTCCCTTCCCAATGCAGTCATCCCCTACCTGATGTTCAGAAAGTGCTTTTCATGGGGTGTAGGGAATACAGCATAAGATCAGAAAGGCAACAAAGACCATTTTTTCCTGTTCCCTTGAGGTTCTCCAAAGTAAGCCATTGTCTGCTGTATTTCATGAAAGAAGGATTAAAAGTAAACAATAAACAAGACAAGCGAGGAACTACACTAGCTACTGATGGTGTGGTGAGTAGGGAGCAGTAATAATGACCACAGCCAAGCATAACCATTTGGAGAAGCAGCATCAAGACTAGACAGATCACAGGATCAGGCACTGCTTCCACAATACAAGATGGGGCAACTCCAGGTTGATCAAGAGGATTTTTTCCAAATGTTTTGGTCACAAGCAAGGCAGAAAAATAAAAAGAAGGTCTAACCTTGGATCCATGTAGATACTGGGGCTGTGCATTAGGTTGCTTATCTCTCTGGAATTCCTGGGAAAAGGCTAATACGGTTCGAACAAACCTATAAAAATAAAGATAATTTATATTCAGGCAACTGCAGTTTATTTATTTTCAAAAATTACCTACTTATTCATAATTTGGCATTTTGGTCCTGACATTCTAAGAAATATGGAGGGGCATTTTAGGCCTTGCTCAAAGGCATCCCAGCATTAATGTATTCTAGTATAAATAAAAAATATCCACATCAGAGAAAAATAATGTTACATTAAGCATGCATCACTCCAAGCTGACTAGATATCTATTATTGATATAGCTGATATTTTTCACAAAGGGAAAGTTCATGTGGATTACAGACACAAACTGCATGATCCTAGAAAAATTGTGTATGATAAGCAAATTCATGTACATTCTTTATAAGGTCTTTTTTAGATAAATATATACACAAATACTGGTGTTAGATTTTTGTGCTCCTTATTCAATACTAGGGTTATGCAAAATTTTTAACTGGTATTTTTTGGTTTGGGTCTACTGGATCAGAAAAAGAATCAGGATTTCTGAAAAATCACGGCTCCCAATACTGGCATATTAGGATCTGG
Source organism: Paroedura picta (assembly GCF_049243985.1). Taxonomy (NCBI): domain Eukaryota; kingdom Metazoa; phylum Chordata; class Lepidosauria; order Squamata; family Gekkonidae; genus Paroedura; species Paroedura picta. Next base: position 84,863,017 of record NC_135374.1, on the reverse strand, counting down.
GATTTTCCAAAAATCCAGAATTTTTTTCAGGTCCAATAAACCCACAAAGAAAAATAATTAAAAAAAACCCCTAGCCTGATCCTGGGGTAGGCTCAGCTTCCCAGGAACTGCATACCCTGGGAAAGTTTCTCCCTGCTGCATGCAGAACCTAGCTGGGATGGCTGTCCCTACTGCGCAGTTCAAACCGCTCTGCAGGAGAAGCCACATGTAGTCCTGGCTGGGATGGTTTCTCCTACAGTGCCATTCAGCTAGTCCCAGAATCTGCTAAATCTCAGCTAACACAGATACCCAATGCAATACACAGTAGTTTTTGGGGATGGCTTTTCCTGTACAAGAAGCTGGCCCCAGCCCTAAGCCAAACCAGCACAAAAAGTCTGCTCCCCCTGGCACAGCTGATCCTTGGGCTGTCTTTTGGAATCCTTTTAAACGTTAAAGGGACTGAAGTAGAACCCAACAGTCAGCTGTAATATGTTGCTTGCTCTCAACTGGTATATATGCTTTTGTAGCAACAGATGTCGTAATAAATCAGTTTTAGAGCACTTTTCCAGCCCTTTGTCAAACATCCATATTAGAAGAATTGAACCAAAATAAATATTTTAAAAACAGTTATGTAGATTTAACTTTAAATTTGATCTATTCTCTTCCTCTACTCTATAATGAACAACATTATTTGGGTAAATCTACTTTGGTGCCCTGTTTCTAGACTGTAGGTTTTGGCATGCTTCAAGATAATCAGGTCTTGATATTTAATCTCTGGATGATGAGTGTCCCAGCAATTTATCCATCTGCAACAGCACAGCTCTAAGCAGTCAAAACAAGTAGATTACACAAACTGAAGCCCCGTTATCAGTATGGGGGGGGGGGGAGTACAATTAACAAAACAGCTTCTGAAGTATTTTATTTTCAAGTATATTCAGAGCATAGTAAACAAGACAATTTAACTTTTAAATCTTAACTGGACATTCTTGATAGAGGTCTTTGCACTACAACACTGTTGTAAGACATACACAGAAGAGCTCTGAATGCTTGAAAGCACTTTACTAATGATAAAATTGCTAGAGATTTCCATGATATAAATCAAATTATAAAAGAAAGAAAAAGCAACAAAATACAAAATGAAAAATAAATGAAACAGAAAAATTAGCATTTTAAAAAATACAAGTGGAATCGTCAAGGATTCATAAATCAGGGAAAATCCTATTCCCTCTTTCTGCTCTACCATTATATGTTACAGTCATTCTCCACCCCAAGTCCTCACACAGGGCTTTTCTGAAAAACCTGTGCATGTGTACACAACACAAATTTATTCCATGGGATTTTTAATTCCCTCTGCAATGTGGACACTTGCTTTAAAGTTTTCAGGTGTTACTATAACCATCTCCCCTGTACATGGGTGGCTCTACTGTACTGATGTTTTGGATGAGGCCAGCTTGGAAATTAGACCGTCTAGTAGTAATATAGCTGGAAAAGGGTAAGCAAATTCACTGTCAAAGAGAAAACAAACTTGCACTTAATCTGTAACTATTGTTCATTGAGTGCTTTCTGTTCAGGCACCCATGGGGACTGCACTTTCACAGGCCAGTTATGGAAAAGATTTGCAAAGCTTTCTAGCTGATTAGGAGCACCCTTCCTCCCCCTGGTGCTTTCCTGACAAAATTATAACATCACCAGGAGGATGGCGCCACTCCTGCAGTTCTCTCCATGCTACTACTGGAGACCCCAAGAAACCAATGTTCCAGAGAATTCACAGCAGGGCAGGAGGGAGGGATGTGTGCCTGCACAGAAGACCACTTGATGAGCAACATTTACAGTTAAGTGCAACCTTGTTTTCATCTTTTTGGTTTTGTGCAGTCCCACACTGGGAGATTAGCAAGCTCACTGAGTGAAGGAGGTGGGTGTGAATCTCTCAAAGGAAGAGATCACTTCACTGCAAACTGTCTTATAATGGAGCAGCAAGCTCTCTACAAGTGTCTTAACTGAAATACATGCAGGGACACGGCAAGGAAAAAACACCATTCTTTTGAAGACAGCCATAATACATAAAGTGGCAAAGAGCAGCCATGCACTCAGGATAGATTATGATAGCCTCTACCAACCCACAAGGATGGATGTGTGAGGATACTGGCGATGTGCAACATGAAGACAGGGCAGGAGCGGACTTAAGTTAGAACTCCCAATGTCCTCATTCTACGGTTGCAAATGCTGCATACTAAAAAAAAAAAAATAGCATTCCAAAAGAAGCACTAGGGAAGTACAAAAACAAAACAAGCGGTAATAGCTCTCATTTTGTAGCATTTTCAGGAATCCAATAAGGAAGATGAACGCTTAGAGAGTTTGTGTCCCAACCAGTGGCCAAAACATAATCAACAGCACAAGAAGCAGGGTCCAAACCCTGTTACATCTTTAGTAGAGACTCTTTTTCACTTGTATCTGGTAGTGCAGAAATGGTGTTCACTACTCAGAAAAGTGGAAGGCACCAAGTTGTCAGCAAGTGTGAAAATAAGGAGACATGTGCCATAATAATAAAGATAGTAAAAACAGGTATCTATTTATTTATAATTTAATTTATATACCACCATTCCCAGAAATTCTGGCTCATGGCGGTTTACAACATCTTTAAATCGTTCCTGCGGAGCAGATTAAATAAAAGGGTAAGGACTGTTGGGGAGGAGTTAGGGTGGACCCTGTGCGGGATAAAAACGTGGAGGGCCCAATCAGGAGCCGCGAAGCGTGGCTCCCCATTGGCTACTTGCCCCGGCCTCGCCTGGCCCAGCCGGGGACTCGCCGCGCAGACAGACCTATCAGCCTGCGTGGTGAGTCCTCCGGCCTGGGTTCTCCTCCCCTCCCCGGGTCCCTTACCACTGGCCGGGGCCCCTGGCCCCGCCAGAACACCCTGAGACACTACCGGGTCGGGGGGGGGCCTGGCCTTCTCCAGCCAGGAGAAGGCCGAGGGAGCCTTCTGGGTGGGTGGGGGGGTGGCGGCCTTCTCCCGGCTCTGGGAGCAGCCTTGCTGCCTCACTGGCATGGCCAGCCTGCTCCTGGGGCCCGGACACAGCCCAGGGGCGCTCCTGGGGTGCTGGAGGGATGCCCCAGGTCACTCCACGCTGCCTGCCCCATCCCAGCCCCCGGGAAGCCTTCACCCTGCGTAGGCTTCCCCGAGCACTCTTGCCTAGTGCCCATTTTATTCTTAGGTAAAATGGGCTTAATTTCTAGTATGCAATAAAACAATATAATCACAACTCATAAAAACAGCAACTCAATAAAACAACTTAATATTACACAAACCCAAGATGGCGGTAACAATTAATACATCCAGACCTCTAATGCTATGGAATTAGATGTTGCAGCAGCTGAGGATGGACACGCTTTGGGGTAGTTCCTGCCGGTCTAGTACCTGAGCATGGCAACTGGGGAGGGGGGTCTAATTTCCCTGGTACTTGTTGCACTCAGCCGCAACCAAACACCTGGCAGAAGAGCTCCGTCTTGCAGGCCCCATGGAACTGAGAGAGTAGGATGAACAGGATGCACCATAACTGAACCTTGTGCAGCTTGCAGAGTAATCTACGCAGCAATACAGCCATATAAAGAAATCTAAAAACAGATCGTCTTGGCAAGGGATTAGAACGGAATTCTCCAATGACAGGGTTTCCTATCAGGGAAGAAGCACAAAGGACAGCGCCTGGAATGTCCCATTGTAAGGCCTCCAATTGACCTCCAATCAGACTCTGTTAGACAATTAAAACATAATTGCAGTGTATTCCTTAATTGTTTGGAGTACTTGCACTAAAATAAAAGACAAAAGTAAAGTATGTCTAGTATTCTAGGTAAAAGTGGCAAGCCGATTTTGCATAGAAGCCACTGGGGAACACCTACTTACAGTAGGGTCTTCACACTATAGGCAAGGAGACATTTGACGTGACAATAACTCAGAGTTGAAAGAAGTGCTCTGAGAAAAATGCATGCTTTTTCCTGCTTAACACATAAGAATGCACTTTTGAACGAGAGCTGGGTAACATTGAGAGTGGTGGTCTTCTGAGTAATATTTCAGAGTGTGGGCTCCATATTAGATAGCATTTATACAACACACATGAGTTGGAGAATCCCTTTGATTTTTTTTTAGCCACTCATCAAGCCCTAATGTTATTTTATTGTAGAAGTGTGTTTTAAATTATTTGACCACTGAGGAACACCCTTAGGGCCAAAACACATGTGTTACTATTTCCATGTGTTATTGTTGATTGTATCATATACAGTATATCAGTGGTCCCCAACCTTTCTGAGGCTGGGGACCGGCAGAGCAACTGCCCCGCCTGCGCATTGCGCAAGCGGGGGCCGTGCCCGCGCACTGCGCATGCGAGGCTGAAATCGCGCATGCGCAAAAGTGCCGCACATGTGCAATTTCGGCCGCACATGGCGCATGCGCAGTGCACGGCACGGCCCTGATTCCCTCTCCCCACCCTCCCGCAGTAAGAAGCTTCCCGGGCCGCAAGCTTGCGGCTTGGGAAGTTTTTTACTGCAGGGGGGGCGGGGAGAGGGAGCCGCGGCCTGGCGCCATGGCTTTCGTGGCCCAGCACCGGGCCGCGGCCTGCAGGTTGGGGACCACTGCAGTATATAACAGATTTTATCAATGTTTTAAATTTTTATTATGTGCACCCAATTATAATAAATATTTTTATTTTAAATATAAACCTTTTTCTGTAGCTCAGCCTTTACATTTCTAACTTGTCCAGTCAGGTTGGGCTTTTAGTTCCCTTTTTGGTTTTGTACTGCATGTTAGGTCTGTCTCAGAAAGAAAGAAAAACAGTCCTGGGCTTCCCCTAAAAGGTAAAAATACACAAAAAATACGAATTCTGTTATGGTATCACATATAAACATGTAAAATGCCAGAAAAGTAACAGTGGAAGCCCAAAAAGAGATGGCAAAATAAGAACTGACTAAAGACTAAGGAAGGCAGAAGGAAACACAGTCTGGATCCCCTGGAAAGGATCCATCAAAAGAACAGGGAAAAACAATATAGTAGCCTCACATGGGTCACCCTAATTGCCAGGCACTTTGTAAGACAGCCAAGGCATAATCCCTAACAAAGAGGAATAGTGGAGTATGAGTTTCTATTAGCAATGGCGGGGGGGGGGGGGACTGTCTGTAGGACCTGTAGAGAGATCAATAAACAACCTAGTCAAACATAAGTGTAGGCTGCAAGTCACATCTTATTTGTCTCTTGAGAAACCTATATGCAGGTCAAAAAGCAACAGTGAGAACCAGGCATGGAATCACCGATTGGTTCAAAATTGAGAAAGGAGTTCGGCAAGGCTGTATACTGTCGCCTTGCCTATTTAACTTATATGCAGAGCACATCATGAGAAAGGCGGGATTAGATGAGTCACAAATTGGGATCAAGATTGCAGGGAGAAATATCAACAACCTCAGATATGCAGATGATACCACTCTAATGGCAGAAAGTGAAGAGAAACTAAAGAGTCTGTTGCTGCGGGTGAAGGAGGAGATTGCAAAAGTTGGCTTGAAACTCAACATCAAGAAAACGAAGATCATGGCATCCTCTCAATTCCTGGCAAATAGATGGGGAAGAAATGGAGGTGCCCTTTACCCAAACAAAACAGACATAAGTAATGTTCATCAGTTTGGGTCATCTTTGCCGTACAACAGGTGCATTTTTGAAGAGAGTTTTCGGATCCATTATAACTCAGAAGCCAATACTATCTTAGCGAACCAGGGAAGCAATTCCTCACAACTTTGATGAGTGGAGGCACTGCTGTGCAGGAGCATGTAGTCCCTGGGTGCAAACAAGTTTCTGGCTCCAATGTACATTGTCCCCTGGAAGCTTTTAAGTGTAAACACCTCTTCAATGGGCAGACATGCTCATGCGCAGTCCCCATGTGGGACTGCACTGAAGATTGATAATTAACCTGGTTCTTCTTGTTCCACAGCTTTCACCAACAACCAACTCTCATGTTACCAAACATCTAGTACCCTGTTGTCAGGCCCAAGCATGCTCTACTCTCTTGCAAATGTTCTCAATCACTAATTCCTTATTTGGTCTTCACTGCCCAGAGAACTAGCAGATGCAATTAGTTAAATGCCCACTGCTTCAACAGCAGACTGTTCCATTGTTTAATCTCACTACATTATCAAAACCTGAACAGCTATAAACAAAGGAAGCTTAATGGGCATTTGGTGACCTCAACTTTTGACCTCAATACTGAGAACCTTTTATAATCACCCTATATTCTGTCACAATTTACACATCATATTCACTTGCATAGAGCACTCAAATAAAAAGGCGCCAGTTGTTAAAAATAATAGCATAGTATTTTTGCAGAGATCTAATAAACATAGGATCACTTGTGTGTTGCAATAAAAGATGCATCTATAAAAGCTCAAATGCAATAATCCAATGAAACAACAGAGGATTAAAAAAGAATTGCTTTCATCTGTTAGATATTTAATTATTTATTTAGGTGGCTGGGTACCAAACTTGCATTTCCTATGAGCATGCTATATAGAGCCAAGTTAAGAAGTCCCCAGTGATTCATTGATTGATTACTAATTTTATAATAGAGAAAAAAGGGTCTCAGTACTTTCTCTAGGTGAATAGTTGTTTTCTTTCAGGAAAGAAAAATATGCAAACTATAATGTTTGATCAGGTTAGAAATAGTAGATTATTCCCAACACCCATTAAGCACTCAACTTTGGGAAGCTCATATTCTGAAAATCTTGGCTGCCTTTAAGATGCTATTGGACTCCTATCTAGCAGAGAGAAAATGTTACGCCAATGATACCAAGCTATGGTACAACAATGAGGAATATGCTGTCACCCTGCAAAATGCCCCATTGTCAGGCAACCCATGTGCAAAACAAGGATATGGCCAGGGAACACTGTGTGAGGATGTAGCACCTTTGTGGAGGATACCATACTAGTAAGGATATAAGATGATAACGGCAGTGGTGATGTATGGTCTTAAACGTCTTTCCAGAAGAAGAAGAGTTGGTTCTTATGTGCTGCTTTTCTCTACTTAAAGGAGTCTCAAAGTGGCTTACATTCACCTTCCCTTTCCTCTCCCCACAACAGACACCATGTGGGGTAGGTGAGGCTGAAAGAGCCCTGATATTACTGCTCAGTCAGAACAGCTTTATCAGTGCTGTAGTGAGCCCAAGGTCACCCAACTGGCTGCATATGGAGGAGGAGCGAGGATTCAAACTCAGCTCACCAGATTAGAAGTTCGCACTCCCAACCACTACGCCAAGCCGGCTCTCCAGGATGGAGGTTGATATCAGAAGATATGTATGGTACATCCTCCACTATGGCTCCTGCATCCTCAAGATTCAGGGCTGCCTCTTTATGACAGTCTGCTTGATTTTTTTCCTGGCTACTCCTAGCTCTACAGAAGGGGTCCCCAACAATGCTACATTATGGTCTACTGACACCTTTCTAGTGCCTGCTAAGTATTTTTAGAAAATCTACCAAAGTACAGATATGTAGTAATACAGGTTAGTGGAATGACATGCAAATTCTATTTTTTAAAATGTAACCTGTTACTAACCTGTTAGTGGACCCGTTGTAGCAGTAATTTGGAAGGAAATCATAATTGAGCTCCCAGAAGACGTGAAGTGTGATTCTTCCATACGGTGCTGACACATTATGGTTGGCTTCTCTAAACATGGCATCGAAACTGTCCAAAGTCATATATCTGCTTAGAAGTTTGTGTGTCATCCTGTTAATTTCTACCAACCCATCCAATTCCTGGGAACAGTTTTTTAAGGAAAGAAAGAGAGGAAAAAGGAACAACATACAATAAGAATATTATGAAAGAAGATGTAAGGCTGCAAAAAAAATCATTTATACTGAATAAAAATTGACCAGGACTATCCATCTACAAAGCCTTCTGGGGAGAAAAAACACACACTTACTTAGGGCACCTTCTATCCCATCTTTCAGTTTATGTTTTCAAACAGCTATCCATGCCAACAAAATATGGCATAACTTTATTAACATGGTGCAAAGGAAATGTTATTAAGGAATTACAATAATTATTTAATATTTAAAGCATATTCCTAACAGCAGTTAATAGGCATGTTTTATTCCAGCAAATTATACTTTATCCATGTGCCACATCTACTTTAAGGGATCTGATTCACACACAGTGATACCGGATTCCAGTAATGTGGATTGAAGGCAAACCAGAACTCCTTAACTGAATATTACATATACAGGAAATGTTAATCTCATTCCCAGCTGTCCCTGATTCTTCAATCCCAACATGGCATCAAAATACAAAAAAATTAATACAGATTAGATTATGTACTACATGATAATTAAGCAGGTGTCCCATCACTTTGTCAAATTGCCTTTTGTGTGTGCTTTACTTGACATAAGGCAGAACTTAGGGGGTTTTCATATGCATGATTCAATCTGAATTTCCATTTTTGAATTTTTATTTTTATTTAGGTAACCTATCCTGATGTAATCCACCCTGAATCCATAGAAAGAGAGGGAAACAAATCCAAATATGAAATAATAAAAATATAAGAAGGGCAGGGGAGAGTGGTACTATGTTACATACACTTCCACCCATTTATTTATTACGACAGTATGAAATCAGTGGCCTAGAAGATACCAAACTTTGAATCAGTTCCTATCCTAATACAAATCTGTTAAAGCTTCTTAATACTCACAACAATAGAGGTCAGATCTTCACTCTCAAAGCGACTAATCGCAAGTTCCAATGATTTGTACATGGCTGCTGAAATTCGTTGAGTGATCAGGCGGTTCAGATCTATTGACCGGCCAAGAAGCTGCAGCACAACAAATTCCAACACATTTTAATCAATTTTATATGCATAATTTGGTATAAATTTACATGTTTCATGAAACTTTCCTCTGGATCAACCCCCCCCACTCCCATTCTCAGTCCTGTCCAGAGCTCAACTCTCTATGACTGAACATTTTACAAGATCTCAAAAAACTTTGTATAACCAGGATGTGCACTTGTATGTCTAAGGGTCACATACATTGTGAACATGTAGAGCTAACAGGGTAATTTTTTATACAAATTCATATGTAAAAGTTTATCCTATACGTTTTAAGAAGAGGGCCTGATGGGAAGTATGAAAGATTCTTACTGTGGTTAATCCTGCTATCCAAAAATGTCTGATTAAGACACTAAAACTCCCAATGCATCCTGTAAATTTAATCAAACTAACAGAACAACTGTTTCCAGGAGTTGACTGCATCTGACTGATACATTTCTTCCTGGAAAGTACTGGGCACTTGAAGAGGTTTTAAATTATGCATAATATGATATCAAAATTCTCATTTTAAAGAGAAATACTTTTGTTTTAGCATACATGTGTATTCAGGAACTATATGAATTAGAAACTTAATTGAAATAAAATCAAAACATTAAAAAATAATATATTTTTTAATGTTTTGATTTCAATTAAGTTTCTACCCCCCCACCAAACACACACACCTTAATATGTTTAAGTAAGAGCCTTTTCACAAGTTTTTAAAAATTCAAATATATAGTCTACTATTATGCCACAGAATTTCTGCAGCCAAGGTGATAGTTTAGCTATTAATATTATAAACAGCAAGCCTGGATCTCATGCATCTCATTTTAGTCATTATTAGAAAGTTCTTTAAGCAAACAGCACAAAGCAACCCACAAGAACCGAGGATAAGGAACATGCAATACAAAAATGGCTTTTTCTAACCTGCACATGCCTCTGCTTCAGCAGTGTTTCATATCGATTGGATGTTAACAAGGGAATCGTTGCTCCCTGATTCTTGCACTCAGATCTTAATCGTTTATCTAGAAGCAGGCTGTTGAAAAGGGAGAGCATTGACTGTCACACACAGTGAAGAAAGTGATATATGATAAAACTCAGTAACATGAATGAACAAATATTTTGAAATATTTTTGAGTATACTGACCTTCCTGCCATAACCTTGTAGTATCCAAATATCTGGTCTGCAAGCTTGTAGACAAACTGGTCAAAGCACAAGTTGACCTGAAAAAAGCAACATACAAAATGTTCAGCATTCAAAACACTCAGATGCATTTTCTTTACCAAACACACAGGCTGTAAAAATGCAATGTTCCTGGTCACTAACTCTGCATTCAGTCAGAAGAAATATTGTTCCAAAGACTCAGAAACTAAAGATGTCTGTGGAGGTAAAATGTGTCACGTCTTACAAGTTACGCTCAGGTTATCAGCCAGTGAACTTGGCATGTTCCACAGGGCCTGAAAAATTGAGCTCTTCTACCAAGTATTTAGTTGAGGTCAACTGAATCAACATCTACTGGTGCCCCAGAACCCCTCCTCCTAGACAAACATGCCCACCAAGCACATCTTAGGGCAATCCTGAACCAACCAACCTATCGGGTCACAGTTAACATGTAAATGTTGTTACCATTAGTTATTAGAATGTTATTGATACCACTACTGCCGTTGTTGTTATCATTTGATGTTATACTGATCTATATTGTACTTCTGTTCTTCCATGTTCTATGTAAACCACCCTGACCCACAAGGGGAGAATGGTATATAAATATAAGAAATAGAATAAATGTGTGAGCCAGCCCTGAGTGTCACTAACAGTTCACTCTCTTGAATCTTCGTCCTGACCTAACAACTGCAGTATATGTGCTGCCAATCAAAAGGACTCTCTCACCTCAGCCTCAATTTCATCATAAAGGAACTGCTTCTTGAACTTGGTGAGAGCATAATGAGCGCTATCATTATAAAGGTCCAAAGAATACAAAACATATCTAAACAAAGGGAAGAAAAGAACATGGTCAGAATCCTTCTATCACTGTCTTGATATACCATCACAACCTCTTAGAAATAAATCTTATCCTTTTGTCGCACACGGGTACAGGGAGACCATGATTACCACCTCCAAATGGTGTCAATAGTTGTTAGTTGTGAAGTCGTGTCCGACCCATGGCGACCTCATGGACAATGATCTTCCAGGACTTCCTGTCCTCTACCATTCCCCGGAGTCCATTTAAGTTCACACTAACTGCTTCAGTGACTCCATCCATCCACCTCATTCTCTGTCGTCCCTTCTTCTTTTGCCCTCAATCGCTCCAAGCATTAGGCTCTTCTCCAGGGAGTCCTTCCTTCTCATGAGGTGGCCAAAGTATTTCAGTTTCATCTTCAGGATCTGGCCTTCTAAGGAGCAGTCAGGGCTGATCTCCTCTAGGACTGACCAGCTTTTCGCCTTGAAGTCCAAGGGACCCGAAAGAGGCTTCTCCAGCACCAGAGTTCAAAAGTGACAATAGATAGTTATGCAAATCTGGAGTTGTGTCATATCCTAGAAAGGGAAGTGAGTTTCTTCCACTCAACCAGGCCTTCGTTCTGCAAAGTACCACTAGTAAGAGGAAAGGGTGCTCCACTGTGATATTAAACATGTGGCCACATGATATAACCAGAGCTACAGTGGTACAGCTTAAGTGGCACACAGGATGACCAGATGCTGTACCTAAGAATAAGTTAGCGGGTCACATTAGGAGACCCACTTAGACATCCTTCTAGTATTTTAAGCTCTTAAGCAATCAACTCTTAAGCCCTCCTGAAAAAATTTGGAAGTTCCAGGGTGGAACTATTCATGGAAATGTAGCAAAAAAGCTTCCAGTTCTCAAACTGAAAAAGATGGAGGGATGAGTTATAAAGCTGAACTTTATCCATAAGTAAAAATCATGAAAGATCTCTAAGAACAAAGGCTAGTTTATGCCCTGAGAATAAACCTCTGAGGGAGATGTGCTTGGGAGGCCCCAAGTATAACTATACAATTTGCCTCCTCCATAAAATGATTCTTCAGAAACAGGCAAGTTGAAAAAAGATAGTTTAAGCATAAAAAGAGAAGGTCACAAACTCCAGGGGCCCATCTCTCCCTGAACTATCATTTCTTACCTGCCTCATCCTTTCACTTTAAAAGGAATACCTTTCCTCCTTATTTCATTTTTTTCAAATCATCACTTTAAACCTTTAATTTTGCTTTTATTAGAGCATTCCACATCTAACAGAGGAACAGAACTTCAGAAAACTTACTCCATCATCGATGCTTCCTTGGTTTCCAAAATGTGGTCAGTCAGAATCCAGGGCATAGACATTTCAATGGGGAACTGGATTCTTCTCCCCATTGTCAATTCCAGGAAGAATTCTCTGAACCATAACTGTGATAAGTCACAGCACTGCTGCAGGGTTTCTAGATGCAGGAGAAGGGATATTGCATGAGTTTCCATAGAAAGACAGACAGTATAAAAAGTATTACTGCTATTCTAATGGAGAGAAGTTATAAATCCAAATGAGGATGACCTAGAGTTAAAAGAATACTGCATGAAATGAAAATAGAAACCAATGATCAAGTGGGAAAACCAGGGCATTACTACAGCTAAGATTTTTAAAAACATACACATAAATGGTTTACTACTGAAAACACTACTTGTACTTCCAATTCAGTGGTTTAGCAATACACATACTAGTTACCAAAGGCTCTCCCAACTTATGTTGAAAATAGCTGAGCTTTTAGTCTTTGATGTATGGCAAGGGAAGAGATGGGAACATTCTGTAGCAACCATGCTCACCATTCCATGCAACCAATGGGATTGATTTATCCCCTGTGGTATGCAGTGGTTAGAAAGGTGTTGAATGAGAAAGACAATTCTTATAAGAAAGGAAAGGCAAGCTTGGCAGATTAGGGGCTCTCCCCAAAAAACTGTTCTCAGGACATCATCTCATCTTGCCCATCACAGGAGAAGTATTTTCAGTAGGCCAGACAGATCATTGGTTCCCATACCTTTTGTTGAGACAATCTATCAAGAACACCTTTTCAGCCCTCTTAGGATTCCTCTTTCCAGCCTTGCCAATTATATGTAAACAAGATTCTAAATCATACAGTCTAAGGAATGCTAAATGAGATTGGTAAGTCTGAAAAATGGTAGATTCTGCAACATTTTGTATGCTGCAGTCTTTTAGCAAGGCTGGGTACCAAGTCAAGTACAGTGACCTATCTGTTTTGTGTACATGATAAGCCATGATTTGCTGGAGTTTCTACTGCAGCAGGTCATCTGCTGTGTTAAGAGACCCATCCAGGCACAGTCCAACTCTGCTAACACAAGCACCAGCACTGTCTCACCTCTAGGATACTAGGGAGTCCCAATTCACAGTTTGGAAAGAACCAAAACAAGGACATTAGTTGTTAATGAAAAACAGAACGCTGCACAAAAAAGGAACTAGCAGGTATTCTCCCACTCAGAGAGGAGAGTTCCATTAGCAGATATTAGCCAGGTAACACAAAATGGTGCTACAGGACTAGATGCACATGCTTCCCACTATAGCCAGTGTAAGAGAGAATGGAAACCCAAGCATTTTACTCAACACAAGGTGTTTGATTTCTGCCCTACATTTTCTTTTTAAATCTTAGCAGACATTTTTGCCTTTATAAAAATAGGAGCAGCACTGGAGATTCTAGTAACTCTGAAATTTTAGAAAGAAAGGAGGGAAAGTTCCCCATGCCAACTGGAAAATATATAAAGCATTAAATGCTCAGTTGGCAGACTTTCAACATAAGCAGAGCCCTGCTGGATCAGACCAAGGGTCTGTGTAGACCAATATCTTGTTCCTGACAATAGCCAGTCAGATATCAGGCTGCTTTGTTCTGACAGGCCAACATTTTAAATCAAGTACAATGCACAAGAATTGGAAACATTTTCCCAGGTCATGTTAGAAGCGTTAGGACATGCTGAAGCTAGACACTAATCATCTACAAATCTTACCACTGAAATTTATCAAATGAGTGTAGAAGAAAGACTCTCGATGGAATTTTTCTATGTCCAATATGGTGGGCCCCTCAAGGCTACTTCTCAAAGTTTTCTTGGAGCCACTTTTGTCAGCAATGAGGGACTCTAACATGGTTCTCACCATGTAAAGCTGCGTTATTAAACAGAACATTCGTGACAAAGGGAAAAACACATGGCACATTAGTTGAACATCACTAAAACAGGCTTTCAAAGAAAGACTGCTCCACTGCAAACTGCAACCAGATAAGGAAGTTTGGAGGTTATGAATCCCAGGGAGACAGGACTAAATAAAAGCACCACAGTTTGAAGAACAACAGTTCATTTCAACCACTTTACTTAAAAATAATAAGTAATGCCTTACCACCAAAATTTAAAAGAGGGGGATAGATGTAGGACTGCCTCAGAAACGTGTTTATCACATGCAATAACTTTTCCATTCCCAGAGATCTGAGCTGCTTCAACAGCTCAGCAGAGTTTAAGGACTCTGTCATAGAGCGAACCATGAAGAGCTAAAACCAACAGAGAAGGAAGAGGCAAGAGGGAGAGAATCTGTTAATAAAAAACACAAGGGTAAATAAGAAAAGGAGAAGAACACAAAACCAGAGAAAATATCTATTAGTATGTTAAGACAGAAGCAGCAAGACAGTAAAGACAACTGCAAGAGATTTGATTCACATATAACAAACTCAGATTCTTTTATTTTGTTTCTTCATCTTGTTAGGGCTCAGAAGGCTGCCTGTAAGTGAACAGCAGCATTCAGACATCACAACGAGCTGCAATTAAACTCCGATCGCCCATGAACACAGCTGGTTGCTGTGTCCGCACCACTGGCTCCTCCCACGTCCCTTTAGGCAGAGAGCTTGATACAAAACTTCTCAATCTGATCACGCTCCAATTCACTGTAGCATCCAAAAGCTGACATTTCAGTGAACTGAATTTTGTTTACCCCACACAAGGCAGGATTCTAAACTGGAAATCAATTGAAATTTAGCAGGACAAACTGACTGCAGTAAAACCTCAGTTCACTGAGGTGCTTGCACAGAGACATCATAGTGAGCTGGAATTTGATTGTGCCAAGAAATTTGGCATCAATCTCCCCACACAAGGGAGGAGTAATTGGTGCACATGAGAATAGCAACCAGCTGTCTTTGTGCAAGACTGGAGTTCAATTGTTGCTCACTGTGACATCTGAATGCAGCCAATTCCATTTGAGCTCAGCATAACCTCAGGTCACTGGTAAAAACCACCCGAAACTTGCAAAAAAACCCTCTTGCAAAATTCCATGAGAGTTTGTTCTGAATTTTTTTCAGAGGAACCACCAAAGCAGAAGTGTATGAAACTGTGGCTCACAGTGGAATTGTTTCAAGAGTGCCATTTGAAAGGGTCTCATCATTTGAAATGAATAGGTTATAAGTCCCAGAATAAAGAACTGAAGAAACAAAAAACAAACAAAACCAGAGAGCAAACCAATGCTACTTCTGGTGAAAAGTGGAATAAAGCCCAAGAGTCCAGAGAGTGAGGTCAGGTGCCCTCAGGGATTTCTGTGCACTGAACAGGATTACATTTCCTTCAAACAGCAGCAAATCTCCCCTGCCAAAAACCACAAACAGCTTCTGAAGCTTTGAAAAAGGGGAAATGTTGTTGTGGGTCATGGAAGGTTAAAGCTCAAGACTAAATGCAAAGCGTTCATGGTGATAGTCACATAGTTGATTTTTTTAGACTCAATTTGAAACTTGTTATATTATTTTCATTTAACTTAAAGAAGTTTTTCTCTGTTGGTGTGATTTTAAGATCTAAACAAATTATTTTAACAGACATGACAATTATTATAAAGGTATCTCCTGTGCAAGCACCGAGTCATGTCTGACCCTTGGGGTGACGCCCTCTAGCGTTTTCATGGCAGACTCAATACGGGGTGGTTTGCCATTTTCTTCCCCAGTCATTACTGTTTTACCCCCCCCCCCCCGCAAGCTGGGTACTCATTTTACCAACCTCGGAAGGATGGAAGGCTGAGTCAGCCTTGAGCCGGCTGCTGGGATCGAACTCCCAGCCTCATGGTCAGAGCTTCAGACAGCATGTCCACTGCCTTACCACCCTGCGCCACAAGAGCCTCTGACAATTATTATAGAGGTATCCTAATACTGGCAAACATACTAATCAATTGTCAAATCAAGCCTTTGGCTGGGATCTTGCCTAGAATTTCCAGGGGCACGAGAGTTGATGTTCACCAATTCTCCTCTTCCACAGCAGCCTAAAATAACCTCCAAAATGCTGCCTCCATAATGCTGACCTCCAGGATCAATTTTTTTAAAGTGGGTGAGTGATGGATCAAAGGTTTTCCACTATAGGGAGGACTGACAAAAATAGTGCGCAGCCTAGGTGGGAGCAAAGTCCATAAATCTACAACTTCACATCCCTTCTCTAAAATGGTAAATGCAGACTTTAAGTGGTAGATCTGACATCTTAATACAGTGAGAGCTTTGTTATTGGGCATCCAGGAAGAAGCAGGGTTCCTAGTGAACCAAAAGGGGCCTAATGCTCAAGCTGACTTGCTGTACTCAGTCTCCTACACGGATGACTCTGCAGTGACCATCTCTCACCCCAGGGGGTATGCCACGGCAACAGCTGTCATGCCTGAAAGGGCCTCACTCTAAAACATGGAGCCATCTTACACAGCAGGTAGACAAGAGGGCCAGCTGCCTGACAGCCCTTTGGCATAGCTGGTTGTCGACCACTCAAGGCAGGTTGAGGGGAAAGGAGACACTGAGGATGCTATCAGGTGGAAGAGCCATCTGTCAGAAGTTCAGCAATGGCTGGAAACATCAAGATGGCTGGCTGGTGAGACAAAAGCAGGGTGCACACATGCCCAAAGAAACAGGGGTAGCAGGTCTGAGGGAGATGTTTGCCCTCAGGACAATGCCAGTTAACTGAGCATTATGGATGATGAAGTGCCATGTAACAAAGTTTTTACTGTATGGATATAAGTTCCTGTAAAATAGTTTCACAAGTAAAAAAAAAGTAGGGATGGTAACAGAAAAACCTACCACAACAAATGACATAAATGAATCAGAAATATAGGTAAACAAAACACTCTAAGAGACAGCTGGAACGGAGGCGTTCCAGTGGAAGCAGCACATGTGAAAAAAATAATCAGTGCAGAAAATTAAAGTGACAGTACCCCTACAAGATTTTTGACTAATCCAGATTTACACAGGATTTGCGACACTAATCTTTTTAAAATGGGTTCGTTCTGAAATAATTCCTGTGTCAGTCAGTGACACACATACCAGAATAAGCATCTAGAGATTTACCTGGGTGCTGGAGGGCCCCACTGCTCGCCTGGGGACTTTGACATCAAATCCGCTTTTGGGATCTTTCTCTCCCCTCAATGCTGGATCGTTAAATGGCTCATGCCCACCTTCCCAGTCACAAACTGTCTTCCTGATGGCCTGGAGAACACTAGCCATGATCCAAAATGCAGGTGTTAGTTTCTGAGCTCTTTCTTCACAGGTATAGCCATGCTGAACATAAATGGTGAACAAACATGCTTCCCAGGAGCATTCCAACAATGCTTAAAGAAATCGCTGGGAGAATGCATTTAGTTTTCAATCTACGTATTAGGTAATCCAAAGAGTTCAAACATCCCAAACTTCTAAGCCTGGGAGCTTCACATTTTATTTCATTAGAAAGCAGCAGATTATGCTGTCAACAACTCTGACCAATACTGATGCTAGCTTTGAGAATACAAATCTGTCTGGGTACATACTGCAATGCAACAACCTAAAAGACAATAACTGTAGAAAATTTCAATTCTGAGAGGAGAACTTCCAATAGGCACAAAATAAGAACAAAAAAATAGCAAAACCCTATGGTGCATTAATGCAAAGCACCATTTCCTTTCTTTCTCTCACCATCCCTGTAAGTCCTAGAAAATTCCAAGTACAGGTTGGATCCACTATACTGCAGGGCCCAGTATCCAGCTAACTCAAGTTCACAGCCCAAGCAGGTACAGTGGCTCTTTTTTTGAGGAACAATATACATAACCTTGAAGCTGGAAATGGGAACATCACCTTTAACAAATTGCCTTTGAGAGCCTTGCACCACTGGTGGGCCATATATAGTATACTAAATCCATGCATATCTTAGATTGCCCAGACTCTACTGCCTGCACTGCTGTGGAGAATGTAGATGAAGCGGGATTTCTGAATTCCACGCAAAGATTATTTCCAGGATTCATTTTGGAGAAGCCATGATGGTTATGTTGAATTTTAACAAGTACGCGTTACAAAAATGCCCTTGTGGCTTCTCTAACCATTTACTATATGTCTGAAAAGGAAAAACAAAAACACTGAATGACATGAGTTGTCAGCTACCACCTTTGGATGACATTCTTCTTCTTTTTGATCGCTTGTCTTAAGGGTTCTCTAAGTGTAATTTGAGCGAAATCCTGGAGAGCAGCATAGATAGTATGACGAATGGCGTGATTGAAGACACTTTCCATCCTGCCCATCAACACCTGAAGACCTTTGATCATTGCAATAACCTGTGTGGGTAAATGGAATTATTATTTTGTATATAATAAAATTAAGGCAAATCATGGTGGAAGGGGGGAAGCAGGGCAAAGGAAAGAGAATCTGAGCTTCTGCAGAAGATATATTCTTCCTCTTACCTCAACAAGAGCAAATTTTTCTTCACTGGTGTAATTGTATCTTGTTGCTCTTTCATACTCTTCTGCATTGTCTGGACAATCTTTGTTGGAGTATTTGTCAGTTGGATGCACTAATTTCCATGAATACTGCAAAGGACAGAAACAATTCAATGGTAGCACAGAGTAAATGGAATCATGCTGAAAAAAATTAGGACTTCCTGTACATCAATCTGGACAAGAGCCCTTTTTTTGTGCCCCAATTTTGTAGAATGGCCTGCCTGAGATCAAAATGGCACCATTTATGATTATTTTATAAAATAAAAAGAGATATAAAAGCAAGTTTTGTTTCAGACTGAAGATCAATGAAGTGAGGCTGCTGCCTGAGGTAAGGACTGTTACTTAGATGTGTTTGACCTGGTTTGCCAGAATTCTTACTGTTCACTGTTTACCCCTAATGCTAACAATTTGAACCTGTGCATTAATGTCTGCTGGCACATCCTTTGCAAGCTCTTTTGGGCCACTCAGGGAACAGGCAGGGTATAAATATTTTAAAACATAATAAATAAATAGATCACAAAACACTTGACTCCAGTCTCTCTAGATGTCTACATCATCTGTCCTCCCACGTACCACTTCCATAACATGAGCACTCCACTGAGACAAAAGTTGTAGGCCTTGGAGAGAAAGATCAAAGAGTTTTCGATATTCTGCATCTGTTTTTTGAGCTTCCTGGCGGCCTGATCCTGTCACCACCTGAAACAAAAACATGGCTGTTAAAACACATAAGTTTAATTAAAACATTCTAAGTATTTGTTCCACAGTGTAAGCACCTAGCTTTTTCAGCTTCGAAAAGAATGCCAAAGACTGAGACGGCCAAATTTCCACACCATCACAGTGGTAAAACAATTTCTGGCTAATCCAGCAGAGTCTAGGTATAGTCCTACCTAGAAATTACATACATTTACCTCATACCTCCTTGACAATGTTTGCATGGCAAGGAACAGTATAATTTGCCCTGCCTACCAGATTCCTTCAGAAATGCATTACATGGAAGTATACTGCTATGGTCTTCTACAGACTGAATTTTAATTTATGATGAATAAGCATCTATATCTGTTTGGTGTCTTTTCTATTTTCCCAAGCAACGCTAGTTGTTAAGCTATTTAGTCATTGAAATCCTATTCCTTTCTAGGTAGGGTTGCCTGCACTGGGCTGGGAAATTCCTGGGGACTTTGGGGGTGGATCTGGGAGTGGGTGGAATTTGGGGCAGGGAGGGACCTCGGTGGAGTATTATTCTACAGCAACAGTTCTCAACCGCTTGGCCAGGACGACCCTGGTGGTGGCGGTGGCGGGGTCGGTGTGTGCACATGCGCACAGGCACACAACAGTCAGGGCAATGTGGAAACAGCCATTGCGATGGCTCATCTGTCGCCAGCCACTACTGCCTGCTGCCATCACCTTCCCCTGCAGGTACAGGCCGGGCCCAGCTAGGGAAGCCCCTTCCCCCCCAGAGAAGGCCGGGGCGGGCCCGGCCTGTACCTTCAGGGGAAGGTGATGGCAGCAGGCAGTAGTGGCTGGTGGGCAGAAGTGGCAGCAGACAATGGCAGCAGGTGGCAGGCACACAACAGCTGGGGCAGCATGGAGGCAGCCATTGCCATGGCTCCTCCGCCGCCAGCCCCTTGCCGCTGCTGCTTGCTGCCTGGTACAGTTTCCCGCTGCCGCTGCCGCCCACTGTCCACCGCTTGCCACCACAGCGCCAACAACCTGGGGACCCTGCAGAAGGGGTAACACAACCCTAAATGGGGTTGCGACCCCAAGGTTGAACACCACTGTGCTACAGAGTCCATTCTCCAAAGCAGCCATTTTCTCCAGAGGAACTGATTTCTTTTGTCTGGAGATAAACTATAATTCCAGGGAATCCCAAAGTCCCCCCTAGTGACTGGCATCTCTATTTCTAGGATAGGGAGGAAAAGAATGGGCTGATGTAAGAGAAATACACTCATTTTATGTACAGAAATACTCTTCTTCTTGCTTCACATATTCCAGAGCTCAGCCTTACCCTGAAAAAATGTATTTAGAAAGTTAAATCAGTGCATATAATCTTGTCTCTTGCTTTGCTAGTCTAATTATTCAGGCAAATGAACAAATTTTGGCCTAGATTTTTTAAAATTAGCCTATCATTTTAAAAATGTCCTACATTAAAAAGCCAGATTTGTTAAAAACCTGAATAAGCAGCACTTAATTTCAGCACTAAAGATGTGAACATTCTACTTGATATCACATTCGTGTAACAACTTCTCCCTCAAGAAACAGAGGTCCATGTCTGGTTCTTCTTTCCAACATAAGAGTTTGTCTGCGCACTGCCTCAACTCACACACCTCACTATTGCTGTAACGGGCCAGTTCTGAAATAAATCGCATGTGATCTTCTCTGATCTGGATCATCTGTTCACAGATGTTATACTGGGGACTACTGCTGGAAGATGTGCATGTCCATCTATAACAAGAGAGGGGGGAGAAAAAAGTGTGACATCTTTCTTTATGCAAAAACCACCATTCATGACTATAAGCTCTCTCCCAACTCTTCAAATATCCACACCTTTCGACCAGACAGCAGGTGCCCAGCATTCACAGTGAACGAATTTCTCCTAGACTCACATTAAACCCCAGATTTCTATAAAGCAGCAAATGAGATGTCAGAGCTGCTGCTGCTCCTTTCTCCTGTAACATTTTCTAAACTATATGGTGTTGGCCCAACAAATGGCCTTCAAGTATCTTGCTTCAAGTATATGAAAGCGAAGGCAGTGTGCAACTGACCGTATGCCAAGATGGCAGGTAACAAGATGTCTTATGGAAGAGCAGGGTGTAAATATAACCAGTATTTTAGAGGCTGAAGTAATGAAGGATGTTGAGAGTTCTTACTGCAACTTTCCTGTCCTCACAAGGAGCAACCAGTGACGTAAAGGGAGCGACTGACAACATGATGCTGGGATGCCTATGTATGAATTTACGAGACATCACCAGGGCAGAGGAGAGGAAGGGATATGAGGGTGGTACTTTCAACAGTAGCCACATGAATACTTATTATGTCGCCATTCAGCGTAAGTTCCTTAATTTACAATCCTTATCACCAGGCATGAATCATGTAGCCTCTCAAAAGTACAAAAATACAAACACTGCATGAAAAAAGCTTGAAGGTTTGGGGGGGGGGGGATGACAGGAAGGAGAAATTGTATTTCTGCCCATCCTATAACATGCAGCATTTTCCAGACAATGTGTTGTGTCACAGCATTGCAAACAAATAAAAAGAAGATAGATTATATTTTTGCTCTAATGCAGTACATGAACACAGATCGCTACAGACAGCAGGACTTCCCGTCTTGAAAAAAATCCTAGGTTTTCCAAAAGCCTGTTACATGTTTAAGAGAGGAGGGGGCTTCCTAAGCACATGTAGTAGAAAGCACATTCCGTGAATCTCAGTGGTCCTTAACTCTAGGTAAAAACAAATAATAGGGCTGCAAAAAATCAGTCCAAAAGGCACATTTTCTAAATGGAGTTACTGGCACCAATACATGCTTATTTCTACACTTTGCTCTCATTTAGTCAGTGCAACACACAGTTGCCAAGATCCATCGTAAAAGCATTATAACACATCCACACACATCCACACCCACCTTAATTTTTTTGTTTGTTTAAAGAACGTACAGAAAGGATGAAGAATTGTTCCCCTGCCATTGCCAAAAGCAAACTGGCCTCTCTTTTTACTTCTCAATCTTACCGGGATTTGTTCTCTTCATAGTGGGCACTAGTCTTAATGTATCTTGCCAGTTCAATCTGCATGTCACCAAACAGGGGAACTACCTGCAACTGCTGCACTCAAGAAAGAAAACAACATTAAGCAAATAGAAAGGTTAAGTACAGTCTATCACAAATTTAACATATAGAACTTCTCATTACAAACCTTAAAAAACTTGTCTATCTTGGTCAAATTTATCCTTTTTTTGGCATCCAGCTTATAGATGTTACTGACACTGCCATCCATCAGGTATAAGCCGAAGCCCATTACCTGGAAAAAGGGGAAATCATACATTGCAAGTCAATCTAGGTGTTAAGAGAAGAGCATAAAATGGTTTAATTTACTCAAATCCATAAGGTTTTCAACACAGAAAATAACTACATAGCCTTCATAAACAGGATTTCATGAACACTTAATTCTATCTGATAATATACAATGTAACTTGATTCTATTACATCTATGTTGGCAGAAACTGATGCACATAAGTACACCCATAAGTCCTAAGAAAGTCTGAAATTTTGTTTTCAAGACCAATTTTAAACCAAGAGACCACTCCCTCCTACACACAATACTTCCAGGTATGCTCATTGTGAGGAAAGAATGGTATCATCCACACAGACACAGCACTGGTATATATCTTCAAGCCCTCTACCAGAGATGTCCCCGGCTGGATTTGCAATATCAAGATTGCTTGGCCTCTTCACACCTGAGTGTTATTGGGGCCAGCTGGTTGCCTCACTAGATCTTGTCAATTGCCCCAGCTCTGGCACATCAAAACATTTATTTACTAGTTATAAATGGGAAAGGTTTCTTGTGGGGGCAGCCTCATTGCGAGTCCTGACATACATCCATCCGCAAGGGTTATGCCGGAACACACGGGTGAAGTATTTAGACCTGCCTGGACGACACTTGACTCCCAGCTGCAGAGGGAGGTGGGATTTAGTTAGGGTTCTTTCCTTTAATCTCTGTCACACAATCTATTTGTATCATTACTCTGGCCTGCTGTAGCTTTAAAATATCTTTTAATACATTTTTTTATAGATGTTTGGCTCTGGTGTGTTTTACTGGGTCTCTGTGACTTGCGGGACCCACGGAGGGGTAAGCCTGAGTCCGGCATGCCCTGTGAGTGGTGCAGGAGGGAGACCCCTAAATCTCCCTCACACCCATCTAGAGCCCCATTACTTCTTCCCACCCCAAAACATCAAATCAATTCACATAAAATCATATTTCTATGTTAACACCATACAAAGGTGCTTGAAATGCTAACAGTTAAAGGCCCCATCCCACATGGTGTATAATGGTTTAAATAGATGTTAACAGTTCCAACCAGAACAGGAGAACATTTCTTCCTGATCCATTATGTTGCAACAGTTCAGAACCTGAGCAAAATCCCAGAGTACACCCAAATCCCAAGAAAAAAATCTGGACATATTTCTTGAAGGGCTGTAAATATCTATATCTACATTTGCCTCAAAGTGAAACTTCTTAAGTTCTCCTTATACAGAATTCCCAAAGTACTCTTTAAACTCACAAAATTCTAGAGGGCATTGCTGATTTTGAAGGAAAGAAAAAACAATATTGGGTCTCTGCATTCAATTTACCCAATCAAAAAAATGGAAAAAGTAACTTTTCCCAGTATTTTTCAGCTGAATGTGTGTTAGCAAATCTGTGTTAGCTACCAGTTTAGCTGACCTAAATAAAAGTCAGATTTTGCTGAATATATAAAAGGGAAGGAAGCAAACTGGGGTGCTGAAATGGCTGCCAGTCATAAACACACGTGAACAACAGTGTGGGAAGGCCTGTAAAAATCCAGGTTTTCAACTAGTTAATAAAACCATAATAGCGATTGTGTCACAATAGCGAATTTGTAATTCACCTATTTCTGAACTTCCAAATCACTCATGACTTAATGGGAGAGCATCCACTCTTCATGCAGAAGGCCCCAAATTCAATTAATTTGTAAGTGATATAAAAGACCTCCAGCTGAGACCCCGAAGGGCCTCCGCTGGTCTGAGTAGACAGGACTAAGCTTGATGGAGCATTGGTCTGATTTAGTACAAAATAGCTTCTTATGTAAGTATTAAACAGAATGCAAAAAGGTACTCAAATATGCTCATGAACAGAACCCCAGCAAACTCTGAGACCACAATGGAGGATCTTCTGGGACACATGTGCACAAAGAGCCACAAAGTTTGAGTGAAGGTGAATCAGTGAAATCTAACACATTATATTCAAGGATTATCTGGAGTAACAAACACCTTTAGTCCCTAAAATACAAAGATGTAGGTAATTAAGGGATAAATGCCTAGCATTCTCAAAGTAATTGGCTCTGATCTGAGAGTTGTTAAATGCTCTTCCTTGTAAACAGGCTATAATTTTCATTTTGGGGTAGATTTAAGGCTAAAAATTGTCTTTGCACAACTGCTTGACTCTTTTCAACACATTTAAAAAATAAAAAAATAAAGCAGTTTTTAATTACTATATTCATCTAACAGTCAAAGTAATGAATGGTTCTGAGCAATTCGGTGCTACAAAGCATTGTACCTGGTAGACTTGATTCTGCATACCTTTTACTGACTATGACAAAGTGACACAAAATTGCTCTAATCACATTGTGGTTTTTCTTCCTCTTCTTCATAAAAAAATGATTTGCAGGCATGAGAAATTAACCCCACCCTCCAACAAAAGGGAGGCTGTAAATCCTTCTAGAAGCATTCAAATATTCTGAAATGTTTGGCAAAGAAAATTCAGCATTTCAAGAATATATACACTGTTTGCCAGCAGGGTTCCACCCCCATTTCATAATGTGTTTGCAAGGAACAAATCTTACTTTTAAGAGCATGTGCTTCTCACTAGGTGTTAGATACATCTTGTTTTCATAATAATCTACGCATAAATTTACAATGTCTGCAAGCAGTTCTTCATATCCGGGAATCACCTCAAGTTGTTGCTGTAAAGACTAAAACAAAAATCAAAGAGAAAATACTTTTTGTACAAAATATGAACCTTTTCTTTAAAAATGGAGGAAGGATTTAACATCCTCCCCAACAGAGGACAGTGTATGTGGGAGACAGAGGTGGAGTTGCCTCTCCAGTTTGGTGTAGTAGTTAGGAGTGTGGACTTCTAACCTGGCATGCCGGGTTCGATTCTGCACTCCCCCACATGCAGCCAGCTGGGTGACCTTGGGCTCGCCACGGCACTGATAAAACTGTTCTGACAGAGCAGTGATATCAGCGCTATCTCAGCCTCACCCACCCCTCAGGGTCTGTTGTGGGGAGAGGAAAGGGAAGGCACTTTGAGACTCCTTTGGGCAGTGAAAAGCGGCATATAAGAACCAACTCTTCTTCTTCCTCTTCTACCTAGGCAAGATAGCCAAGGGTAGCAGTGAAATTGCAAGCAAAAAAAAAAAGAGGAGAAAGCCACACCCTCACAGCTCCAGTCATGGAGTGAGACAGGCAGAGAATGAGAACGGGCAGACACAAAGGCAGACACTGTAGGACAAATGTGGGCAGAGTGAATTTCTCTCCCCCATGGGTTCCTCGCTCCCCCTCCCACTGCTGGGGGAGGAGATGCAGGAACCAAGCCACTGATTCTACTTGAACCAGGCCCGTAATGGCACTACAAGCTGGCAGATGGCCAAGTAAACAAGGGTAGGATGGGACCTCCCCACAAGGCCTCATAGATCCCTGCTTGTTATGACACTGAGATGCGGCTTAACATTTTTTCACTGCACATAAAATGCTAGGCATCAAACAAATCAGATAATGTCTCAAAAATTCATAAAACGTACAAGATGTAAATAGTCATTTGATACATAAATACATACTTGTGTGATCTTGTTGTGATTAGCAAGGAACATGGAGAGGTTCTGGGATTCTTGGATGGACTGAGGATCAGCCATTTTACGCAGAAACTGGGCAGCTCTTTAAGTAAAACGGGTGAAATTAACGTGAGAACAATAATATAATATTCCCTATATACCTGCTACTTTGTGGTGAATATTTGTAGGTCCACATATTGTGCTATGTCTACCATATGAAGTAGATATTTTGTATGCTATAATCTTTTATGACTAGACTTGGACCTCAAGACAATACATTCTAAAAATTCTGGAGTAAATATTTAGAAAACACATA
Organism: Paroedura picta; assembly: GCF_049243985.1. Taxonomy (NCBI): domain Eukaryota; kingdom Metazoa; phylum Chordata; class Lepidosauria; order Squamata; family Gekkonidae; genus Paroedura; species Paroedura picta. The sequence continues at coordinate 84,836,612 of NC_135374.1, read as the reverse complement.
GAATACAACTTGGGGAAGGATGGGCAGGCATTCACAAACTACTTTCCATGTTCCAAGATAAATATAATTTAATTCTTTTACCATTACTTTTTCTCAGCACTACAACCTCTCTTCAAAACACGTTACTAATTCTACAGATCCGTAAACATTCCTTACTCTATACCAGGCTTTCTAACCTTGCCCGAGGCCTGGGCAGTCACAGGGCCGTGCGCAGGCCTGGTGGCCCAGCATTGGCCCCGCCCAAGGCCTACGCACTTGTTGGGCAGCACGGAGGCCGCCCAGGCCAGTGCTGGCCCCTTCCGAGTCCTGGGTGGTCGTGTGGCAGCACAGAGGCTGCCTGGGTAAGCACTGCCACGAACGTAAGTCTAGGGAGGAGGTTGGAGGGAGGAGGGGGTCTGGTGGGGGGAGGTAGGCGGGAGAAAGGAGTCTGGGTGTGTGTCTGAGGATGGGGCGAGGGACCAGGAAGGAAGTCAAGGGTAAGGATGGTGAGGGTGGGGGACGAATGGGGGGTAAGGAGTTTGTGTGTGTGTCTGTGAGCGCATGTCTAAAAGAAGGGGAGGGACCAGGGAAGACCAAGGAACCCCTGAGCAGGTATGTGTCCCCCAAAGCCTCTTTCCTAAAGCCACTCAAATGTCTCTCAATGTTATATTGGTTATAGCCCTGGTTCAGTTACATTATTAACAGATAACATGTGTAAATCTGGAAACAACTAGCTCCATCTTGTGGCTGTTTCATATATTGTTCCACAAGGGTTATACAAGAAGACTTACAAAGCATTACTAAGCAGGGCTACTCAGAAACCTAGCCAACACCAAAGAGGCTTACTCCCAGGAAAATGTTCTTAGCATTGCAATGTTAATGGAGAACTCTCGCAGAGGGAACATATATGCAATATGGGTGTGGAAAACAAATCATTTTTTACTACTTTTAACTGTATAAATACACCAAAATCCAGTTTTGAGGAGGGCCATGGCTTAGTTGTAGAATATACAAGGTCGCAAGTTCAATCTCTCATATGTTCAATTAAAAATAAGACCGGGCAGTAGATAATGCGAAAGCCCTCTATTGAAGACCTGCTACCAGTCAGATGAGACAATTCTAATCTTGACAAATCTGTGGTCTGACTCAGTATGACCCATGCATTAACTTTACACTTTCCAACACTTAAGACCAGGGGTAGTCAAACTGCGGCCCTCCAGATGTCCATGGACTACAATTCCCAGGAGCCCCCTGCCAGCATTTGCTGGCAGGGGGCTCCTGGGAATTGTAGTCCATGGACATCTGGAGGGCCGCAGTTTGACTACCCCTGCTTAAGACTATGTGGAAAACAGTTTTATGGATACACAGAAGTACTACATTCTAACGACAATTCCTCAGAATGAGGAAGTGCTATTGGACTCAAATGTTGTTGTGCTACTTCAGACCAACACAGCTACACACTTGAATCTAAGGTTAACAGATGTTTGCCTTCACGTGAAGTATGAAATACCCTGATTCTATACATTTGACACAATCCATAGATTATACGCCCAGAGCCGTAAAGAATGGGCGGTATAAAAATCCAAATAAATAAAATATACCAATCCACTGGACACAATGTTATGAACTAGTTGGGAATTAATAGGATTGATGCAAATATAAAAAACCACCAATATGACCATGCCCCCCGCAATACTTGCATTAGTTTCTTTTGGAGTTTTTTGGTACCTCCTCCCCCCTTCTGTTTGACCAATACACCACCACGAAATCAGCGGTGAGACCACATGATACCTCAATACACAATACTCTTTCCCTACAGCTCACCGTTTATAGGCTGAATGGTCATTCTTCACACTGCACTTCATATTTTTCAACTCATCTAAAACAGCAAACATGTTGATAAATTTTCCAAGAGTGATCAGATAGGCCTCAGATACAAAATCCTTTCTTCTCTCTGCATGGCACAAGCGCTTCACTTCACCACAGAATCTTTCGATTGCATTTCTCTGTTTAAAAAGGAAATAAATTGATGCTTCTTAAAAAATGTGCAGAGTGTAATTCAAATTGCATATGTACCAGCCATGTTTAACTCGCTTCCAATAAAGATACTATTACTAAAGGTAATAGGAGGCTTCTGTAGGACAAGGGTAAATGATTCTGGAAAACTGGAGGAACCCTCAGATATGAATAAAAGGGTTTTTTATGGTAGGGAAAACATACATAAAGCACAAGTTTCTGGTCACCATTTTGGGATGTCTAAGCATTCTAGAACAACACTGCTGGAGCACCTGCCTCTCTTGGACACTGCAGGAGATATCTGATGCAGGAGGGAAGGGGGGGTGGAAATAGAGGGGGAAGAGCAGGGAGGAGAGAAGGAATGTGAAGAGAGAAAAAAGAAAGCAGGGTGGGAGATAGAAAAAGAAGTGGAGATGTGGTAACTAGACAGAGCAAGGGAAGGGGACAAACAGATGGAAAAAGCAGAAGAGAGATCAAGCAAACTGTAAGATTGATTGTGCAGACAGGTGCTAGGTAAGCAATGCGGAAAGGGCAAGCAGAGCTGTAGCAAGGTGAGAAATTCCCCTTAACTTCAAAGCAAGAACTACTAGTAGATTCAGATACCTTTATTGGCATAAGATTTGATATACTTAAAACAAAATTTAAAACAGAAACAAATTCTGGACATAGACACATGGACAACAGTAATAAGGCCTTATGCCATATAGCCGATCTGCAGCGGAGATAGATTAGTTCTCGAGGTAGTTGACAGGATTTTTGCGAGGTCCGCTATCTGACAAGGCTCCTTTACACTCAGCAACATCTTCACTAGATGTTTCTCATCACTGCACAGATACTTCAGTTTTCCCATAAAACCCCCCAGATAATGATGGAACATCTGAAATTTGGGGCAGTTGAATAATATGTGGCTAAGGGAATCTGGTACATTGCACCCATGCAGACAGCTTCTCTCATTTTGAGGGATTTGAAGGAAGTGTCCTCTTGATAGGTTTGAAGGGAAGATGTTTAGGCGCGCAAGGAGAAAGGCCCTTTTAAGGGAATAATCATCTAACACTTGCAGATATAGGGGCATTGATTTATAAGACCAGGGGATGTCCCAATGGCCTGGTGAACAGATCCTGTGGGTTGATGTGCCTATCATCTGAATATCCTGGTCTTCTAGTCTTTTAGTGATCAGCTTCAGGACTGTGCTCTCGTCATAATTAACTAGAGTAGATAGATCTAATCCTAAGCAACGAAGTTTATGAAAAATTACTTCGTTAAAGCCCTTAATAAAATAGGGATCTCCTAAAGTGTTAGAAAGTAGAGATAGTGGAAAAGTAATTTTAATAGACATGGGCTGAACCCACTCATTGTGGTGTTCTCATAGAAGACTGAGAGCAAAACTGCCTATTCAACACCCCCCCCCCCCCAAACACACACCCATGGGTCAAACATGAAGAATACTAAACCAGGGGCAGTCATGGGAGGCAATGGGTAGAAAAACCAACCAAACAGCATCCAACATGCATTTACCTGAAAATACATAAAATTCATTAGCTTGGTGACCTCTGGTTCTAGAACTTCAACAGTTTTTTCATAAATTTCCACTCTGTTTGGCTGCTCATTACATTTCACCTAAAAAGAAAGGAGAAAAGTTTGACAAACTATATGGGAATATCTCATACACCTTTCTTTGCCAACTGTAAGACTCACATAAAAATATTACTGATTTAAAAATGTTTCACACATTTTAGAATTTCAGCTTTGCCAACAAAACACAGTTCTTTTGTATTCCAGTTACAGCTTTCAGGATCAGCTGAACAAATAAAATATTTTATCCTAATGGTGGTCCTAATGCTTCTGCATTATTGACATCAATAGGTTCTGGGAACAAGACAATGGAATCCAATAAAATTTGCAGGAAATAAATCAGTACATAGGATTATGACTGTACTTGCTGTCTGATCTATCACTATGTCTGAAGAAAGATCCTGTCTTTCTTCAAATGCTAAGGATTGCACTTTCAGGCTGTTTCAGAGCAACTAGATAAAGATTACAGATCTCATCTACTGCAACGTTTTACATATTACTGCTTGCAGGGTATCAGAAGTATGCACACAGCATATTTTGCTAAGCTTTCAATGAGATGGGCACGCAGAGTTATTTGGTGTTCTTGCTACTGATTGGCAGCAAAGACTGTCCTCAAGAGTTACACACTTCCTGTTTTCACCTTTTTGTGGCTGACAGGAAACAAAGGTGAGAAGACAAGCAACAGGGCATGAGTAAAAAGTGAAAGATTCTAGAAGGCTGCTGCCACCATTAAAAAAAAAAAGCAGGCTCAAACTCAGACCAGGGAACCCTAGAGCATCCCTCTGAAACAGCTTAGAAGACAGATTAGTGATGGGTGGGTGGAAGAATCTCCTCTACTGAGAAAAGAGAGATGCAGGTTCAGTTTGGTGCTGCTTCACTATATGAAGGGATGCTTCCCCTCTGTCAGCCTCCTACAGTTGACAATGTCCACAGGCTGTTTTAACAATATTTCCCATTGTCCAACACATGGTTTATAGATTATATTCTAGTTCCAGCATTTTAAACATTTGTTGTTAGGTGCGAAGTCGTATCCGACCCATCGCGACCCCATGGACAATGATCCTCCAGGCCTTCCTGTCCTCTACCATTCTGCGAAGTCCATTTAAATTTGCTTTTTAAACATAGTGGACATTGAAATGATTCCCTGACAGTAAAGGCATTGAACCATAGCTCACTTTTGGCATCAGCCTACTGAATTAGGTTCATTAACAATAATTTTTAAAGATATTTCTACCTGAGGAATGGCTCTTGAGCAGCTCCTCCATGTGTAGAGCATAATGGCATACTCTTGGCCTTCTTCTAGCATTTCATTCTAAAATAAAAACAAAACCTGGTATTTATACAAAAAGAGTAGAATAACTGATCAAAACAAAGATATTAATTATGTAGCATGCTATATTTCAGAGAAGATCCGACAACTGAAGGCTTTGTTAGAATAGTGACTGAAATGTTTAATAATATTTAAAAGTGACACTAGGGAACTAACCTAATTTTTTCCCATGCAAGCACACAACTTTGTTCTTGAGGATAATTGTGGCTGCTTCAAGAACTACTGAAACAAATACCTCAGAGCCGGTAAACAAGAGGGAGGGGAGCCAATATCTTTGGGATGTCAAATTGGTACTAGAACTAAGAGATGCAAGGAATCACAGAATCACTGTAGCCCTGGGATTAAGAATTTTTCCAAGCAGCACACAATGGCCCTTCCTGTTCCTCTTTCAGAGAGGAAACAAAGTATAAGTAGTGATTTATTTAATCCAGTGTATGCACAATGACATCTGATCAGGATAGATATTTTCCATGAAATACAGTGATAGGCTAAGAGTATTTGCATCACTTTGGAACACCAAATGCTGAATTTGCCCTAGCACTCATATAACACACGTTTTTCTACATATTGGATCATGAAATCTAGACATTTAGTTTATTATCAGCTCCTACAGATTGATTTTTAAGTTTCTACAGAAATGAAGTGCAACAATCGGTGGCAGTCCTAAGGAAAGAGCTCCGGACTGCTAGCTGGATAGGGAGTTAACTCGAACAAATAGGCATCTTTTAATGTGTTGGGGATTTTAAGGGTTCTGTGTTTTATTATTTTATTGTAAACCGCCGCAAGTCTTTGAGAGCAGCGGTATATAAACCAAAGAATAAATAAATAAATAAAGTAATGTTGTTTACAAATTATAAAACAGAAATGAAATAAAACAGAAATGAAATACATACAATCTTAAGCAGAAAAGTATCCCCAGGGCACATCCATAAGCATGTATGGCAAACTGATGAATCCTTAACAAATCATGTTTATAACAAAGAACAGGCTTGAAATAAATACAGCAACATATTTCTCCTTATTCCCTTTTACTACGATAAGTATTGTTAGATGGTTATCGCTCAATATTTACCATGCTGGAATGAACAGTTGCTTGTTCAATGTATCTTGCAATGCCTGTGACAAATGCATTTCTATCTTCAAAATTGGTGTTGAAATTGGGCTGTATGAAAGACAAGAAAATATGTCCAAATGAGGAATAATACTGAAGAACAACTAATCAAGTAATCGAGATTCAAATGGGTAGCCATGTTGGTCTGAAGTAGCACAATTGAATCAGAGTCCAGTAGCAACTTTAAGACCAACAAAGATTTATTCAGGGCGTGAGCTTTCGAGTGCAAGCACTCTTTGTCAGACTAAGTAATCGAGAACACTTTAAAGTAACAGACAGAAAGATCCTTTTATGCATTCCACACCTGATAAAGCAAGGATGATGGTGGGGGTTCAATGCATGGCTGCTGGTCTGGCAGTGGCAATTCTTCCAAGAGATCCACATTGGACAAAGCATCTTCCAAGGTAACTTGAGCAGTCATTTTGATTCTGTAAAAAGGAACATTTTTAAATTGATAACTTTCATGACGAGTGGAGTTAACTATGGCATGCTCCACAGTAGAGCTCAGAAGCCAAGCAGGGTTGACCCTGGTTAGTATTTGGACGGGAGACCACCAAGAAACTCAAGGGTTGCTACACAGAGGCAGGCAATGGCAAATCACCTCTGAACATCTCTTGCCTTGAAAACTCGGCAAGGGGTCTCCATACGTTTCTTTTTTAATTGTACTGTATTTGACACAAACACGAACCAAAGGTTTTTATTCAATGACATGCTTTTGCCCATTTCACTAAAATAAATAGGTGCTGGAACGTGTGAGTTGCCACATCCTTCAGCAATTTAGCTCATATTACCACTCGGAAACAGAAGAAACATTGAGCATACAAAACAATTGGTGCCTATTACATCATAAGTGATTGTGAGAAACTCATCTTGCACAACCAACAATGTCTAGGAGAAAATATCACCATGGTCCCAGCATCTAATTTCTTGGGATTGAAAGGGCTGTCTGCAGGGGCATAAGTGGGAGAGGTCATCGGATTATTGTAGTTCTCTACACCATGGTAAAAAAAACACACACTCAATGTCTCCTTACTGAGTTTTGGAACAGCAGAGGAATTCAAAGCCTAAACATTGATGAACACAGACTAATTTAAAATCCTGCACAATTCCAGTGTTTCCTTGCACAACTAGTTATAATCCCAAAATTGCATTCTACTGCCTCCATCACATATTTTGACCACTCTTATTCTTCAGTATATGCAATTTTCTTAGATATGCTCTTCAGACCTGTCATATTGAGCATGCAGGAACAATTCCTCTGTGCATCATGCAGTCAGCTATAACATAAATGCACTAATACAGTAACAGTGACTCAGCTTCAAAGGGTTTGTCTGAACACGTGCCCGCATATTCAAAGAAAAACAAAGGAACCTACTCCGAAAAATAACACCTGTTACCGGTGTCAACCACTATGATTACACACACTAACCAGGAATTTGTGCAAGCAAATTCAGAAACTGAAATTACTCTGGTTAGGCCCATGCAACATACCTTTAATGAATGTAATACTCATCCAAGGAGATATATTAAGCAACCAGGCAAGCAAACTGATGCTTTTAGTTTAACTTTCCAGTTTTTAGTCCATTTGTAATAAATTGTGCCAGTTGAATACTGGAATAAAGATTGATAGGCATGTTCAAGATACTGCTTTTTCTCTGCACCCATGAAAACATAAAGTGTGCTGTAATATAGTATTTGCCTTGCAGACTACCTGGATGAAAGTTCGTACAATACTCAAAACACAATGTCTCAAGCTTGAAATCAGCTGTCCCCAACCCCCGGTCTAGGGACCGGTCCCGGTCCGTAGATCAGTCGGTACTGGGTCGCGGCTCCTCCTCGTCCTTCTCCCCGGCTGCTGCCTCGGGGGCTGCCCTGCCACTCTGCCGCTGGCTCACCTTTGGCACTCTCCGGAGGCCACCATGGCTGGGGCTCCCCCTCAGCGCTGCACTGTGTACCTGCTGATGGCAGCGCCCCCCAGCGGGCAGCAGGAAGTCAGAGGTGCCGGCGGGAAAGCAAATGGAGCAGGAGCTCAGGTAGTGGCGACGTCCCTCGGCAAAAGACTACCCCCCGGGCCTCAGTAAAATTATCGAGCATTGACTGGTCCCCAGTGATAAAAAGGTTGGGGACCACTGAGCTAAACCACCAACCACTACCACTAGTAAACATATGCAGACCAACTCCAAAAGAATGAATTGCCACAATAAAACTTCATATGTTGGATATTATTTTGCTTACTTTCATTTATATTCTAGTTTTATCCCTTACTGGGACCCAAAGCAGCTTATCACATTATTCTCTCCTCCTTTTGGAGGGGCTGTGACTTAGTGGCAGAGCATTTGATTCCATCTCTAATTAAAGATCAAGAAGCAGGTGATGGGAAGGATCTCAAACTGAAATCCTGGAGAGCCACTGGCAGTCTGAGTAGACAATACAGACTTTGAAGCACCATTGCTCTGCTTCAATATATTGCAGGTTCATCTGCTCCTCTGCCTTATCCTCACAGCCACCACCTTGCAGGTAGGTTAGGCTGCGTGAATGAAATGGGTCCAGGAATCACCCAGCGAACAGGGATTCAAACAGGTTCCAGGGGGAGCTCACCACGTCCTTAGGCAGACGATTCCACTGCTGAACTACTCTGACTGTGAAACTTTTTTCCTGTTATCTAGCTGGTACCATTCTCCACATCCACTGGCTCAACAAGATCAAAGCCAACACAGGGATGACCATGAGCCAACTAGAAGAAGCAGTCAGAGACAGGTGCACATGGCGGAGACTTTCCTATAGAATCGCCAAGGGTCAGACACGACTGAACGGATAACAACAATTCTTCACATAGTTTAAACCCATTACTGTGGGTCCTATCCTCAGCTGCAACAGGAGCTTTTCCCTGCCCTCCTCTAAATGACAACCTTTCAAATAAAATTTGAATCCAATACCACCTTTAAGACCAACCAAAATTTATTCTTTTAATTTTATTTGGGACAATGTGACTGTAATGTGATGTAAGTAGTATATAATGTAATTTAGAATTTAACTCTCTAGTCTCAAAATAACAAACTGAGAGCCTTATCACTTGTGGGGATGCTTCCATGTTTGGGTGGAGACGGATGGGGCAAACTGGTCTCTTAAGTATTTTTTTTCCAGACAACTGGAAAATTGTCTGCCATTAATTACTAACCTTGACATTTTTATGTCTCCAACATTTTTGTGAACTACAACTGAACCCAAAGGACTGATCAGTTTTTTAGCAAAGAATCAGCATACCGCATAAATTGGATGTTATGACACAGTTTGCTAATATGCTACTAATTTACAATTCTCTTATAAGTCTTGTTCCATTGTCTGAGGAAGAGTGCTTGCACTCAAAAACTCATGCCTTGAATAAATCTTTGTTGGTCCTAAAGGTGCTACTTACTGGACTCAAATTATGTTGTGCTACTTCAGACCAACCCAGCTACCCACTTGAATCAACCTTTCAAATATTTAAAGACATGTCCCCTCTCAATAGTATCAGTTGTCTTGCTGGGCTCCAAGTCCAATCAAAGCTCTCAGATAGACCCAGTGGCTTTCCAACCCAAGACACGCTTGTTATCCTCTTTAGTTCCCTTTCTGCAAAAAAACCAAAACAAAACCCTATTCCTTTTTCACATCAAATCTTTATAGTGTTTCTCTTTCAAAGATCAACAAGTTTCTTATAGTTCCTTTTTTAGCGTTAAGCAAATAAGAAACATTAACTGGAAGTGAAGTAAGAAAAAGAACTTATCTGCACAAAAATAGAAATGTTTTTAAAAAGTAGATTTCTACTTAGCCAGATCTACTCCACACTCCTGGGCTATTCAGGATTGTCAACCGGAGTGCAAAAATACAAATTGTACTGTGAGTTATTTACCACGGAGAACCAGCATTGTACAGTGGTTAAAGTGCAGGACTACTATCTGGGAGACCCAGGTTCAAATCTCCACTTGAAAAAAGGGTCTCCAATGGGAAGAAAGGCAGCGTAAATAAAATAAAATAAAAAAATAATGAAAACTATCTCAGTTCTAAGTTTAATTAATAGCAAACTCTTACCGGCTGAACTGGAACACATAATACTACAAAACTGGTTTCATTTGTGCTATGTAGCAGTAGTAATTGTGCTTCTCGGAGCTAAGCGGCTAGCAATTAAAGGAGAAAATAGTCCTAGCTGCACAGAAGTTGGAAGAACAGTGAATTGGCTTATAGCTGTATGCAGCTTCCCATATTTTTCATGTCTAATCAGGGCAGAGGTGACCCACTATTTTCTATGTTTATACCCGTGAAGGTGGTATTGTCCTTAGGTAAAATTTTCTTTCACTATGTAAAAGTAATATAGCTGAGAGCTTAATACTGAAGAAAGGGATTGGATAAGGGAGGGTATAATATTCCTGAAAAACTGAGTTTTCTCAGCATAACACTATAACTTGGGAAGTGCTGTACAAAAGTTTCTAATATAAGTCTTTGGACATCTGAACATTTGAAAATAAGAGTCAAACAACATAAGCAACATGTGCAAGCCCACCATGGGAACTTGCAGCCATATGGCAGCTGTGAGTTCCTAATGAGAACCTCAGTTAAAAGCAGCACAATGGCCTGATTCAGACCAGGACTTCAGCATGGGGGAGAAGAGGCTCCTGCCTCTCCCCCACTGTTTCCCCAAAGTGAGAATCTGATGGTGCCATTTCAGTTCAGCGGAACAGTGCATGGGGGAAGGAAGGAGGCCTCCTCCTATCACAGACCTGATTTGAATTAGAGACCCTCAGCACTTTTGAATCACATTCCTGCCAGGAACTCACAGCTTGTAGTATGGAAGTATATCCCTGAGGTGGATTCACATATTTTAGCATGTGTTTTAGGCCTAAGATCTTGAGAAAAGAAACATCCTTATGTTGATAGTAGTGAATAGACAACTGCATATCTGTCGGGGACCCGCTTGCTAACTGAAAAAACAGGGTGCCCCTTTGAAGAAAACGTCACGCCAGGCCTGGTGAACGATACAACAGGAACAAGCTTTATTTCAGCAACGTGGAGTCCGCTGGTATGGAGTAAGAGCTTCCACCGAACTCCAGGTGGAAGCTCCCTTTTATACAAAACCCACCTCCTTAGGCTGTATTGCCCCACCCAGTACTTGCGGAGGGAACATGCTGATACAATCATGACTCATGCACATATGCGAGGTTTTCCGGGGTTCCTGATGGCCCATTTTCCTGGAACAAAGGGCCATCTCCGGGCCCTTGTCAAAAGGTGGAGGGGGACATTGAGGTTCTTTAGCGGCCATTGCCACCTCAACGATCGGGTGGGGCGCCCAGCTGCCGGCTTGCCTATGATCACCATGCCCTACCTCCGTGATCGCGGGCGCCTCTGATGGCGGGGTTCGGTCCGGTTCCCAAGCCACCAAGGACCGAACCACGACAATATCACAATTTTTAGAACTAATGTTTTGATGGAATTCAGCTGGCTTGATTAAAAGCCATGGGGTTATACTGCATCCAACAATACTTCTGGAAAAGCAAGTTAATGCAGCAGCAAAAAATGATTTTTTCCCCTAACATCAAGCATGGAAGGAGGACCCCTACCTTGGCTCAGCCAAACAAGCCACCTGGATCCATATCATGGTAACAGAGAGATTAGACTACTGTAATGTTCTTCATAAGGCTCCTGCCCTTGAAGTAAAGTCAGAAACTCCCATTGGTACAAACTGCTGCAGCTAGGAAATTATTAGGAGCTGGATGGAACATGCACATTATATTCATTCTGCAATTACTCCATTGGCTGTCCATCAGCTACCAATTTCAATTGAAGGTATTTACTATCATATACATACCCCCACAGTCTTGGACTTCCATCCACAGGACTTCCTCTCCTTTGTTTTGTTCAGCTGTTCAATGTACTTTTTCTGTTGTGGAATGTCCTGAGGAGTCAGGAGGTCTCCCACCCACCTGTCATTATGCAAACTATGCAAAATGGAGTTGCTCAGGAGACATCCTCTATACCAGGGATTCCCAACCAGGGGCCCACAGACCCTTGGAGCTCCAGACGGATCCACAGCTTTTCCCCTCCTGCCTTAATGGACTTGGGCACAAGCAAGGAAATTGGCCATTTCCATTGCTCCTTCTGCACTTGGGAGGGAGTGGAGCCTGCATACCTACTCCAACCTTAAACTACCTCCTCTCTCCCCTCACCAGTCCTCCTTGAACCTGCCTGTTAATGTAAGTGATGATGTCTTATGGGGTGTGTGGCAGGGAGGTGTGGCCAGCTGACCACTTCTGGGGCTGCTCCATGGTCAAAAGGTTGAAAAAGGCTGTCCCATACTAGAACTAGAACTATACTAGAATAGTTCAGGAAGGCACTTTATAAAGGGAAAGGGGCTGTATAGTATACCACTGTTGTGCTTCATTAGTTTCTGCTAATGTAATCACTTTACTTCATTATAGCCACATTCTGTATCATGGGTAATATTCTAAGCTCATTCAGATTTCAGTAACCCTAGTTATATGCTCATTAGATGTCTCCTCATATTGATTGTATGAACCTACTCTGTGCTCTAGACTTCTCTTCATATCGCATGTTGACTTTCTTTGAAATCCACTTTTAATCACAGTAAATAATTAAAAGATGCCAAACTGAATTTTTACAACTTCATCTCAAATTATCTTGTTCTTCTACTAATAATTTTCTAACACTGTAATAACTATGTTAAATACTTTTTCCTATGGAGAAATGGGGGGGGGGATTCATCAAATGCCAGGAAATATTTTCATGTGCGCAATTATTAATACTAATAAATGGGGGGAAATTAAGTTTCCTCATGGCCAAGGAAATTAAAAGCTCAACATTTTATTTAGTATATGTACAGTTTTTAAGTACTCTGCAGAAGATTCTCTCCCACTAATCAAAACAATTATGAACGCAGCTAACAGAATCTATCTTCCAGTACTTCAGTGAAGTGAACAAAGGCCCAATCTATATCAAGGATAGGAAGCAGCAAAAGAGCAAATGCAGCTCTTGCAATTCTGCACCCAATATCACATCATCTTGTACAGTGAGCTAAACTGCATGCAGAGTTTAAGAATATGCATGTAGGAGGATTTCTGGATGTGGTTTGATTTTTCTCAAGCAACCCTTATAGTCTTCTTACAGATACCTACAAATCACCCCATGAGAAATCAGCTCAATTTCAGGGTTTCCCCTCTTTTGCTGTCTGAGGTTAAGTACTGAGGAAATAAATATGTACTGGAAAAAGGCAGAAGTCTCAAGGTGCCCTATGAAGGGGGAAAGGAGAGGTACACTATGCAAAAGTGGCATCAAAGGTTCTATCAACTCACTCATGTTGATGAGTTTTCTTCTCATCACTAGCCAGACTGAAGACTACAGTACTAGAGAAAAAAAGTCCAGAGCCACTTATGAGTAGTTCAAATAGTGTATAACCTTATATTAACTCTATCACCTACAGCGATATAAGATGAGAAACAGCACTGTTTCACACAATTTAGAGACAACATAACTAAAGTCAGTAATACTGCGCATACTACCCCAAGGATTTGAAATTGCCCTAAGCAGATTTATATCCCTCCAAGTCCACAGAATTGGGAGATGGCTCTCTTATTCCTTTCTGGCTCTTTGCCACAAAACACATACGAAATACAGGCTGGGAGGCTACTAAATATGTTTATGGACTACTTTCCATGGTTTCATCTGCAAGACAAAAGCGTCGATATAAAAGCTCACAATCTTTTGTAGTGTTGCAGCACTAGTAAACCTTCATTACCCATAGATTTATTTTTACAGTCAGCTTGTGGAGAACAGACGACCGTTCCGAGTGTGTAACAACAATATGAAGATACAAACCCACTCCTTGCTCACGTCCCCTTTTCCCACGGCTTTTTGTGTGAGGGCAGAAGTAAGCGCTTTACAGTCTCCATTCCGTCCTTCTCTGCTATCTTTTTGGGGAGGAGATTACACTGAAGCTGAAAGCGACTCCACCCCTGAGGAAAGCTTTGAGCCACCGTTTCGTTTGCCTTCAGCGTCTCCCGTGAATGAATTAAGGCAGGGCCGGGCGGAGCAGAATAAACAAGTTTTGCCTTCCAGGAGGCCGAGTTTCAGAGCCTCGGCTGCGAGCAGACCAGCCCAAGTCCCTAGGGACACGTCCTTCCTCTTAGGCCAGACAGTGGGAGGAAAGGTTTCTGGGGCTTCCCCCCACCCGCCCTAAGCCTTCCGGGGGGGGGGGTCTGGGGCCGCAGGCAGGCAGGCAGGCAGGCAGGGAACGGCAGCGTTGCAGAGGGAAAGTTTCTCTCACCCGGTCTCGGAGCGAGGAGGCCCGCCGCTGCCCGCTTTCCGCCCCCCTCGAGCGCAGGAGACCCGGCCGCTCGGCTCCGCCGGGCTCCACACCTGGCGCGGCAGCAAAAGGCTGCTCCTCCCGCGGGTTCTTTTGGCCCGGGCCGCTCCGCTCTCCTCTGCAGGGCCGCACGAACCTTGGAGTTTCCTGCCTGAGTCACTCAAACAGGGAAGCGGGGCCAGAAACCACCCTTCCTCCCGCGCCAGCTCCTCCCCCGTCCTGTCCCAAACCCGCCGCGTCCATGCCGCTCGAAGGCGGGCAGGCGGGCTCCTCCTTCCAGGCCGGGGACCGCCTTCCGCCTTCTCACGGCGAGCCCACACGCCCGGCGGAGGGGGGCTGGCAAGAGGAAGGAGCAGCAACTTCGGGCCGGAGTGAAACGGGGCGGCGTCATATCAAGCTCTGCTCCTGCAAATACGCTTGTTGTATGGTTAGTGCGCGCATCTAGGGACATTCCCTAGGATTGAGCTCCCCTGATCAATGCGGGGCGCTTTGCAATTATGTTTTACTACTCTGCCTTTCCTCTCGAAGACAAGGTGGTTCCAAATAGTTAGTGTGTGTGTTTCTAAGCATTTTCTGTGAGAGCTTAGGCTAGGGGATGGCAGCCTCTAACTGTGACCTGGGGATCCTCCAGAATTACAGCTCACCTCCAGACTACAGAGATCAGCTCCCTTGGAGAAAATGGATGTTTTGGACTGTACGGCATCGGAGGCCACTGACGTCCCTGACCAAAGGCCCCATCCCTGCCTCGGGCAGCCAAGGGGACTTCACAGCCCTAGCTACCACAGTGGCACCCCAGCTGCAGCTCACCAAGAGTCATACTGCCACAGGCCTTGAGGCCAGTACCTCAGGAACTAGTTGCCAAGTACAACTCCAGTTGCAAAGTGGGCTTGCCTGAAACATGGGAAACAGTGCTCAAAACAGCCACAGATGGCATATCAAACAGTGACATACAGTTCTCAAGGCCGTAAGTATCACTGAGCTGAGATGGACATTTTTGCACTTCAGTTCATGGCTGAACCATGAGTCCATATGAACCTGGAAGTTGGGTCCTGAACAAAACTGGTTGCCGTTTGCGATCTCTGCTTTCTGCTCCCCATCACTTTTTGCAGGGAGGAGACAGCATGGTTTCCCTATGAAAAAGGAGCAGGGAGCAGAAAGCAGGGGTTTGAATGGGTCAGAGCCAGTTTGTGCCCATCTCTAATCTACAATGCCATAATATTCTCTCAAGGTTTCCCTTAGCTCTCCATGGTAATAAAAGTGTTAGGCTGGCATAGCAAAAATAAACATAAGTATGATTAACCATAGCTCTAAGACACCTTTGAGGGCAAGTCTGAAACTATTGCTACAAAACCATAGAAACCTTTATTAAACAAATATATCAAGCCCGTGGGCCCCAGGGAAGGGCAGCATAGAAATTTAATAAATAAAAATGTGAAACTGTTGTTTCTCAATGTATCCTCCATCTAAGTCTATACACTTCTAAAGGCAATGTTTCCATCTCTAACCTTTCCCCTCAAAATTTTGCGCTCTTCAATTTATGCCACATCCAAACAGCAGTTTGGACATCCTCAAGGGACTCGTGTTCCTTTTAAATGTTCTTTGCATTTTGAGAACAAAAAGAAGTCTGAACAGGTAAGATCATGGCTGTAGGGTGAATGGTATAAGATTTTCTAGTGAAACTCTTGTAGTACAGCCCTTGCAACCCTTGAAGAATGAGCAGGTGCACTGTCATGATGGGGGGGGGGGTCTTCCCTGCATCTTTCTTAGCATTTTTCTCATCAATGTATTTTTAATTTTTTTTAAAACTTCTTTATCATAAGCCCCCACAATTGTCCTGTGTCCTTCAAGAAAATCATTTTGTTTGGCATAAACTTTAGTATGAACTAGAAATCCTAGTAGCAATTATTTTTTACTTACTTTTGCAAGCAATGGGGTTATTAATTTTAAAACAGTATGATGTCCTGACCTTTAGCTGAATTCTTTCAGCAGGAACGTGGAAATAACCATATCCAATTTGAAACCTAAAGGATTTTTCTTTTAAAAAGTAATTAGGAATAAGGAGTACAGGAGCTTATATAAAAAATTCCACAAGCATAGATCACTTAGATCCCATTCATAAACATAATCAGCAATACAATGGCCATTGGAAATAAAGTTAGATGAACGCTTCTCTGAATAAAAACTGTTCCTAAGAAAACTGCTCACCATGGCATTCTCAAATGTTACCACACCTCCACAAACTTAAACTGCCAATATACAGAGTAGCGGAATGTTCTGCAGTTTTGGGCATTTGCAAATGTCGACTATGGCTGGAATTTAAATGTGTACCCTGATGAAACTAATGAACCAACCAAACCTAAAAACAGTTTACATTAAAGCCAAAAATAGCATCTCCCAGAGCTGTTCAACTATA
Source organism: Paroedura picta (assembly GCF_049243985.1). Lineage (NCBI taxonomy): Eukaryota > Metazoa > Chordata > Lepidosauria > Squamata > Gekkonidae > Paroedura > Paroedura picta. The sequence goes on along the minus strand of NC_135374.1, from coordinate 84,819,841 downwards.
AAGAAAATCAAGAGTAAAAGTGAAGTATTAGTGTATGTCCCCCTTCAAGGATCGCTGCCTTGTTGTGGCAAGGGGGCTTGCGTAGTTCAGTGAAGCTATGAGCTATGCCGTGCAGGGCCACCCAAGACGGACAGGTCATAGCTGAGAGCTCTGACAAAAGGTGATCCACTGGAGAAGGCAATGGCAAACCACTCCAGTATCTTTGCCATGAAAACTCTATGGACAGTTCCAATAGGCATAACGATATGACGCTGGAAGATGAGCCCCTCAGGTCGGAAGGTGTCCAATATGCTACTGGGGATGAGCAGACGGCTAGTACGAGTAGCGCCAGAATGAATGAAGCGGCTGGGCCAAAGCCGAAAGGACGCTCAGTTGTGGAAGTAACTGGTGGCGAAAAGACAGTCCGATGCTGTAAAGATTTTTATTCCATAGGAACCTGGAACGTCAGATCCATGAATCAAGGCAAGCTGGACGTGGTTAAACAAGAAATGAGAAGACTGAACATCGACATTTTAGGAATCAGTGAACTAAAATGGACAGGAATGGGTGAATTTAATTCAGATGACCATCAGGTATACTACTGTGGACAAGAATCTCGCAGAAGAAATGGAGTAGCCTTCATAATCAATAAGAGAGTAGGAAAAGCAGTCTTGGGATACAATCCCCAAAATGACAGAATGATCTCAGTTCGAATCCAAGGCAAACCATTCAACATCACAGTGATCCAGGTCTACGCCCCAACCACTACTGCTGAAGAGGATGAAGTTGATCAGTTCTATGAAGCCCTACAACACCTTCTAGAAGCAACGCCCAAAAATGATGTGCTTATCATCATGGGGGATTGGAATGCTAAAGTAGGAAGCCAAAAGATAACCGGGATAACAGGCAAGTTTGGCCTTGGAGTACAAAATGAAGCAGGGCACAGGCTGGTAGAATTTTGTCAAGAGAATACAATGGTCATAGCAAACACTCTTTTCCAGCAACCCAAGAGACGACTCTACACATGGACATCACCAGACGGTCAACACAGAAATCAGACTGACTATGTGCTCTGCAGCCAAAGATGGAAAAGTTCTATCCAGTCAATAAAAACAAGACCAGGAGCTGATTGTGGTTCAGATCATGAGCTTCTTGTTGCAAAATTTTGGCTTAAATTGAAGAAAGTAGGGAAAAGCACTAGGCCACTCAGGTATGAACTAAATCATATCCCCGACGAATACACAGTGGAGGTGACAAATAGATTTAAGGAATTAGATCTGATAGACAGAGTGCCTGAAGAACTATGGACGGAGGTTCGCAACATTGTACAAGAGGTAGCAACTAAAACCATCCCAAAGAAAAAGAAATGCAAGAAATCAAAATGGCTGTCTGAGGAAGCTTTACAAATAGCTAAGGAGAGAAGGGAAGTGAAAGGCAAGGGAGAAAGAGAAAGATACACCCAATTGAATGCAGAATTCCAGAGAAAAGCTAGAAGAGATAAGAATGCCTTCTTAAATGAACAGTGCAAACAAATAGAAGAAAACAATAGAATGGGGAGGACCAGAGATCTTTTCAAGAAAATTGGAGATATGAAGAGAACGTTTCATGCAAAGGTGGGTATGATAAGGGACCAAAATGGTAGGGACCTCACAGAAGCAGAAGAGATTAAACAAAGGTGGCAAAATTATACAGAAGAACTATACAAGAGCGAGCTTAACATCCCTGATGACCACAATGGGGTAGTTACTGACCTGGAGCCAGACATCCTGGAATGTGAAGTCAAATGGGCCTTAGGAAGTCTAAGCAACAATAAAGCTAGTGGTAGTGACAGCATTCCAGTTGAACTATTCAAAATCTTAAAGGACGATGCAGTAAAAGTGCTACACTCAATATGCCAGCAAATTTGGAAAACTCAACAATGGCCACAGGATTGGAAAAGGTCAGTTTACATTCCAATCCCAAAGAAGGGCAATGCCAAAGAATGTTCAAACTACCGCACCATTGCACTAATTTCTCATGCTAGCAAAGTTATGCTCAAAATCCTACAAGCTAGGCTCCAGCAATTTGTGGACCGAGAACTTCCAGAAGTACAGGCAGGATTTCGAAGAGGCAGAGGAACTAGAGATCAAATTGCCAACATACGCTGGATCATGGAAAAAGCTAGGGAGTACCAGAAGAACGTCTACTTCTGCTTCATTGACTATGCTAAAGCCTTTGATTGTGTGGAGCACAACAAATTGTGGCAAGTTCTAAAAGAGATGGGAATACCAGAGCATCTTATTTGTCTCTTGAGAAATTTATATGCAGGTCAAGAAGCAACAGTGAGAACTGAACATGGAATCACTGACTGGTTCAAAATTGAGAAAGGAGTTCGGCAAGGCTGTATACTGTCGCCTTGCCTATTTAACTTGTATGCAGAGCACATCATGAGAAATGCGGGATTAGAGGAGTCACAAATTGGGATCAAGATTGCAGGGAGAAATATCAACAACCTCAGATATGCAGATGATACCACTCTAATGGCAGAAAGTGAAGAGGAACTAAAGAGCCTGTTGATGCGGGTGAAGGAGGAGAGTGCAAAAGCTGGCTTGAAACTCAACATCAAGAAAACAAAGATCATGGCATCCGGCCCTCTCAATTCCTGGCAAATAGAAGGGGAAGAAATGGAGATAGTGACAGATTTTATTTTCCTGGGCTCAAAGATCACTGCAGATGGGGACTGCAGCAAAGAAATTAAAAGACGCTTGCTCCTGGGGAGGAAAGCTATGGCAAATCTAGACAGCATCCTAAAAAGCAGAGACATCACCCTGCCAACAAAAGTGCGTTTAGTCAAGGCTATGGTCTTCCCAGTTGCAATGTATGGCTGCGAAAGTTGGACCATAAGGAAGGCCGAGCGTCAAAGAATTGAGGCTTTTGAACTCTGGTGCTGGAGAAGACTCTTGCGAGTCCCTTGGACTGCAAGGCGAACAAACCGGTCAGTCCTAGAGGAGATCAGCCCTGACTGCTCTTTAGAAGGCCAGATCCTGAAGATGAAACTCAAATATTTTGGCCACCTCATGAGAAGGAAGGACTCCCTGGAGAAGAGCCTAATGCTGGGAGCGATCGAGGGCAAAAGAAGAAGGGGACGACAGAGAATGAGGTGGCTGGATGGAGTCACTGAAGCAGTAGGTGCAAACTTAAATGGACTCCGGGGAATGGTAGAGGACAGGAAGGCCTGGAGGATCATTGTCCATGGGGTCGCGATGGGTCGGACACGACTTCGCACATAACAACAACAACAATTAGTGTATGTGGTTTTAATCAGTTCTGTAGTGTTACACATTACAAAGGACATGGATGATACACTTTCAAAACCTGCCTTGCCTTTCTTGCCATCACAAGAAGCAAAAACTTATCCCAGAAATGGGAACTCTGATCACTATCTCTTATAAAAGACCCCCCCCCCCCAGTTTTCAGGCCATTTATCTGCTGACCCACACACATTTAGTTGCACAAGTTTCCACATGACTGCTAATGGCATTATCACAGCAATCCTTGCCAGAGTTACTCCTGTTTAAAACCACTGATTTACAGAGTAACTCTCACAAGTGAGCACTGGAGGTCATTTATGCTAGGCACCATAAGGTAAAGGTAAAGGTATCCCCTGTGCAAGCACCGAGTCATGTCTGACCCTTGGGGTGACGCCCTCTAGCGTTTTCATGGCAGACTCAATACGGGGTGGTTTGCCAGTGCCTTCCCGAGTCATTACCGTTTACCCCCCAGCAAGCTGGGTCCTCATTTTACCGACCTCGGAAGGATGGAAGGCTGAGTCAACCTTGAGCCGGCTGCTGGGATTGAACTCCCAACCTCATGGGCAAAGCTTTCAGGCGGCTGCCTTACCACTCTGCGCCACAAGAGGCTCAAGGCACCATAATAGCAATCAAAGTGCAAATACATTTAGAGTATAGGAAAAGTAGTATTATCCTTGTTTGCTGAACATTAGTAAATGGATTTTATTGTATTTATTGTTAGAATTTGATTTCAAAATACTCCAAGCCTGTGAAAAGGGTATATTGTAAATACATTATGTAAATGAATAATACTTGCACAATCCATTATACTTTTTGCAGTTTTCAACATTTAAATATGGACATTTTGCAGCTGTTAGGTTTTTACATATCCAAGAAAATAACCGTAGCATAAACATGCATCACTCCTGTGCCGATACCCTTTCCTTGGAAATCATTGTTCGCTAGAATGGCACCTTTTGTTGGAGCTGTGGACATTTCAGAACAGCTGGAATACAATTACATCTTAGAGCAGCTGAAATACAATTATATCTTGGAGAAAATGAATGCAATCCAATGCTGCCAGATTACTGTAATGGCATTATTGTAATTGCATTGAGGGACAGAGTATAGCCTATGCTTTCCATTAGATTCAGGTATCCTTCTCTTGCTTCTCAGGAGAAGAGCTGCTGTAATGTAATCTCATTTTAAAATGTTATCTGGGCTCCAGGCCCTGATGTGCTTGACCTCGACCACAGCCAGAACCTTTTTGGCCCTGGCTCCAGCATGGTGAAATGAGCTGCCCATGGAGACCGGGGCCCTTAGGGGACTTTCAAAGTTCCGAAGGGCCTGCAAAACGGCATTCTTGCACCAGGCATTTGGTTTTGAGGCATTTGGCCAAGTTTGGTAACTATATTCTTGATCTTGTTTTAAAAGTTATATTCCATTACTAAAGAGTGGAATTGCCTGTCAGTGCTTTGAAGCAATGTTTATGCTTAAAGACAGATGCAAGATTAGTTACCTTGCATTTTGAAATGTAGTGTCTTAATCTGAAAAGTAAGCCTTTAGTTTTCAGACTTTATTTGGGTCTACTCTAACTGAATAACAAAATTAAAGATTATGCACATAGTGTGAGCCAGGATGTTTTATGTCAATTCTGAGAAACATTTTGGAGCCACCTAGCTAGTGACGCACCCGTAAGATAGGCTCAATGTAGGCACTCGTCAAATGATGCTTTGTAGATGTGTGGTTAAATAACCTATAAAAATGTAGATTGTCTATGTTAAAATTTGTCTCTGACAAGTAATGCTAACAATTGGGCCATGTGCCTTACTGATGTTTTTTGCAGAAACTTGAACATTTAAACCTAACTAGCTTGAGGATTTCAAGATTATTTACATCTATCTAGTATTTATATCTATTATTTGATGACTATAGTGGCACAATCTTTACTACAAGTTCTCCAATAAAATATTGTTTCACTACACTCCCTTAGCAGATGACCAGCCAATGAGGCAGCAACTAAAGGGAGTCTCTTCTCCTGGCCCCCGTCGATGATGTCACCAGCCAGTGCCAAGAAACAGAAGATCAGGTGATGATGTCATCAGTCCGTGCCAAGGGACAGATGACTAGCTGATGATATCACCAGCCAGTGTCAAGGAACCGGTTGTTTATTTAAGACAATCAGGCCATATACGGTCATATCACCAGATAAATGTTTAAAATATTTAAATATATATAAAACATTAACTCCCACCCAGTTGGCAAAACCCTTCTAAGGTCATTGCAATACCCCAGGGTTTTCTGGAACCCTGGTCGAGAAAGCTTAGCAGTACTATCCCTGATCTTCATGCCATGTTCAGTAAACTATCTAGCACTATGCAATGTCTAGAGCTGTTTGGACTGCACAAGCACAAGACCTGACATCAGAGAACCGGTTTTAAATAATTTATGCATTTTATTGTTTCATTGCTCAGAAAGAACAACAGAAACACTGACATAATTAGCATTTAGTATCACAGAAATAAATGTTGTAAAATAGTTGTACCATTACTGTATTTTATTTACATGAAAAACCTACAATTTTAAGCAGAAAAACACATCTGCCCATTTATGTCCAAGTATGTAAATTCTAATGCACAGATTGCAATTCTATAAAAAGATACTTCAAGTACATGATCATGATTCAACAACCACAGGGTTTGAAAGAAGTTGCAGTCTGTTGTGCTAACTTTGTTCCATTCCAGCCATGAGCGATAAGGCTAAAGACTCCACTGTGAACAAAACACAAAGTAAAATACGTAAGTTTGATATTTTTATTTTTCATTATTTATGGAAGACATGAACATTTAGTTTCAAGGTAGAAATAGTTCTAATAATACGCTTATGTATATGAATATATACTGTTAAAAGTCCAACTATAAGAATTTCAAGTTAGTTTTCTGCTTAGATTATATTGAACTGGAATCATGAAGCTGCATAAAGTATTATGAAATAAATCCCTGAATCCCATTTAATTTTTTCTTTATTTTTTATTTATAATTCGATTTATAAGACCACCACGCCCCCTCGGCCCAGCTTTTTCCCCTCAATACTCACAGTGTGGGAAAGAACCTCTACAGACGGCTTTGTTTAGCACTGTCACAAGGAACATATGGCAGTTCTTAAAATCTGATTCCATCTTCGTTATAGATTCCATCCTAAAACAGTATAGGTTAATTTAAGTGAAAAACAACAACAATCATCAAATTATACTTAAAAAATGATAAATTTTAAGGAAGTAAAGCACAGTTTACAAAGGATTTACAATTTAAAGGAAGTAGAGTAAAGCACAGTTTACAAAGGGGCCATTTCCATTCCTACAGATCTCTTTGAAGAAGAGTTGATTTTTGCACCATGCTTTTCACTACCTTCTAGGAGTCTTAAAGCAGCTTACAATCACCTTCACTTCCTCTCCCCACAACAGTCACCTATTTAGATAGGTGGGGCTGAGAGAATTCTGAGAGAATTGTGACTGGCCCAAGGTCACCCTTGAAAAGTTGTTCCAGAGACCTAGGAGGTTCTTGGGAATGGTATGGCATATGGAGCAGGGACTACAGGTAGAGAAGGGAAATCACACTCATTGGACAATTTCCCTGTCCAGCTGCAGTCCCCAAGTTGCATCCCACACTGTTTGCAGGAATCACCTAACACTCTCAATAGTGGCTTTCTGGCAGTGTTCCAGCAGGGAGAGGAGGCTGCTGTGATCCCTTTCTGTAAACTGTGTTCCATCCACAGTCCTTAAAATTCAAGCCAAGAATCTGTCCCACTTTCTAATGAAGAACATGAATGGTTTGGGTATTAATGGTAACACATTTTAATTGGGAATAAGTATATACTTGGCATGTAAACTACAAAACCAGTTACTCTGTCACCCTTTTATACACACACCATACCAAAACACCTCATAAAACAATGCAATCATAGCTGCTCAGCCTGTTCCTATTAATGCTGCTTTCACGTTTAAGGTATAACATGTGAATAATGCATGTTTTTCCTTTGCTGCTTTAAGAGTAGCAGAAACATGCGACTTTAAGTGCATGTCAGAAAAAATGCATGACATTAGCATGGGTGGGACACAATCCTTATCCCCACAGTACATTCAGTAGGTAAGTTTACCATCCCATTTGCATTTATGAAGAAAGCACAGTATTATAGCACCCTCACTATTTTCTCCCTAACAGTATATCCTAAAGCAGTGGTCCGCAACCTTTTTAAGGCTGCAGACCGGCAGCGGTGGGGAGGACGATCGCTGGGCCGTGCATGCCGTGCACGCACGGCTCTGCTTCCCTCTCCCCTCCCCCCCCCCACAAAAAGAAGCTTGCCGGGCCGCAAGCTAATCGGCCGCTTTTGTGGCCGATTTGCTTGTGGCCTGGGAAGTTTCTTACTGCCAGGGCTTTTGACGGTTGGGGACCACCATCCTAAAGGAAGTATTTGAATATACACACAAGGCTATTCAGAGGTCAAGGCTGATGAATCCTGTATCTTGCATCAATCATATCGCTGTTAGCTGTTCCCAATATATCTGTATTTTTCACACAACTAGATTAAATTATTACTCAATAAATACATTCTCAAAAGGCAGACATTCTTCCAGAAAAGTTTTAAATACCTACAATTTGTTGACAGAAACAATACAAAATAATGATTCAGACTATATCCAGGAACTATTCACACTAGAGGAAAATGGCAATAAAAATATAATTTTTTTTACTGTTGACCAGCTATTACTTTTTTCCTTATTTTAGGAATGTGCAATTTCCATCCTTATCCTTAACAGACATGCTGATTATGCAGCCAACTTATGTGGAGAACTAATACAATTCAGCTTAAGTGAAATTCATTCTTGTCCAGGTGATTAGTCTAAACTTTCCACCAGATCCAAGCCATAATACTTCATATAAATGCCAGCAAAAAGACAGATCTTGTAAAATTACTGCAACATGAATGACTGTGCATGTGCTTACTTCCAAGCTCCCAAGCCAGCTTGCCAACGATCTGCAAACATCAGTACTAAGTTCAGTACTTTCATTATAGCTTCTTTCACAAAGCTAACCTGAATGTGAGAAACAGGAGTAGTTGTGAGTTGTATTTTGAAAGGCAAATGATACAGTTCCCCTCATATATTTTCCAGCTCCCATAGCTGACTGCAGTACTTTATTCATGCAGAAACTAGTATTTATATTTTACTATTCAGCCATTTCCAATTCAGCGATATTAAATATAAGGTCCAGGGGCTGTTACTAAGTTAGGGTAACTACACTAACACAGCCCATGCATTCTACGATAGGGAGCCAGTGTGTCACTGATGGAGCTAGTTCACCAACAACTCTAACTGCATGGCATAATTTGTAAGTACCAGTCAACTAACATAGAATTAATATTTCCATCAACTCTCCATGAATGGTGGCCTTCAGCATTTGCTGGATAGAAAATTTGGCACTGCAGGCTTTTTGAGCTTACTGTTTTAAGTCGTTAAAACTTCAGCATATAGAGAGCAAGAAGACTTAATAATGTGTATATGAAAATATGACACATTCCACTAAGGTTCAAGTTAACCCTAGTGTTAAAATCAGTCAACTAGAAGTTCTGAAAGAGCTGAAGTAAATGAAGGAGAAGGGATAAAGGAACACAATTTGATAGATTCCTTAAAGCAATAACAGCTAGCTAAAATTATCAGCTATAATTTTATATATTTTTATATATAATTTTATATATATATTAATTTTATATATATATTAATCTTACATAATTCATGCTGTAATTTAGAACATATTTAATTTGGGCAAATATTTTAGTTGTGACTTACAGCATGTCATATCACACAAGCACTGTTCTATGTAGGGATTGCAAGCCACTGACTGATCTTGCATTAATGTAGTCTAGGACCATCTTAGCCTGAAATAGCTACTTTGGGACTTTTTGATAATTACACAGAATGTTCTGTTTAGAGATAAAAAATAAAGCAATGCATTTTCTTCAAATCTGTCCTATTTTTAAAAATTCCAACCAGACTTTTAAAAACAATTTTAGTTATTATACAAAGAACATTAAAGAAAAAAGGATCCTCAGTCCTCTGGATAAGGAAATCAAAATGCTTAAATCCTAAACAACAAACTTGGCCTCCCTATTCATCTACTCATCCATGAACGAATACAAGAAGAGATACCATAGAATCATAGAGTTGGACCTCCTGGGTCATCTAGTCCATGCAACATCAAAATTACTATTTATACATCTTGGTTATATACTCCGTCATCTCCCCCCCCCCCACGCACACACACATTGAGGATGCTCCTAAGCCTTGTGGGATAGTACTATAGGAAATAGTTTTAATTTAGACTTACTGCATTAAATTTAGGATTATGGTTTATCAATGGCTATGTGACATACTGTTATATCATGGTCGATTCAAGTGGATAGCTGTGTTGGTCTGAAGTAGTACAGCAAAATTTGAGTCCAATGGTATCTTTAAGACCAACAAACATTTATTCAAGGTGTGAGTTTTTGTGTGCATGCAATTGTCTGAGGAAGTGTGCCTGCACACGAAAGCTTACGCCTTGAATAAACCTTTGTTGGTCTTAATGGTGCCACTAAGACCAATTTAGTTGTTATATCATGATGTAAACTATCCTGAATCTTTTGGAAGAGCAGTATAAACATTTAATTACTAAATAAATAAATTCTAACCAGTTTATAATAAGAGCAAAATAAGACTCAGAATAAGTCATTTTGTTCTGTAGTATTTATGTATCAAGTAAAAATCACAAATTGAACTGAATGTTCCATATCAACTTTACTTTATGTACCTTTTCTCTCAACAGGCAACGATCATGAATTGTAGACAGGTACCTATAATGAATTTTAATCAGCTGATCTAGATCTTTTGCTTCTTCTACCTGATGCTGAAACTCCAAACCTGTACTGTGAAGAATCTATAAAAAGAAAATGTACAACAGTCAAATTTAGTACTTAAAAGTCTCTTATTGTTCACAAAACGTACAGAGAATTTACAATTCGTTTTTCTCCAATACCATGACTAATCTGATAGCTCATGTCTCCTCCCATAGTCCACCAATCAACAGATCTGTGAAAACATACATATGTGTTGTCCATTGGCTTTTCATGGCAAAGATACCGGAGTGGTTTGCCATTTCCTTCTCCAGTGGATCACCTTTTGTCAGAGCTCTCAGCTATGACCTGTCCGTCTTGGGTGGCCCTGCTCGGCATAGCTCATAGCTTCACTGAGCTACGCAAGCCCCCTTGCCACGGCAAGGCAGCGATCCTTGAAGGGGGATACATATGTGTACTTGAACTTAATCAGCTAGCTTTTAAAGTGACAATGCCATTAACAAGGATCTCATCTCCTAAATATAGATGTCAACAAAATTGTAATTTAAGAGACTATAGCCAAGGATTAAAAACTGAGAAGAGGTGTTTTGTGTGTGTGTGTGTGTTTTTTTGCCCTGTTTGTTTTTTCCCAAAGGAGTCTCAGAGCAGCTTACAATTGCCTATCATTCCTTTCCCCACATAGGCACCCTAGGAGGTTGGTGGGGCTGAGGAATCTGTGACTGGCCCAAGGTCACTCAGCTGGTTACATATGGAAGAATCAAGCCCTGTTCTCCAGATTAGAGGCCACCACTCTTAACCACTACGCCTTCCGCCTCTGATGTCTCAGCTGCATGTACCATCATGGCAAGTAGTAAGTTTCCAATTCCCAACTTAACCAACAAACCAGGAGAAGGTAGCAAGACCCCACTCATGCTTGGACCTAGTTCCCGTTAAGTATCTCCTCTCTCCAAGAAATACTAACTCAGCAAAAATTGTAAAATATGAATAGTCATAGAGCCAAGCCCTGTGTCCAGCTGACACCTAAATAAAGAGGATGCACTTTTCCTATATGAACTGAAGGTCAAATTTCTGCATGTATATCAGAAGCCATTTCGGAGAGTGGTCTTTCCCTATTGGCTACAGACTCCCATGGAGGGCCAATCAGGTAGCGATTGAATTGTCTGCATACAATTTGAACTGATTGGCCCTCACTGACAGAGTGCAATTTGCACTACTTGGCCCTAACTGGCAGAGTGCAATTTGAACTGATTGGCCCTCACTGGCAGAGTGGTATCTCCCTATTGGCAGCACACTCCCAATCAGGTAGGGAATGAGTTGGCGGCATGTAACTTCAACTTTATAATGTTCATTATTATAGCAATACATACCCTAGTCATTATATAGTTGTGCAAGCTGTTAACAAAATGCATGAGTTTCATCCTTAGAAGAAACATGCGATGAGTTTGTTGTTTAATAGGCTCTGTCTGGGATGCAAATTGCAGCAGTGGGTCTTCTTCAAATAAAGTCACTCCTCCTTTACCCTGGGGATTTTCTGCTGCATTGACCAGCTCTTCAAAGTGGTTTGTACATTGGAAACACAATATTAGGAAAAAACATCAAGACCCCTTCTATTGACTCATTAGCATCATCTGTCAATATTAACTACCACCACTTTGTCTTTCTACATTCAGTCATTTAGAGAAACATACAGGCACCACTGTCAGAAGGATATTAGATCAATTGCTGTCTTTTTTAAAAGCTGAAGGCTACCGTTCTCCTTTCCACAGGTGCAACCTAATACCACATACACTCGAGCAAGACTTGATTCAAATCTGTCTGGCATTTTATACAACATGCAAACAAGACGCCTGAATCCCAGACAACCGAAAATCTCTCTGACTGTTCTTCTTTGTTCTGGTCGGTCCTAATCAAGTGTATTACATTGGCTTTCTTTTTGGATCATACGTGTTATTTTTCACTGAAAAGTTCAGTTTTCCTCTGTCAGATTTATTAAACAGTAACTGCTGATCTCAAGGATCTATTTGAATAGCAGAGGGGGCAAGGCTGCCCTCAGGTAAAAGGAAGTCAAAGATCAAGACTCAGTCAAATGTGCTGGGAGATCCCCTATTTATAGTACAAATAAAAAAGCACAGTAAACATAAACAAAAGGTAATAAAACTGAAAGAACAAGGATACTAGGGTCATAAGATTATATAAAAATTATTAGAAACACCAATCACACAATTAAACATTTAAGATTTGTAAGATAAATTTTCAGCTAGGGTATATCAATGCCATATTATGGAATAGAGACAGAATTGAGCAGAACATTTCAGCTTCTCTGAACTTGTACAGACATTAGATTGAAGGGGCATGGTGATAATGCTCAACATAGTTCACTGCCTACCACTCTACATTTATCTACTTCATTTATACCCCAGCTTCCTCAAAAAGCAGGTTACATCATTATCTTCTATTTAGTTTTATCCTCACAACAGCCCTATGAGGCAGGATAAGCTGAGAATGTGTGATGTTCCAAGGTCACCCACTAAGCTCCCATGGCAGAGGGTTCAAATATGGGTCTCTGAGATCCTAGTCTCACACTCGAACCACTACCCCATGGATAAATTGTACACATCACACACGCAAGCAAATCTGCATAACTCAAATCACTAATTCAGTTTCATTTGAATTATATCTGGCAAAGTACAACAGCTATGCTTACAGCAGACAAATAGCCATAGCTACTTAGGATCTAATCATCAGCAGCCCATCTGTTGGTTCTGTCATTCCCATCATCAATTTTCCCTATATAGCTTGCCCTGTGCCACAAACACCTACTTCTCCCTGTATTTCCTCCATTCATATACTCTGTTTCTATTCCTGTTTCCAAGCCAGACTGGGTAGGTTAAAAAAGCACTAGGTTCCTGTCGAACCTTAAAGTAATGTGGCTACAACTCCCTCATTTTTAGGAAACATTTTAATTGCATAATTAAGAATCTATTAATTTCCTTACCATGAAATCTTAACACATCCAAACTATATTTGGCCCACTTGATTTGCAGCAACAAGAGAAACACTTGGTTATAAATTTTTTGACACTCTACACTTATAACAATATCCACAGGCCAAGGGACCTAAAAAAGAAACAAAATGACCTTGATTCAATTGTTTCAATTTTCCTCTTCATTTGTTGCATATTATTTTCTATTCAGTGTTGTGATTTAATCTTTTACTTCTGTTGATTTTTTTCAATTGCCTGTTACCTTATAACTCAGTATTAAACCATCCAAGGTATGAACAGGAAGTTTCTTTTTGGCAAGATCAATATTTTCACACGATATAGACAACCTAAGTAGAGAAACACACATTAGCTGCCCATGCTAGGTTCTACCGGGAGATAGTTAACATTTTGCATCAAACGGAAAATATACCTAGCAGCAATTAATTATGTTCTAAACTTTTTACTAGATTTGAGGGAAAGCTATTTTCTGCACAAAGGGTACATATCTAATTACTCTCACCACATAAAGGCCATGTGTTACATAGTTTTTAAGTTAGGAGAAAATGATTGGGATTTGCTTTGAGAAGTGTGACGTTCAATTCATTTTTCTTTAAAAATCAAATAACTTATTTGTTCCACATAATATATTTCTGGTAAGGTCTTGGAGGAGGAGCATGTCTCATGTCTTAAGTGCCACTCAGCGCTTAACACCCACTCAGGGCAGCCGTCCCACCCCTGAGTGCCTCCTCCTCCAACCAGCTTGCCAGACGATCGCCTTCCATCCCCCCCTCCTTCTACTTCCCTCCAAGGCTCAGAGGCTGCAGTTCCCTTCCTGGGGGCCTCCAGCCTGCAGCCTTTCCAGGTCCTGGGGGGAGGGAGAGGCCGTCCACCAATCTAGGGCTCGCTGTATTCCTGAATGCAACAGGCTTGGCCCCTAGTCCCTAATAAAGGTCAAGTTGTGCTATATAGCTGCTCATTATTAAGCTCACTATATATTCAGTACTTGATTGCTGTGTGTTATTTCATTGATAGAATGGCTTCTGTAGTCTCAGGTTACGCACAGCCCCATGCCTGCTTTTTAGTCCAAGCCTCTCGTATTTACATTTAACATTCTCAGTCCTACCTACTTTTCCACTGGCAGAGGATAAATAAAAAGTCCCCTTTGATACCTAAAAAGAATATACTAAATGGTCACAGGACCTATATGGACAAAGCCAGACTCGTTGGAGAAGGCAAGTTGATTTAAGCAGAAGATGCAAAGGATGGAAAAACAGGACTCCATGTTCGATGCTCAGTAGGATTTTCTGATTTATATCTGTGTGTAAAGGTAAAGGTAAAGGTATCCCCTGTGCAAGCACCAAGTCATGTCTGACCCTTGGGGTGACGCCCTCTAGCGTTTTCATGGCAGACTCAATACGGGGTGGTTTGCCAGTGCCTTCCCCAGTCATTACCGTTTAATGAGCCTCTTGTGGCGCAGAGTGGTAAGGCAGCCGCCTGAAAGCTTTGCCCATGAGGTTGGGAGTTCAATCCCAGCAGCCGGCTCAAGGTTGACTCAGCCTTCCATCCTTCCGAGGTCGGTAAAATGAGTACCCAGCTTGCTGGGGGGTAAACGGTAATATCTGTGTGTACTTTTCTCCAAATAGCCTCTAGCACAGACCCCATGTGTCCTTTATAATCTCCTTGCTACACTGTAGAAACATTTCCTTTTTACCACTACAATTTATATTACAATTATATGCTTATTACCTTAAACTGTCTTCTGGGTAGCGTTGCCCAACAGCTTCCTGTAGCTGAACATTAAGGAACGTCTCATTCTGCCATGAATCCTTCTCTCTTATTTTATCAAAAATAGACGTGTAGAAGTCATACATGGTATCGCCAGCCTCAAGTAAGAAAAAGTTTCTCATTGCTTGCAAGTATTCTACCAGCCTGAGCAAGAAACACAAATCAGTTTTTAGATTTCACTTCATCATTCTTCATAATTCAATTTTCCAATTAATATTTCAATATTTGTAAAAGAAATCTCTCAAATGTATGCAGATTACGAAAATGAATTCCTTTAATGAAAGTTAATTTATACAGTACCAGTAAGATGCAAGATTCAGGAGACTGTCAGAATAAGATGGCTACAGCTGTTATAAAACTAACATTCTTCATTCTCATCCACTTTCCTCTTCCTTTCCTTGGATCCCATGATGTTTTCTACTAACCCTTTTCTTCCTCACCTTCCTAGTTTCCCTGCCTTCTTTTGTCTTCAGACTCCTGTCCCTTCAACCTGCTAATCATAAGTAGTCCCATTTCCATTCCAGTGAACATCCAACACTCATCTTTAGTCAATAAGAATTTTAGCTAGAGATATGAAGGTTCAAGGGAGAAATCCAGAAACACTATTTTTCCAGATATCCTTTTTCACTTTTTCCAACTGAAAAACTGAGACATTTGGGAGAACACTAAAAGAACTATGATTTTTTTTCTTTTGGAATGAATAACATTGTTAGACAACATCTGACTCCCTCCCTCAAAAGGTATACTATGATAAATTTTATGTAAGACAATCTGCAGCATTAGATAGACTGTAAACATATACAAGATATTCTCAGGGATATGCTGCTTGTTTAAATATGAATTTTGGCAACAGTATGCTAGAATCTGTTCAATAATAAATTATTAAAGAGTTAAGCATTTTCAATGTTATAAAGTTTAACATGATAACCAAATATGTTGATAATCCTACCAACTACAAATATATGAGACTGTTTTCATTCAGACTCCATTTTATTTACTATACTACTCTCTTCAATACAAAATTTGTTTTCCAATTTAAACTGTTATTTTTCCTGTCTCTAAGAGAGAAAAAATTAATATGCATGTACTAAGATAGCAAAGAGTGCAGCAGTTTGCCACTCTCCACAAAGTACTGGGAATATTTGCCATTTTGCTTTTAGAAAGCAATATATACATGTATATACACAATATTTTTATATTTTATTTTTATTATATAAATTTTAAAATATGCCAATTAGTACAATTTTATA
This sequence comes from Paroedura picta, assembly GCF_049243985.1. Taxonomy (NCBI): domain Eukaryota; kingdom Metazoa; phylum Chordata; class Lepidosauria; order Squamata; family Gekkonidae; genus Paroedura; species Paroedura picta. The sequence goes on along the minus strand of NC_135374.1, from coordinate 84,803,687 downwards.
CACTAACTAATCTACAAATTGCCCATTGAATATTGTTAAAGGGGAATAAAACAGGTTTAGGCTGAATCTTTAACCTGCTCCTGTTAAATGGAGGCCTGTCATCAAGCTCCTGTGTCCCTTCCCACAATCATCTCCTCCTTCCACAAAAGCTTCTCGATATCATCAGGCTGCTTCTTGCCCCATCCAAAGTAGCTGACCTCCTAGGAAGAATTAATCTTGTGAATGAGGCAGCATCAGTCATCTAAACCCAGACTAAACATTCTGCAAAAAAGGATCACATGCTACAAGTGACAATATATTTAAACTCTCACTTGTAATCTTTCTTCAAAGTCTGCATTAAATTTCCACAGCATTTCAGGTATTGTTTATCTATGTGGGGATAAAGGCAAGACCTCAATGTCAGTTCAAATGTCTGGCATGTAACTGATTCAGAGGATCTATCCACACAAACGTCGTCACCAGCAAACTTCTCATGAAAGTCACTTTGTTCCAAATACAACCTGCACAAATAACAAAAATACCAATTAGAAATCTTTGAACATGGGAGTTAACAGTTAATTACAATACACTCCAGAGGGCTTATGTCAAAGCCAGTTACTTCCATTCTTACATTAACTTCCCCAAAGTTCTAAAGGTATCTAAATCCCATGGTACCTAGGGGATGGGCCAAATGAGTGACAGAAGTTGCATGGATAAAAACTGTTATCATGAAACTGAGAGCTTGATTTCTACGGAATTTCTAAGTCTCTGTAGGAGACCTATTGGCTCTGCATATCTGTACAGCTAGCACTGATGCCTAGAAGTCTCAATGGAGAGGGCAGCTATGGCAGTGTCCTACTAGCCACATGTATAGCCACAGAAATCTAGACATGACTATATTGATATCTGGAACATCCCAAAACTACCACAATCACCACACTCAAAAACTAAAAACATCCTCGATTCCTGTTTGGGTGAGATGGCAACAGTAACACCTCTGTTTGAAAAGGTGTGATCGAAGAGCTCCGTGGAGCTCTTCCACCAGGCATTTGGTTGAGGCTGACTAACCCAACAGCATCTGCTGGGCCTCCCAGAAATCCTTCCCCATGATCTGAGCCCAAATCGACCACCTACAGCAGTGGTCCCCAACCCTTGGTCCGGGGACCGGGAACGGTGCATGGATCAGTCAGTACCGGGCCACGGCTCCTCCTCGTCCTCCTCCCCAGCTGCTACCTCAGGGGCTGCCCTGCCACTCTGCCACTGGCTCACCTTTGGTGTTCTCCGGCAGCTGCCATGGCTGGGACTCCCCTCAGTGTGGCACTGTGTAGCTGCTACTGGCAGCGCCTCCCTGTGGGTGGTGGGAAGTCAGGGGAGCCGGGGCTCAAGCGGCGGTGACCCCCCCCCCGGGCCTCAGTAAAATTGTCAAGCTTTGACCGGTCCCCGGTGATAAAAAGGTTGGGGACCACTGACCTACAGGATCATGGTTAGAAATAAATGTTATTGCAAAATGTTGTAATTCTTGTTGACCAGTTCTGATATCTACTGTTATTGTTGTTTTTGATGTTATGAATTACACCATATTATCCCTATGTTTTGTGTAAACTGCCCTGAGCCTCAGAGGAGGGCAGTACAGGAATATAATAATAACATAAATAAATATGGTCTTATTCCAGACAAAACCTATAATCAATGCCAGACTTCCTGGGTCTGCATCCAACAAAGCTTGGCAGCTTTCTTGCTATAAACCATGGCTAACCTTTTTTCAAACATTTCACAAAAACAGAAGACCAAAACAACCTAGCAAATAGTTCCACAACTTCCTCAGATTGGCCTTTACCCTCAAGATCCCAGAGAAATATTACAAGCTCTTTACTCGGGCCCAGTGTTTTGTTTATTTACATCATTGATAGTCCTGCCTTTCTCACAGGAGCTCCAAGTGGCTTACACATAGTGACTCAGCACAATCACAATAATGGGACATTCAATAACCAGTGCATTAGGATTTTAGAAGTCTGGAACCACCAGAAAGAACTGAAGCATAGCATAAGTATGCACATGACACATTAAACCAGGGGTAGTCAAACTGCGGCCCTCCAGATGTCCATGAACTACAATTCCCATGAGCCCCCTGCCAGCATTCGCTGGCAGGGGGCTCCTGGGAATTGTAGTTCATGGACATCTGGAGGGCCGCAGTTTGACTATCCCTGCATTAAACAGTACAGAAATTACATAAACAGGATCCTACTTACAATAAGTTAAACACAGCAGTAGAGGTCAAACCCCTAATCATTTATCCAAGCAAGTTTGAAAACCACTTAGTGCAAGGAATAAGGCCTTAGGATAAAGCATATCAATGAAATGGTTTAATGAATAAAGTGGAGAAGCAGCAGCTGTTTGATGTAGAAACAAGAACTGAGCAGAATATAAGCAGCCCTTGCTGCCTTCCAGCGTGTCCAACTGTATTTTCTGTATGTGACTTTTGCCCATGGCCTCACACCAGGGAACTGACTAATAGCTAGGTCCCCTGGGCATGTTCCTTGGCCTCACCAGGTACAAAGTGCCAAAATCAATGCTGCCAGCAGGTGTCTCTGTGAACCTTTTAGTCCCATTCTCTCACCCTTCCCCCTCCGGCTAGGCTGCTTCTTGATTGTCTGGGGTTGGCCTGGAGACTGGCAACCCTGGTTCCTGATGCTCTGGCAGGCACTTCTCTTCAGGGGTGCTCCTGTGGCTGCCTGTCTGCAGTCCTTAATCCCTTCTCTTCTCACCCCTTCCAAGCTCTTTGACTCCCTCCTCTAGCAGGAAGGTTCAGCTGTCTTTTCAGCATATATGTCTCAGCCAACCACAGATGTTCTGATAACAGTCCCTGGCTGTCTCACTGCCTGTGCCTCACTGACTCAGCCCAGTCACTTGCTTTTTCAGCTGGCTGCCACCACATTCCGGAAGAAAATAAGAGAAGTCATGTTGGATCACGCCAATGGCCCATCCAGTCCAGCCCTCTGTGCTACACAGTGGCCAAAACAAAGGTGCCATCAGGAGGCCCACTAGCAGGATCCTAGGTCTACAGCTCCAGCATGTGATTCTCTGTCTCTCCTCTCCCCTTTCCTGGCTCTTACCCACCTTTGACTGTGCACCTGCTTTCCTATTGACATTCCCACATTTGTTCTGGTCAGGCAGCTTGGAACACCCTGACATTGCCCAGGCTCTACAGACCATATGAGCGGCCACACTGTGTGTCACCAATATGTTAATTTAATTTTTTTTTACCACCTGAGAAGCAGGAACTCCTCAGTTCTTTTTCTGGTGGAAATAAGTAGTAAAAGGATATTATTTTGTAATACTTCTATTACCTTGCAAAATTGATAGCCAGCAAGGGATCATGAACATCATCCAATTCCAAATGCCTTTCTGCAATAGACTGCATCTTTATTAGGCTCTGTTTGGTTGCCTGCTGTTCTGTAATAACCTCCTGGACAGGTTCCTCCCCATGACGCAGCCGTGATTGGACAGATTCCAGAAATAATGTATACAAACTCTTCCTTTCTGCATCTGAATTGGTTAGTGAAATATTATTTACCTTATTATTGGTTTGTCAGAATAAAAAGCAAAAATTTAAGCCCCCTCAGACTGTTAATGAAGCTGGGTACAGCACCAACAGAATATAGTTAATCTAAACTAAGTTTGTGACTCTCTGACATTTTTATATGTCTACCAAATACCTGAATCCAGAACATGAAAGCTACATATTTCCCCCTAATACTAGTGGAGATGTCCTATAAAAAAAACCCCTAAACAACTGACCCTCTGCTGATGTTCAGAATACTGTTTTAAAGATTTTATTCAATGGCAAGCCATTTGGTGTCTGAAGCTGAAGAGCCCTTCAAAACACTTAAAAATGATGTAGAAAGCAGGACACAAAATGCTTCAGTCCTTATAGCACTTACACCTCTTCAGCATGAATTCCTCTGGTTAATCCAGACCTCTTAAACTATGACAGTGCATTATGTCTACACAGATTTCAACTGGAGCAGAATACCAATTCCCACAACCAAGTTTTCATTGCATACTGTTACTTTCTTGCAGTCACCACAGATTTACAATATTAAGTACTATTATGTGTTTAGTTCTTGGCTGGATAATAATAATTGAGCCAAAGGAATTCAGACTTCCCAGTGCACACTGGGACTACTTTACAACATGAACTTCCATGTGGAAATCATGCAAAGACAGTAAACACATGAACACATCACCCAACCAGGGGGTCCAATTTTCTTGCGTGACTCAGTCTTTAAGGCAAAAAATAAAAAGTATACCGGACAGCTCATGAATAGAAGCCTGTTTTCTGAAATGACACTAAATCTTCTAAAAAATAAAACATATTGGGATTTAAATGACCTCTGAAAACTTAAGCTTTACAAATGTCTCACAGACAAGAAATCTAACATTAAAGCTAACTGCAAATCATGCAGAGGCAATTGTCTATGAATGTAAGTATCTATTTAGGAATCTGCAACAAAACCCTACCCTATACGATCACATGTGAAAATGCACCCCTACGTAGTATTGGGATAGTAATGGCAACTGCATGCCACCAAAGCCGCAAACAGTCTCACTGCCCCAGCCTAACTACTTTACCTCTTGATGCAGCCTGTTGTGACGAGCCATCAGCGCACTGCAAGTTCTTCAGCAACTGCATGGACTTTCCAGCCATGATGATCTGCTTTAGCACGGGTTTTAGAAATGAGACCATGGTGTGCTGCCTGCTTGAAGGTGCCTGATCACTGCCTGAACTGGCACTGGCATTATCGCTCATCTTCTCCTCATTTTCAGTCCTTTCAGAAACACTATACAAGGTGTAAGTTGCATACCAGAAGTCCCTGTGGTTAACTGGAACATTTTTGTTTCTGCAAGGACAAATGTGAAACCATTATCTTCATCTTCCAAAAATTAAACCAAAAAAACAAAAAACAACACTGCTTCCCTATTAACAAGTAGTATGTCAGGTAAAAATTAACAAAGATTATTTTCATTAGGACGTCAACTGGGGGAGAAAATCTTTCTAGTTTTGCTTTTGTGTTTAAGTATACACAGAAGTTACCAGTATACTCAGATTCATGATATTAACAGGTTAAAAGAATATTCTATATTTTCTCTATGGCTTTACAGAAAATCAACAGCTAGAAATGCATGAAGCTGCCAAATGTCTGCTCATCACCATGCACAACTTTTCAATAGTTAACTAGAGTAAAATAATATTATGCAGCTCAAAATGGCCCATGCAACTAGAAGAACCAGTAAGTAAACACTGAAGGAACGGCACTACATTCAGAAGCATGTCTAGAAATGGGGCAATATTTGTCCATGTCACAATTTGTAAATGCCACCTTCTGCCATTTTGCCCCAACCGAGATGAGAAATTTATAGGCCTCAGAACGAGAGGGGAGGGGTTTTAGCTCACCTTAGTCCTTCTCCTGCCAGACACTCCACTGCTAAGAAAAGGCCACTGGCTTGTGCTCCCCCCTACCTATTGACAGGAGTTCCCTCCTCTTCTTGCCTCCCTTTCCATTGTCTTCCCCTGAAGCCCTCACTTTCACATTCCTCATGGCCTCATTGAACCTCTCCAACCTGCTTCCTCCCAGCTTCCTCTTTGTAGGTTGAGTCTGCCCTGCTCTGAACCTCTCATGGGTGAGTACTCAGGATGTTTTCACCCACTTCTGCCTCACTTTGGCATGCCACTGCTTCTGTCTGCATTTTCTTTGGTGCTGCCAATCCACTCCTGGTGCTGACTGGTCTTCTCCTCTCTGGGTTAATCTGGGCACCTGCTTCCCGCAGCAAGCCAGGCAAGGGGAAATTCCCTGGGAGAGCCTTCTGTGTGTGCTCCACCTGAGGTTTCTTGGCAGCATTTGGGGGTTTCTCTGACACTGTTGCTGTTAGGCTCTTCCTCAAGGCCTTGGGCACTCTCAGTTGTGGCACTGCTGTCATCCGGGAGGGCCCTGGGCTGGTGGGTGTGACCTTCCCTGACCAGTATGAAGATACTGCAACCTCTGTCTTTGTGACCTCTCTCTCTCTCCCAGTGGACCAGGTAAATTGACTTCATTGGGGAGAAGACTGGGGGTTGGGCCTCCCCCCAGGAAGGACTATAGCTGACCTGAACTCCATGGAGACATTCCTGACCTCAGACAGTCTAGATCTACAAATATGTCAAAAATAATTAACTTTCTTCAGTTAATACCCAGAAGATTTTATACAATATCACGAATGTCCACCTACTGAGTGATCATTTTGCCCATAAATTATTTTGATTCCCACTATCAAATTAGACTATGAAGAGTTTCTCCAAGAGGTACTTTACTAGCTATTTTATGAATGGCAACTTTTAAATCAGTTTTATTGTGTAGAACTAGTTACTAGATCATAACAGCATCGACATTTCCCTTTACTGAAGCTAAAGAGAAAGCAAAAGTGAGTTACTTATTTTGACTTTCACAGATAGCAACCCACAGCTGTATTCACTGCTGGATATAAGAACAAAGCTTCACATGGTATCGCAGCCATTGGCATCTAGTCAGGGTTGGCTGTCCCAATGAAAAGCATTCTATTTCATTCAAGTGTTCATTAACCCTACCTCTGTATTATAAATTCTTTAGCAGGATCAAACAAGTTACCATGGACAATCCACTCATCCACTGTCTGTAAATATGGCCTTACTGTTTCAACCCAGAGAGAAAATAAAAGAGATACCTGCAACAAAGATTTTAAAAATTATTAGTTACAAATATGACGGGGAATCTGCTAGAAAACACAATATTAATTACAACAGCATGTTTATGCCCCTTGTTCCTCAAGAGAAAGGAGTGAAGATTAAACCAACAAGATGTCAAAAAACGTCCCTCTACCCACAGCCAATCCCCAGAGGAGGTCACTAGATGGTACAGCGAAGCCTGAGGGGGCCCCCTAGATTTTAATCCTGGCCTCAACCAAAGACCTGGCAGAACGAAAGACTATATTTTACAGAACCTGCAGAACTCTGACAGCTTGTCCAGGGCCTTCAGCTTTCCTATAGTCCTAGACATGAACCAGTCAGCCTATCAAGCCTATTTCCATTCCCTTCTCCCTGAAGCCTCACCCCAGCAGTCCTTCCAAGTGAGTTGGCTGCACAGCCAAGGCCTTGCCTTTCATCCTGTTCTGTCCTCTGTCCTGCCCTGAGGATGTGATCCAGCACAGTAGAAAGGCTAGAACAAGTACAGGGCAGCTTGCTTTGGCCTGTGTGTGTGGGGGGGGGGAGGGTAAGAGGCTCCAATTGGAACCAAATGAAGTAAGTGGTGGTGTCACTGGAGCTGAAGCAGCCCTGCCATCACAGCATGTACTTGTTCAGGCCTTTCTGCAGTGCTGGATCACACCCAATGCTGAACACATCCCAAGTATGTAATAATACATACATACATTAAATCCAGAAAATCCAATGCGTGGACCATGCAGAGAGGATTTTTTAAAAAACAAACAAACAGTAAAATAATTCCCTTTTTTTTGAGAGTGGGAGAGGCTGCCAACAGATCTGAAAAGTCCCAGCTCACACATGAAAGGCAATATAGTATTTGGAACCCTGCTCATGTTTATATATAATGATTTATAAATGATACTTATGGTCTGTCCGGAGGAAGGGGCCAATCAGGCCCCTTCCTCATCACGGACAAAGCCCTCCCCCCAAGGACTTAATGAATTATTTAGTCCACGGCGCCCACGGCACCGCGGGCGTGTTAAGGATATGTGCAAGCATTTGCACACAGAAGTGTTTTCACTGAGAAATATATGGTCAAGTACAGAGCTCATTAAGATGATGGTTCTAAGAATCCCAGCCACCTGCAGACTTATACTTCTGTAATATCTAGCGAACAGGGTGACATTCCCAGTCCAGTGAGTCTACACATAAGCTTCTTCTTCAACTGATGGCAGTGGTTATTTCTCCCGCAGGAATTATAATGAAGTAAGAGTTTCTACATACTGTTTGTTCAGAGGCTTCTCCAACGTTGTCATAGTCGAGAATAGCTTTGTACAGTGTGTTAAGCAAATGGGATGCTCTTACAACATTTCGAGTGTCAGGTGGTACTTCTGCAACTCCAGTGCTAAAAATTTTATGAAGTACCTTCAGCTGTGCTAGACGATGTGACAATTTATCTATGACTATGGAGAGAGTGACTGTTGTATCTGTGAAACACAAGATACATTCACATTTTAAAATGTATGAATAGTAATCAAGACATCTTGCATGTTCATGCTAAATTAAGATTTTCAAAAACTTCTCTGCTATAATGAAAAGTATTTTACCTTTGTGGATAATGCACTTCTCAATTTCAGTAAGCTCTTCTTTGAAACTAATGAAATATTTATAGAGAGCCAGCATGAAAGCTTGATAGGTTCTAAATGGGGCTTCTGCTCCTTTCTTGGGAGTGGAAATGGTTCCAGGTATTATGTTCTCCGAGCTGTGACCCATCACTTCATCAATGAACTTCTGTAGCCTGAATACAACTTGACCGTATGCTGCTATCCGCTCCAACATTGATCTTAAAGAATTCTACGAAATAAAAATAATTATTGTGCAGTACTGTTTTCTAATGAAATGTTAACATATGATATGCAATTCTGAACCAAGCCATAGAGTGGGTTTAAAAAAATCATACAATGGAGTAAAGGGCAAACAGTTGATATTGCTTTAAAAGACTAGGGTTTGCAGAGCCAAAATATATAGAAAAATATGAAATATAGGGAAAATACATTGGAGGTTAGGAAAAAACCCAAATCATAGAAGCATATATGCTTCTTTAAGAGAAATGTACCACTTGAGATCTCACAAGTCTACATTGTGAGGTCTTGGTGGCCATCCGGGGGGTTGCTAGGCAACTCACAACCAATAATGCCCAGAATTCCAATCAGTTAGTGTCACACTGCAAGGGGTAATGTGAAGAGAGATTTAAAAAGCTTAAAGACAGGAGAAAGGAAAGCTAAAACTGGAAAGAGCTAAAAAGGGAAAGGTGAAAATAGGGACTGGGAATAGCAAAGGGTGGATTGACTTTAAAGTATTATCCCCACCCATGGGAGGAACAGTACATTTAAAACAGAAATGTGGAAAACTATGGGGTCTCGCATCTGTTCTAATGCAATGCACTAATCACTAAACCACAAGGCTGTACCAAGATGATAATTGTCTCTTATGATCAGTCACTAACAGTTAATTAACCCTCTGACTGGGGGAAGGTCAGAAATTTTATTCCAATTGTCAAGTGAAAAGCTTGTATGCCAACCCAGCCCAAGGCCGCCCAGTAGGAATGTGGAGTAGAGAATAAAACCCAATTATCCAGATTAGAGTCTGCCACTCTTTAACCACTACACCAAATTGTGAAGGCACTGCTAGGGTGAAGCCACTGCTAGAAGGAAGCAAAGTGGAAAAGCAAGAAGTAGAGGGAATGGAGAAATTACCCAGGAGTTCTCGCAGATCTCCCACATGTCAAACCTAAACTGAGTGATTGCATTTATTCAGGTTTTATGAAGGACATAAGATACACTTACAATATTCCACTTACATTAATAACACAACACATGAAACCAAGATTTACACTGGTTTCCATTTTGGACACTATCTTTTCTAAAAAAACTATTTAATTCTGGTACTTTGAGCAGCAAGAGTCATTACTGAATCCAATTATTTAACTTACATGGGTCAAATGGGTTACCATGATATCATTTCTCACAGTAATCTTTCCCTCATTCAGCTGAAATATAAAGAGGTTTTTGACACCAGAAAGAAGCCTGTAAAAATGACAAAGACACTTGTTAAAAGAAATTGTCAAAGCCATGACATACCCATACCCACTGGATGGAGGAATATAATCTAGAGCAAAATAAGGCTCATGCAAGACCCACTGATTTCAATAGAAATACTCCTGGATTATATTTGTTATTATATTAGTGACCTGATGGGTCAGAATTAGTTTATTAAAAAACTGGTAAATGCTCACATAAGAATCTCTTGAATGTGAAAGGGTGAACCTTGTGATATGTGGACTACACTGAGAAAGTGCTTATTATTTCCCCAAGTTAGAATGTAATTTGTATTATAAAACTATTTTTTTCCAACTCCAATATGCTGGGTAAGCCAATTCACATAATGACAGCTTCTGTACAGCGAGGATCAGTTTTATTGCTTTCACTGCCACACTAAAATAAAGCTCCCACACAGGGGAGTTTTTTGTGCATTTTCCTCAGTCTTGTTTCCAGCTTTTCTCTGTCATTATACCTTTTGGTCATCACAGCTGCCTTGTTGACTTAGGCCTCCACCCGTTTTCTGTTTTCTTCATACACATGCAATAGTGCTGTTAACAGTTCTATTAAGATTAGCAACAGAAGTGGCAATAGGATTGTTACAGCACTATAGTGCTATAGCACTATATATCTTCATCTGTTGCTATTTATTTTAATACAATCATTATTACGACACGTCATTATAGCTACTGCAATCACAGACAGCTCGAAAAGCCCTCCTACTGAATATAAAGGTACTCCAACAGAAATAAGGACTATTATATTTTATGGTCAATCTTTTAAAAATTATATTCAAAAGGATGTCGGGGAGAAACATCTCCGTTTTATACACTTACATATTATATTATAAATAATAATAATCCTTGATATACACAATTACATTATATATAATTCCTTTCTTCCCTTCTGTATCCCCTCTATACAACTACTTCATTTGCTAAAATAAAAATATATGAGATAGATCCCTCCAGTGGCACAGCAGAAAAAAGGATGGAAAATGGCATCTGCAGGAGGTACGCAGGACAAAAATGGCACTGATGTGGGTGGGACTGGGCAGAAAAAATACCATTCCTTCCAGATGGCATGCTAATATGGCTCGCCAGCATTCTTTCTCAAAGAGCAGAATGAAGCAGGTCTAAGAAAAAGCCTACTGAGAATAAGGAAAACCTGCAGGATGATTATTCTACAATATGATGGGGAAAATAATATCTTCTAAACTTGAGTAACACCTATGCATCCAATGTGCAATGAAGAATTACAGAACTAAGATTATTCTACAACTTGCAATGGATTTCAAATGGCAACAACTTTGATTTTGATGCTTACCAAATTGTTTCACGAATCACTTGTGTTTCAGTGACAAGTATTCTTTCTTCTGGCACATACAAAGGATCGGTATTATATAAGTGTTGCTCCCTAAAAACAAAAATCACATTACGTAACAACTGGCATTACTACTAAAGAATATCAAGTACGATTCCTTTCAATCAATTTTTCTTCAGCACCAATGGATTTAAGGAGTTATATTTAACTAAGGAACTTGAAAACATTCAGAAAGTCATAAATATATGAACCATCTGGAGGCCTCACTTCAAGAAGGACGTAGATAAAATTGAAAGGGTACAGAGGAGAGCGACGAAGATGATCTGGGGCCAAGGGACCAAGCCCTATGAAGATAGGTTGAGGGACTTGGGAATGTTCAGCCTGGAGAAAAGGAGGTTGAGAGGGGACATGATAGCTGTCTTTAAGTATTTGAAAGGTTATCATTTGGAGGAGGGCAGGATGCTGTTCCCATTGGCCACAAAGGACATGCAGTAATGGGTTTAAACTACAAGTACAACGATATAGGCTAGATATCAGGAAAAAAAATTTCACAGTCAGAGCAGATCAGCAGTGGAATAGGCTGCCTAAGGAGGTGGTGAGCTCCCCCTCACTGGCAGTCTTCAAGCAAAGGCTGGATACACACTTTTCTTGGATGCTTAGGGCTGATCCTGCGCTGAGCAGGGGGTCCGACTATATGGCCTGTATGGACTCTTCCAACTCTATAATTCTATGATTCATTATGTCTTCCTCATAAGAAAAGTTATTAAAGGATTAAAAAATATTACTGTATTTTTACATGGGTGCCCAATCCCTGAGACTGATAAGGTGCACACTTGGTACCGTAATGCTGCAGCCACCAGACATTCTCAGTTACCCAAAGCTCCTACACCATTTATTTTAAAGAACACCCTTCATCCCAGAGTCACAAACTGTACTAGCATTAAAACCCACATAGGTTCAGAAGTCCTTTATAACTAATTAGAATAACAGACTCCACAAGGTCTTGCAGTTTTTCAAAGCTACCATATGAGCTCCTTACAGAGTAACTACCAAGGATTTTCATTTACTGCATTATTATAACTGCTGCATACATACTTGCTACCAAGGGGAGGGGGTTGAAAACACACAGGATAACTATAGGAATAACATAATACAGTATTTCAGAGTCTGCAGAAGCTACTAGGAAAAGGTTTCTAGATACTGTGGGATAGAGGCAATTATTTAATCAAGAATGAACTAGTTCAGAGACTGAATTTACTTTGTTCTTACCATACAGCTGCTAAATTGGAATGAAAATGCAGACTATGGGGAAAACGAATTACCCTGCCAGTCCAATATTGAGGAACTACATGTTGCTCCAACCAAGTACGTGCATCAGGTTCACCTACAGAAGAGACATTTTACCTCAAGTGAAAAGGCTTCCACTTATACACATAGTATGAAAACTCAGACCCCACCCCTCCCAAAAGATATGCTTCCAGGCATGCTGAAGCGGGGTTAAATAAAAAAAAGTCCAGCTGACTTTTTCCCAAATCAGGGACAGAAGACCAGCATACACAGAAGGAGGGACAGTCCATATTCAGAAGGTTAGGCCAAACAGTTGGGACCCCAAGGCAGGCCAGGTCAATACTCTCCTTTTCCTCTCTCTTCCCCACTAACTATGAGGGGACAAGATAAAGTAGCAGCATAGGTGGGGCCAGAGAACAAGCAGATATGCAACTGCTAGTTTCCCCATTCCAGTTCAAATAAATCATCTGTTGTATTCCTTGAGGGTGGTGTTCAAAGGCATCACACTCTAATTACAGTGATCCCATAGGATTTTCAAGACAAGAGACTAAAAGAGGAGGGTTGCCACTGTCTACCTCTGTATATGTACAACTTCCTTGGCAATCCCCCATCCAAGTACTGACCAGGGCTGACCTGGCTTCCAGATTCTGATGAGATCAGGCTAACCTGGGTCACCTGGGCCATCTAGCTGCTTTAAAGCATGTAGTCAAGAATGGACCTGGGATTGTAATAAGAAATGTAGCTGCACTCCTCTACAACCTAGGCAGTTCACACTGAGAAACAGAGCTTGCCTAAGGGCCCAGACAAGCAGCCCTGGTTTGAATGGAGGAATGGACCGTAGCTGTGCCCTTTTGCACTTAACGCAAGGCCAGAGGCTTTGTCTAATTTGCTGCTATGATCTTCAGTGGCTAACAGAAAAGCATGTAAGCACATGCTCTTGTCACCATGGTTTTGGGAGAGAAGTAATTCTTACTGCCTGCTACCATTCCATCAATGTTGGAGGGATCTTTACCAACCCTACTGAAAACAATGTTATATCTGAACAGGGACACACTAATAATTGTACAGGGCCTTGATAAAGCAAGTGTTAATTGAAGAAATTAGAACTCCGTAGCTAAACAAAACTTCATACATTTTGCAAACCTGAATGTGATTGTCAACTGTACAAATTTCCATGCTTATTGTTGAAAGCATCAGTGACACACCACATGACAATAACTTTAGACTAACACTTCATTCCATAATGAAAGCTTTGAAGAACACACCTTTCCAAGTGATATGAGACACGGCCTTCTTATTTTGATCCTGGTGTGGCATCCTATCCACTTGAATGCCAGAGTCTTCCCTGCTCAAGGGCTCAGTATCATCATCACTTATGTCAGACCACTCCTGCGAAATGTTACCATATAAAGCAAATTTTATTGCAAAAATGGATAGTGTTGCTCTTCTATCATGACGTGCTATAACACATAAGAGTTGTTATTTTACAAAATGTATTGTGGCAACCCCTAATCCAAGCTTTGTTCACCGTCACCCAGTTAAATCAGAAAGCTTTTTTAACCAGCAAGCCCACCCAGATCACCTGGACAGGTTGATGGGTAAAACCTGTGTTAATTAGCATATTTGGTTAACCATGAACCACAATTCCTGACAAATGCCAGTTAACAAAGCTTTCACTGTACCCAGATTAACATTCAGGCTTTTCATTCATTCCATGGGGAAACACCACCAAGTCACAGCAACTGCTGCATTGGTCAAAGGTCCACCACTCTGCTTCCAACACTGACCAACCACATGTCCCCGGAAAGCTTATATCCTGCAATCAAAATAATGCTACATCTCTACAGACTCCATTCTCAATTATGTAACTAGTAATATCCCCTCACAAAGGAGACAAGGGAGGTTGTCTGTCTACTTTAGCCAGAACAACCACCACCTCCAAATCATTACAGCAGCAATGGCCCTAGAGCAGTGCACAAGTTCACATTATCAGTGCAGTCCAACAATCTCTACAGCCTATGTTTTGTGAGGTTTTCATAAAGCAGGATTCTCCGTTACCGGTGTTTCAACATCAGGGCAAAAGTCAAGTTCTTCACCTTCCATTAAGTATTTTCCCCAATCAAATTCTTCCTTTTCTGTAAGAGATATTGACATACGATCAACTGCCGCTTCAATAATTTCCCATCCCATTTATTACAATTATTACAGGAGGATTAAACAAGTCTGCTGAACTTCTGCTGCTTTGGGAGATTTCCAAGAGTGAGATACTAGTAACATGTGACTAAATAAATATATATTATTATATAATACTAAGTGACAAAATAAAAAAGGATTTGACATGATTTTTAACAAATGTGTTACACATTACTAAAGTGGCAAAACACAAGTTTTACATTTTATTTCTAGGATACGTTCATAAACATAAGCAGTAATCTAAGACCTACCGACTTCTTTTTCTCTTGGTTTTTCAGCATAGCTGGTATTGGAAGGGGACTCTGACAGGCACAACAGAAGAGAGAGTATGGCATAATGGGTGTTTGTCTTGAACACAGAACAGAAACAAGAAATTCAGTGAGGGAATACGTTTTTTACATATATAGAGCAGATATTCCTGATACAGTGACATATTGACAGGCAAGATAATAGCTTTAGTGGCTTACACAAGAATATACCACAGGAAGGGAATCAAGATATAAAACTGCATAAGTAACAAAAAACACCTGACTGTATAATACTGTATTTCAATTAAAAGGGCCTGTCCCACAGCAGGCTCATACGGACAGGGAAGAGCCGGGCCTTCTAGGCCCACGTCCTCCTTGCCGTACGATGGCCCAGAGGGGGCAAGAAATGACCTGGTTGGCTTCATGGCGCTTCACTGCACCATGGGGTAGACCAGGGCATTATTTCTGTATTTTGCAGGAAGGTGGAATTGCATTCTATGCAATCTCACCATCTTGCAAAACAACCCCCCCTGCACAGACACACCCCGGTGCAGTGATACCATTCTGCCACCACTGTGTTTCCCAGGGAGACAAATTGTCATATCCAGCAGATCCAGCACTGAAATGTGTCCCACAGGGGGACACAGAAAACTGCTGAACATAAAGTTGCAGCACTACACCGGCGGGAGCCCAGAGCAGCTGCTGCCATGCAGAATGGGCCTTCAACTGCTTTCAGCATATGATGTTCTTTTTGGCAAGAAGCAAAACCTTTGCTTGCATTATCTGAAAATTCACTTAAGCACAAGCTTGACAGTATTTAGAAAATAACTTGCAAAACAGAAGTCTCTTCAAGATGCAATTGTTTCTTCACATCCTGAATAACTTCTACTCTATAACCAGAGTCCCCAAAACTTTGCTCACAGGTCTGGCCCACAATCCAAATTCCCTATTTATTAGAAATGCTTCTGAAGTTCACAACCTTTTGTCTCACAGATTAAACCTCCACAACTCAAAGCTTGGATTCAAAGCTAGGCAAGTTTCACATATGCCAAGTTCTTCTGTGTCTAGGATAATGAACCCCAGCCATAGAACAATTTCCCCTCCCTTTCCGATTCATCTGTCCTATTGCTAAGAAGTGAGGTTGCAATTGTCCACTGGCACCACCACAAGATAAATTCCTGCCTCCTACTTCTGTCCTTCTCTCCCCTTCCTTCCCTATCACTGACTTCAGCTTACAGTGTTAATGCAGTCCATTGCCTTCTGAGAAGTACCTTCTGTAGTTCCCAGAACACTTGATGTTGCAAAAAAACCAACCACAATAGGATAAAATTGAATACCTTTGTTCCTTCAGTGGTCAGAAGAGGTGAATTCAGGAATTCTTCTACTAATCTCTTCCAACTTGCAGCTTTAGTGAGGTCTGAGTGAACAATCAGCTTTTCATAAATTCTAATATTAAAAGATTAAACATTCAGCAATTAATTTCTCAATCTATCAATCTAACCAGCTCATGGCGGGTAACAAAGTTATAAAACCCCACAATAAAATTCCTCCCCGTAAAACATAACTATCAAATCTTCAAAATTCCCTCTCCCAATACAAACCCATATGCCTACTTAGATTTGCCCTTATTTTCTATTAACATGACACCTACTTGAGGTGTCTGGTTGTTATCTAATAGGAATTAGCTTTTGTCAAATGGGAAACTTGAGAAAATGTCTGCCTGAAGAAGCATGCTAAATCCCCACTCTGGTAGGCCTTTAAAATATTATTCCAGAAACTTTTGGTTGAACTATCATGGTAGACAACTGAATTTCTTCTGATCAATCAAATTTATTCTTCTGGCTTAGATTTTTGTATATATTAGCAGTTGGCAATATTTATGGACCCGTGGTAATAATGGAGCTTTGACTTCTACATGTAAATATTTAGTCGATATTCTATGTATTCATTAATTCAGGAAATGTATATATGGTTGTTCACTACCACCACCACCACCACCACCACCAAGCCTTTTGGAAGGATACAAATATTTAAATAGAATTTAGTAAAACCAGAATGCACTTACCCATCTACTATCTTCTCTATTTTGTGACTGCTGACATCAAGAAATTGATGAAATCTAAAGGACAATTACAGAAGAATAACTCAAAGTGTATATTAATACGGATTACGCAACAAAATAAGCTTGCAGCAACTCTTGGTGAAAGATTTATTTAGCTATTTGCATTTTGTGAACTGGCAACCCTAGGAAGAAAAGACAGAATAGCAAAAATGATATTTTATACTTCCTAGGATTGCCCTCACCAGCATGGGAAATTCCTGGAGATCTGGAAGAGGTATACATGGATGGGAGAATTTGGGGGGGGGATTTCACCCAGAATAGTATATCGTGCAGTTTGGCCTCTGAAGTGGCCATTCACCCAAAAGCTATATGAAGCATAACTAAAAATAGAATCTCCTTATCCAGATGCAATTTCTGTTCACCAGATTTTATGGGGAAAATTCACATGATGACTATGCCAATTAAATTGTGGGAACTTATCCCCATTAATTAGCTTTCAGCATTAAAACTAGACTTCTGGCATCATACAGACTTACTGTAATAAAACCTGCAGTGACTGTAGCCTACATCAGATATCTAATAATCTTATTTAATAAAGGGTGATATGGTAGAAGGGAAAAGCGTAAAGAACAGTGGAAAAACAACAGTCCACATAGATCTTTGCCACTACTCTGCAATAACCAGAACACATACAAAAATGTACACAGAGCCCCCAGCAGGAACTGGAGACAAGCACAAATTCGAGTTTTGATCAGCTAACATCGCACCTGCAGGCAGTGGGCGGACTATTTATCCCAGTTGAACCCAGCTAGAGTCGCCAGCTCTGGGATGGGAAATACCTGGAGACTTTGGGGGTGGATTTGGGGCGGGGAGGAGCCTCAGTGGAGTCTAATGCCATGGAGCCCCCCCCCCAAAAAAAACGCAGCCATTTTCTCCAGGGGGAGTGAGCTCTGTCACCTGCAGAGAGCTGTAACTCCCAAGTCCCACCTGAGCACAGGCATCCCTGAGCTTCCCAGGGTTGTGCTCCAGAGCAGCCACAACCGGAGCCTCCGTAGGTGGGAGAGTCCACTTCCACGCGCCCCGGTACCTCCCCCCCCCCCCCCGGTACCTGAAGTTGGACCAGGCGAAGTTCAGCGCCGCCTGGAATTGGCCGGGGAGCTCTTCGTCGCTCCGCTCGCTCAGGCCGGTTACCCGCCGTATCAGTTCCCGCACGGTGAGGTCTTGTTCCTGCTCGAAGCGGCTCCAGTGGGCGGGGGGCGTCGTGGTCTTGGCCGCCGCCGCCATCCCCCATCGGAGTGCTTCCCTCGATTATGACAACCCGTTCGCCGCCTCAGTTTGTTTCGGCATCCTTCATTCACAACGTCTCGCGAGCTTACACGACTTCGCGAGATTTTTAGCCGAATGCTTCTCGTAAGGGAGGGGGGAATTGAGACCCTTACACGCATGCGCTGTCTCCAGGCTCTGCTAGTTTCGTCGAGGGATCTTCCTCGGCGTCGTTTTGTGCAGCGTTTGGGTAGCGTCTGCTGTTTTGTTGGCAGTACATTAGATATATTTGTTACAATATGTATAAACTATAAACACATGTTTTTTCGTCACTGTTTTGGAGCAATAAGAGGGAAAGCTGTTTATATTGTTTTCATTTTATAAACAAATTAATAATGATATTGAGAAGAGGGATTATATAATAGATTATAGAAGATTCAGGTGGGTAGCCGTGTAGGTCTGAAGCAACAGAATAAATTGAGAGTCCAGGGGCACCTTTAAGACGAGCAAAGTTTTATTCAAGGTAAGTGCATGCACACTTCCTCAGATACACACCTTGAATAAAACTTGGTTGGTCTTAAAGGTGCCGCTGGACTCTCAATTTGTTCTGTAACAAATTATGTATATCAAAGTTTGTTACACGTTACAGGGTGTATAGAACAGAAAATAGTATTATTTTTACTCTTATTAAATTTATATCCTGCCACTTGCGGTGGCCCAGGTTGTGGTGGGTAACAACATAAAAACCCACATGAATAAAATCCCATTAAAAGTTCCAATAAAATATTACAAAACATCACACGGCAGTAAAATCACATGCTCCCCATACCAGTACATCTCCTGGGGCAGCAAGAGGCTATGTCAGTGAATCCTCCCAGATATATCATGACAGATGGTATGTCCTAAGGGGAGGGCACCAGATCTTCCTGCACTGGCCTCAACCATAGACCTGGTGGAAGAGCTCTGTTTTATAGGCCCTACGAAAAGCCAACAGCAAGCTTATTTTCCCATTTAAGTTTAGACAGATGTCTGATTTCCATTTCGCTACATAGATTGTTCTAGCTGTTGCCATCATATATTCAGGTATTTCTTCTAAAACTTTTGGTCATTTGTTAGGCAATATTCCTAATAGCATATTCTTAGTTTCAATAAATATTTTAAATTTGGATATATTCTGTATTTTTCCATGTATTTTCTTCCAATATCCTTTTACCTTTGTACACAATGTATGGTAAAAGGTTTAATCTATATCTTGACATATCCCACATTTTTCTTTGTTTGTTTGTTTTTAAATTCCTTTGCAGTTTTTGTCTACTCTCTCAATATCCTTTGGAGTAATATACCATCTGAAAAACATGTTATACTAATTTTCTGTTAAGGCTTGATCACCTATGAACTTTATTGTTTCCCCCATCGGTACATAGATATTTGCTCTAAGTTCTGCATCCATTTAATCATACTTCTAAAACTTCTTCTTCTGTTTCTAACTTGTTCTTCTGTTTCTAACTGAAGTAATAACTTGTATATCTATCGTAGTAAATTGTATTTTTGTTTTGTTTTCAGCTGTTTGAACTTGGTCATCTGTCTTACAGTTCTACCTCCCATAGTGATAATCTTCTTTAGCCTTGAAACAGATTGGTAATATTGTGATTATATTGAATGTTGATTCCTTCTTTTCCTCCAGTGGGGGAAATCCTCCAAAATTGGTTAGGACATACCTCTACTTGCTCCTATGCAAGTTGTTATGCTTTTCCAGGATGTTAGTCCTTCCTCTCCAGCAGGACATTCAGAGCACAGTTCCTCAACCAGCCCATAACAGCCTACTAGTGGCTAATGAAATAGAAAGTAATCCATGGATGTAGCAAGAAGAAAAGAGGCTGAAGGAGTTTCCATCGCTTTGGATAGCCAGGAGAGAGAAAGATCTATGGATAAACCTCACCCCGTCCATTACACTGGGCTTAGGGGAGGGCTTACCTGGGCTGAAGGAAGTATGTCCATGTTATTGGGAGACCATAAAGGGGGCAAGGCTCTGGTCCCTTTGCTGATTTTACTACAGTTGAGTTTACTACAGCACGTGCTCCTCTCTAATTGGCCAGGATTGAGCCTGGGTTAGGAGAGAGTGCTGTGGAAGAACAGCACTGCAAAGAGAGGTAAACCACAGGAGCCTAACGTCACTCAGAGACTGCCAGAGTGTTGGAAAGAGTGACTGACAGCAGTGTTGATGAGGCAGTCTTCTGGACCCCCAAGGACTTACTAACAGCCCATTCACCAGCCAGGAACTCAGGATGTTTTTTTTTCTCTCCCAGTGCTCTTTTTGGCTGAGCTGTGAGAATAACAATATTTTTGTGCGCAGTGCCACCCCTTAGTGTATACTTAACAAGTCTGAACTAGAGAAAACGTATGACAGATGTGCTGTGCTGATCATAGTCCACTTATACTCTTCTGCCATTATCTCCATCCAGTTAAGATGTTTACATTGATAAAGCTATAGTTTTGCCTGTGTGCAACAGAAATAGAACAGAGAGCATTATTTCAGTTCACATGCGCCAAGTTAATAAAAGATGGGTGTTTCCTGCTGATCTTTTCTGGATTAAATTGCATCCAAAATATTTTGGCTAAGGTTGGAAGTTCTTGTTTTGTGCTTTTACTGAAAGGGAATATTAATTCTTATGCACCAAATATTCATTATAGTTGCTTTCATTTGTTGGTGTTTTTTTTAATCTGTTGGGGATAAAGCTGAGGAATAGTGTTTTAATCATGTTGGCAACGAAGCTTGGCCTTTACAAATGCTAATGAGCATTCTCCCTGCACAGTCTGTCTGGTTCATTTATGTTCATTTTGTGTTCATTGTTTTTTCCAACAGAGTTTTCATGAATGGGCCATGTTTCCAGTGAAAACTTCCCACGATTGTCTGATTTGGTACGTTTCCGTTAAAATGTTAATAGAACTTTTTGCTAGAAGGGTGTATGTGTCTTTTAAAACAGTTTATCATTAGATCTTTCCATGTCCTCCAGAGCTTCCTTAAACATTGGATGTCTCTCAAGATACAAAGATAAATTTGCACCTCTGACTTTCCAGACTGCTTTCCCCGGGAGAATGGATAAGAGAAGAGATACTCACCATAGTATCAGGGTGCCCTGATATTCTGTAAATGAGCAAACTAGTAGTCTTCATGCTTATTTTGAACTAACTCTCACCAAGTTTGATGAGATTTGCTTCCAAGTTTATTATCTAACAATTCATAAGATGAAATTACAAAACACCAAAAAATTATTTGGACTTGTTCCAAGTAATGACTTCTTTTATGTATGAAAATCTTGTAAATGCTTCATTTCAGTATACATGGTATAGTTCTCAAATACCATTGAAATTAATTTTTTCAGTGTGAGCTCTGGTTCAATATGTTGTGTCTTAAAACTTGCCAAATGTTGAAGGATGTGATTATTTGATATTATCGTACCATGTACGTAAAAATTCTAGCCTTAATTTCTAGAAAGAAGCAGCCAAGAGTTTTCCAGACTACTGTATAGTAACAGGGCATTACTGAAAGAATATAAAACTTATCACAGAAAATACATTTCCTTCTGGTAAAGTCTTCCCTTGCCATAATTGTTTTTGGACACAGCATAAAATTGTACTTTGAAAAGACTTTCATTTTATTACTGGATTGCCGGGGGGTCAGAAATGATGCCTTTCAATGAGAAATATTTTTTTGGAGTTCTAGAAAATAAATTGCTAGTTTAAGAAGTCCATCAGTGCTGGAGAGCCAGCATGGTGGTTAAAAGCAGTGACCTCCAATCTGGAGAACTGGATGACCTTCAGCTAGTCACAGTTTTCTTAGGGATGTTCTAATACAGAAGTTCTGTTAGAGCTCTCCCAGCCCCACTTACCTCATAGAGCGTCTGTTGTGAGGGAGAAGAAGGAAAAGGTGTTGGTAAGCCAGTTTGAGACTATTTCTGGTAGTGAACAGCAGGATGTAAAAAACCAGCTCTTCTATAGTGTTGTCACTCAGCCAAATTATCTGGGTTTTTTCATTAATAAATATGCAATTGCTAACTTTATATTAAAGGCAAAGGTATCCCCGGTGCAAGCACCGAGTCATGTCTGACCCTTGGGGTGATGCCCTCTAGCGTTTTCATGGCAGACTCAATACGGGGTGGTTTGCCAGTGCCTTCCCCAGTCATTACCGTTTACCCCCCAGCAAGCTGGGTACTCATTTTACCGACCTCGGAAGGATGGAAGGCTGAGTCAACCTTGATCGAACTCCCAGCCTCATAGGCAGAGCTTTCTGCTGCCTTACCACTCTGCGCCACAAGAGGCTCTTAACTTTATATTAAGTTACTGTATATGCTTCTTGCTCTTTACCTACTTGGCATTGACTTAATGGTTCTTACCTTTAGGAAGCTGAATAGCTTTACCTTACCTTTAAGGCCGAGGTAGCTCAGAGATCTCCTCTTCCAGAACTGTCCAGATCCTTCTCACAGGTCCTGATCTTTCTCACATTTTGTGTCCTGCCTGCAGAAGTGACATGGGTGGTGCGCAGGGACAGGGCTTTTTTTTAGTGATGGCACCTAGGCTATAGAATGCTTTGAGGCATGCTTGGTACCTGCCCTATTTGGTGAAGATGTAGGCCAAAACATTTTTTTTTACTCAAGCTTTGAATTAGAGGCTTATTTTTAAGAGTCTGCTTCTAGCCTTAAAATCGGCTTTGGTGAAATATTAGTGCCAGATGATTAATGTTGTTTTTATGTTCTGGTTTGTTTTTGTCAGTTTGTTTATTTTTTAGCCATTTTCCTGCTGTTTTGTGTTTTGTTTTCTAAGCCACCTTTGAGCAGATTCTCTGGAGAGGTTGCACATCAATTTTGTAAATAATAAATGCTTCTAGTATGGAAGGCAGGTCATTTTATCTAAGAAATATTATTTCAGAAAAGATACAGGTAACTATTGCATAGTACCTGGAGACAATCTAAATATTAGGAAAAAAAAGAAATAGGCTTAACATTCATGCTTCATTTTTCATACACACATTTTAGATTATCATTTCTGCCACTTTTCCCCCAGTGTTTGCGCAGGCTATTTTTATTACACTGCCAATCACTTCTGGCAATTTTGAGCTCTCTTACATGTGGCAGTTTCAGCACCACATCTTTAAACTGGCATTGTACAAGAATAGGATTTAGATCTATTACTTTTAAATACATCCAGAAGAAAAGCTGTGGTAGATCTTGCACAGAACTCTTTCTTAATTTTAAAAAGTAGTCCAGACAGAAGAATGAAGTAGGATTGTAAGCTCATCTGATAGCCCAACTGTGACTAGAATCAAATATTATTAATATAAACTGCTTCTCTTAAGGGGCAGCTTACTTCTAGCACATAAAGTGAGTATATGTATATAATATTTGAAGCATTGCAGCTGCAGCCTTTTAAACCTCGAGGTGGTGCCCCTCCCTGGGGGATAGCAGTGCTAACTAATTGAAATCAGCACCACAAGAGATGGTGCCTAGAATGTTTCTCATTTGTTCTGGTGGACTGAAAACCCACCCTTTGGCTTTCATACAAGGCTAGAAAGTGTTTGCTGTGTTTTCCTTTGTCACTGTAATGTCTGCACTGCACTTGGTATAAAGAAACTGAATATGTTTATTTTTTCTTTATAAGTCTTATAGTTTTAAAGATGAAAAAAGTGTTTGGTTTAATTTCGATTGTAAATAAACACTGGAATGTTTGGGTGAAGAAAAGCAAATCTGTCAGAATAACAAACAGCTGTCTGTCCTTATTCCAGCTGTTGAGTTCATATACCTCCATAACAACATCAGAAACTTTTATTCACCCCTTCGCCTTGTGGCTCTCTCTCAAAGGAACCGTTTTATGACTCACAGGGAAGCTGCACAGTTCTGAACAAATTCCAGGAAACAAAAGCTGACAGATGCTTTGTGCTACTGTATCTTTGACTTGTTGCTAGTGACCAAGTATGTATCTAGTCCACAAAGTATGGGAGTAAACAAGGTATTATCTATTGTTGTGGAACCACCACTGACACCAAGTTGTGAAAGCAGAGAATAATACAGTAAAAGTCTTTTATTTTTGCTCATGCTGTAAATTATACAACTGAGTAATTATTCCAGATTTTCTATTTTCCTTCCCATGAGTTTCTTTGCACATAATCACTTGGCAACAGAAACTGCTAGGAAATAGTAAATCAACTAGGAACTAATTAATGCAGGTTATCATAAGTTTCTGAAAATACAGATTGACTCTGACTTGCGTTCTACCCCCAATCTGTTTCATAGAGGGAATACAATAATTATACTCACAAGAAATGTAACTAAATGCCTCAAGATTCCTCATCAGATGAGAAGGTCAGGG
Organism: Paroedura picta; assembly: GCF_049243985.1. Taxonomy (NCBI): domain Eukaryota; kingdom Metazoa; phylum Chordata; class Lepidosauria; order Squamata; family Gekkonidae; genus Paroedura; species Paroedura picta. The sequence goes on along the minus strand of NC_135374.1, from coordinate 84,779,156 downwards.
TGATCGATCTCATGGATGGCAGAACCATGACCGACCTCAGAGTCTCAAAGGACTTGCAGCCAGCCGTGGCAAATGAACCAGAAGCTCAGTAAGGTTACAAGTAAAAGCCAGAAACTGGGACTGTAGAGAGACCCATGAAGGAGAGCAGGCTATTACCAGAGATCCTACAGTCACCCCAGGCCCCAGGAGTAGAGATGATGGAGAGGCAGGGAAAGAACCACAGCTCACAAAGCATTGAGGACAACTGGCTGCCCAAGGCCCCTCCGTGGACTGCGAGACATCTGGAGACCTGGATCCACTGTACGGCTTTTCAGGATGTTGGACAAGGTGCAGCTGTGAGTGCCTGTAGATGGCCAGGCCACTGCTACAGTTGTAGGCAGCCCTATAAAACTGCTTCTGATCAGCTGTGGCTGTTATTGGATCAGTTGCTCTGATAATGCCTACTATCTCTACATCGCCTGCCAGCTATTCCTGGATATGAACAAGACAAACTAGGCCATACTTACCTGTTCTAAGCCACCCACATATATTTGAGTCTTGGCTTGGACTATCTGAACAGGGCCAAAGTGCAAAAAAAGTAACACTGGCACTAACTATATCCCTTCTGCTCTGAAATGGATGGTCTAGAACAGCCCTAAGCAGGATCCACCCAGGTTAGTATTTGGATGGGAGCCCACCAAGGAAATCCAGTGAAGAGAAAGGGAGTGGCAAGCCACCTCTTTTAGTCCCTTGGCTTGAAATCCCTTGGGATCACCATGTCAGGTGAGATTTGATGACATTTTTCACCACATATATCTCCTGTCTATCTTCCCCTTCTAGGTGTGAAATGAAGACGAGGAAGGGAGCTGAGCATCTGTTCTGCTGCAAGCCTTCAGAACAGGTTCTTTCTGCTCCATGCAACATTCTCTTTACGCAAGAACAAAGCTGTAGGAGGGAAGAGAAGCTGAGCTTTTTGTGCTTCAGACCTTTCAGCACCTAGTTGCTAAACAACTTACAGTAAGTGAGATGCTTGGTGCATGTGTACACACTGAAAGTGCTCTATTGTTTATCATTACCAGAGTAGTTTTCAGTATACAAAATGCCTTTTACGTCTTATTCTCAGAACAGGGCTCCAAATTTGGCTTGCTCGTAAAAAGCAATTTAACCACAACAATCTTGCAGTAATAGCTGCCATTCTGGAGAGAAATAGGATCTGTCCTTGATCCTGTACTGAGCCTCAAAATGAGCCAGAATTCCTAGTGCCTGCAAAGTCAGTGCAAGATTAAGGGAGAGGAAAGAGCTGGAATTTCCAGTGCCTCAGAACTCTCAGGGGATTACCGCATCCATTAAAAATAGTGAAATACCTTTTGTCATTATATTCCTGCCCCTCCATATGATATTGCCAACATGCAGCGTCTGGGCAGTAACTGGATAGCTACATCCTCCATTTTTAAGTGCCAGTTGGTGATTCCCCAAGAAGTGGATTCCCGAACCTATGTAGTACTATCTAATGGAGAGCAACCAGCTGCCCACCAGTCAAACAAAGGTATGGAGGCAAAGAAGTGCTATCTTTGCTCCAATGTCCTGCCCTTACACCCGCCTCCCTCTCGCTTCTCCCAGGAACAGGAGGGGTTTTTTGTTTTTTTGTAAAGTGAACTGCCAGGAGCAATGAATAGGCATTCAAGCGTGCAGACAACGGCAAAAAAAATTTAATCCTAAAGTTGTAGCACAAAGCATGCCTCTCTAAGCTCCCCCCCCCCCAATCAGGAATGAGATTGATTTTTAAAAGAAGCAAGACTCATGATTCCATAGGCGTTTCAATGGAGAAATTTTGATTTAAGGAAAAATTAGTGTGTATCGCGGGCCCCTTAAACTAAAGCATGGAGAAGGGATTGGCTGCCTGGCTTGAGTGACAGGCAGAAAAGAGTTGTATATGAACCGCGTTGCTCTCTTCCACCATTTCCAGCAACGCTTGTGGAGGGGGTGGGAATGCAAAATGGCAGAGAAGAGCAAGACAGCAAAAAGGTGAGGAGGGGCCAGGAGGTGTGATTATATTTAGCATTACGCCACTCATTTGTTATAATGCTATTTTTAACTATGTGCGAAAATGCCCTCAGTAAGCCCTGAGATACCTCACAGTATTGTTTTGTCTCTGCTTGAAAAAGACAAAACTCTTTAACTGAACAGAGGTCCATAAGATGGGTCATGCTAGCACCCCCCCCCCCAAGATGTTTCAGATTGATATCAAAGATCACACATTCCCCCTCATTTTGAAGAGAGGGGCATAAATAAAGGAGAGCACAAATTCTGGATGTCTAGGATGACCCCTTATGATTTTCCAGTTGCCTGGGCATGATTGGAAGAAGTAATACTGAAAATGACTCTTTCAGAGAGCACTCTCTGCATGGGAATTCTGCTGGGATTCCGCTTTGGGAATTACTCCATTATACAGATGCATTCAGCAGACCCAGCAGCATGATGAGGGCAGTTTGCTAGAGCAGGCATTCAAGCAGATATTCCACACCCATCCTCTGTGGATTCTCAGAAAGCTTTGCTCATTGTATTTATTCTACCTTGCACACTAAGACTTCTCACAACATGCTTGTGTACTCTCTACTACATGAACTTTGGAATACAAATATTTTGAAGCATTCACATTGCAAACAATGTTTGCAAATGACAATTGTGTTGTGATATCTGTGGCAGCAACCCAGAAAAAGTGGGATATTTTTGAAATCATTAAAGGGTGATCTGTGAATTGGAATTGATTTTATCTGTACATTACTAAAAGAATGAAAAATTCTTATCCTTATTTTTTTTCAAATTCCCAGCTCTCCTTAAAAGAGACTAATTTTAGAGAGTTACAGCAAGGAGATTGGGGTATAGGAGCATAATGGTTATGATTAAACATTGTTTGGGCTCCCTCTATATTGAAACCTCCCCCCCCCCCGGAAAAAAAAATTGGGAATTGTAGTCCATGGACATCTGGAGGGCTGCAGTTTGACTACCCCTGGTCTAAGTTATGCCTGCCATTTGGACAGCTGTCATGTGGACAGCTCTAGGTTCAGGAAGTTTGGGAGTGTATAGAACAGATTCTGTGCAAGCTGGAGACACTAAACTTGGAGGGCATGTAGTGGAGCATCCCAGGGAGGTCCACTAGAGCAGTGGTCCCCAATCTTTTTATCACCGGGGACCACTCAGCGCCTTTTACTGAGGCCCGGTGGGGGGGGGGTAGTTTACTCCTCTACTCTCAACCACTGCCCTAACGCTCTCTGATCGCTATGGTAATGTTTAAACATCCCTTCAAAATAAGATACAGACACGCCACAACAATGAACATAAGGAACATTTTATTTTCATGGAAATTTTAACTCATGGCAATGACAAATCAATGGAAACCCTGAGCTTGTTTGTCTGCAACAAGATAGTCCCATCTGGGAGAGATGGGAGACAATGACACCCATTTCTTGCACGTATCAGTAATAACATCCACTGGGGCCTCTCTGGCTAATTTCCCAACACTGTAATTCAGAAGGGCAGCCAAATTAGACTAAATCACGACTACAGACTGTGCTGCAGCAATAAAGTAACCTTAAGTCATGTTTTTTCTTTGGGAAGAAACATTTATATGGGGGGATTAATAATTAAGTGTGATATGCTGTAAATTCAAGCTGAAATCCCTATTATATCTTTCTAGAATTTTCTATCACAATAAACAGTTTCCCCACAAAAGCAAAACAGCTCATTTTCTAAATTAGTTCTTTGTTCTTCAGTTTTTGTGCCCAATTTACACCTGCCACTAGAATTGCATTGATACATGATGGAACAGAGAACAGGCCACACAATGTACAGACTGTACTCGCAGAACAACAAAAGGATGAAGAAAATTATCAAAGGCAACCGGCAAAGCTCATTCCCTGTAGAAAACAGTCACACAGCTCTTATCACAATCCCCAGAATGCCTACTGCTTCGGGGTTTATTTTCCTATTCTGAATTTATTTTCTGAAATGTTTTGAACTGATCATCACAGTCGCTACATCTGAAGATTTAAAGTAACATTTTGGCATAAAGGGGAGAGGGCAATTTGTAAAAGCAACATTTTATTTTCTACCTCAGCAGCCAAGAAGATATTGCACTAAAGAGAAGTGAGGCTTGCAGTCAATATGAAATTCTGTTTGGAAAAAGTGGAGTAATCAAATGAAAAAGCTGGGAGCATTTCAGAAGAGGATGTTTTTGTAGTATACAATGACATAGCTCATGCTGTCTTTTGAACATGCTGCACTTACTGGAGAAGAATGGCAGAAATGCTTTTACATCGTAGCATGTATACAAACCCCAGAATTCAACTGAAAAGCAAACTTATTTATTTATTAAGAGATTTATATCCCAAACCTTCACCCAAAGGTCCCAGGGCAGGTCACAAATACAGAATAAATACATTAAAACATTTAAAAACATAACCCCCACCCTCCCTTCTTCCCAGCCTCCCTGGCAGGACAGCATACAACGAAAACTAGATGTAAGAAGCCTGGGTGAAAAGATGTGTTTTCACCAGGCATCAAAAAACATATAATGTAGGCCCCTGGCGAATCACCAGAAGGAGTCTTTTCCAAAGTCTTAGCCATTTTAGGGACTTTTTGTTTGTTTACTTAATTTATTCCCTGCATTCTTCCCCTTTGCAGACCAAAAGCAGCTTATCCAAAACAGGTCTACTCTGAAATAAACCCCATGGTATTCAGTTAGAGATACTCTGAGGAAAGCAACTTTAGGACTGCAACCTTTAAGTCTGAAAAGCTATGAATACTGCAGCATTGAATATGCTCAGCTTCTGCACAAACTACAACTCCATTCCTTAGCTGGAATTGGCTTCCTTCCATTCCATGATGTGCGATAACAAAAAAGAGATCTTGAATTACTTGTCCCATAGTTCTCCTCCCCCTTTTAAAATAAATCAAGTGTTTATTCATAAGGATTATATATGTAATTTAAACTGAGATGTGAAACTTTTCCAAATAAACTTTTCAAGTAGATAGCCATGTTGGTCTGAAGTAGCACAACAAAATTTGAGTCCAATGGCACCTTTAAGACCAACAAAGATTTATTTAAGGCATGAGCTTTCATGTGCATGCACACTTCCTCAGACAATGGAACAGGGATCATAAGAGTACAGATATAAGTAGGAACTAAATTAGTAGCAAATTAGTAAATAGCATCATAAGTCAAAAAATGCAATATGATAATTCTTTGCTAGAAAATCAAAGAACCTTTGGGTTCAAGTGTGCTGTTCACGAAAACATTGGGACAATAAAAATGTAAAGTTAGTGATTAATTTCCAAATATGTGTTTAGGAATGAATTTTCTGGTACAGATTAACTATACCACTCTACTGCTGCCTGCTAATGTTAATCAGTCTGTTTCTATATCTTATAATATATACAGTGTTTCTGGTCAGAACAATGACCATTCCAACAATGTGGCCCAACTCTGACAAATGGGCATTTTGGAAAGATTGTGAGAGACTGTCCAGTATAAAAGGCCAAAAGCCAATATAATAATGTTTTATTCCTCATTGATTATTTCTACTGTAAACCAAATGATACGTATTCTAACACTACCATACATAACTCACAGCATGTTAAATGCTATTTATATTTTATTTAAATCAAATATATTGTCTGAACACGTTTAATCAATTAAAGAATCACATTGAGTTGTAATGGATATTTACTCTGAAATATTTTTAAACATATGATCGGTTTGTATTGTTTCTAGGGTGTAGCCTTTGCACAAGGTCATAAATGTGAGCTGTCAGAGACAGCATTTAGCTTATGAATGGTTACTGATACTCTCTTATAAAAAGAACATCCAAGATAATAAAAAGGTGCCAGCTGCTGGCTGTGAATGTGTGTGCCTTACCATTTCCTTGACGGGTATTTTCCCTGCCCCCATCATACAACAAAGACTGATTACAGCTCAGATAAACTAGGTCACTGTTTGGAACAAGATTGTAGGGTAGGGAGGAGATGCTTACTTCTGCATTGGCTAGATGCTAAATTCTCTAGCTATATTCTTGAGGATTGGCTTGCAGAAATTGTGGTTTCCTTATAGCAGACTAATTGCCAAATGAAGTTAAAATAGACATTTATTTGTTTGTTTTATTGGTCTTATAGGCTGCCGCTCCCAGGCCAGCTGGCTTACGGTGGCTCACAACAGTATATAAAATAAAAATAATATAAATTAAAATCCCCCTCTTCCCCCAATTCAAACACCCCACCTTAATCCAAACTTCCCCCTGCCTTTGTAGTGCCCAGGTCCAATTAGATGAACTGGAAGAAGTAAGGGGGGGAAGGATCATTACCATTCCACCCCCCCCCCACATGCCCTCAACCAAATGCCTCGTAGAAGAGCTCTGTCTTACATGCCCTGTGGAACTGATTCAGCTCCTGCAGAGCCCTCAGCTCTTCCAGGAGTTCACTTCACGAAGCAGGGACCAGAGCCAGGTGAACTGCATATGGGTCAGGGATCTCCAACCCATGGAACCCTGCAGAGTGCAATTCCCTGCAGGGTACATAGAGAGTAAGACGGTCCTGCAGATACATTGGGCCCAGACCGATGAGCTTAGAGAAACAGTCTCAGTGTTATCTGCCACCCTCTGTGTGTGTACGTGTACACACAAATGTGGGGAAGCAGTGAACTAAATAATAAAATATTGGTATCAATACATTTGCTACTTTCGTCCTAATAAGGTGCTCTACCAGGACTAGCACAAGCCTAAAATAGTCACAGTCTTATGCAGCCGTACAGCCACAGAAGCAAGCATCTAGTTTCCCAGGGCCATATACATGAGGCAAGTAGCAATCATAATGAGAGAACTGAAACAGCCAGAGATTTATTGAGCAGGACAGGAGGGTGTCCTTCCCCTGAAGGGGAAAACACCCACTCACTTGAGCCTGTGGGAGTTCTTTTCCAGCGTCCAGTAATTTTTCAGATGGGGATGGAATGGTGGAGGGAAGTACAGCAGGAGTTCATTTTACTTCTGCATCAGGGAGAGTGCAGCAGGAGCTCAGCTCTGGCTCAGAAAGAGCAGAGAGAGGAAAGGGTAGCACTGCTTGGTAGTACGGCAGATTGGTTTAGCTCTACCTCTAAGAATAGAATACCTGATTGTTAGGCCTGTCCAGTGCCATACGTTATGACAAGTATAGCATGTGCCCTGGGTGCCATTTGGGGGGGGGCACTACTGAGCAGTCAGACAAGCCATCCTTGGATAGCGATAATGAGAACTTGAGAGACATACCAAGGTGGTGCAGGAGGTGTAACCCACTCCTGGTGCAGCCTTGGGAAGTCAGCTAGAGGATGCTTCAAGCTGGCTTCATGCTGAATCCAGTCTAAGGTCAGATAATCACTTTCTCCAGTACTGGGTAAGTTGCTCTCCATTTGCAATCTTGATAGACACATAGTACAGTTCTAGTACCATATTGTTTTAATTATGCTTTGTAATGGCCTTTGGTTATATACAATAAACGTTTTCGCATCGTATCCTATTACAGTTCCAAAGTAGTTTTTGATACAAAGAGTTGATTCAACAAAATATCAAAAATTCTGCTGGATGCACAGAAGCCCTGGCGGAAAGAGATAAATTATCTCTTGGGTTCTACGTAACCCAGGTATCAAAACATCAAAAGATGTCTTAAAGATGGCAGATGTCTAAAATGGCAAAAATAGTGAATTGCTATTTCCTTTTAACAGTAAGATAACTCAGTCTACAAATGCCATGTACCATTTAAATCCACTGCAGGAAGCATCAACCTTTAAAATGCACAGAAGTGATCTGGACAAATGTTCAGCTGGTATTTGTTTATTCTAACATTAAGGAAGATATTCTAAGGGAATACAGGCATTTCTTTATGTTTTTTCAGTAAGTTAGGCAACAGCGGCTGTATCAGATTTTACCATTCTATTACATCTTTCTGTTATCCCTCAGTAGTGTTGAATTTCAAACTTTGGATTTGTGCCCTGCTATGTTAAAAAAATCAGCAAAGCTTTGAGTGGGGGAAAAAGAATATCTACATGTTATGCAAGCAATGATACCTTAAACATATTAAAATACTGATCTGGACAATATATATGGCAGAAATAACCTTCATAAGAATAAATTATCCTGATGAGTGGAGCACATGATTAAAAGAGGGTGGTATGAGAGAGGCAAGCAAGAAGGCACTGTCAGAAGTTGGCTAAAACACCCAAGGAATTCAGGCTCTTTCTCTCTAGGGTCTGACGTGGGGTGGCAGAACTGTTCCCCTGACAAAAATGCCTTAAGTCTCTAGTATGCTCTCCTCCAGAAAGACATACACAAATACACAACCTGGGTAAGCATTAACACCTGGAACAGGGGTAGTCAAACTGTGGCCCTCCAGATGTCCATGGACTACAATTCCCAGGAGCCCCCTGCCAGCATTCGCTGGCAGGGGGCTCCTGGGAATTGTAGTCCATGGACAACTGGAGGGCCGCAATTTGACTACCCCTGACCTGGAATGTCTAACTGCTCAGTAAGTAGGGCAAGCGTAATAATATATTACTTATTTTATTTTTCCAGGTTGATATTTTTATTTGTTTATTTTATTATATTTCTGTACTGCCCTCCCTTCAGGCTAAGGGCGGTTTACATATAACAAAGATAAAGTACATATAACAAAGAGGAAGAACAGCATAATTCATAAATTTGGATAGACAATAGTGACAGTGGTTTTAACTTGAGATAACAGTGTGTATAACATCAAGTTAAGTTGCTAACTATGCAACAGTGACTCCATTTTGCTTTTCAATCAATTGATCTGAGTTTGGTTTACAAGAAATTCTATCACAAATAACTAATTACCCAACAGTGCTTTAACCCAGTGATGATGGCAAGGGCTTGATTGTCTGGTGAATGCTGAGGGACAAGGAGATTATTTTTTCTCTCATCAGAAATGCTTTGACTCTAGGAAGCAAGAAGTATTTGTTGAGAGCAATGATTTTATTGCATCTTAAGTTTGAAACTGTACATATGGGAGGAACCTGTTTCATTGCAGCAGTTTTCAAAAAGAACTGTGATAGATCTCACACTTGCTTGGAAGTCATCCAGACTTTTGCAGGCTGGTTCTGATTATTCAGTAATAAAGGGATGGATGCTGCACACATGAGCAGTGTCATTCATTTATTATGACTTCACGTGTTCTAGAGAGAAACCCCGATACTCTTCTATTCTGTACACATTGGTCAAAAGTATGGCCCTCAGAATTCAATGGGATTGAGAGTAAATATTCATAGGACTAAAACCTTACTTGTATATCAAGAAAGTATAGCTCCAAGAGAAGAGATAGGAGATATCAACAGAACTTTCAGCATGTTATTATAAGAGAGGTATAAGTGGAAGAAAATCTAAGGTTTTCCTATGCTTGCATGATGTGGTGCTTCAGTGCAGAATAGGATCTTTTGATGCTAGACACTTTCTGCTCAAGCAGAAAGGATAATGCATGTAGGGCATGTACCTTATTTTCCACAACACCAGAACACAGTACCCAATTCAAATGAAACTATAGGATTCATGGTATAGTTTATATTTATTTTGATATTCATTTAATTATAGTCCATGGACATCTGGAGGGCTGCAGTTTGACTACCCCTGCTCTAGATACAGACGATAGCACATTGTGGGGAGGGGCCATGGTTCAGTTGCAGAGCACTGCTTGTCAGACAGAAGGTCCCAGGTTCAATTTCTGGCATTTCTAGTTAAAGCATCTGGCAGTAGGAGATGTGAAAGATCTTTTTTTCCTGAGTATTGTCTGAATAGGCAATACTGACTTTGATGGACCAAGGGTCTGATTCCATGTAAGGCAGCTTCATGTTTGTGTTCCCTTTAAAGGAAGCCACCAGCACTTTGAACTATGCCCAGAAGATGATGGGAAGCCAGCCAAGCTCTTTTAAAACAAGTGAGATGTGTTCCGTATGTCAGCAATCTTCCAGATGTCTTCCACATTAAGCACAGCTTCTAAATAGTTGGCAAAGGGAACCCTACATGTGACATAGGCATTCACCTAACCTGGATGTGATCAGAGAGAGGACAATCATGGCCTAATCATGCCTGCTCAGAAAGGGTTGCAACTAGTACACCACCAAAGCTGACTAATGGCACTACAAATTCCAAAGGAATCCTGAGCCACAACTCTAATAGGTCCAAATTTTACATCCTGGTAATCTCTAACTCATATTGGCTCAATGTTATGTTTTAATTTATTCCAGTCACATGTAATGCACATTTTACCCTGTATTGATTGGTTTGAAAATATGAGAGTTTGGGGATCCTGTTCTGAAAATTAGACCGATTTTGTTACATCCCCCCAAATCATAAGGTAAAGGTATTCCCTGTGCAAGCACCGAGTCATGTCTGACACTTGGGGTGATGCCTTCCAGCATTTTCTTGGCAGAGTCAATACAGGGTGGTTGGTTTGCCATTCCCTTCCCCAGTCATTACCATTTTACCCCCCAGTAAGCTGGGTACTCATTTTATCGACCTCAGAAGGATGGAAGGCTGAGTCAACCTTGAGCCAGCTGCTGGGATCGAACTCCCAGCCTCATGGTCAAAGCTTCAGACAGTATGTCGGCTGCCTTACCACCCTGCACCACAAGAGGCTCTTTCCCCAAATCATAGCCATCCTTAAAAGAATTATGCATACAGAACTGTCTCCTGTTCTTTGAAAGTTTGTAGTTCGCACGGAAATCATACAAACATTGGTGTGTAACTACTGGTGGACAGCTGTAGTGCTTATTTTGAATAAAACAACCATTAATAGAATAGAAAACTGCTTATAACAATGAAAGGAAAGAGATTAGGGAAGAATGGTTCCTGCTGATAATCTCCTCAAGGGTACTTCAATGGTTATGGAAACATCTGGTGAGGATGTACTTTCTTGGTCACAAATTTCTATAATACCAATCCTTGAGGAGAACAGTAAAGAAAAATAGGTTGAAGTACAACTGGGATTTAACATATAGTCAGTGTCAGCCATGTATTAGATGCTGTACAATAGGCAGAAAGTGATGTCATTCTTGCCCAGACTGAGTTTATTCCTTTTTTTTTATTCCTTTCTGTTTTATGGCACTCGTTTTATTATACGCTTAAGAGAATGGAATTTTCTTATCGTGGCATGGTTTCAAGGACAGCCACGGTTGAGTCATAGGGATAAAGCATTTGGTGCATCTACAGTGGGCATCTGTTGGGAGCATTTCCCTAAAACTGGGGATTCTGCTGCTGTTCCAGAACAGTAAACACAGGAGGCACGGTGGAGGAGTTTCTACAGAGATCCAGGAAGTGGGTGTTATCAGTTAAATAGCTGTGGGACCAGAAGACCAACTATTCACAGAGCCAGTGGCTAGGTGCTAAATCTGTAGACATCAGACCATGAGGAATGAGGAGTTCAGAACTGATTGAGTTATTGGCAGTAAGGGGCCAGAGTTTATTGTGATGCAAAGAGTGTCAGTACAGTGTGGGAGGATCCAGCCAACATGCAGCCAGCAGACTGAAAGGAAGCCCCGACCCCAGCAGCAATGCCCAAAGCACATAGCAACCTAGAAATATACATGTGACTGGGGGGGAGAGGCATGCTGGGCATCTGGGAGGTGTTCTGTTATATTGAAAATATACAATTGTTTCAATGTTCTATTTGTTCTATGCATTATGGATTTAGCACCCATATTTAACATTTTATGCCCAAAATTATGTAAACTCAGATGGATTTATCTTTTATTAAGTAGCTGTAGTTGACTAAAACAATTTGGCCTAGATTTATGTAGTTTGTGCCTATGGCTATTCATTTATCTGTTGTTTTTTACATTCCTCAGCAACTTGGAAAGCTGCAGCACAGCTATTTACAGCTTCAAGATGCCCTCTTCTGTAATGCTTCATCTCTATAAGTCAGGAGAAGGACAATAAAAAGTATATTTCTAGGTTGCTGCCAAGGAGGATCCTAATAATCAACTCATTTTAAAGCTCTACTGCAGTAGTCCCCAACCTGCGGGCCGCGGCCTGGTGCCGGGCCGTGAAGGCCATGGCGCCGGGCCGCGGCTCCCTCTCCCCGCCCCCCCCCCCCGCAGTAAAAAACTTCCCAGGCCGCAAGCTTGCGGCCCGGGAAGCTTCTTACTGCGGGAGGGCAGGGAGAGGGAATCAGGGCCGGGCCGCGCGGGCCGCGCCCGTGGATTGCGCATGACGCATTTACGCATGTGCAATGCGCGGGTGTGGCCCGATGTGCGGGAGCGGCCCAATGCGCGGGCACGGCCCGATGCCCTGCCGGTCCCCAGCCTCAGAAAGGTTGGGGACCACTGCTCTACTGGACAGTTTTCAATGCCATGCAATAGAACATCGTACACCCAAATTGAATATATTTCTAGCCAATGTTTACAGTCACCACAGCAGATTCTGGTCTATCAACAAGTTTAACATAATATTGTGGCTTTAATACTGCCGGAGAACAATAACCATGTATTGCCTGTAATAAGAGATCATGAGGAAGACTTTAAAAGGAAGAAAATTTAGGCAGGAAAATCCCTAAATTCCTCTGCAAATCACCAGTAAAGATTATTCTAAATCACTGAAGGATAATCCATTATGCAATGGAGAAAGTCATAATATTTCTAATCTAAAATACTATGTAAGTGATAACTGGATTAAGTTTGAATACACAGTTTTCATGACAGATTAGGATCACTTACTTCCCCTCCCGCCCTCCAGGCCATATTAAATCGGTATCTGCTTTGATTTAGATTGCTAAAAGCAGTAGGACATTTTTAGGAAACCCATTCCTCATTGTATAGGCATGTCTCACACACTTACATGTTATAAACACAAGCATTAAAAGGTAGGCCAGAAGAAAATAATAATGATATCCCCAATTTTTACAGGAAATGGGCACAATTTTTAATGTTTTTAAATTTTCTAATAAACAACCCATCCAATGCCTTTATCATAGGGACAGACAGACAGACACCTACCTCTCTCTTAGCATTTGGCATGGCTGATGCATCCAGTGGCACAAAGAGGTGAGACTGTCTGCACAGATGTGCCTACTGCCATACCAAGAAGCTGAAGCGTGAGAGAGGCAGATGCCATCTCAGCACTAAGATATTATGGTCTTTCATCCTTTGCAGCCACGGGAGAGGGTTGTCGCCTAATGCAAACACAAAGGGGTTGTTAGGTAGGTAGTATATGAGGACCTTAATGGCCCATATGACCACTAGGACCTCCAGCTCGGTGTACCACATCTGTAGGGGTTGTAGTTTATAGCTCACAAACACTGTGGGCATTTCCTGGCTGTCCTACTTCTGAGAAAGGACTGCCCAAGGCCCATTTCCAATGTGTTGGTCTGGACACTGGAGGATGAACAGCCTGCCAAATCTGGGATTGTGAAGGGCTGTTTTCAGCAAAAGAGCTTATTTCAAACCATCAGAGGCCTTCTGCTTTTACAGGGCCCACTGACCGTGGTTTGGTCGGCCTTTTTTCAGGCAGTCACATAGGATGGGATGGCATACTTTGGAATGACCTTACTGTAGTGTCCCATCAACTCCAAGAATTGTTGTACCTGCTTCTTGATCTGAGGAGGAGGAATACTCCAGGAAGAAGATGACACTCTCAAGGATTAATATTAAAACTTATTGTATTTACATTGATATTTTTGTACTAATTTTATATGTTTTACCTCTATTGTAAACAACCCTGAGTCCCACAAGACAGGGCGGTTAATAAATACAATTCTAAATTATAAATAAACTAGTAATCAAGCCCGCTGCAGGGGAATGCAGCGGGCGCTAGGACCTTACCATGGTCTTCGGCGTGGACTGCGGGTCCTTCGGCGGCGGCGGCGAGCCGGGGCTTCGGTCCTCCTCCGGCGCCGCCTCCTCCTGCTGCTCCTGCCGGCCGCCTGCGCGTCCCCTTCGGCCGGCGCTTGTCCGCCGACGCCGCTGCTCCTTCCCCTGCTGGCCAGCGGGCCCGGCCCCTTGGCGGCGGCGGTGGGGCGGGGAGAGCCGGGCGGCGGCGGCGGAACGGCAGGCGGCGGCGCGGCGGCAGGCAGCGGCGGCGGTGGAGGTCCGGCCTTCTTGCAGGCTGGTCCAAGCTTCTTTCGCAGTGGGCGGGCTGACGCGGCGAGAGGCGCAAAGCGCCTCTCGCCGCGTCAGCCCGCCAGGCAGGGAACCCCCGGCAGCCGCGCTTCGCGCGACTGCCAGGGGCTCCCTGGGTCGGCGGCCTGACGCGGCGAGAGGCGCAAAGCGCCTCTCGCCGCGTCAGGTCAGGGGGAACTGCGAGCCGCGCTGCGCGCGGCTCGCAGTTGCTGGAGCTGGGAATCGGAGGGACCAATCGGCAGGCGCTTCGCGCCTGCCGATTGGTCCCTCCGATTGTCTGTCATGAGGAAGGGTCCAATCCGGACCCTTCCTCATCACGGACTAATCCCACCTTCAGACCCCTTAGCGAATTATATAGTCCGTGGCGCCCGTGGCGCCACGGGCGGTTTAAAGATAAAAGGTCTGAATTCAGAACACATTGCTAATAACTGTTTACTTGCCAATGACTAGAACAATGATGGTAATTCACAGTAAACCACTATATCCACGCCGTGTTATTTAAAATAGTGATCCCCAACCTGTGGGCAGCGGACCACATGTGGTCCTTCGACTAATTGGAGGTGGGCCCCGAAGGACGCCTTCTCCCCCCCCCCGGCGTGTCTGTATCTTATTTTGAAGGAATGTTTAAACATTACCATAGTGATCAGAGAGTGTTAGGGCAGTGGTTGAGAGGAGAGGAGTAAACTACCCCCCCCCACCGGGCCTCAGTAAAAGGCGTTGAGTGGTCCCCGGTGAGTGGTCCCCGGCGTTCAGTGGTCCCCAGTGATAAAAAGGTTGGGGACCACTGATTTAAAAGAACCACTGTACAGGAAAAAGTCACTGGATAGGAATACTGATTTGTGGTATATGTGGCCATAAAACTGCAGCAACATTCCTTCACACCTTTTCACTTATGAAGAGGTCCCATGTTATTCCTTCAGATATGTTTTTGTGACAAAATTTTAAGATATAAAAGGGGGGGTTGAAATAGTTCGTAGATTTTGTGCATCTTATTGACCCGTCATAATAAGACGCTCAAATAGAACATATTCTTTAATTGTCTGCTGCCCCATCAGGGTCAGGTGGGGACAACCCACCCAGCAGAGCCCGAATAGGCCTCAAGACAGAGAAAGGACTAACAGTAACCTGGGTCTTCTTGCCACTGCCCTCTCCTATAGCTCTTAGGAGAGAGACTCCTGCCCTTTCACCTTCCTGCTTCCCTCAGGGTTGTCTCACCCTCTTGGGTTGACTGGCAGGGGCAGGGCCTACTTCTGTTGTATGCGGACCACTGCTAGGCATGCAGCTCATTTCTGCTAAGTGTTGGGGCTAGCCCTGCACAGATCCAAATAAAAACTGTAACTAATTAAAAAGGTGGAAAGCTTTTACTATTTTAATTGTACTCGTATTGAGAGGTGCATTCTTTCCACACAAGTTCAAACCATACTGTACAACATTCTCTTTTTATAATAAAAAAATTAAGAGTTCATATTTCACTCCTATCCAGTTCTAAAATATTCCTGCAGGTAGGTAGCTGTATTTGTCTGAAGCAACAGAATAAAGTTTGAGTCCGGTGATACCTTTATAGCCAACAAAATTTAATTCTGGGTATAAGCCTTCATGTGCATGCACATTTCTTCAGATACATTGAAAGAAGACTTGCTCAACCATTACATACACGTAGTGAGAGGATGGGGGGGGGGGGACTGGTTGCCAGGAAGGCTCTAACAGGCCCTTCCTGGCAAGCAGGTCTCCCTTTCTACCTATTTGTTATGGTTGAAGAAGTCTTGTTCCATTGAAGCTAAAGACATGTGCCTGCACATGAAAGCTTGTACCCAGAATTAAACTTTGTTGGTCTTAAAGGAATCACTAGACCCAACTTTGTTCAAAATATTCCTGTGGTGGTGAGTTCCACATGTCAACCATTGTTTGAGTGAACAGTTTTCTTCAATTATATTTCCCATGTTATAATACAGTAAAGGTAAAGGCAAGCACCAAGCCATGTCTGACCCTTGGGGTGTCACTCCCCAGCGTTTTCATGGCAGACTCAATACGGGTTGGTTTTGCCATTCCCTTCCCCAGTCATTACCGTTTTACCCCCCAGCAACAGGCTGGGTACTCATTTTACCGACCTCGGAAGGATGGAAGGCTGCTGGGATCGAACTCCCAGCCTCATGGCCAATGCTTCAGACAGCATGTCAGCTGCCTTACCACGCTGTGCAACAAGAGGCTCTTTATAATACAGAACCTGATATAATTTTGATATTTTAAAAACAGACTAGGCTGTTAGGATTTAGTCTTTGTGGTGACTGGGAAAGCAGTAAAGTCATTAGTGCATTCACTGGCTAGCTCCCTAGGTCTTCTTCCCCCTCAAAAGGAAGTGTTACAATGTTAGCCCCAAAGTATGCAAGCATAGGATTAGAGTTCACTAGCGTTAAAATTCAAATGTTTTAAAGAAGGAGAAGAAAACGTTTGCGTTATACTGATATAAGCGTTTTGTAAAAAGTGCCACGGACTCCTGCCTCATCTGACTACTGCGGACGAAGGCGGCGACCTGCTTTATGTGGAGAGATGCCGGGCACAGATGTTCGAGAGAGCGCCTGGACCACGGGGCAGCCCCTGAGCTGAGAAGGCGGCGTCAGCAGCCTCAGCTCTGCTTGAAGGAAAGGCGGGCGATTGCCTTTAGTCTCGCTCTCCCTCTATCGCCGGCATGTGGGCGTGTTTCCAGGCCGGGGAAGGCGGCGGGAGCAGCCGCCGTCGCCGCCGCCGCCACCATCTCCTCCTTCGCTTCCCTCCGCCTTCCCCTCAAGTTTGTGCCTGTTTTTTAAAGAGCAGCCGAGAGCCTCCTCGCCGCCACGCTGTGAGGGACGGCGGGCCGAGCGCTCCTCCGCGGAGCCAGCGATGAAGAGCCGGCGGCGCTGGAGGTGGAGGTGGCGCTGGCAGCACCGGCGCTTCGCCCTGGGCTTGGCGCTCTACACGCTGCTGCTCCTGCTGCTCGTCTCCTACATGCTGGACTACGGCGCCAGGAGGGGGCGCGCGGGCGAGGAGGAGCCGCCGCCGCCCCGCCGTTGCCCCAGCCTGCAGGAGGCGCTAGGCCCGTGGGGCTGGGCGGAGGCGGAGGCAGAGGCGCCGCCGCCGCCGCCGCTACGAGCAGCCTCGCAGGGGTCGGCTGGGAACCGGACGGGGAGCGAGGCCGCCGCCGCCGCCCCGGGCAGCAGGGCGGGCGGGAAGCGGCACATATACTTGCACGCCACTTGGCGCACGGGCTCGTCTTTCCTGGGCGAGCTCTTCAACCAGCACCCGGACGTCTTCTACCTGTACGAGCCCATGTGGCACCTGTGGCAGGCGCTGTACCCGGGCGACGCGCTCAGCCTGCAGGGCGCCCTGCGGGACATGGTGCGCTCGCTCTTCCGCTGCGACTTCTCCGTGCTCCGCCTTTACGCGGCGCCGCCGGCCCCCCGCGACCCCCTCGCGCCCTTCGCGTTCCCGGCGGGGAGCAAGGGCAGCAACCTGAGCACGGCCAGCATCTTCGGCTGGCGGACCAACAAGGTGATCTGCTCGCCGCCGCTGTGCCCCGCCGCGCCCCGGCCCAGGGCTGAGGTGGGCCTCGTCGACGGCGCCACCTGCGAGCGGAGCTGCCCGCCCAGGGCGCTGCGGGACCTGGAGGCCGAGTGCCGCAAGTACCCGGTGGTGGTGATCAAGGACGTGCGGCTGCTGGAGCTGGGCGCGCTGCTGCCTCTGCTGCGCGACCCGGACCTCGACTTGCGCGTCATCCAGCTCTTCCGCGACCCCCGCGCCGTCCACAATTCCCGCCTCAAGGCGAAGCAGGCGCTGCTGCGGGAGAGCATCCAGGTGCTGCGGAGCAGGCACCGCGCCGAGCCCCGGGCGCTCCCCCGACGGCAGCTCCTGCCGCCCCCTGTCGCCGCGGCCGCTCTGCCCGGGGGCGGCGGCGGCGGCATGCGGGCGCACCAGCAACATCGAGCCGAGTTCTTTCTGGGCGGCGCCCTCGAGGTGATCTGCCAGGCCTGGCTGCGCGACCTGCTCTTCGTCCGCCGCGCCCCGGCCTGGCTTCGCGCCTGCTACACGCAGCTGCGCTACGAGGACCTGGTGTTGGAGCCGCGCGCCCAGTTGCGGCGCCTGTTGCGCTTTGCCAACCTCACGGCGCCGCCCGCGCTGGAGAGCTTCGTGGTCAACATGACCCGCGGCGCCGCCTACTCCTCCGAGCGGCCCTTCCTCATCTCCGCTCGCGACGCGCGAGAAGCCATCCACGCCTGGCGGGAACGCCTGAGCCGCGAACAGGTCCGCCAGGTGGAGGACGCCTGCGGCGAGGCCATGGCCCTCCTCTCGTACCCGCTCAGCGGCGCGGAAGGCGCTCAGCTGCAAGAGGGCGCTCCTCCTCCGCCTCACCCAGGTAATGCCTCTACCCTGCTGGGCTCTCCAGGGCAAATCGCTCAGCCATGCCTGTCTGCTCTCTCCCTTCCCCTCCCCCTCAAACAGGCAGGAATTCAGCAGGTGAATCCTTTCTTGAAACTGCTAGTCTGTATATTTCGGCTCCATCCACCACTGCTGAGGCCAGAATGATGCCACAGTATTTCCGCTTCACTCCACAAGCGTTAGAAGGGTCAGGTGAATTTCCTCCCATATCAAGCCTCTGTAATAATGAGGTGCAGCCTGGGTTCTGTGTATGCCCCACTGAATTCCATTGGGCTTACTCCTAAGGAAGAGCACTCTGCTTGCAGCCTTAATGTATGGGAACAGTGATGCTGGACCAAACTTGATCTGAGCATAGCTCACACTTGATGTAGCTCACACCAACTGACCTGTCTGTCATGGCTTGGCAAAGTGGCTGCCTTATACTCTCTCCCAGAAACAGCAGCTTTATTTGGACCAGAACTTAGGCCCATTGAACCTGTTTCCAAGTAAGCATATTTTAGGCTGATGATGATGCCTGCGAAACAGGTCACATCACCCACTTGACTGCTTTTGGTTCTCTGCTAGGTAGTGTATCGGCCTTTCATTAGTGAGGAAGATGGGCTGTTTGTGGCTTGCTGTTTTGCATGCTATGTTGTTTTTCGTGTACACTGTTCTAAGTGTGAACATGATGCGCAAGGGTCTTTGTACACAAATATATTGCAAGTACATTTTTTGTAGATGGTTATAGCTTGTTACTGTACTGTAGTACTGTGTAGTAGTACATTTGGTCTGCATAATCTGTCAAATAGCACACTGTAGTAAGTGCTGAATGGGTGCATAGGCACCCATTTATGCTGCAAAGCTAAACCATCAGTCTTTTGTGTGATTTTGTGATTTTGGATAAGCAAGTCGCAGTGAGTTCAATAGGCCTTTCTCCCAAGTTGTTGTGTTTAGGTAAAAATGATCAGAGGAAGAAAAAGTGTATTTCTCTCAACTCACTAGTTGTGAGAGAGGTAAAAACTGTTTGAGAGAGCTGACAGAAGATGGATCCACATGCAAAACAAGAAGCTTTCATGCAGCCTGAACCTGCCCCCACCACCATGAAATTCAGCCTGAAACTGTCCCAGCTACCAAGAGCCAGTTTGATGTAGTGGTTAGAATGATAATTTCTAATCTGTTGAGCTGGGTTTGATTCTTTGCTCTTCTCCACATGCAGCCAGCTGGGTGACCTTGGGCTCATCACAGCACCGATAAAGCTGTTCTGACCGAGCAGGAATATCAGGGCTCTCTCAGCCTTGCCTACCTCACAGGGTGTCTGTTCTGGGGAGAGGAAAGGGAAGGCGATAGTTAGTCGCTTTGAGTCTCCTGGTCGAGAAAAGCGGCATATAAAACCCAACTCTGATGTGCACGTTTGGTCATGGAGAGGCAGTCACGGCTTGCACCCCAAAAATGTGTTTTTTTTGGAGGAGTTAGCCTGGGTAACCAGAAAAAATGTTGCTTTTGAAAAAATAGTGGTTTTATGAAACAACATTGAAAAGCAATCTTTGTGACACTTCACTGAGTAACATATTCTCTGTGGGTCGCTAGCCTCTCCTATGCGAGTATATGTGTATTTGTTGCTCCATGCATGTCGCCATTTTTAAAAAGAGACTTCTTCCCAGGAAGAAGGAGGTGGGTGGGACATTGCTGGCCTTGAATATGGTGCTATTGAGCCTCCATATGTTTATCCTGCTGGTTGCTTGCTTGTTGTCACCTGGTAGATAGTGCTATTTAGGAGGGTGAATCCACTTTTTGAGATTCCCTAAGTTACACTTTAAAATTTAGGATGTAGCGAACCAGGCACTGAACAGAAACTGCATGTTGGCGATGTCATATGGAGGGGCTGAAATAGAGCAACTTCTTTCAGCAAACTTGATGCTACTTTTAACGGGTGTGGAAATGCCCTTCTTCTAAATGCCACAAAGAATTTGAACCTGGGTCTCTCAGATCCTGTTCTGACATGCTAACCAACTAAATTATGCTAACTTTTAAATGGGACATGGGATTGTGGGATTGTCTTTGAAGGATGAATGATTTGAGGACTACTAAACAGAATGAATGAAATTCAAAGCTCCGTCTACAAAAGCCTGTTGGTCAGTGATGAAGTCAGTATGTGATGAAGGGGATGGGCTACTCTGATGGTGCAGGTGTGTAGCTTGTGAATGCTGCTGGAGTCTAGCTGGCAGTCACAAGCTCAGGGCTCCTCCATGGCACGTGGAGCTTCAATTGAGGGGCTAAATGCAAGCCACTCCTTGGGCCCTGGTGATCTACACTCTGGTTGCATTAATGTTAGATTTCTATGCTGTGCTTTACATGAGGTTGGATTCTAAAACAGCCCAGAAACTTCCATTGGTTGAAAATGTGGCAACCATGTTATTGCTGGAGACTGAGATCATATTGCTCCTATGCTTAAAGATCTATACAGGCTGCTTGCCTGTTGCTGGACACAATTCATAGTGCTAGTTCTAAATAGCCTGGGCTATTTTAAAGAGTACCTTTCCCCATTTAGCTTAGTCTACCAGATTTTCTTCCCAAGCCCTGCTTTCTGTCCTCCTGCTTGCGGAGATAAACGGGTAGGTGCAGCCAGAGGCAGGACCTTTTCGGTGGCAGCACCTCACATTTGGAATTCCCTTTCCCCTGAAATGTGCTGGTATCTACTCTATTCACATTTAGGCATTAGGTCAAAAGCGGTCATTTTATATGGCTTTCAACTGTTTTCTGACTATAATTTTAGGTTGCTGAATGTTTTATAGGTTTACAGGTTGATTTATCATTATGTATACTGTTATTTTATTATTTTAACTAGATTGAAAGGCCCTCCCCCTCGGCACCACCACTGTGGGGAGGCTCCTTTTGGGCTGTGGTGAGAGCACTGCGGGGCCTAAAAGGAGTGCACAGCCCCCCCCCCACAACAGTGCCACCGCGGGAGTCTCCCTTTGGGCCTGGAAGCTCTCTCACCCCGGGATTGGGCCCTCACCTGGACTGTCCACGCCCACTCTCCGCCCACCTTAGCTAAATATGTAGACAGCGAACGCTGTTTACGGATGAATTTTTTAAAACTTCTTGGGCCACCTAAAGCAAGTACCTGAAGGGTTGGTATATACATTTTCTGCATGAATAGGGAAAACTCAGCCCACACTTGGCAGAAAAGTACAGCAAATGCTAGGCCCTTAGCTCTGCAAATTAATTTGTGTGGCATAATGTGCTGAAAACAACCTGGAGTGGTAGAACTGTAATGATGAATTACGGGATAAAGTATTAGCTAATTCTGTCTTTGATTACAGTTTCTACTAATTTACATGGGAGAGATTTTAGGCTAACTGACCTGTAATTTCCTGGTTCCCCTCTGGCCTTGTTTTTAAAACTCAATAGAACAGTTGCTACTGTCCAGTGTTCCAGTAGAGTGGCTGATTTTAGTGATAAGCTACATATATGGGTTAATACAGTGGTTCTCAACCTTTTCTTTGCCGTGACCCCAACTTCAGTGCTACAGCAGAGCCAGGGACCCAGCCGGAGGAGCTGCCTGCTAGCGCTGCAGAGGCGCTACCACCGGCCCCCCCCAGCCATGGCCATGGGCGACCCCCCCCACAGGAGGTGACTGGAGGGGGGCGAGGGCCCTGCCTGGGGGAGGGGGCTGCAGCTGCCACCACTACCATGTCCACATTGCTCGCTGTCCTGCTCTCGGCCAGGTTTGAGTGCTCGTTTTGCTCCCTTCTTTTAACCAAGGGGCGTTCCACGGTGGCCCTGCTGCACAGCATGTGGGGCTTGCCAGACGGAGTTGGGTGGGATAGGGTGACTTTGGACCCGTGGGAAGAGGGGGGTCACTTTCTTGCCAGCTCTGAAAGAGCTGAGCGAAGCGTTTTGGTGTATTCCTCAGCAGGCACCGGTGCAACCCTCCGGGCAGGCTGGGCAGCTGCAGAAGGAGCCAGTGGGGCACTGGAAAAGCATGTATGCATACATGCGCACAACAATCAAGGCAGTGTAGAGGCAGCCATTGCCATGGCTCTGCTGGGCGCCGGTCCCTGCCTACATTACCACCACCCGCCTCCACACGCTGCCGCCTGTCACCGCTGCGGTGGGCAACCTGGTGACCTCAGGAAAGGGGCCAGGCTACCCCAAATGGGGTCCCGGCCCCAAGGTTGAGAACCTTAATAGATCAGCAGTTTTATATTTGAGTTCCCTGTGAACTCTCAGGTGCATGTTATCAAGAACTGGAGGCTTACATATTTTTATTTTCCTCAGTAGGTCTAGATCTTCATCTCGTCACCTCAGTTGGACTTAGAATCATAGAACCGTAGAGTTGGGAGGGGCCATACAGGCCATCTAGTCCAACTCCCTGCTCAACGCAGGATCAGCCCTAAGCATCCTAAAGCATCCAAGAAAAGTGTGTTTCCAACCTTTGCTTGAAGACTGCCAGTGAGGGGGAGCTCACCACCTCCTTAGGCAACCTATTCCACTGCTGAACTACTCTGTGAAATTTTTTTTCCTGATATCTAGCCTATATCGTTGTACTTGTAGTTTAAACCCATTACTCCGTGTCCTCTCCTCTGCAGCCAACGGAAACAGCATCTGCCCTCCTCCAAGTGACAACCTTTCAAATACTTAAAGAGGGCTATCATGTCCCCTCTCAACCTCCTTTTCTCCAGGCTGAACATTCCCAAGTCCCTCAACCTATCTTCATAGGGTTTGGTCCCTTGGCCCCAGATCATCTTCGTCACTCTCCTATCTACCCTTTCAATTTTATCTATGTCCTGCTTGAAGTGAGGCCTCCAGAACTGCACACAGTACTCCAGGTGTGGTCTGACCAGTGCCATATACAATGGGACTATGACATCTTGTGATTTTGATGTGCTGCCCCTGTTGATACAGCCCAAAATGGCATTCACCTTTTTTACTGCTGCATCACACTGCCTGCTCATGTTTAGTTTACAATCCACAAGTACCCCAAGGTCTCGTTCACACATAGTGTTACCTAGAAGCGTATCCCCTATCCAGTAGGCATGCTTTTCATTTCCTTCAGACTCTCTGAAAATTACTCCATCTTCCTTTAACAATCCTTTTATTCTTTGGTCACTGAAATACCCAGATACTTCTCTGTCTGGTTTCTTATTCTGGGTATATTAAATAAATATTTTATCATTTGTATTGATGCTTTTAGCAATTTGCTCCTCAAATTTTCTTTTTGCATTCCTAATGACTTACACATTTTTTTTTTTTTGCCATACCCTGTGGTCCCTTGCACCCACTTTGTGGTCACTTACCACCTTCCTCTCTTTAAAAGAAGGGGTTTTGTTTTTGTTTTGTGCTTTTTATGGTTTCCTTGGCTTGGGACATTAACCATGCAGGTGTTGTTTTAGACTAGTGTGGTTTTAAGTAGCTTTCAAATTTGACTGTCTTGTATTACCATTTCAGCTTTCTTTTAGCAATTTCTCTCTTTTTTTTAAGTTCCCTCTTTTGAAATCAACTGTTACAGTTCTGGACTTATGGGGGAAGTTTTCACTGAAATGAATCCAGAACTTAATAGCACTGTGGTCACTGTTCTCACCAGATCTTGTTCCAAGAACACTACTCCCTCTTGCTGGCTTTGTGACCAACTGTTCCAGTGTACATTCATTTACGGTGTACAGGAATCTCATTTCTGTTGCATGACTCAAGCACATGTTCACCCAACTGATGTGAAAGTAGCTGAAAATACCAGTGTCACAACATCTGCTTTAGCCACTTCTGTTATTTCCTTCTCCAGCTCAAAATTAGCCTCAAGAGTTTGATCAAATGAGTGATAGTATACTCTTGCTTTTAAGTAACCCTTAAGGCTCAGTATTGCTTTTGCTAAGGATTTCATTCACCAAATGTGTTCTGCCTTTCTTGATTATATGCTATCTTTAATATGCAATGCAGTGCCCCCCCCCAAATGTCACTCCCTGTCCTACCTATAGAGTATATACCCAGGGTCAACAAAATCCCTTTGGTTTTCCCCTTTCCATCATGTTTGATACATTCACTATATCTAACTTGTCATTGAGCTTCTGTATCTTAGCTATATCCTGTTGTTGGCCACTGTGTGAGACAGGATGCTGGACTAGATGTGCTACTGTTCTCATCCAGCAGGGCTGGATTCAAAAGACTGAAGTTGTATGCATCGTTTATTGGGAATAAATTACACTGAACTCAGTGGTGCTTATTTTTGGATCAGCCTCTGTACTATTTAATGTTTTTTTAATGTAATTCATTTGTAGTTAGATCTGCAGTGCTTAGTCAGAAGGAA
Source organism: Paroedura picta (assembly GCF_049243985.1). Classification (NCBI taxonomy): domain Eukaryota; kingdom Metazoa; phylum Chordata; class Lepidosauria; order Squamata; family Gekkonidae; genus Paroedura; species Paroedura picta. The sequence continues at coordinate 84,754,338 of NC_135374.1, read as the reverse complement.
TCAGGCAGAAATTTCAAACAGTGTATTGGGTCCACCCCCCAGTAAGTACTCCTTATAAAATGCAATTGTGAAAACTACAAGTAACAGGAAGCATTTTTGAAAAAGTCTTTCCCCTTTTCTCTCCTTCAGGAGTGAGAGTATCTTTTTAAATGGTGCCAGTGACTCATGTGGGCATCCTATGAGGCTTCAGTCTCGTGCACCAAGGAGTAAGCTCTAGGGCAGTGGTCTGCAACCTTTTTTAGGCTGTGGACCGGCTGCGTCAGGGAGGGCGATCGCCCGGCCACGGGAGTGCCACACATGCGCATTTGCGGCCGTTGTGGCCCGGTAGTTGGGGACCACCGCTCTAGGGAACACAGAGGCTCACTTCTGAGTAACCAAGTATAATATTGTGCTGTGTGGTTATTTTAATTTGTGGCTGTCTCTAATTGCTGTACAGTCTTCCCACGTTCTTCACAAAAGCACATGAAACAAAGCAGCCTCACATGCCCTGTGGAAGATCCCACAGAGCACAAACTTCCCCGGGGAGCTGATTTCAGAGACAAGGGACAGCCACTGAAAAGGCACTTGGCCAGGTGGTCACCAAGAGGCAATTCATGAACCAGACACATGTAGAAAGCACAGCTATGATAATCGAAGGAGGCAAGGGGGTTCGTACTGGGAGAAGTGGTCCCACAAGTAGGACAGTCCCAGACCATTTAGGCTTTATAGCTCTAAACCAGCACTTTGCATTTGCCCCAGAAGCTGACCATCAACAAGGGCAGGTGATGAAGTATTGATGTTATATGTGGAGACCAGAAAAAAGTAGTAGTAGGAGCCTGGACACAGTTCTGGTTTTCCTTTTGCAAGGGGTGTATGAGTATGTGAGAAGAGAATACTGAAGAACAAGTGTTGCGCTCGTTCTGAACTGCTATGACCTGTTTAAAAGCTGTTTCTGTTCTCACTTGCAGAGGTATGAGTTACTAAAAGGAATAGAATTCTGCACCTAAGGCCAGTCTTCCTGCACACAGATGCAAATAGATACTTCACAGCATTCTCGCATACTTCCTTCCTTTCCTTTAACTGTCTCCTGCCACAGAGCCACATTTTCTGAAAACATGACAGAATAAGTTAAGCTTCACAGATGAGGCCCTTTCAGGTACTCCTATTTTGCTGTGGAAGAGCAGTGGGCAGACAGACATTTCTGTGTCTGAGCTGGGGGGGAAACCAAAATGTTGTCAAAGACATATTATCACAGGTCAGAGCTGTATAAGATAACCTTTTTTTCTTTTCTTGGAAACTGCTCGGTTTAAAAAAATACTTCTTGCACAGTACTTATATTGATACAAAAAAGTCAAGAACCTAAGATTCTTCAGGAATTCACTGCTGATGGCAATGAATACTCTCAGGTTTCCACACAAGGACATTGTGCCATCAGGAATGTCTCAGTTTATTTTCAATGCAGCCTGTTTGTTTGGCGAGGCAATTCCTACTTTAAAAAAGCAACAACCCAGAACAGTTACATGATGCCAAAAGCCTGTTGGGTAGTGGCCTATTGTGATGTCAGGCACTAAGAATACATTTTCTTTTGAAACTCTTTATGACCCAAGATTTGAAGCAGAAGCAATTTCTCCTGCAAGGGGAACTCTGGGAAGTGGAGAATTTTCATAAAATTCCATCTGGGGGTGTGACCCACAAAGTATGTTTCTAATTGTTGAGACAAATAGATTGCACCACAAATTGGGATTTGGCACTAGCATTAAAATCTTAAAATCACAAATTATTGTCAAAAATATGATATACTTGGCTCTTTAGAGCATGATTTGGATCAATATGTTTCCATTGTCTCAGATGTCACAAAGGAATTATACCCACCCTCTGCCCCCAAACACTAAATGAAAACACTAGAAAGAAAATACAATTAAGTATGAATCATCTTTGGGCATGTGGATGTGGGAAGTTCTGTTTTTCAGAACTGTAGCAGCAGTGTACATTAGTAAAATGTGCTGCTTCTAATTTCCTTGCAGAAAGGAATCCAGAAATTGCTCTTGGACCATCTCTGTACTGGGAACTTTGCTGTCCTGACTCTCGCATGGGAGCACAAATCAGGCGCAGACAAGGTGAGCCAGGCCAAAAGCTCCCCCATGTGGGAGCAGGAAGAGGTGGGGCAACTTGCCCCAACTCAAAGCCTCAAAGCCTCCAGTGTGGAAATGGTCTTGAGTACACTTGGAAGGTGTAATTCCTGTGTTCATTCATGAGACAGACACCTGCATGTTAGTCTTGTCATTTGACAAATAATGAAAATATTGAATGGGACCCACAAAATCCGGTTCTAAGGATAGTGTGTCCTTACTGTTATTGTTCAGAGTCAAGCTCAGCCAAAGGAGGGCATCAAATGAGACTTTAAGAATAAAAAGGTAGGCGCTATGTCGAAGGGCAGTATGATACGATACGATAACAAAGGCCATTACAAAGCACAATTAAAACAGTAGAATACAGATGCAAATAACAGTATTTCTCCAATATTACGTACATAAAACTGTAAACATGGACTACTGAGTCACAATAAGATAAAAAATTGGTGTATCAAGGTGGAGACTCCTGTACAAATGAAAGGGCAGTATACGAATCTATTAAGTAGTAGTAGTAGTAGGGCCACCTGAAGTATGGTGAGCAAAAGGACCATTGCTTTATCCTAGCTTTTGATTTGCTTGAAATGTATGTCATATTGTTAAGCCAAGAGAAAATGGGCTCATCCCAGCGTTGACAGATGTACTGTGAGCTCTAGTTTTGTATTTATGTTCAGCCTGAGAGTAATTATATTTTGAGTGTATACTGTAACATCACAGATTGCAGTATTGATTTTACCCACACACTGTCTGGCAGACATGAAGTGGCTTATGGTGTTGCACGTGTATTTTTCAACCATGAGGAAACATAAATCAGAGTTCAGTGAATCCTGAATTTAAGCAGCAGTCTTGTGCATACGTATCTGAGAATAAGTCTTTAATATGCTAGAATTAACACTTGAATATATTTGTACAGGATTGGATCCCTGATGTAGTACTACTGATTGAAGATGTGACATTCACATGTCGCTGTCCAAACATTTGGCCAGATGTTAATTACTGAATGCTTAACGGATGTCTACTTTGGGTCACCTGTTAAAAATCTCGACACATATAGTCCTAGTATTTGGGATTATCTTCTCTGATAGCTTTCAACCACATGCCATACAGATAATGTATGATAAACATGGAACAATTAATCATGCTTAGTAAAAGAACAGGACAGGATAATATAAACTGATTCCGCATGAGGAATTTGCCCCTGCACAGCCTCTCAATCCTTGCAGGTTTTAGTATCCTTCATCATGAGATCAGCAGCAGCCCATAGCTCTCCAGTGGATGGTGAGGGTTTTCGTCAGGTTTGCTCTGCAATGAAATCAAAAAATACTGCTTCTCCTTTCTTGTTGCGCTCAGGGCGCAAATAGAAGCAAGTCCACTTGAAAGGAGAACCCACGATAGTCTTGGTAGCGCTGTGCCCACCTTCGCACCCTCCTTCACCACCCTGTTTGCATATGCAAACCTATGTGCCCTCAGTTAAAATAAAATATTCTCTTCAGTATGCACAGTAGTATTGGGACCAAGCAGCAACCCAATCTAAAACACATTCCTGGTGGCTTGCGTTGATTGACAACCAGAGGAGCTGGGGGAAACTGGGTTGTTCATACTTCCTGCTTCTCTGTCGCTTCATTGGGAGGCAAAAAGCCACAGTGAGATGGCAGGATAACACAGGAGGGTTCTCCCGTCAGGAAGTGTGCAAAGATGCAGTTTACTATTGCATGTTTGCAAGCAGGAGATGGCATGTGTTTTACACCTCTGTGCAGAATCAGTCATAGTGAAATGTTACCCCTGTTTTTGACCACTTGGAAAAATTTCAGCCAAACTTTGCACTCCCCCCCCCTTGCACTTTCGAGGGGTATTTTATTCCTACTTTTTAACTGAAGTGACAATAAGTCGTTGCATATTTTTGCATTATGCTCCTGTAATGGGAACAATCTCATCAATGAAGATGTTTAAGCTCCTTTGGTTTCAGTGAATGAGTCCAAAGCACTCTATAATCAACATATGCTTGTGGGTGGGGGGATTGCTGGCTCCTTCCTGGCGCAAGACTTATGCATCTATAAACAGTATATTCAGAGGCTCCATCCTGATTCCTACCTCTGGCACATGGTGCCCATGCATACACAGTGGTTAATTCCTACTTGAATTAATTTAATTGACATCAGTGGCACTGAAAGTTGCTTAATTTGGGTTGGATTGCGCCTTATGTTTACAGCTAAGTTTATTCTTCCCCTTCCCCTGTAAGTTCCAGCCTTGTGACATTGGAAAGATGAAGGATTAGTTAAAGTGAGCTTTTCCTCTTCGGGTTTTAAAGTGGGTCAATTTATGCCCCTTAACACTCTTGCAAATCCTTTTCCTTTAAAGGATTTTATTTGGTGTAACTGATCTGGATGGAGAAAAGAGAAAAAAAATCTTTATTCCTCAAGAAGAGAGAGACTCTACATCTTATAGCAATGAGTCATAACTAGAAGAGAAGTGAAGATTTTAAAGCTAGTACTTTAGCTGGCTGACAGAACAGTGGTGAAGGGTGAAATCAATCCTTTTTCTTCCATGCTTGTAATTGAGAGAATATGGAAGGGGCAGGCTCTCCTTCTCCCAACTAATTTTGCATGGCATAGGAAGTAGAATCTGCCTGCTGGACATGGAGCTGCTGCTGAACAGGCATGGGAAAAGGAACTCTGGAGGAGCAGCTGAACATGCCCCAGGATATGAGACAGGGCCTGGGGAGGGGGTTGTGCGTGTTATCTTCTCCAAGGACTGCAGCTTCTCTCAAAGGATCCTATCTGTTTATTTCTGCAATATCTTCAGACTGGAGGGGCTGGGTTCATTGCAAAGCGACAAGGCTATTTTTAAAGGTACCTATCTTGTGATGGGCATGTGAGAGAAGGGAAGTATGATACTGTAATGTCTTTTGTGGAGGAATCTTGAAGATAAGTCAAAAACCCTGACAAGACTGAATAGTGAATGTTGAGCTTTGATATACAAAATGAAGATATTGTTTTCATGGGCACATCCTTATAAGGTACAGTGAGATTTCTTGTACAACTAAGTCAACAATGGGCCCAATAGTAAGGAAGCTTAATGAAAAGAGATTGCCCTAGCTCTTTGGAACACTTTGAGTGGGGGTTAACTCCCCCATGTTTCACCTACTGTAATTTGTCTCCTTAATCTCCCTGTATTGAAACCCTAGTGGGACTGGATCAAACACTGTGTTGAGCATGGCTTTAGCTGTCAAGATTTTGGCAAGTCGGAAAAAAAATTGATGAGGGAGGATCTCATGTAAAAAGAAGGGAAATAGATGTCCAAGTGCACCTTGTTACCGTTAGAAAGCCCCTGGCTCCTATAGCCTAACATTTATCTTCCTCTGTTGTACATTTTGGATCATTCTTTGACTGGTTTTCTGTGTTTGAAAGACATGCTGAGCTGTGACCTTGGCTTCAGAATGATTAACCTCATGCTAGGGAGAGTCCCTATGCAAGGTATTTAGAGCCAGGGAAGGCAACCTATCAGTCTTGAAGTGCTAAGCTCTGTTGGTGACCTATATTACCAGCTAACTAGGCTTTCAGTGTATGTTTATTGTCCTTCATCTGCAATTAAACGAATCCTGTCACTTCTCTGCTCTGTAAAGGAATCAGAAGAAATAGCCAGTTTTACGTTTATGAGATTATTAGTCAGAGCTGAAACCAAAGATTGGCTGGTTATTTTTAACTGAGTAAAATGTAGCATTCCTCATACATACCCACCCACCATGAGCTCCGTTTGTGTCTAGGCTCTGCTTAAAGATTATTTAATGATCCCTCCACAACGTCTTGGTTCTGCTTTCTGGCTTTCTTGTGATGTATGTTTCCCTTCTGAATACAAAACTTATGCAAAAACCTTCCTATTTCTACCAGCTTTTCTTTCTATCTCTGTCTCTGTCTGTCTGTCTCTCTCTTTCTCTCTCTCTCATAGACACACGCACACAGCAGTTGACTCTACTTTTGAAAACTTCTTTGTCCCACTACTGCAGCTAGGATGTTTGAATGCTTTTATGACATCACTTCAGCTTTAACAGTGGCTGGAACTGGACTAATGACAACAGGCTATTTTTAACTTTTTATATATAATTATACTGGTACATTACACTGAACATTGTAGCTCTGCCATTTTTTTACTGTTAAAGAATCGTAGCTCTGTCATTTTTTTATGTTTGAGTTCCATTATGATGGCCTTTCAGTAAAAGCACTTTTCAACTTCGTTCTCCCTGTGGGTAACCATACAGAATATTAATTGTGTGTCTTTGTTATGTATACTAGTTGAGGAACACAAACATGTGTACAGACCAATCTTATTGCATGTTTACTCAGAAGTAAGTCCCACTGTAGTCAGTGAGGCTTAGTCTCAAGAAAATATGCACAAGACTGCAACATTAATCTTGTAAGTACATGCATATCGATGTTTAAAAAGTGTAGATCAATAATCATATTAAACTTGTTCTTTCATGTACTCTTTCCTTCCTACTGATTCAACTTCTCTTGTAAAACAATGTATTTAAAATATGTCACCTTTAACAAGTTCTGAGAGCCTTGCAATAAAAACAAGATACAAAGTACAGTTACACTCTGTGAAAGCATTAAAATAAGACACCGCACAGTCACTAAACAATACAAACAATATAACAGAATCAGAGGAGGAAGAGGAGAATAAATAAAATAATATAATTTAATCACAGGAGGCTAGGAATAACAAAGACATCTTCACTTGGCATGTAAATGAAAGGCCAAAATGAAAGAGATAAAAAAGGGAGTTCTACAGAGCACGTGCAACTAAAGGCATGTCTCTGGTGACCTCCCATTTTGCCTCAAATAATTGGAGCATACATTGTAGGGCTTTAGTCAAGAATCTTAGCAGTCAGGCAGCTAAGTATGGGAATTGGCCTAATGTTCAGATCCCCTTGCAACCCAGATGGAAAGGGAACAGGGTAATGGGAAGCTAATTTCTGTATATTGTTCTAGAAGAAGAAGAAGAAGAGTTGAGAACTGAAGATGGTGCCATAAAAAAAGCTGGACTTCTGTTCAGCTCTTAAGCCATGCCGAGGGTCAGGAGCTTCTGCACCTGGCTGACCTGAGCAGATACGCAAATCTGCTCACCGGTCGCCCCAGGAACCGGGAACGGCATCCTGAGGGTCCTACAGATCCGTGGGGAGATAGGAAGACCGACCTCCCTGGATTAATAGCGGCGTGTGCTCAAGGTCACGATGGCGTCTTTGTCGCAAACAACTTTACAAGCTTGACACGACCAGCTGACCTTACATTCTTCCCAGACCATCATTTACCAGATCGACAGGAGCAGAAGCTGACAGAAGCTGGAATCTGCAACAGTAAGAATTGAAAGCTTTCTGGCTTTTCTCTCTCTTCTCCCACAAGCTCTTCCCTCCCCCCCCCCCTCAACCAATTCACAAGCGAATTCCTTCTTTCGCCGAGTGAGAGACTCCCAGCTAATTATACCCATTAACCAAACAAAGAGAGTGCTTTGAATATTTATTGGTGAAAGTTCAGTGGGGGAATTTGACTTGATACGGAGATCGACAAACTGATAATTTGGGATCGCTCGTGCTCCCGCGAGACCTCACGAGACTTTCTGTTTATAGTTTGTGACTGCCTAGAACTATGGAAGAATTAACTAAGGCACAGCTTTTCCATTTGTTATGCAAAGGAAACTCAGAGATACTGAAAGCAGTCAATAAGCTGGAAAAGGAAATTCGTGGGACTAAGGGGGAGCTTTTGGATGGAGCCCAAGGTCCGGAGAGACCAGCTGATGACGTAGCTCAGCTAACAGTAAATCAAGTAAAACTTCAATGTCTGGAAGTTAATCAACTGGAGGGAGAGAGTGCCGGAGATGTAAAAACCCAAAGTACCTTTAAAGAACCTGCGAAAACAGATTCAAGGAAGGAAAGTACCGAAAACCTGGAAGTCTATTCAGAGCAGGAAATGACTTGGATCAGCAAAATAAAAAGAGTCTATTCAAAAGCGACAGCAACTAGGAAGCTATCAGGAGATATTTCTGTGCGACCAGAGGAAGAGATCCAGATTGACAAAGGATTCAGAGCCCCCTCAAAGGCGATTACAAGCAAGAATCAAGTAAGAGATTTCTTTGACTCTGACAGAAGGACAATCAGAAATACTCTACTATGGAAAAAAATACAATTTCATTTTCTGCGACCACCTGAAAGATGAGCTGAACAATGGAGTATTCTCCTGGCTTCCTGTGGGAAAAATAGCAGCAGTAACCTTTAGGACAGGTCCAATATATGAAGGGAACTGACTTTATATCATTTAAGACAATAATAGAATATATCCTTATAATAGATTATACCCTCCTATGTATCAACAACTACTCTGTTAAGAAAGATGGTAATAACTCCTAGATCAGGATTAATATTCGATGGGAATTGAATATGTATGTTAATATGTATGCTAAAAGAGGATGACAAACCATATTTTATAGGCATTAACAAGACGACAGTAGTAATTCTTGGGTCAGGGCTAATTTATGAAGGAGACTGACCTAATATCATTTAAGATAATAACAGAATGTATTCCTATAACAGATCATACTCTCATATGTATTAACAATCACTTGGCTAAGAAAAATGGTAAAAACTTCTAGATTAGGAATAATATGTGATGGGAACTAAATATCTATGTTAAAAGAGATGGCAAACCATATCAACTGGTCGCTTTTTCTTTACAACTTCTTTGTAAATGCTTTATATAACAATAAACAATAAAATTATTATAAAAAAAAGAAGAAGAGTTGGTTCTTATATGCCGCTTTTCTCTACCCGAAGGAGGCTCAAAGCAGCTAACAATTCACTTTCCTCTTCCCACAACAGACACCCTGTGAGGTGGGTGAGGTTGAGAGAGCCCTGATATCACTGCTCGGTCAGAACAGTTTTATCAGTGCTGTGGCGAGCCCAAGGCCACCCAGCTGGCTGTGTGTGGGGGAGTGCAGAATCGAACCCGGCATGCCAGATTAGAAATCCATGCTCCTGACCACTACACCAAATTAGGTACACCAAATTTTAAACCCTATACCAGATGTACTCTTACAACTGCATTCTGGCCTAACTGAAGGTTTGCAAATGAATACAGTGGCCTGGTGTAGAATGCACTTCTGTAACATGTGATTAAAGTATGAATATTTGGGCCCCTACCTTGCTGTTCCAGGAAAGAAATCAGAAATATTGTTTAATGGTGTAGTGGTTAGGAGTGTGGACTTCTAATCTGGCATGCCGGGTTTGATTCTGCGCTCCCCCACATGCAACCAGCTGGGTGGCCTTGGGCTCTCCACGGCACTGATAACACTGCTCTGACTGAGCAGGAATATCAGGGCTCTCTCAGCCTCACCCACCTCACAGGGTGTCTGTTGTGGGGAGAGGAATGGGAAGGCGACTGTAAGCCGTTTTGAGCCTCCTTCGGGTAGGGAAAAGCGGCATATAAGAACCAACTCTTCTTCTTAAATACACTGCATGGCATACATTTGACCTTCTAAGGTGACCAGATTGTCCCACTTTTGGAGGGACATCTGGGGGCACCTGGCAAATTGTACTTATGTTGAAATTTAAAAATATATATTATCGTACTATTTTTGCGTTCTATGAACATTTTTGTTGCTCCATATAGACCAAATTTTAATCAAGAACCACCCCCACCCCCAGTCAATGGTGTCCCACTTTGCCAATGTTGAAATCTGGTCACCTTATTCTTGTCCATCTGCAAATCTCAATCTAATAACACTCCCAAACCATTCTTTCAAGGAGAGCACCATTTCACCTAGGATAATCCCTGGTTGGCCATATTATCATCTAGCAGCACCTCAGTATTATCTGGATTGAGCTTCACTTTATTAGCACCCATCCCATTACTACTTTGGGAACTTGTTTAGAATATATGTCACCTCCATTGAAAAGGAGACTTTAATATAATTTACATAACATTGACTCCTCTGTACAACCTCTTGCTGCAGTGTTATGCAGATGCTGAACAGTATTTGAGGCAAGATGGAGCTCTGAGGGATCCACACAGCACCTAATTCTCATTATCACATTCCAGTATTGATATGACACATAGGAAGTACAGTGCTTCCAATGTCCATCTCAGACAGTTGGCTCAGAAGGATACCATGGTTAACAGTACTGAATATGGCAAAGAGGTCCAGGAGAATCAACAGGGATGCACTTCTGTCAATCAGAGTGTTAAGTAGCAATCCTATGCAAATCTACTCAGAAACAAGTCCAATGTTATTCAATGGGATTTATTCCCAAGAAAGTGTCTTCAGGATTGTGCCCTAAGTCAGTTTCAGTTCTAAAACTGGATAAGAATCCTATTTGAAATTGTTCAGATGCCTGGAATTGAGCCACTCCTATTTGAGAAAGGGTGGAATAAAAATCAGAATAAAAATAATAAATGGATGAGTAGCCAACACTGCTAGGATTTAGGGAGGGATCCTACTAGGGGTGTGCATTCAGATCTACCCAAGCCAAAAATATACCTGAAAAATATCTTATCAGTATTTGGGGGTATATATCAGCTTCTCAAATGTATCCAGGTTTTCAAAGGAAAACTGGGGAAAAAATCCCAAATAAAAGCCTGCCAAATAATGGGAAATTGATATTTTTAAAAGTCTAATAGATCTGAACTGAAATATACCAGGTTTTTAAAAAATTGCACACAGGTGGATTCTACCCATAAAAGGTAGCAGAAACCTTTTTCTCAAAGTGGCATTAAGTATCACCTAACTTGTAACAGTCTCCCATTAAGATGTAATGAGCCAGGAGGGGCAAGGATCAACCTGTGAGGTGGTAGACTAGACTTTGCAAAGTAATTTACTTTCTTCGGTCGCAACAGTTGAAATCCAAACAAATTTGATCCAACTGTATCTGTGGAATATCTTGCTGAACCTCCAAACCCTCTATATTAACTTCTTGGGGATCTGAGTCACGAAGGCCACCCCATACACACATACAACCTGGAAAATATAGAAATGAACTTACTTTTTAATGTAATTTCAAAGACTATATGCAGCTTGAAAATGAAATGTGAAGTAACTGCTGTGAAATGAAATGGATTTAGAAGAATTTAATTCAAAGGAGTCCTTTGTGCCGAGGCAACTCTTTAGTAGGGTCAGCCACATTTGTTGAGCTACCATATGAAATTTCGTTTTACTGAATGCTGTATCTTAAGCATTATCCTTTTAATACGATCAAATATCTTTGATAATTTAAAGCCAAATACTTCAGTCTTTGAGTTTAAGATACCCATCACTAAATTCTTATTTTCACAGTATAGTATGTCGTGAAACTGAAGTCCTAGAAAACTGTTAAATTAAAAATGGACCTGCCTTGATACCCGTTTCTCAGATAACAAGTTAAGTACATTCAGGCTCTGTTTAACCCAATTTCTGTGGATGAAAGAAGTAGAGAGCACAAGGCAATTATATGCTTGCTTGAAGGTGTTAACTGTTTGATACAGGAGGTGTTTGAGTAACTCAATAGGTGCAAAGATAAAAAATGGAACAAACTGCTGGGAAATACCTCTTGATCAGATGCAGAGATCCACCCAGCCCCCCTTGTACAAACCATTTACTTTGTACCTGTATAACAATGTCAATAAGTATATGATTCTTAAATGGGGCTATACACCTATTGGGGAGGCAGTTTATAAATGAAGAAGGGGTTAGAACTGAGAGACAAATAAGGGTCATTTAGGATTTTCTTCTCCACATTTGCAGCTAGTCCTGAGCCTTTCTGTTCGGAAGGCAATATAGAAATTAATTTTAAAAAATGTTTTATACTTGCCCCATTCAAAAGATAAAATCCCCATCATTAAGGAACTAGCTAGTGGCCATCAGGAACAAGGATAACACTGAATGTATACTTGAGATGTTTGTGTTATATGTATCTGTCATAAATATATCTATGTCAATAAGGCCTAGAAAAGAGGAGGTGAAGAGGGGGCATGACTGCTGTCTTCTAAGCCATTTCCACATGAAGGGCCAAATTGCGTGATCGTAAATTGTGCTATTTCTCCCCTCCACACTCTGCCACTGTGTCTCGCCTTTCCCCCTCCTCATTAGCAACGAAAAAAGCTCCGGAGAGAGCAATGCACTCTTTTACTCACTGCTCCTTGTTTTTTTTCCGGAGTTTCTCAGTTCAGTTCTGCCTCTTGTCCCACCATGCTGATCTTGCTCTTTTCTGCTGCTCCAGACATGAACACTCTTATCTCGATCTACCCTGCAAGGCTGTTCAGTAGATCCCCCCCCCCCGGCCAAACTGCTTGCCCTGCCACAACCCCTGCCCAAAGGGATCCCGAGCCCCAGGTTGAGAACCACTGCCATAGAAGAAGTTAATAAAATAAAACTGACACAAAATTATGAAAAATAGAAACTATAGCAATGATCTCCATACTTATCTAGTACTGCTGGCATTCTGCTCCAAAGTCTTTGAGTTAATGGGAAAGGTTGCAGACCCCCTCCAGAGCTCCTACAGGCCCTGGTTGGGAATCCCTGCTCTAGAGAATCTGATAGGATTTATCTATCACCTGGTTGCACGTTTACACCCTTGTTTCCAAAGAAAATTAATGCTCATGGAAGCTTCTGAAATCATGTCCTCATCCAAGATTTCATTATTTTTTTTCTCACCTGTACAGGCTAACAAACTGGCAGCTGACACATGGCAGGATACAGCCAAGGATGTATGCATGGCATCCACGCTGGAAATGACAGTGAATGGCAACTTCTACTGTAGGTTCTGCATGTCAGTTCAAACACAGAGTAACTTCAGTGGAGCGGACATTACTATAAAGACAACTTGGAGTGAGGAATCTGACATGGTGCAATGTGAATAATTGTCTCTCCTCTTCTGAAGATCTTTATCTTCCAACTTCAAGCTGCTGGTGTGTTTTCAGTTCTTGGTACTGCCACTTCCAGCAAGCGTTATTGACACGTGGACAACCAGCTACCACAAGAAGAGGAATATATGACATTGTGGTTTGTTCAATGACTCTCACTTTGCATCACAATCATGTATTTTAAATGTCCTATTCATTTCATGAAAGGAGAACTGAAAACACAATGCCTATGAAATGCATGAGACCTTATTAGTGAAGGTATACAGTCAGTGAATGTAAAGCTGCAGTTTCCCCACTATTCACACTTTCCTTTAGCACTAACACAGGACTTGCTCTTAGGTTTCTTTAAACTGTATTTGCCCAGATTTTGCTCTTTCTTTGCATTCATCTTTCAGAAACTGAAAAACTGGTGATGGGGATAGTGGAAACCACCAATCAACTGAAAACCTAGGTTTACTTTAATGCAACATACAGAGGATGTAGCAAATGCAAACAATTTCTATCAAAAGTAACATTTGAAATGTAATTGAAGAACCAAAATGCAACTTCTGACCCAAATAGATCACCTTGTGCTAGGAATTGGAGCATAATAAACTTTATTAGAGTACATCCAAATTTCTGACATAATACAGTGGCATTTATTTGGGGAAGAGGATAACTGTAATACATTGTCGTTCGGTGAACATTGAAAAAGAAACTGAGAAAGACTGCTGCTAAGTTTATATTTGTAAGAGAAACATTTTAAGAAGGCTGTACTGAATCCTTGGTTTGTGTAAGCACCAGTTTGCATTCATGAGGGCAAAGTATGTTATTTTTATCTTTATCGTACAGTGTTAATTAGTAATGTATCTGCTACACGCCCACCAAAGAACTTGATTGGGCTTCTAAGAAGAAGATGGTCCTCACTGCACTGCACATGGTGCCTCTTCCTACCCTGCTTCTTCCCATGTTATTGCTGTCTATTTCAGAAGCTGCAGGACAAAATTTACAAAGCAGATGCTTTAATAGCAAAGTAGTCTGCTAGGCTGTATCAGATACATTGCTTATCTATGAGGTGTCCAAAACACCCTATTCTCAACGTAATGAAAAAAATGTAACTCCTGGTTTCAGCCAAGATATTCTTGTTTAATAAAACTCAGTTAAACTTACCTTTTTCTTTATAGAAGCAGCAGCAAAGATCCACAAAATGCTTTCGAACTGAAGCTCGAAAGCATTTCTTTGGCCCTGCATGTTCACAACTCAGTCCTGTGCCTGTTAATACTTTACTTCTATTTATCACAATGGTAATTGCTAGCCGTGGACTCAGAACATGAACGTGACAGCTGGTTTACCATTGCGGTTTGATGACAATATGAAGGAATTACGCATTTCAACAAGGATGTAATTCAAATCAGTGGACAAGGTAGTACTTGTTCCTTGTACTTGTTCAGCACCAAATTTGCTACCTATTATTTCAATGTATGGTATACAGTGCAAAACTCACTGAAAACAGTCTTTTCCTGTTTAAAATTACTTTTAATGTACTGCAAATAATCTCCATGGTTTTGACTTCAATAAATTGGGGGGGGGGGCTTTTTTTTTAGCTTTTGTTAAAAAAAAGGCTGAACAATAAGAACCCCAGTGGGTTGAAAGCAGATTAAAGAAAATATTGGCATTCATTTCAGTACAGTGATGAGTTGTGTTGGTTAGACAGTCAACCCACAGTAGAACAAAATGTGAAGAAAACAGTCACAGAAAAAGACAGCTATGTTGAACCCTTCTCACCCTGTAACATGTGGTGGAAACCGTGGATGTGAAATAGGCATTTCAGCTCCTGCGACTCCATATCACTGGCTATCGATAAGTACGACATTGTACATTTCCATTACCTAATTTTAAAGGTGAGGGAAAGAGGACGGAAATGCAAGATGGAGCCCTTTTTGCGGCAACCCCATAATCTTTAGCCTACAGAACCAATATGTTATTAGGTGAGTGAAGACCCAGGTTCAAGTCCCTACTCAGCCATGAAGTTCCCTTGGCAGCTTTGGGCCAGTCATTCCACTTTGGCCTATCATAACTCACAGGATTGTTGTAAAGAGACAATGGAAGTGGTGACAATCATACACATTGCTCGGAACTCCTAGGAGTAAAGGGAGGATGTAAATATGATTGATGTAAGTAAGCCTAGGATAATTCTTCAGAAAGATATTTGTTCAACTAAGGATGCACAGAAAGACAACCAAATATTGAATTGATTTTTAAACATTCTGATAGACTTAAGGTTTCACAAAGTGCCCTTTATTTGTACATACTTAGTAGCAAACTGTTCTATGTTCAATTCATTGGTTTTCAACTGAATTATTGGTATCTGATGATAAAGGGAGCTTTGAGTCTCAAAAACTTATTTATACCACACAAATCTTATTGGCCTGTAAAGTGCTACTGGACTCAAATCTAACTGTTCAGCTAAATTGTTGCCACCATTATCTAGTCAATGATTTTAGAATGGCATTAAGTACCAACATAAAAAGATGGCGCACTTATGAGTGTGTGTGTAGGAATTCAGCTTCATGGAGGAGTCCCATTTTATGAATTTGTGAACCTCTTGCGTTTGGACATAATAAAAGCTAAATTTATAATCTGCGTGGGCAGTTTTCCTTGCTATTCAACATGAACTCGCCATATATAGTCATGTTGACATGCCCCCTCTCCTAAAATATCCAATGATGGACTTGGAGGGGATGGGGAAGGTGAGGAGGCCCAGGTGGGCATGTACACAGCTATGCTTCCCAACCATATTCTGCACACTTGCACCACTTCTGGGGTTTCTAGAAGCCTGAAGAATAGTTCAGGGGTTTCTCAATGGTAACAAAGTTAAGAAAGGCTGCTCTAGATGGATAAACCTAATGAAACCTAAAGCTCATGTACCTTTTCTTCCTTTCCCCTCTTCCCAATTTATTAAGTTATTGCATTTATATTCCACCTTTCATGGAACAGGGGTAGGGGTGTGCAAGCAAACTCATGGTATTTTGGGGGTTCAGGTATATTGAACCCACACAAATATTGGTTATTCCTAAATTCAAATACTTGTGTGGTATTACAGATTTGGTAAATAATTGGGGATGCCGAATTTTTCAGCTCTGATTCTGAGGCATTTCAATGGATCCAGTCAGTTCACTCTAAGCATTTGCCTTTTCCATGTGGCTTGATGAGTGGAAGGTGCCCTGTTTTAAGCCTGATCAAGGAATAAACTCAATTGAGCTGATCACATTATCTTAGAACTGGTCTGCCAGGCTAACAACTGTTTCCCCACTTCTATCTAGATCTCCCTTCCCAAATTTCCTCCTCCTTTTCTGAATAGAAGAAATCTCAACTATTAACAGAAGGAATTTCCAGGGACCTTTTCCACTCCGAGCCATGAAATTGTGTAGCTTGGAGTAAAGTCCAAGGTATTGGGAACTCAGTCCCTTTAAATGCCTCATATTCAGAGTTCAAGCTGTGAGAGTGAACTAACTCTAAGGCATTTAAAAGGATCTTGGTCCCTTTAAATGCATTAACTCTGGCTATCCAGCGGTCCAAAAAAAGCCCAGACATTTTTGGGCTTGGCCATTTTAGTAGAAAAAAAGATCCAGCTGCATTAATAAATGAAAAATACAGATGAAGTATTTTTTTGGAGGGGGGAATATTTTTTCAGCTTGGATAAGCCAAATGCACATCCTTAAACATGGGTCTGTCTACGTAAGGTCCAAGATGTCTCCCATCTCGACATGGATCAGATACATACCTGCTAAGCTGTAGCACTACTATTGCATCACATGCCTTCCAACCATATCTTGGGATCTTATGGTCAATTTAAGCTCTTGCACATGCATAATAAAGTCAATTTGTCACTAAGTCAGAACTGCTGATTAAAGCGTTCACTCCAGGCTGGGATTCCCAAGCAGTTCTCCATCCGAGCCAAGGCTCCCAGCTACAATTAAACCATAGTTTGTAGTTTGAAAAAAATGTTGGTATGTCATACAAAACATATGACAACTTACTGAGCAGGAACATGTCCAATGGTTCCCCCAGGCCTGCTCAAGGGATGACAACAGAGCCATGACATATGCGCATATAAAAAGCATATAGTGTGAAACCATGCCAGGTCTTACTCTACTCATGCATGTCGTCAGGCACATTTCTTAGACGTAGTCATTCTGAAACTTCATGAATTTGAATCTGAAATGGAGTGAAAAGGAAGACTGGCAACTATCAGAGAAAAGCTTGCTTAACTATAGGTCCTAACAGAGCAAATTAATATTGGTTCTAATAGGCTTTGAAGAAGTCATTTTTTGTCTCGCAAGAATCAATGTTTCCCCCCCTTATTCCACCGGGACCTGTTCTAATCAGGGTTGTTTTCACGGTGTTTTTGCACTGCTGTATCATCTTGCCTTATTGTCGGCACTAAAAATATACAGGCATAAACCCCAGGGGATTTCAGAAGGGTACCATCCTCTGCATACTTATTTGGAAGAAAGCTCACTGAAATCACTGAAACGTTAGCTTGCACAAACTCACAGGATTGGGAGTTCATGGCTAATGTGAAAGAGTAAGCTTCTTACTTACTGGTTCAACTCCCATAACGGCTGCAATCCTCTTTGCTTTGCATGCAACAATTACCACACCAGAAAAGAAGAGAATTATGAACTTTATTAGGTTGGTTCAAATTTCATTTATGCTGCACAAAACAGACTAAGATAAAATGGCAAGTAAAAGTTTGATTTCATGGTGGTAGGGAGAAAGAGGACTTTTTTTTTTAGATTTCCGTAAGCATATTTGTCACAATTAACTTACAAGGTAATTGGTTTAAGAAAAAGCCTACCTATTACTGTCAAAACATTACACTGAATCCTGCTTTCGGTAGCTGAGCTCGTATGCAGGGAAGTAAAAGAGATCTAATTGCATCATTGAGGTCATTCATTTTTTTGTATCCTATACAAAGTATTTTCTTTTCACATTACAACATGATATTATTCTATTATTACAGGAAAAAGGCACAGCACCATTTGAAAATATCTGGATAACAGTGCAACATGCCGCTAACACATCCACATGATTTCCAGAGAAACAAAAGCACTTTGTTTTTTTGCTCTAAGCATCATGTAAAGAGAAACATTTGGGCTGCCTCATCCTCCTTGATTAAATACAGAGTGGAAATCCAGAAATGTTACAGGAACATGAACCAGATGCCATGAATTTTGAAATAGCCGTTGCATTGCATCCAGTACTTAGTCTTCACAGTATTTAAACACCTCCACTTGTGAAGAGGAAGGTTACTATACAGGTCACAGGGTCACTACTTTGTTTTTCCACCAAAGAATTCTGTGACTTTAGCAAGAGAACCACATGGATGAAGGGTACAAGACAGGACACAAATGTTTTTGATTGCAAATAAATGTTCTTGCTTGTGATGCACCCATGGCTCTCTTAACAGAACTCTCAGCTTGTGATGCAACCATGGATCTCTTAACTGTCAGTACATTTTCCAGGTTATTAGAAGAAGTAAAGCTTCCCCTTTGAAACAGATACTAGCAAGGACTATTAAAAATTCTCCTGAAATGAAATGGAGCTTTGTTTCTCAGTGACATCTCAGAACAATGATACTTACGTTAATGTTTTGCATTGTATAATTATCATCTTTTGTTCCTTCCTTTTTTCAAGTATAACACAATTAAACATTGCACTTTCCATTCATGACAGACACCAGCATCCTCCCCTGTGCTTTCCAGACCAAGTGCCTTTTCTGTTGGCCGGTTCTTACAGTTAACATTCTGACATCCCTTGTCAGATTAGTGCTGCAGCAAAATGAGATGATTATAGCATGCTGCTGTAAAATTTCAAGTATGCATTTTTTAAAGAGAGGCTGGCCCAATTTTTCACTTGTCTGGTTTAGACAATGCCAGCTTCTTATATCAAGTTAAAAGAGAGAGGATCAAAGTTGGCATCTTCAGACCTTAATAAACCACTTGCACAAGAGACATTAATTGAACTGGCTAAGAACTCCCACTGCCATTGGCACCGAGAGCCATCTGGGACCCTTGGGCATATTGCTGTCTTTTCTGAGCAGATCATCATGCATCCAGTGGAAATACTAGTCGAGTCCCTCTGCTCATCACCTCAGGTGCTTCTGTTCCCAAATCACGTTCCAGAGCCTCCTCTGAGTTACTTTTTGTCTTCCTGCCATCAAGGCTAGTAGTAGCGGTGTGCGAGCCGGAGGATCCATTAGCAGTTATTGTAGTGTCCCCGTACGTCAAGGTCAGGTCACTGTCATTAAGAATAAAATCCGAGTCTTCATCTCTAAGCCGTTCATGATTCTGGGTGGGAAACAGAATCCAGGGCAGGGGTTTTTTTTAAAAAAAGATCACATTATGTTAATACGATTTATCAATTTATATTTACATCAGGGCTTTTTCTTCTCTCAAATTGACCTGATATTATTTTCTGCTACCATTCTCCAATATTTTTGTTGCTGAAATTAAAGTAGTTTTGTGGCGGACAAAGGAAAGAAAACAGCTGGTTTGTAACATAGATGCTCTACAATATTCCCAGGCAGCCAGCCCAACTAACTGGTCTATAATGTCCCAAATAATTTTTCTTCCCTTTTCCAAAGCCAGGCACTGTTTGTTCTCCACAGTCCTCTGGGGCCATGCCAGGAGTCCTTTACACCGGAAACAAGAACTCAGCTTCAATCCACATTCTCAAAGAGGTCCTGCCTTTCATAATTTGTTCAGCTTTATCCCAGATCAAGCTACCAATTACAGCCAACACAATGTTTGTGTATAATTTCTAAATAATCTCATAAGCATGAAAATAGCTTTTAAAAACACTGACAACTTAATACGTCTACCCGGGATTATGTTGCTTTAAGTGGAAGGTGCACGTGAATACTTCAGATGGAGTCTAAGTAATCTGAAACATTCTTTTGATAAAGGCAGGAATGCAACCCATGTGGATCCCAAGGGACTTGAAATTCTTCCAAATATAGCCCTAAACAGGCCTCTCCAATTCCTTACATTCTTAGCCATTCAAGCCTTATTTACTCCATTGCATTAAAAAAAATCGACAATGATGCCCAGACTAAGGCACACATCTATTTAAATAGTATTTACACATCACATCCCCATGTAAAGTTTTTTTTTTGTATGAGCTACTCTTCCTCAGATGAAATTGACACTCAGATTTCACAACTGGATTTCAGTAGAAATTTCTCACTAAACAAAAACTTGGCTGGCATACAACACAGCCTTGTGTTTAGCAAACCTCTAGAAGCATCTGTGTAAAAATTCAGACATAAACTGCTGCCATTCAAATGACTGAGACAGCAGGGGGAAAAACAAAGGTGTACTTACCTGTAACCATGGTTCATTGAATGTCCTTTGTGCAAGCACATGTGGATGGGTGGGAACAGCACATGAACAAAACTGCCATCTGAGAGGTCTTTACAGCTAAAAGTCTCCAGGGGTGCTGTGCACCCAAGCCAGAAAATTTGTTTCTAACCAGAAACCACAAGCACCAGCAAGACAGGAGGGAGGGTATGTGTGCCTGCACAGAAGATACTCGATGAACAATAGGTACAAGTAAGTGTAAGTTTGTTTTCATCATCAGTCTTCTGTGAAGTCCTATGTGGAGATTATAGCAATGCAGGATGCCAGGTTTTGGACACCACAGAATTATTAACTTTGAACTCAATCTGATGTTACTCTTCTCTTTACTGCAATCTGACATTCCTCCTTGAGTGAAGATTAAGAGGCTGTATTTGCTGCAAACAAATACATAGGTAAAGAAGAATGATGCCTACATGAAACTGTTGTTGATAGCAGATGTATCCATGGGCCAAGTTGTTTTCCGGATAACCTGGAGATATCATGTATAAGCTTGACAGCCATCACATTAGGCAGTTAAGGCTGCAGTCATGGAACCATTTCTATCTGCTCTGGTTCTGAGTCATGCAGAAGTTGACCTGCCAGTACATCTGCTACTTCCCCATCCATATTTGAAATTGGAGGGGATCCCAGGGATGGGGTCCTAAGCTTCTCTTAAAGGGCTGGGAATAAGCTCAGGAGTGCAGACAAGGCGTGTTGCCAAGATGTAGCTTTGCATTTATCCTTCTTTGGGTTTATGCTTTATCCTCTTAGCTAGTGGCTCAGATGAGGCATGATGTGTCAGAGGTGAGCATGACTGTGATCAGGCCCATTGGAATATGGACCTGGTAGAACATTCCTCACTAGCACAAAAACCAGAGACTCCAAAAAGGAGAGCTTTTCCTTTAGCAGCAAAAGAGAACTGAGAATAGGAATACACCTGCATTGAAGTATGTGGGCCCTGGGGGGGGGGGACCAAGCTTATTGGCTCCAGTACACAATGCTGTAAAGACTTCTGATGGCAGACCTGCTCATACATAGACCCTCCCCCAAATGTGGGACTGTACAAAAGTCACATTAAATGATTTGCAAAAAATCCTAGTTTGACAATAAAAAGTCTGCATATATCTTTTCAGTAATCCACCCATTTTTTTCATTATGCATCTGAGTACATGCTTCTGTGACAACCTCACCAGAGGTCTTTTAATTGGCCCTGGAAGCCAGCCATGACCTGTGGTCCCTCCCTTCTGCTAAGCCTTCCAACATGCAAGGACTTGGAAGAGGTTAGGCCCCCTTGCCTGGAGTCTTTCTGATGCCCAGAAAAAGATCTGCAAGGGGAGGGAATCAGTAGCAAACATTGTCCCTTCCATCAACTGAAATCCTCTGTGGGATTCAGTACAAATACTTTAATACATAATCTTTTTTAACAGTGATCTTAGTAGTCTAGCTTCAATAATTTCAGTGGTGCTGCCGTGATATGCTTTCTGTAGGGCGGTCAAATGCTCAGCGCACATCCCCAATTTATGTTGTATGTGTGCAAGAGAAACGTTTAGCTGTAAAGGAAAATCTGCAAAGTTGTGCTTACCTCATAAACTTGGGGACTGGTCAAGCAACGAGCTATCAGTCCACACCAGCTTGGAAGAGTTGTTGTTAGTGGAGGGCCACTGTGTGTAAGGATGGGCTTCAAGTAACTTTCAGTATGTCATTAAGGAAAGAAATATTTCTCTCTACTTTGAATTTGTTTTTAAGTGCTGGTTTCTGACAAGGTAGCTTCTCCTTAAAGGTTTTTTTGTTTGTATTCCTCAGACTCTCTAACTGTGTTCATAACACAACACTCATTTAATTAACTGAATAGCTGTCTTTGCTGCACCAACTCATGAAGTTATTTGAATGGGGTCCTGCCAGCAACAAAACGCCAGGCTGACTCTCAGGCACAAACATTTGAGAGTTTTAGCCTGAAGCACAGAACCCATTCAGTTGAGAAGAGTCAAAAGCGACTGATCCAGCTTTAGGAATCATCCAGATCACTGGAATGATGGAATTTAGCTCTTACTTCCTTGCTTAGAGATGTGGTTGACTGAACCATAATAATTTAACAGAAGTGTTCAGCTAAGGTTTCTTGAATTTAACTCTTCATAATACTAAGACACTGAAGCAATTAAAGGCCAGTTTAATGCAGCCGAGAGGCGTGACCTAGGTAAATATAGGTTGAAATGAAACTCACTGGATGATGTTGGGAAGTCAGCGTCTCTCAGCATAACCTACCATCCTCTGTTCTTATAGGTAGTACCTTTGTGTTTGCCACTTTCCTTGAAGAGAGGATGGAGGTCAGAACACAACAGCATAGCCTTTCACAAAATGCTCACATTAGGCACAAATGAGATTGGCTACTGACTTTATATGAGTGCACTTTATCGCTTCGTGCTAATGGCTAGCCTAGCACATAGCTGCTACTTAGGCCTTGTATAATCTATACAAGTACACCTGGTCATTGCTTTTGCAAGGCTGTAATTCTTTCTGACTAAGGACAGTGTTTTCTGGGGTGGTAGTGGTGATTGTTAGAAAAGGATACTTGTGGTCAAAACTATACCATAGCCTGAAGATCCAAGCACTTTCTTGCTTCGTCCTGTTCCTTCTATCAAGATCTGGACCATCCTGTTGAGAGGACATCTGCATCATACACATGCATACTTTGTGCCAGCTGGTCAAGTCAGGTAGGTTCTCAGCTCTCTGGGCATTTCGCAAACTATACCAAGCTAAATTACTCAGGCAGCCATTCTTATAAAGCTAACGGGGGTTTGATGCAACAGAACGATTCAGGAAGAATTTTTTAAGAGAAAGACTAGACTAAACCACTGTGTATACTATGTAGTATCTGTTGCAGTATATATTATTCTAGTATGTAATTTCTGCTCCCTTTAATATATGGTATTAATACTTATGCTTTGTTTCAGCTTTGTTCCAGATTTTTTTCATGGTTTTAATTTCTGTAGTCTAATCCTATTCCATTGCTTATTGGATGTCCCATCCTATTGGCTGCACCGACTTGCACTGTATAATCTGCCCTGAGTCTCAGTGAGAAAGGTGGACTATCCATACTGGACTATCAAGACAAAGCATTTAAAATTCAAGGTCATGATTCAATAGGAATAAAAAAAATCAGGCTGAAAAGTTGGACCAGTTCTATTAGACCAGCTGTTCTTCGGGTCTGTTTACTTGGCTCCGCCAGATCAAGCAAGAACACAACTGGAGCCCCTTGTAAGCAAAATCAAGACTGAGCACAAGGCAATTCGGATGTGTGTGCTCACTGACACTGTAGAAATGGTTTCCTGAAACAAACAGATCAATAGAAAATACAAAGAAGATAGCAGAGTTGACCTCTTCCACCTTTGGATATTTCAAGTATTCTTCATCTCTAGGGTTTATTGCTTGGCTCTGTATAACTTGTTGGGACTGGAAGTGCTCCCCTTCGGCTCTCCAGCTTACTTCTATCTTGGACACTTTATGCTTACTAGGAGAGTACAACCAAAGGAGTTGTTTCTCAGGAAAGGGGTGCATTTCCTCACCTTAGGTCTAATGTTGTTATGACCTCATTAACTTGGCACGAATAAGCTTCCAATAAGTGGCCTAGCAATTCCTCCAACTTGGAAAAAGTGGTAAGAACCACTCAGAAGTCAGCTACTTACATCTCAACTCAGTCAAGTAATAACATCCAATATATTTTTTAAAAGCTCACTTTGCTGAATATTCAGCTTCCTTTGAGATCAAGAGTTTTGAAAATGTTGTACCGCATTTAAAAAGAGCTGAGTTGTTTCTGAATTTGGTTCACTTTCTTTTAAACTTCCGTTGCTTTTAGTTGAGTTGTAAGCTTCTCATTTTTGTAAGCCTCTCATTTCACATGCTATTTAAAATTTCTCTCACATACTTGAAGATAGAGTAATGGATTGAACACTCGATCAAAGTCGTCCAGAAAAAGCATTACCTTCTCTCTGAAATCCTTCTCAGTTAACTCAGTATGCCAGTCTTGGGGGAGGTAATGAAAGAACTGATAAATGCCGGACCAGACCAGACTAAGCTGCAGTAGCATTAACACATTAAATGTAATCCTCTGAATGCAAAAGCAGAACCGGGTAGTCCAAAGGCACTTTTAAAAATGGACGTTTGTTCCAGTATATGTTTGTGTGAGACAGAACTTGCTTTTTCAGATACAACAATAGTGGGCTTGCAAATCACAGCTGGTCCAAAAGAGAGTTTTTAATAGCCTAATTAAACTGATTTAAGAACACTCTGCCCTTTCTAGGCAGTATCTGACAAATCTGGTAGGAGATCAATCAATCAATATTTATTCACGGTCATTCAGACCAAAACCCAAATACATGCAGTTAAAACCAAGACAATCCAAAAAGCAGGAAAACTGCCAATGCTATAAAAATGTTAAAAGTCTGACATCATAGTCAGTATTTAAAACATACTTTAAGTTACCAGTTTAAAAAAAAAATGGCTTTGTACTTATAGGGTTGGATCATAAATAATTTTTTTGATCCATATACCGAGTACGCAATTTCATGGCGGCGGTGCAAAATTTAGCTGTGCAGAGAGTTGTTTGCTTATCTGCGTCTTGAAGCAGTACCTTGATTTTCTCCTTTGTGGAAGATCTCGGGTAAGTGTTCAGAATTGGCTGGATAAAGGTGCGTCTGATAGTGTCATAAATGGGGCAGAACAGAAACACATGTTCATCTGACTCTATCCATCCGCTGGCACAAGGACAGAGTCTCTGAGCAAGGGGTTTCTTTTGGTAGCGCCCCTCCAGCACAGCAGTGGGTAGAGTTGAGCATCTTGCTTGGGCGAAGGCCCTTCTATGGGTGATAAGTTCTAGGTCTGACAGGTATGGAGCTGGAACAAGCGTGTATCGGATCCTATCTGGACACAGAAATTCTGGTGTTTTGGCTAGATCCCTTTGCCGGCTGATGTCCTTGACCCTTTGTTTAATTATGGATTTAGCTTGATCTTGCTGGTAGGAGATATGATGGTATAATGGGATTGGAGTCAGCAGTGAGCAAGCAGAAAGAAAAATGTACAGTTCCGCTTGCACAAGTAGTAGAGCAATGACTACAGCAACCTGAGGTCCAGTGAGCATAGGCCATCATCTCTCTTGCTGAGACACAGTTTGTCTTGTACATCAGCACAGTTTGTTTTCCTGTTACATAAAAAACATTTGCCACTCTTGTCCGAAAACCTGGCAGTAGACAGCCAGCAAAAATAACTCCTAGAGCTTTTACATCCTTATCACCTTGCAGCTTCACGTTACCCCTTCAGCAGTCAAAAAGAAATTGGCTGTAAGGAAATTGCATTATCTATGGCAGCAGCTCTGCCAGGCACACCATCAAGGAAGAAAAATTAGAAGCACAAGCCAGAAACATTTTATAGAATCCTGGGTGTACTTGGCACCAAATGATTTTAACACTTTAAAAACATAAAATATTTCATCAAAATGCCATTTCAGCATCATTGACCGGTTTGCAAAGTTAATTACTCACTCCTTGTAAGACTTGAAAGCTGTCATTGCTGGGCGGTGGGTCTTGATCTGGGTCAACTCCAACTCTGCATAAACATCCAAGATTTGGGTTGATGGGAAGAGAAAATAAGCCATGTGGTTAGCTGAACTTTCAATGCCCTTAACCTGGGCTCCTAGCTCTTATAAAAAGGTGGCTGAAAACAGTTATCTGGCACTTTCAGAAAACACTTTTGCATTACAATTCAGGCAGACTGTTTTACAATACCAAGGTAATATTCTGATGCTGATTACAACAACCTTATGTAGCTAGAGTTTGCTTTTATAAATCCCAGATGTATCTCCAATTCACAGAACTGCTGCTTACATGTTATTTTGTAGAATCAGATGACTGTCTAGTACCTCCAAATATATATTTTTTTGTTTTCATGAAGGTAACTCATAATTAATAACATACTAAGAAATCCTTAAGGGTATCTTATGTAAACATGCAGAGCAGTTTTTACTAGCATGTGTAGGTATGAGTAATGAGTTCGTAAAATTATCCAGATGGATAGTGGGAGATTGGTATAACACTTAGAACACAGAGGCAGTCCCTTAATGGTGTTTCTTATGTCAATCCCAGAAACTAGCACAAAAGTAATAGGAAGACAATTCTATAACTAGAGAGACTAGCCTGTTTAATACTGGCTTGTCTATCCATTTTGGAGGCTCTGTACTGAAGGCAGCTGTAACACAGCATAAAGAGTCAAGATGCAGGCATACAGATCCGTTTAACCACTGAAAACTTGCTGAATAGCTTGTTTAGAACAGGAGAAGAACACACATTTTGAAGCAGGAAAGGAAGGAGTTACTAGCAGCAGTATCCATCAGTGACCCAGAAAAACCCTACGAATTAATCTCAAATTTTAGGCAGACATAGTGCCTATTTCCTGCAAGGTGTATTTCCCCAACATAGCTAAATTAAAGGTTATGGCAGAAATTGTATAGCAGAAACATGGGCTCAAGATAGGTACAGTTCTCTACAGCCCCAATTAAGAGTGCCTCAGGGGGTTGCAAAACAGAGGATGTATGGGTTTGGAAGTGTTGGAGAAATCATTGAGCTGCCCCAGTGCTCCCATAAAACCTTTGGGCTAACATATAAAATGGCACTATTTGGTACATTTCTACTTTATACGTCTATAAATGCCTTCATTCTCAATAGCTGATACTAGAGAAAGAGCTGCAAACCACTGCACCCTCTGCTATCATTGCACATGTACTTCATTTCTTCCAACTTCTCAGATGGCCCAAAGAAAGATGAAACACACAAATGTCATGGCAAGCAAGATATTGGACTAAAGCATCTCACACAGTCACAATAAGACCTGTAACATGTTTGATATTGAGATATATTTTATTAACATTAGAAACACCTGTCTCCTTAATAGTGTTTTAGCCCCATCCGTACATTTTAGCTTATTAGTTGTATAGAGAATTAACCACATTTAAACAAATGCATTCTTGAAACTATTGTATTTGTCCAGAGTATACACAGTACAGACATTCTGTATGAGTAAAACCTTGCCTTAAAGATCTCACTCATTCCAAAAGGGGTGGAGGAATTCCCTAGGCTTCCCCCCACTCCCGCCTCCCAGCTCCGGGGCTCCCCTGACATTCCTATTTTTCCACTGGGGAAAAACTGGGGGAGGGGAAATCCTCAAGAAGGAAGACCCCCTCCCTCAGTTTTGAAAGGATTTCCTCTTTACATCTCCAGCTTAGACTCCAGTAACTCTGCAAAGGACTCCACTATTATTGACTTGCTTTGAGAATATCTTTTCTGTGTCACAATGATGCTTGAAAGTCATACAGCTCCAGAAGACCAGCCTAGCAAAAGGCCAATTCCCAAACAGAGCAAATACAGATTTAGCCATAAAGTGTGTGTGTGTGTGTGTGTGTATGAGTAACATCTGAAGAGAACACAAGGCTTCTTGAGAAAATGTGTACTTGCAACATTCTGCACTCCTTTACTTTAGGAGGCAGCACACCAAGGAGAAAAGACAACTGCCTCCTTTCAGCCCACATGATGGGAGGCTTGCAGAAAATCAGGACAGGAGAACTGCAGAGTCTTCCGTAAGAGAAAGACATGAAGCAAGCAGACAGACTTTAGGTTAGAAAGATGAAGAAAGCCAAGCGTCAGGCACAATTTGTTACCAACGGAGCTATATGGTCACCTGAAGTACAGCCAGCGGCTTTCATTCATCTCTTCCACCGATGGAACATGGTCGCCAACTCTAGTATAGCATAAGAATGGAATGTAAATAACACTGGGGGAGAAATGGCTGTGGTCCTTTGGCAAGTGTCCCCCCCCCCTTCAGCTTACACAAACTGGCAAACACACATAGAAATACAAAGTAAAAAGTAAGGACAGGGCTGAATTAAAATCAAACATTACAAAAAAAAAAAGAATCAAAAAGCCCATTGTAGTATTTTCACTGGAATTTAAATTACATTTTATTTCCAACTGTGCTAGAAGACAGATAAGGGCATAAAGAAATGGCAGCTTCCCCTCCACACTAGGCTCATTTCGGTTCCCAACCCCCAGTTTCTAACTCTGCCTTCCTGAGCTCCTTTCTCTTGTCTCTATAGAACAGGTACCACTTTTCCTATCTTATCCCCAGCCCCTGACAGTTTCTCCTGCCTGCTGCTCTCATTTTCTTTGCCTGTTCCTGCCTCATCTGCTGATTTTCTTGAACACCTTTTTGTTCTTCCTCCCCTCATGTGTGGGCCTTCAGCTCTCCTTATCTCCAGGCCATCTTTCCCCAGTCCTTCGCTTCTTTCACTCTGCACCCCCAATATCAGGATCCGTGTTCCTATTGCTACTCACCCACTGTGCCTTTTAATCTCTCCCTTTCTCAGACCATCTGTGATATCACCATGAGCTTAGTGTTAAAAAAAAAACGTCATAAGACCGACAGGGTGAACTACTTCTGGCAATAACCATTAGGCTCGTAATTTAGAAAAAGACAATTTTCTGAAAAAGTAATCACAAGTAGATGAGTTTGCTGCTGAGGCGAGGCAAAGGGGGTAAAAACTATTTCCATTAGCTCATTCCATTTGTTGAAGCTGCGGACCTAGCCTGTTGCTGGTGATCCACCCCAAAGATAGGGTGGTTAGTGTCCAAGAGACAAAGGCACAACTGCTTTGAAATTACCAGCTTCAATTGTGGGTGAATCCTTATCTCTATGAAAATCTAAATTTTTTTAAAAACAGCAGATTTTGAAACTCAATTCCTGGCTTTCAAAAGCATTTAGGCTAGTTTAAACACACATTCACGTCCAAATTCACACTCATTAGATATCCTGTTTCTAACAAACAGTAAACCATTATTTCAGCTGCAGACATGTTTCCTTCCTCTGTTAGAGCTGGGGGGCGGGGATAGCTGAAGTCAGCTCCTTTTTGCAGAAGAAAGCTGCAAGTGGTTTTTGATTTCCGGACTTCACAGGTTCTTTCTCTCTTTAAAGGCTGCTGTGCACCACATTCATAAGATGGTCTTTTTAATGTCTACATGAAGGAAGGCTGGGGTTTGGATACTCTTGTTAATTCATTACTCAAATAAAGCTGCAGTCCCCAAAGGGAACAGGCTTCTTTAAAAAAAATCACTTTGCCAGACAAAACTAATCTATAAGAATTAGGCCAAGCAAACACTATTGTTATACCCCAAATGACTATAAAATATAATTCAGATGATAAACAGGCCATTGTATCGTTCCTTTCCCAGCAATATTGGCTGCATCCATATGGTTGGGTATTCTCCATGCTGCTTTTAATAGAGATTGTAAATGCCGAGGCATGCATCTTGTAGACTGAGGCTCCATACATGAGATTTTTTTTGTACCATTTCCTCTATCCTACCCCAGCTTTTTCCTTTCAGCAGTGATTCTGCACTGGCTTTCAGGGGCATGAATGCCACAGCTGCCACAGTACCTTTGGAGGGCAGGAAAATCTATACCACTCCTTCCAGGTGACATGCTACATCCTTGGACTGTGCTCATTCCAAAAATACCAAAGTAAAACAAATGTGAAAAAGAACGTTGTGAGGGAAAACCTGGAAACATGACACTCACAACATGATATCGTGTGGAAGCTCCAGTTTGGAAGCCAAGACAGAGAAGGAAGACTCAGATGGGGAAGCAGTTCTAAGAGCCACCTCACAATTCCGGGTTTTGTTTGGAAGTGCCAGGAGGAGCTTTGGTATCACCACTGCTTGCTCTGTTAAGCAGTGCTACCTACATCTGGCACTAAAGGATACATCGCAAACGAGAACACCAGTGATTGATGCTTACATCTCACTGTCAGACATGTGCTCTGCTGCAACCAGTTCTTAGCTAGCATCCAGTGCTAGGCTCCTGTTCCGCATCTGGTAGGGCAACAGGGTCTGGGAAACTGAACAAGGTTTTCTTTAAAAAAAAAAATTGAAACTGCACATGACTGCCACCTCCTGGATGATCCCATACAGCTCAATTTGCTGCCTTTCCCAGGCCAATTCACTACCGTGAGTTTGGCAGGGAACTGCACAGAGGTAATTAAGCGGAAGGATCTATACTAAACCATATTCAGCATTCCTGAAGGTTGGTACCAGGTCGATTAACTTGCCTTGCAGAACTATTTGAGCTAATTCCAGACAGGATGTCAATGTCCCCCCCCCTCAAGATAAACCCCCATGAATAATGTTATCAACAGACTGCACCCGAGATTGCACTGATGGCTCGGAGATATGCTAAAGTTTTAATGTGTGCATTGAGATGAGTTTTAAAGGTTTTAATTAACAATAATAACATTAAAACCTTAAGTTTTATTTGCTATTTCTGTTGTACATCACAGAGCCGGTCTAGGAGAACAGTTTATAAATCAAATCAATCAATCAATGTTTTGCCCCATCGCCATAGTGCACTAACACAGTTGTTCACCCTACTTTTAAAATTAAATTGCCTCACCAGCATGGTGAAAGCATAATGCAACAAGAAATGGTGGCCATCCAGGCAGGATCTACTGAGCATGCTCACAAAATGATTCACATTTCATTTGCTGACAACAAGAATTGGCTTGTCCTTTCCCTTCATACAAAACTGGGCCAAGTTAGAAGAGCATCTGGGTTCTAACACTTCTGAAGTCCAAGTTTTCTAAGGGGTTTTGTTGCATTGTCTGGAGTGGGTCTCACTCCATGGACATGCAGTCCAATGATTAGAGGAATACGTATATGTCCAGGAGGTGTTTGTTTTGCTTAAACATGTAGCCATCTTATACTGTCTTAGACCACTGATCTAGTAAGGTCAGTATTGTCTGCTCTGATGGACAGAGGTCGTTCATACCACTCTTTACGTGGAACCTTCTGCATGACAAGCAGATGCTTTTCTATGATGTCATACAGACCCTACCATTTAAGGTTAAATTGGCTGCTTTGGAAATTTCTATAGGCCACCCTGAGGCTTTGTTGGGGAGAAAAGCAGCTCTGAAATGCCTTGACAAATAAATATAAGCAGATGCCTCAATGCTACCTCATGCAATGCCAGGAAGGAGGCCATAAAAAGCCAAGTTAAGAGCCAATAATGATACCTGAAAATACTTTGTGAGGAGGCATGGAAAATGACAGCAATCCCATGCAGAATTATTTGGTTAGAGTACAAAAACAAGAATAGGGAACTGAATAGTTCTCCAATAGGTTTATTATGAACAATGGCCTTAGGAGAAAAGGCACAGAACCAACTTCCTCCTCCTGTCAATGGGCATTTAGTAACTAAAAGAGTTCGATATGATAAAACTTTGGGGGGTAATTCTATTCAACCACAGCAAGTAACTTTGAGCCAAAGTGATTTGCCATTTGTCAAGGTTAGGGACAGAAGGATATTACAATAAAACACAGAATATTATAAGCCAAAATGTCTGTAAAATACAGAGGGAAGCTGTCATTCTACCTAGATGAAGAATGAAACCCCTTCACCCCACCCTCCAACCAGTCCAAGATAAACTTTGAATACTTGGAAGCTGTTACATCCTGGCCAGAAGACTTACCTTACAGGGAAGGTATCCAGGCAGTGCATAAACAAATGTGTTGTACAGAACTGGGCAGAGGATTTCCTTGTTACAGGCTAGGAGTTCCTCATTCTTTTTGTTCAAAATATTTTACCCACCTAATAGGCAAAGGCTTTCAAGGTGGCAAGCAGCAAACAAGACATTAACTGTAAGGAACAATCCTCACACCTGGCATCACCCCAGAAGAATAATCTCCAAACAAAATCAGACTGGATGGGGAGAGAAACGTCTTATCAAACTCACTTGCAGCAATGTAATGGTAAGAAACAAATGACAGCCAAAAGGCTGAATGAATGGCATATTTTGACCTAGTGCCTAAAACTTTAGAGGCTGGGCACCAAGCAGATCTGCAAAGAGGAAGACTTGTCACTGGTAACCAGCCAGCTTGCCTAAAGGGGCAGGGGAGCAATACAATGAATGTGAAGTCACTGGAAGAGTTTAACTGAGATCCTAAACCATTCAGAAGTTACAAGGTAAAAAGTACATCCAGTTGTGCCATGAAGCCAACAGGTAGTTAGTTCAGTTCTGTTTCTATCAAGAGGTATGTTCCAAGGAGTTAGCAGAAATCTTTTAGGAAAGCTCTGCGGGAGCTTTCAGCATTCTGCAGGGCCTGCAAAATGAAGCTCTTTTGTCAGGCTTATGGTTGAGGTTGGCACGGCCAGGAAGATCTGATTGCCCCCCCCCCCCCGGTGATAAGCAGTAGCTGGCTGTCATCTGTGCCCCTCTTCCTCTATTAGATATTGCTGGGGGGATTGGAGGTTGGGTTACACTGCTGTGTTCCTTGGGATTTTTTATTTATTGCTATATAATTTTTAAGTCCTAGTGTGTTTTAACTGGGTTTTATTGGGAATTTTGTTATGGACAATTGTACCCCGCCACGAGCCGGTTCCAAGAGTGATGGGAAATAAATTAATAATAATAAGTGTAAGTGTAAGTATAATTTATAGGGAAGAATACATGACTGTTTTGGCAAGCTGACCACCGAACTTCATCTTGTTTAGAGACTACACGTTAAATACTCACATGCACAAAGAACTTCAAAGCAACTTGGACAACCAAGCAGCAAACGTATTGGACATCTCAAATGTAACAGGGTAACATAGCAAGACTTTGGGGATTCTGATTCACACTCTGAAGATGCATACCTTATGTTTAGCCAGGAGAGCATGGGTGTTGTGCCGCCGCCAATTACCCAAACGGTGAAGAAGACAATCAGAAGTGTTGTGGTGAACATCATCTGGTGAGAATAAGTGGCAGTGTCTCGGATGGCTAGAGCAAACGCCATGGCTCCTCTAAGGCCTGCAGGCAGTAAATGAAAGGAGCATAAGCTTCCTGATGCTAGGGATGTTTTTGTGATGCCTCCCCTTCCGCAAAAAACTGAGAGGTTCCAATGGATGCTTAGTGGGCTAAGATGGCAGCTGATCTGCCCACCTACGCCATTCAGGCTCAGTGCCCACTTTGGATGCCATTTCTTCGATTGTACTGCCCACAGGGGCATGCTACTGCTAGCCTAAGGTACAAATGACCCAAGCAGCTCTACTTCTCCAGGACTGCATGCAGGCTACTCAACTCCCTGCCCCGCAAAAGACATGGTAGCTGTACAACCCCCAAATAGCTCTTCAGCTGTTTTATGCAAGCAGAGAAAAGTTTCCAGATGCACTTATACTGTTTTCCAGTCTCAGTGAGGGAAAGCAAGGCTGTGGAAAGGACGGGCAGGTTTGGCAGCTGGGAAAGTTTTCTCAAAGCCACGTGAGAAAGGAAAGACTGACAGTTCATTTCTCTGCCTCTGGAAAGCTTACTTAGGCCTTTTCTTTTAAAAACTATTTTCCCAGATGAGGATTATGTGGTTCCAAGATCTTAAGCACAAATGTTTAAGGCTTAAGCACTTGATTTGAGCACAGACTGTTTCACCTTGACCTAAAACCTTAAAGTTCTTTCATACTTAATTCCTAAACTTGTTTAGGACCCTCTTCCCATGCCAATTTACTCTAGTGACAGTCCCAGGGTCACATTTTAAACACATGTCTCCCCACATCCTCACAGGAACAAGCATGAAGAAGTTGATGTTGTGTACTGTGAGCGCCCTGCAATTACTCTGCCGAATCATGCTTCAGCCTTGGAGTACACCTTTACTGAAACTTCCTTCAAGAAAAACAGAGTAACTGTAGCAAGCAGTGGCTTTAGTGACACCCACAGAATTCCAAGCAAATTTTGAAAGGGATGGAACAACTGAGATTACGTGTTTCGGCTGTGTGGGAGCTACAGATTACCCCAATGAAATTGCCCTTCCCGCGCTATAAGCCTTGATTCTTTCACAATTCTCCTCTCAATTGGGAGGCAAGCCCAAACAAGAATACCCTGGCTTCACAAACAACTGAAGTTCAGAGCACAGATCAGCCTAAGCGCAAAGAGATACATATCAAGTCAATGGCCACAGGTTTGATTTTATTTACATATTTAAAACATGTATTAGCTGTCTTTCTTCCTTATGGAACCCAAGGCAGCTTACAGCATGGATAAAACACAAAGATAGAGCATTCCTCATCCCACAAAAATGCAATCTGAGCTAATAATATTCTTTATAAGGACAGGAACGCTTACTGTTTTACCTGAAAACATCATCATGTGCTGAAAATTCCAGCTAATCTTGTGCCTTCTGCCCAAATTCAGGAAGAAAGAGAGCGGATAGATGTGTGCAGCTCTCCCAAGAAAAATTGCTATCTAACCACACTTTTGGTTAAGGATCCAACAATATTAGCATCACAGAAATACTGGGCTGTTTCATAACTTAGAGTTAAAGTACAGCAGGAAGAAAAAAAACAATTATAATAAAAGGTAAAGCAAGTGAACCTCTCTACTCCTCTCTCCACCACCAGAGAAAAAGTAACAGAAATTCACTAATGTGAATTGTGAAGAATACATCCCATAAATTACATGAACAGAGGAAAGCCACATTTTCTTCATCACCATAGAAGTACTTATCCTATATGCTTTTTTGTATGAATGCAGCTGCTGTTGTACAGATAATTCCCTTCCTATGACTAAGCATGGGGACAAACATTTAAACCAAATTCTCAGCTTATAGCCTATAAAAAACTAGGTACTTTACAATTTTTTTCTATCCTTAAAAAAAAAAAAGTTGTGTTGACCATCCAATACTTTGCATAATGATATTGATAACCCCAGATGAATTTAGAAAATCATTCACTGATGAATCTTCTTACTGGTTAACAATGTACAACTAAATGATTTAACATTTTGTTTCAATACCCCCTAAAGGTAAAGGTAAAGGTATCCCCTGTGCAAGCACCAGATCATGTCTGACCCTTGGGTTGACGCCCTCTAGCGTTTTCATGGCAGACTCAATACGGGGTGGTTTGCCAGTGCCTTCCCCAGTCATTACTGTTTACCCCCCAGCAAGCTGGGTACTCATTTTACTGACCTCAGAAAGATGGAAGGCTGAGTCAACCTTGAGCCAGCTGCTGAGATTGAACTCCCAACCTCATGGGCAGACAGCTTCAGACAGCATGTCGCTGCCTTACCACTCTGCGCCACAAGAGGCTCTTAAATTCCCCCTAGTAAATCCCTAAAATTAGTCTGAAATTGTCAACATTCATTGATTAATGTCAGTATTTATTACATTTTATATTTTCGCCATCAACTTTCCTTTCCTTAAAATATCATCCAGGATGAAAACAGGAACAGAAAGTGTTGGCTGCTTCCTCAGTTAGTCATATACAATGTTGTGTGTTTCCTGTATAAAATTAATGTTAACTTGTTTAATATAAAGATGCCAGTTATTTTATGAACATTTGTTAAAACAGATTTATAATCCTTTCAACAATCTTTTTGCAATGACATCACTGGGCCGCAAACAGAAGCCTCTGGTCTGTAATAAAACCAGCTAAAGTTTTAACAACCTTGAGTATATGGATGAAGTTTTTCCTAGGGTGGAGCTACGTTACAAGGAAAATGTGTCTTCCTCACAGAGTAGATGCAAGGATCACCTGGGAGTATCAGTGGCGAAAAGGGATAGTTTATTCTTCCCTACCCAGCATTCTTTTTGGCACAAATCCTCCAACGTTGTATTAACATTTCCCTCCCTCAATCAAACTCAGAGATCAGAAGTACACCTGGATAAATACACTCTTGATGGAAGCGGCAGAGAAGAATAGGCACACATGTAAGAAAGGAACAAAGGAAGTTGTGCTTTACTCCTTTACAATGCTTTTTCTGCTCAGTATCTGTATAGTTCTTCTCTGAACAAAAAAAACCAGAAAATACTTATGTGGTTCAACAACGAAACACAGCTGATCTTTTTGGCTTCAAATTTTCTGATCAAGAAAACAATGTTCAAAGGGGCTGGTCTAATGCCCTCATTAAGAATGCTTTCACACATTACATTTTAACAGGTTCAAATAATCCACTGCCAGGATCTGTAAGCATAATATTTGTGGCAATGGTGCGTTAAAAATTACCTGCACCAAGAGGGCACACATTCAACCTATGCTCTGGCACATAAAGCCCTTGTTTTATTATTATTATTATTATTATTATTATTATTATTATTATTATACTTGTATCCCACCACCCATGATGAGCCGTCTTGTGGCGGATTACATAAGCCCACATAAAATATAGGTAAAGGTAAAGGTATCCCCTGTGCAAGCACGGAGTCATGTCTGACCCTTGGGGTGACGCCCTCTAGCGTTTTCATGGCAGACTCAATACGGGGTGGTTTGCCAGTGCCTTCCCCAGTCATGACCGTTTACCCCCCAGCAAGCTGGGTACTCATTTTACCGACCTCGGAAGGATGGAAGGCTGAGTCAACCTTGAGCCGGCTGCTGGGATTGAACTCCCAACCTCATGGGCAGACAGCTTCAGACAGCATATCGCTGCCTTACCACTCTGCACCACAAGAGGCTCTTACATAAAATATAACCCCCATTAAAACCATCATCCATAGAGTTTAAAATTGGCTCTCTCCCAACCGGTGCAGCTACTCGGGGTGCCATGGGGATACTTAAGCCAACTACCACCAGCCGATGATCTAAGGACGTGGTGGCAGTGTCTCCCTAGGGAGTTAGGGTTCCAGTGCATGTCTGCTAAGATATATTCAGGTGGGCAGCCATGTTGGTCTGAAGTAGGAGAACAAAATGAGAGTCCAGTGGCACCTTTAAGACCAACAATATAACTTTGTTGGTCTTAAAGGTGCTACTGGACTCTCTTAATTCCGTTAAGATATGCAAGTGATCTTCAGATTCACTCCTATATACACTGACATATACCAATGGATAATC
Organism: Paroedura picta; assembly: GCF_049243985.1. NCBI lineage: Eukaryota > Metazoa > Chordata > Lepidosauria > Squamata > Gekkonidae > Paroedura > Paroedura picta. Next base: position 84,717,084 of record NC_135374.1, on the reverse strand, counting down.
ACAGTATTTTTTACAAAAAGTAAATAAATCCCATTCATGATTATTTGAATGATACATTTTTGTAAGTTATGAAAAGTAAAACACAACCCGTAATTTCTAGGAAGTCCTTGCGAGCCACGCAACTGAATACCTGTGTATAACTGTATCAGATGTGTGTGAAATTACTTGGCATCAAGGAATGTGGCAAGATATGTCTAGTTCTTCTATTTTTAAAATTCTAAGGACATTGGTTTTTAAAACTTTATAAAATGCAACATCAGGAGAAAGGCAGGATAAATACTCTAAATCAGGGGTAGTCAAACTGTGGCCCATGAGCCCCTGCCAGCATGGCAGAGGCTCATGGGAATTGTAGTCCATGGACATCTGGAGGGCCGCAGTTTGACTACCTTTGATTAAGGTACATATTTAAGCAGTCTATTTACCAGTATTATTTTTACTATAGCGCTAGACAGCAAGGTCTACCACAACTCTCAAGACAAGGTCTTTGGTTTTACAAGGGAAACAGCAGCAAAACCTCAATGTTTTGCTTTTCAAAAAAAATTGTTAAAAGGAACTGCTACCATCAGAACACTGAAGGAAATCCAGTCTTAAATGCTTTGCTAGCTCTTACCGTAATTACAGTACAAAAAAGAAAGGTTCACAATGAACAATCAACAGAAAAGAAAGCGATATAAGATGTGAAAGAAATTGTATTTACGCATTGTATATATTACAAACATATTGCCTTAGAAAGGTTCCCTTTCTTTTATGTTGATAACTCTTACCATAAAGCAATTGAAGGAGGGATCCTGAAAACATGCTTTGCAACTCTGAAAGACAAAGACTTTGTATTTTAAAAAGCCAAGAAAGGATACAAAAGCTCCAATGATGAAAATGGGGCTGAATATGTGCTTCTGGAAAGTAAACAGGGCTAACCCCATATAAGAAAATATGAAATTCTCAGCCAGAAAGTGGAGTACTTCAAAGAGCTGGGGAGAAAGATGAAAAATTATATTAGCCTGTTAGATAACTTCAACGTAGTTCATACTTCTTATAAAAATCATTCTTGCTGCATTCAAAGCAGTAAATTTTAAATAAGGAAATGGACATGAGAGCTGTAAAATCTGGGTTTAGAATGAAACCTATAATTTTGTAACTTCCATTTTTACTTGTGTTGGTGCATTCAAAACTGGAAGTCTGGGTAACCCTCTGGGCTTCCCCCCTACTAGACTGGGTTTTCTTTTAACCCTTTGATGCTGGCTCACCTTCCTAAATATAAAAAAGAATAGATAGCATATAGGAGTCGCTAAAGTGATACATGACTACAATACTATCTCAGGGTGCGACTGCAACATCTAAAACCTTCCAGTACTGAGAGGCAATTTTCAGGTTCTTCAGACCTCAGCCCAGCTGGCCAAGAGCTGCAGGATAAGACACTGGGGCAGTTGGTCCTGTCCACAGAGAACCAGGTCTTTAGAATTCCTAGCAAGCCAGACAGTAGGTCAAAGGAAAAGAGATGCCACATGGCAGTGGTCACACATAAGGAGGCTCTTTCAGAGGATTATGCAATGCAGCATTCCTTGGATTGTACTGCCCAGGCGATACATGGGGGGAGTACTTGTTTTATGGCTAAGCTACAATGACTCTGCCAGCCTGATAAGTTTGTTAAATGCAGGGAGCTCTTTCAGAAGAGGGAGCACTCCTAAGGAAGAGCACAATCCAGAAGAAAACTCTGCAGCAGATGGTTTGCCCAAATGTACTTTTCAGCTAATCAGTTTGTCTCAGGTATGAGCAGCCTGACATACTGAATGCACACAGTACAGGCTCTGTATAGAAGAAAGGAGGGGAAGAGAGAGGATCTCACCTGCTTGGTTCGGCTTCTTGACTCAACAGATAAATTGTTGTACGTGTAATGAGCCTGCGTAATTCCACAGAACAGAACAGCTACCACACCTGCCATGAAAAGCAGCATATCCAATAACATCAAATGAAGCAGATAATTTTCTCCCTAGCTTCAGCACACTTTAAATTTTATATCAACCATCTTTAAATTTCTTCTGTTTCATAGAGAGAAGAGCTGGAATGTTACCCTGACTGAAAGAAACATTAATTCTTCCGAGGACCCCACCTACATTGAAAGACTGTGGCAATTCCCAAGTTAGGGCAGCTGCTCTGTGAATTATCCAGGGCACATCCTCACATATATCCTAGGGCTCAGTCCTGCTGCCAAAAACGGATTCCAAAACAGAGTCTTCCAAGCATTTTAAGTGTTTTTTTAAAGGGATTGGATACTTCCACATACTGCAAAAATCAATATGGAAGTATCACCATTGAGCAACAAAACTATTGGATGGAAATAGTTTGATTCTAAGTTAGATTGGTTCACACATTATGCATTAGTATGTGGTAGATGCTACTTATCCACATTGCTCCAAAATAAAAAGTAACAGTCACTTCTTTCCGCAAGAATAATAGCACCAAGAGCAACCTCCAAGGACTAAAAATGCAAACACAGAGGATATTTTATAGAAATAAATAACTCTATATAAAAGATACATCTCTCCATATCAGCGCAGTTCATACATTCCCTTGGGATTCATGATTCTACTATTAGCACTGTGAAAATTAAAAGCCTATGGACCTGAAGAATTGTACAAGTAGTTCCTTACAGCCAAGTCTTACAGTCTTGAGCCTTTATTTCTTGAAATGCAACCCCTCAGGCCATGTGGCAAATCAGTTTTTAAAACTGAAATGACTTCAAAGAACAGATGATGATATGGGCTTTGGAGATCTGTGGTTCGAAATTTAAAATCCTATTGGGGATGCCTGAAGTAGCTCTTCCAAAATGTAGAAAGCACCCTCACTTTTGTATGTTGCTATATTCCCTTAGAAACATTTTTGTGCTTGGTTGATCTCAGCTGATTCCTTAATAAGTCAAAATGTCCCACAAAATAATAGCATAAGATGACTTTGGTCATTAAAGCAAAAGCCCAGGCAACTGATTATCTTCTACAAAGAAATCAATTAGTTTGAGGCAGTAACAGTGAGCTTTCACTTTCAGGGTCCCAAAACAGACATTTTGATGGCTCTGTATGCTAATTAGAGTTAGAATCGTGCTTGTGGAATTAAAATGTAAACCAGATTCTCACCATAAATTTATTCAAGCCCTAAGGCCCACAGACACATCTTCAGGACAGCAATGCCACTTTCTCCCAACAGATTTTGACAGGTGACAAAACCAACACCCAACTTCAAGGTGAAGTGTTCTAATGCTCTGCTGATCAGGCTGTCAGCTCAAAACTGCCTGGTTGCAGGACCACTGTTATTTCAAGACATCTTACCTGTAAACCCACAAGCTTCAGCCAACAAGAATGTGCTCCAGGACATCAAGAAAAAGAGAGCCGTCTCCAGCAATGGGAAGCAGTGCAGCTTTGTAAACTTTGTTACGTATTTATTTTGTTAAGGATGCAAAAAATCCATTGGATATAGGTCTTCCAGCTATCAGTTGCTTATTTTGGAAAATATATATGCCACCTCTCCAGATGCCTCCAGAAGGTAGCTCACAAATTAAAAACAATAAAACATAGTAAAATAAACCATGATGCAAGACAAAATATAAAAAGCACCTACAATGGTGCTAATAAAACAGTCTGCAAGCTAGAAGCAGCAGAACAGCAGCTAAAAAAACATCGAACTCCTCAGTTAAAGTCTGTTTGTGTGAATACTGAATATGAGGAGAGTCAATGTGGTGCAACAGAAGCAGAGGTAAGCCCGCTGGTTCTGCCCAACCTGGCATTATTAAAAATGTTTTCTTGTCAAGCCTCAGTCTTTACCTATAAACCAACCAGGCTCTAGACTCATCTTGGTGGCTCAGAATTCTAATTCACATGACAAAATTCTGGATTGACACTACTCCTTTCTTCAACATCCTTTTAAAGATACAAGAGATTCACTTCCACTCTACAGGTGCCAGTTTCAGGCAAGCACCAGATAACAGCAAATATTTCCACTTCAGAAATCAGCAGTAAATTTGTAAATGCAATTTGAAAAAAGTTTTATGCAAAGGATATCAGGGCTGTCACAACTCCTGTCACTGCTCCCATCATGAACGAGCCACTGAAAATTCCAAGGAAGACTCCAACAGATTTTAAAAAGGCTGTTGCATCAAAAGCATGGACGTTCTCCCCTGTGGGTTGATAGGCCACAATAGAGCTAAAGGAAACGGAGGGGGGAAAGGAGCATTAACCATGTACTACAATTCCCATTACTTATTTCACTATGCAGTTATCATCATAAGTAAAGTTGGGCACGAATCGGCTGACAAAACTAAAGTTCATCATGAATTTTTGCAGTTCGTGATTCATGAAGCATTTGTGAACTGAAGAACTGCCATGAATTCTCACAGATTTTTATGCCATTCATGATGGTTCCTGGAGGTTCATGTGAACAGAAAGGAGGGGTTTAAACCAGGGCTGGCCTGCCTAAGGAAGTCCCTTAAAACAGCTGAGCTGCAGGGGGCAGCCTGCTCTCATGGCTCAGTTCTTGAGAAACATTTGAGCTACAGATGCCACCTGCTCTCACAGCTCGGCTGTTTAGGCCAGAAACAACTGATCCACTCAAAGGCTGGGGCACAAACCAGGTTCGTAAGGTTTGTGCCTATGGGTGAACCATGAACCACACTGAATCGCATTTTTGTGGTATGTGTCCATCCCTAATAACAAGGATTAAATAATCCTCATTTCCTTGACAGCTCTTGAACATTTTCAACCAAATGCTGAGATATTAGCCATCACAGCTAATTCACATAACAGTAAGAAAGCTGAAGTTTTATTTTGCCCAACTTCATGACAACTAATTTTTACTTACGAAGACAGAACAATGGCAACAGCATCATTTAGAACACTCTCTCCAAACAGCAGTGCATAGAGATCAACATCAGCATGCAGTTCGTTAAAAATTGCCAGTACGGTGACTACAAGTGAAAAAAAAGGGGGAGACTTAAAATTGGTATTATGCATGACTTTGAACAAGGAAGACTATGACTTCTTGTTTCCAACAGCAATAGAACATGAATACAACAGATGCTGACATAGCTAGGATAGGGGAAAGAAACTGAAACAACCTTCTACAACGTTCCTCTAAGGCCCAGTTCCCCATGTTCATTTTGCATGTGGCAATGGCTTGTGCCTTGTGAGTAAAGTGTTCAAGACAAGTTTAGTCACAGTTGTTACTCCATAGAGGCATACACATCAATAGTGAGATCATATGAATTAAGTACCCTACTAATCACCATGCAAGAACACAAATATATTGATCATGAACATCATAACTGGATCTTAAGGGAAGTTTTAGAAACACTCAGTTTCTGTCCTTTGTGACAACAATTACAGTAGATGAGAACACCACATCTGTAAGCCTTCTGCCATTCCATGTATGATACATAGCACTTGGAAATGAATTGACTGTATTCACTTGTCAAGACCTGGATAGAATAGATATAACCAACACAGATAATTTTAGCCTCCTCCTATAATCAAGTTTGCAACTTTGTGTAACCCCCTCTCAGTTACAGCGAGGAAAGCCAGGTTGTAGGCACAAGTACAAAAGTTTTGCACAAAAGTCGTAGTAATAAGCCTACAGCCTCCTCTGGACTCTGAATTAGAAACTAAAGCATAAAAATGCCAATGATTTATTATCTTAGTGAAAGTCTGCTTATGCAAGTCTATTTAACAGGGGGTAAATTTTAGTCCTTGCTAAACTTTTGCAGCCCATTCTCTGATCCATCTTCCATGTCTGCTACAATGATATTGGGGGTGATAGGAAACTGCTGCAGCAAAGCTCCTTTCCTTGTCACCAAGGTGAACAAGCAAAACCACAGGACAGTTTCTCTGCACCCCAGCATGATTCCAGCTCCTGGGAAGCATAGTTCCTGCTAGAAGTGGGCTGCACAAGCCACCGCTTCTCACATTATCTTTGTAGTACAGAAAGGATCCCACACTGCCAGTGTATCTTAAGAAAGACTAAGCCAAAACCCAGGGTTGAAATTAGGGATGGGCATAAGCCAGCGAACAAACTTACGTCTGTGACCAATTTTGGAGAGTTCATGGTTCACGAACTGAAGTTTGCAATACTAAAGAATCACAATGAACTTCCACGAATTTTAAGACAATTCATGGTAGTGGGTGAAGAACAGAAAACGGTGGGGAGCAGAAAGCAGGGTCGCAAACCGCTACAAACCAGTTCAGTTTGTGAATCAACCTCCCCCCGTTCATGGTTCAGCCCTGAACCACAAACAAAAACAAACAGCAAAAATATGGTTTATGCCCATCCCTAGTTGAGCTAGGAAAAAATTAGCATCTGTATTGTTCTCTTAGCAATTTCCCAGGTAGTTTCAGCCAGCCAGCCATGTCACACATCCCCATTCTGTGCATTCTTGTGCAGTTGTGCAAATCACATTTCTACTCCAAGCCTTCTGGACAGGGCAACAACCACATACAAATTAATGTTGCATTCCAGAGTTCTGTAAGAAGCCACACTTTAACACCCAATATACAAGTAAGTCTGCTAGGTTACATATTCACTATTCTTTATAATTATTAGATCTGGGGGAAATGAGAAATAAGATTAAACATCAGACCAACCTTTTTTAACACAAAAATTTTTATTTCTCCCAGTAGGCACATTGTAACAAAATATGTATATTGGATAGCTAAACTAGAATGAAAGTACCAGTAATAACAAAACTATTTTAACTTCTTAAAGCCTGTACCACACAATACCTGGATCAGTAGCAGATATGATAGCTCCAAAGAAAAGACAATCTGTGTAGTAGAATTTATCAGACAGTTGCCCCACCAGCTTCATTAGCTTCACAACACCATACATAAGATTTCTATAAGGGAGGAAAATATGCAGCAAATCACATATTTTTACAGTGGCTGTAATTTAGAGACTGAATATAATGTACTACCCTCCATATAGAAATTAATCCTACGTATGTCTCTCTTCCAGGCATATGTCCTACGACTGACAATGCAGACCATTTATTGCATACTAAGTCTCACTGAATCAAACAGTACTTACTTTCAAGTAAATTCACACAGGAGTTAAACCTTAGCCCCTTTCTTTGTTATTTGGACATTCGAATCAGTGAAAGTAAAGGGAAAACACAGAGAACTCTGTCCTAAAGACAACAGTTGAATCTAACTAGTCAACTGAAGCTCATGGAAGCAGAATTCTGATCTCTCCCCTTCTACTATTTTTCATTAGGAACTAAGACATCAGAGGCCGAGGGTCTGCAGCAGGAGTGGGTGTCACCAAAATTGCCTTTTGCTAAGGCAATAACTATTGTAGAAAAGCATTTTGGATACAACTCACTGAAGGAAGATTTAGAGAGAAGGGGGGATATTGCCTAATTCATAGGAAGTATAGCATGTAGCATTCACTATTGGGTACCTAAAATGAAGAACTGTTAACTTATTAGAAACTTTTTACTAACTAGTGGGTAACACCTCCTCCTTCTCGGGACCCTATATTCAGATAAATAGAATGAAACATATTTTTACCATGGGTCCAGAGATTCTATAATTTTTTTTGTAGATTCTTGACATCCACAAAATGCAATCACATTATCTCATTATAAAGCAGGGGACAGATAATGAAACTGGTCTACCACTGAATGAAAAAACAACAGCCTCATTTAACTACACTGGTTTGGAAGAATCACGTCAGTCCAAGCACAACTTAAGTAATACGTTTTGGCTACTTATCTCCAGGAGTCAATCGTTTCACAAAATTCACTTACCCAATAATGAAACAAGAGACTGCAGTTCCCAAGAAGGCATAAGCCAGAATAGAACCCAGATTTCTGAAGAAGTGTCTCTGAAAGAAAAATAGGTTCAATACGAACATATTCTTTAAAATCTCTTCAGTGATATACTAAAGCTACGTTCTGCTTATACAATACAGACCTTCTGAATTATTTGGAAGACTGAGGTACTGTTGTGTATGAGTCATGCCTGCTGCAATATGCTTTAGGACTGTCCACCCTAGTAGCTTTCCATGGCCAGCACACTGGGGTGGCCTCACTGTGCCTCTGAGAACTCTTTCTGGCTCACCAGAGAAAATTCATAGCAAGAACCACCACGTCTTTACAAACAGTGTAGTTTCAGAGTGCTCTTAATGCTTTCAGCTTGCTCAAAAGAGGTGAACACCATTGAGATGTCTGGCTTCTCAGCTCAACAAGGCAACCCTTCTAATAAAAAACCCTGCCCCCTCCAAAACCCTCTGATCTAGGTGGCCCATCAAGCGCTTTGTGAGGGGGCTTTCCCAATGGACCATCCTTTCATTCTGAATCTCCTAAAAATGAAGGATTCCCCTGTTTCCACATTTCTGCCCAAAAAGAACAGTTCCTCATTCCAGCTACACTGGCTCCTTACTGGAGACTAGAACAAGTTCAAGGTCTTGCTGCTAAACCTTTAAAGCCCTTTGTTTCTCTGAGAGTGTGCCTTTACAGGCTTATCTCTCCCCAGTCTCCTCCTGTTGCCTTGAATAACCAGAAATAGCATCCAGCCAGGAAATTTAGAGTTTAGATACAAGTAGAATAGAATTAAGGTAAGGATTAGACTAGAAATATAGATTAGAAATAGAAGATAGGCTGCCCACTGCCTGACTGTCTCCCTGTGAGGCAGGAAACGAATTGAGCTTGGGTGACTCCCACCAGACTCAAACAGGAAGAAGAATTTAAATAAGTCCTACCTCCCTGATGGAATGGTGGAAATCATCCGGAGGATGTCCTCACCCCCTCAGAGGGGGGACAGAGGTATTCTGCCAGGCCTATGGCTGAGGCCAGTAAATCACCAAGGTAAAACTGGCCTCCCTAACTCACAAAACAGCAATGCTCCATCCATAAAACACCAATCCATCCAACAGAAATTGATTTCCCCCTTTGTAAGGTTTTTAAGAAGAGGATTTATTATTATTTTAACTTAATTTAAAACATTTTAAAAAACTGTTTATCCATGTACGTTAATTACTCATATACTTCTTCTTGTTACTGTCCTGGAACAGCTGGGAAGGACAGACAACATAAGGGTGTTGTGGTTGTTGTTGTTAGCCCTCAAAAGTCCATCTAGAACAATACTCAGCAGAAATCTTGGTACACAAAATTTCTTCCAGTACGAACAGACTTATTTGGTCACGTAGTCACTATGGTCCAAGCTATTTTATTTATTTGTTTGTTTATTTATTTATTAAATTTCTTACCCGCCACTCCCACAAGACTCGCAACGGGTTACAGTGCATGCTTAAAACCCCATTAAACCATCCCCTAAAAGTACAATACAGCAACAATATAACAAAACAGACAAAACAAGAACAGCGGTGATTAACCCGGTTCCAAAAAACTAGCTCCATAGGGAGGCAAAAGAGGAGGGGTCGATAATACCCCGCCACCGACTAGATGCCCCAAGGGGGGGGAGGGTCCTCATTCTCTCCTTGCACCCCGGCCTCAACCATAGACCTGGCGGAAGAACTGTATAAATCCCAGATGAAACAACACATGCCAGAGATGAAAACTTAGCTACTGTCCAGTGAGCCATCTGGGTAAAAACATGACGTATCCCCTTTGCTGACTACAGTAGGGGAAACACACAGCCTGTGTTTTTAGGGAACTTCCATCTGCCACAGTCAGCAAAAGAATCCTGAGAGCAACTAACAATTCTAAGATGTTTCCATAGCTCTTTTTGGCACTAGTGCATTGACCCTCCCAGTTACTCCGCAAATTAGGCCAAGAGAAACGGCAACTTGGCCACAGCTATCCAAACAAACTAAAAGAAGATATGACCTTGGGTTTTTCCAGATCAGAACTCAATCTAGCAACTGTGCCAGAAGGAATCCATTAAGCATTTTGATATAAAGGGACAGACGAGCCAACATAATGCAGTGGTTGGCACCACAGGCCCTAGAAGGCCCAAGTACAATTCCTCACTCTGGTATAGAAGCTTGCTGCATGAACATGGCCCAGTTCTGATCTCACGTGTTTGTTGCGAGGAAAGCCTGAGTAGAGCATGTTGTAAGCTGTATTGTATTCACTTCCCAGGGAGAGGGGGGGGGAAGCAGGTTGTAAGTAGGTAGGTAGCTAATTAATAAATTAAGCTGCTAGTCCTGGCCTTCTCATATTTTGCTGCTTGGCTTATCTAACCTCTTTCCAAAACAAGCTAGCTGCAGAGTTTAAATGCTCTGGCTTCTGCTAATTGTACCCAACTCTTAGAAATGTCAATTTGGTCTGTTTGCTTTGCTGCTGTAAATATTTGAGAAACCTGGTTATCTGGATGCTTTTTAGACCTTGCGTTTTAAGGAGAAAAGGGGCTGAAAAATTCTATTGTAAACTTAAAATCACATTCATGTGACATCTTATTAAGAGGAACCTTAATCCTGTTTCCAGTAAGAAACTCCCTCATAAAGAATCCACAGGCCTATCAGTGGTATGCCAGATCTCGGGGCCATATAGGGAGTTTGAGGCAGGCTCCTAGATTCCGAAACACTTTCCCTGAGTGCAGCCCCTTGCACACCATAACACGTCATGATACATGTTCAGAAGTAACAGTGGTGACCACCAGCTGACCTAAAGGCCAATCTTGATCCAAGAGACCATTAGTAACTCAATTTCAGTTACCCGTCATCAGAGCCTGTATACAGGGCTGAGATCACACCAGACAAATATAATGTCCAGAAAATGTTCTGGGCTCACCTTCTTCAAACTATAACCTGCATGAAAAATAATAGGAGGCAGGAGAATGTTGAAGAACACTTCTGGGTCAAAGGTTACCTGAAAAAGAGAGAAAGAGTTCTAAGATCGTTCCTGAGAACTAAAAGTTGCCAAGATTTTGAAGATACACATTGCTCATGTCAATATCCCAGCTTGGTGTAGTGGTTTGAGGGGGCAGCTTCTAATCTGGCAAGCCGGGTTTGATTCCCCGTTCTTCCACATGCAACCAGCTAGGTGACCTTGGGCTTGTCACAGCACTGAAATAGCTGTTCTGACTAAGCAGTAATATCAGGGCTCTCTCAGCCTCACCTACCTCACAGGGTTTCTGTTGTGGGGAGAGGAAAGGGAAGGCGATTGTAAGCTGCTTTGAGACTCCTTTTGGTAGAGAAAAGTGGCATGTAAGAACCATCTCTTCTTCAACCAAATCAGTGTAAACATTTCAGAGACTGGTGTGCCTCGAAAAAGAAGGTCTCATTCAACAGGATGTATGTGACTTCAAATAATTTATTTGCTAGAAAACTATATTTCAGACTACATGTACATATTGTTTTATATTGTACTACTATTATAAGATAGTAGACAATGGGGGCTGGTCTCACCATACCCTTATGGGGCGTATCTGACAGGGCCCACTGCTGCTGCCACACACACACACCACCCGTATGCCTACTCATTGCAAGTGTATCATATCCTATGCTCCTGTGTGCCCCAACTGCTCAGCACCACCAGTGAAGAGCATGCAAATGATGCAAGGGATGTTCCTAACTGTCACAGTGGCAGCCCTCCCAGCCCTACAAACCCACCCAGTGCTGATGAGGAAAAAGCATGCAGGGAATGGTGAGCACAGGCAGTGGGTGGAGGGTCATAAGTAGAGCAGGGGACAGCTGCACAGGGAATCAGAAGCAAGATGTGAGCTGGGCTCATGGGCCTTTTGTCAACATTCTGCTCAAGTCTCCTCAAAACTTGGAACGAGCCCTGGCAGTCATGCACAGTTCGGTCCACACAGGAAGATCCTGTAACTAATTATGGCCGCTACATGACAATCAGATAGGAAGCAAGAAGTAGATGCAATTCCATATACCCCTTCTTCAGAGAGGTGGTTTGTTGTCATTAATCCTGCAGCCACATCACATTTAGATAATTAATCCAGTACTTCATTGGCCCTGAATTAGCCCACTTACAATCTCCATTTTTCAACAAAATAAGTTTCAAACCCAGACTTTGTCTAGTTTACCATTAGAAATTGTGACTTTTGTTGAGACAGCAATGATACACCAAGGAGTAACTGTTGTGTATTCCATGAGGAACATCTAACCACCAGTAACTGTAAACTCTGGAAATGCACCTCTTTATATTGAGAGAAAGTTTTTGTTAAGGGAGTCAGTGTGTCAACTGGATTTTTATAACAGAAGGCTCCTCCCATGAGAGAACCTCAATGATAATTGACACTAACTGATATTATGGAGTGAAGAGAAGCATGAATTGCTGGATTTTTATCCTATTTTGTGGAATTGTTCCAATGGCTTTGGGAAATCTGCGGGTTTAACTACAGGAGCCCAGAAATTAGTGTATTAATTGAAATATTAACTTTGCTAACTGACTTAAGATAAGCAGCTGCTGACATGACATGAGAATCAGAATGCACATGATTGAGCTTCCACATACCAGGGGAAAGGATCCCCTCCCCGGACTGTTTACACACATAATTATGCTATCCAGGAAAATAAATTTTACTTTTCCTTGAACTGTAGTCTGAATGCCATAATTGGAAATCCCCAAAATGCACTGCTGATTGCTGAGAAAGAAAAAAGTAATCAGGACCTGAAACTCTGACCAAATGATTTATGGTTCATCTCTCCACTATCTAATGTCGTCTTTCTCAACCAGGGTTTCATGAAACTCTCGGGGTTCCTTGACAGCCCTGGAAAAGTTTCTTGAATGAGTGAGAGTGTTGACCTGCCCTACCAAAAATGGCTAATAATGGGCCTGGAGGGGGTGAGAAGGGAAGGAATTCTGGGTGGGCGTGTACACAGCTATGCTTCCCAACCATATTCTGCATGATTGCACCACTTTGGGGGTTTCTCAAAGTCTGAAGACTGTTTCAGGAGGTGCCCGTAACACAAACAAATACAGTAGGACAATATTATTTACTGTGCTCAGTAAAGTGGATCAGCACATAAACAAATTCTATGGGTAGTTCTTACTTTCCTTAGCATGTCATTCTGTTCCACATTGTGTATTTTCCCAGGGCTTATTTCTCCTTTCAGTGTATATTCAAAATATTTCCCACTGATGTTGACCAACAGGGTTGTAAAGGCTCGATTCTGCTGGGAGCAGCTGAATGCCTTATCTTGACCACTGACAGAAGGTGTGCCATATCTCAAGATCACTCCAACAATCAGCCCTGAAAGACAAAAATGTTAACTTTTAATTATGGTGTGAATAAAACACTGGTGTGCAATAAGTGACAATTACAACGTTTCTTCACAGTTGAACTTTTGAATTACAGACATTAAGAATTCTTTGACCTTTAATGCACTGGTGTTTTCCTGTGCTTTTGCCATACAGGCCCCTGGGGTTTTCTTTACCATTCTGCCTTTCCCCTCACTTTCACTGTGCACATTCCTTGGATTTATCTTCCCTTCCATATTCATTCGCTTCCTTCATACAAAGCACGTATTCTGCCACAAAGCTATGGCACCTGATGTTTAGTAAGCAAAATCAGCCTATTTTCTAGTCCCAGGTAAAGAAGGAAAAAAAACGAGTCACCATTCACATTAGAGTCTGAAGTCCTGTTTGTAAAAGGGACAAATTCAGCTGTACTTACCGTCTGTATATAATCTACATTGCTGCTGAATGGTGTGCTTAATTTTTTATTGAGATATACACAGCTCATACTTAAAAGGAAGTTATTTTTAGTAGAAGGCTGGAAAAAAGGTTACGAGGGGGAGACCTTTCAATTTAAATATATTTATACTACCTTTCATCACTCATGAGGAACCCAAGATAGCTTGCATAGTTATTCCCAACACTCTATAACAGGGGTAGTCAAACCTGTGGGTCCTCCAGATATTCATGGACTACAATTCCCATGAGCCCCTGTTGGGCTCATGGAAATTGTAGTTCATGAACATCTGTAGGACCACAGGTTGACTACCCCTGCTCTATAACACAATCCCAAATCTTCTCAGTAATCATATCACTAAGAACCAAATAACAGATGCACTGGGAATCTAAAATAGGCAAAGCAGAATGTCCCAAAGATCTGATTAAATTTAAACAAAAGCCCCTTAAGACAGGACTGTTTTGTACAGACGGCAAAGAACAGAAGCCGGAGATATAAGCAGAGCCCCCTCTGCTATGCTAACCCATTTCAGAGCTCTGGTGCCGTCACTGAGAAATCAGTGGAATAGGCTATTATGGCTGTCACTGCCCTGTGTGGAAAGAAAGAGCCAGTATGTGGGTACCAGGTCATACAAGGCTTTGAAGGTAAAAGCCAACACTTTAAACTGAACCCAGAGGAATCTCAGGTGTCAATCCAAATCTTCTAAGACCAGGGTGATAACTTGAAACTGACAGGTCTACAACTCTGCCTCAAAACCACTTCAGCATCCCAAACACAATCTGTAACCTACAGATTTTACCAAAAAGCTATGTTCTGCAGTAAGAGATCTTAGTATAAATCTTTGCCTCTTTCACCAAGAAGAAGTGTAAGAGGAAATAGTAATCAGCAGCCAATACACCAGATGCAAACTGAAATAATAATCCCATGGGAAGACAGAAATAGAATGGACAGAAGACAGCATAAAAAGAGAAGTAGAAGAGGGAAAGGAAAGAAAAGAACTCTCTGGCTATAACCTGGATGGTAACCGCAGCAATAAAAAAAAACATTCTTTGGAGAAGGTAGAGACAGTTTTCTTTCCATTTATTGCCTCTTACACTTCTCATTGGTCCCCAATGTCCATGAAATCAAGGTGCAGCTGTCCAGCATCAAACTTGTCCCAGTGCAAGATGTGACAGGTTCAACAGCTCTGCCTAATGTCATTCCAGCTTTTTGGTAACCAGGGGGAATTTTGACTGGGCCCTCCCATTTCATTTTAGAAGTTTAACAAATAAAAGTTAATGTTTTCTATACATCCTGCTGCTTTCCCTGATTGGAGTGCAACACATACAATTTGTAAGAAAAAGAGCAGAAGATTTTAAAAACCACATTCCAAACACAAGAAATCCCACACAGAGACAGCTAAATTATGAGTTGTTGAAGAAATGCATTGCACAGTCTTGCTCCACTTTCTAGCTAACTGCTAACGTGAACTAGAAAGAAAGCTGTGTCTCTAAAAATAAAGCTATATAGAACCAGTGCAGATTCCTAATAATGAGACAGTAGTTTACAGATGTTAAGCTACTCAGACACAGAACCTGACAAGAAGCTGCCTAATGCCTTTTTGGGAGGAGACTAATTGAGGAGGAGAGCCAACTTAGTGTAGTGGTTGAGAGCACTAGCTTCTAATCTGGCGAACTGGTTTCATTCCCCGGTCCTCCACATGCAGCTAGCTGGGTGACCTTGGGCTAGTCACAGCACTGATAGAGCTAGTCTCACAGAGCAGTTCTGTCATAGCTCTCTGAGTCCCACCTATCTCACAGGGTGTCTGTTGTGGGGGGAGAAAAGAGAAGGTGATTGTAAGATGCTTTGACACACTTTCTGGTAAAGTGGCATATAAAAACCAACTCTTCTTTCAATTTTAGAAGGCAGGAGTTCCCAGCTTTCAGAAACCTTGGGGCACATTTCAAATGCTGACCAAGAGTAAAACCGCATAATGGTTGCCACAGGAAGTAGAGCCAACCATGTGTTAGGGAGTGAGATCTTCCCTAATTGTAGTAGAATCTTTTCAACATTTCAGGCAGAACCTATGATTAACAAGAGGCCTTTTCAAGTGAACAGATTTAAAAGAAATTACTTGTTTAACACACAGTTTACCTTGAGTCATGCAGTGAAGACCGTGTTGTATTGGCAGCTGTTGATGGAGCAATTTTGGGGGGGTAAGATCTGCACAGCCAGTCAAATGTCTTCTTGGGCCAAAGCACTACTTGGCCACATCAACTTTCTAAAAATGCCTTATGGGCATATTGGGAACCCCTATCTCAGGTCATCAAGCTTGACTGTAGCTAGGGCTCCTACTTCATTTTCCTTTAAGCTCCTATAAAAATATTTCCCTATAGCATATATACACATACACACACACACACACACACATATATATATAAAAGAATACTTATGATATTCAAACAAGAAAATATATAAGTATTGGAGATGACTGAAGATGGCGCTGTGCTAGCCCGTTCCATAACGAGCTCCTGAGCCAAGTAGAGGGCGAGGAGCAGAAGCACCTGGCAGACCTGAACGGGATGCGCAAATCTCGCTTGCTGGTCGCCCAGTAACCAGGAACGGCATCCTGAGGGTCCTACAGATCCGCGGAGACTAAGTTCTCCGGATCACCGCTGCCTGTGCTCGGGGCCATAATGGCGTCCTTGTCGTAAACAATTTTCTAAGCTTGAAACGACCAGCCACATAAAATCCTGCATTCTTCCCAGATTATCTCTTACAAGCTTGACAAGAGCCGAAGACTGACGAATCAACAACGCAAAGACTGTGAGTTCTCTGTTTGCTTTCTTCTTCTTTAAAGCCAGGCACTAGCCCCCCTTCTTCCCCCTAACCAATTTACAAAGGAATTCTTTCTTTGGACGGGAAGCAAGCCAGCTAAATACACTCGTTAAAACAAATAAAAGGAAGATCTTAAGAATTTGTTAAGGAGAGCTCAGCGGGAGATGCTGACAGAATACGGAGATTGACTAACTGATAATTCCTGATTGCCTGAACTATCGCAAGACGCCTTGTCTTTGATCTGTGACTATTTACAGCGATGGAAAACCTAACTAAGGCACAGTTCTTTCGTTTGTTATGCAAAGGCAACTCAGAGATGCTGAAAGTAGTCAAAAAAGGTTGAAAAGGAAATTCAAGATACCAAGAAAGACAGAATCGGCGGTTTGAAAAAATAGCTCATGAAAACACAACTCAGCTGGCAACACACCACACAAGAATCCATTGTCTGGAAGTTAATCAACAGGAGCGGGAGAGCGTGGCAGAAGATAAACCCGAAACTCTGGAAGTAGAATCTAAAGCTAGGAACGTAAAAATCAAAGGCGTCTTGGAAGAATTTGGGAAAACAGACCTAAGTAAGGAAATCATCGAAAGCCTGGAAGATTACTTAGAGGAGGAAGAGATTCGGATTGACAAAGTATACAGAGTCTATTCAAAGGCGACCACACGCAAGAAGCAACTAAGAGACATCTTTGTGGGCTCTGACAGTAAGGCTGCAAGAAATACTCTACTCAAAAAGCATCACGCAACACCACTGAGTTTGGTGGATCAAGAAGCACAAATATTTCAAGATCTGCCAGCAGATATATCATGGAAAAGAACACAATTCCATCTTTTGCGACCACCTGAAGAATGTGACGAACAGTGGAGCAATTACCTGGTCTCTCTTAGGAAAGACAGCAGCAACTTCTAGGTTAGGGCCAACATATGGTGGGAACTGACTATATATTACTTAAGATAATAACAGATTATATTCTCATATGTATCAACAATTACTTTGCTAACAAACACAGTAGTAACTTTTAGGTAAGGACTAATATGCGATGGAAACTGAATATGTACTTTTAAAGATAATAACAGACTATACTCTCACATGTATCAACAATTATTTTGCTAGCTGGTTGTTTCTTTTTCTTTTCATCTTCTGTAAGCGCTTCATATACAATAAAAATAAATTATGTATGTATGTATGTATGTATGTATTAAAATACAAGGACAATTACATTTTAAAAAATAAAGGAAAAAGAACAGAATCATAATGCAAATGCTTTCACTGCAGATTGTGTTTTCAACTGTAATTCCAGTACAGCAAATGCAATCTTTGTTTTACTAAAGCAGAACTTTATGACGACTTGGAATTGTATCATAAGGGTTCCTGAATTCTTTTTCTGATTACTGCTAGCATGTTAAAGCCAAGGATTTATATAAAACATGTTTATGCCAGAGTGGACACAAAAATACATTTCATTTTTGAGCAATTAAAAACGCAGTCTGAAAAACATGGTCCTAGTCCCTCTGACAAGAGTAAGATATCTAGATGTGCAACTATAGTACCTTAACACTAAAATATTATTATTATTCAAAATGTTTCACTTATCTAATCTTTAAACTCAGATGACTGAAAGGCAGGTGCATCATTTTGAATTTTTGTGCTAAGTACTGCCAGAATTTTCCATCATTCTTATTAGTTACAGAGATCATTGACTGACAAGGACTTCCTCCTTCCTAAGATTTCATCATAGTACGATTGTTCCATTTCACAGATTCTCCTGTGTAGCCAGTTTTCTCTGTTTGCATTGATTTTGGTAGGGATGGGGAAGCAACTGGATAATGGGACACATAGAAACCAGTGGAGTGACAGCTGACAGCTTGGATTTCCTGTTTGCCTAAGAGAAACAGATAGTCAAAATAGCAACCTCTTCTCCCATTCAAAAAGGAGTAAAAGTTGTGGAAGGGAGCAGTTACACAAACCACTTCAACTGTCATGGCTTCTTTCCAAAGACTCATGGGAATTGTAGTTTTGCAAGGATACCAAGAATATTAACAACCTCTGACACTTTCACTGAGGAAAGCCCCCACCAAAGAAATAATTGGGAAAGGAGGGAAAGAAAAGAGCAGCTATGACTGTTAAATAATTTTGTTTTTTATGTGAGCCTCCTGCAATTCCTGAGGGATTGGCACAGATTTCTGTCTCTTTTTAATTTCCAATGGAATTATATCTAATTTCCAATGGCAAATATACCTTAATGCTTTTCTCGCAATAGTAGGGTTCTAAGCCACATATAACTCTGTATGGAACAAAATATGATGCTCCGCAAAATGGCTGCCACCACATACTGAATCAGTTGGCACCATTTCTGGGTACAGATAGAAGCCTAGTCAGAGACTTGAGGCTTTTTAGTGTGCAGCGCTCCCAAGCATTCATCACCACATGCGGCCACTGTGGCAGGAACAGCCAGGATAAGACTGCTGTCGGCCACGCCTGCAGCAGGAATTGGCATGATGGGGGCTGCAGGGTCATCATCAGATGAAAATCCACCAATGTGCTCTTCGCTGCTAGCCATGAGAAGAGCTAACAATACAAACTTTAAAAAAAATTGCAAACCTAAAATGGTGGGTGCAACAAACTGCACTGGAAACTAAGGAGAAAAACCGCATGCCTAAAATGGTGGACACAACAAAACTAAGACTTAAAATCTAAAGAGGTAAAACCTGCATGCTCGATGGCAGGCAGGGAAGCTGATTCTTAACCTAACTTTTAGACAAAAAACTATGCAACTAAAATGGTGGGCGCAATGAACTCCGTTCCAAGGGGACCTTAAGGTCTAATAAAGAGACCAATTTTAACAGTCTTAACTATTAAACTAACAACTGTCCAACTATTTAACTAACAACCAAAAACATTACTCATCTACTGATTAAATACTGATGGATCCAGATAGGTAAACAGTCCTGCCACTCCTTAAGAGGCAGGAAGAAGACCAGAGCAAGGTGTCTCCCACAGTGCAGGACTGGAAGTTAAAATTAAGCCCTGCCTCCTGTGAAAGTGGCAAGAAAACACCCATCGAGACGTCCTCCTGAATCTCAAGGGAGAAGTTGAGTGTTTTGCTCCAACACCAGAATGCAGTACATTGCTTTGCAAGGTTCATCAAGTCTGTGGAGGAGGGGAAGTTGGAAAAGAAGTTTACATTCAGTGTCACTTCTCTATTTCAGGTCATGGAAATACTGAAGAATAGCAATCCCCAACCTGTGGGCCACATGTGGTCCTTTGACTAATCGGAGGTGGGCCCCGAAGGACGCCTTCTCCCCCCCCCGGCCCTTTACTTCATCCCCCCCAGCCCTTTACAACACACTTCGGGTGTCATTGTCTCCCATCACTCCCAGATGGGACTATCTCGTTGTAGAGAAACAAGCTCAGGGTTCCCATTGATTTGTCATTGTCATGAGTTAAAATTTCCATGAAAATAAAATGTTCCTTATGTTCATTGTTGTGGCGTGTCTGTATCTTATTTTGAAGGGATGTTTAAACATTACCATAGCAATCAGAGAGAGCGTTAGGGCAGTGGTTGAGAGTAGAGGAGTAAACTACCCCCCCCCACCGGGCCTCAGTAAAAGGGGTTGAGTGGTCCCCGGTGATAAAAAGGTTGGGGA
The DNA here is from genome assembly GCF_049243985.1 of Paroedura picta. NCBI lineage: Eukaryota > Metazoa > Chordata > Lepidosauria > Squamata > Gekkonidae > Paroedura > Paroedura picta. Next base: position 84,697,027 of record NC_135374.1, on the reverse strand, counting down.
CCACTGCTGAAGAAGAAATTGCTTTACTTCACATGAACACTGGTTTCATGGAAATGCAACATGCATTTTGTTTGCTGTAGCAGGAGCCCAGCAGCAGATCCCTGTAGCTTAAGTTATTGTATTAAAGCCTACCCAGTCTAGATTTCACACCACAGCAATATGCTTACATGAAACACCCTATACTAATCCTAAAAGGAAGCCACTGGAATGGTTGCATGTAATGCTATATTGTCATCACCATTCCCAAGGTATGTTACCTATGTCATTTTTTTACAGCAAGGTTTGTTATATCTCTGTTGCCCACCCTTTTTGTCCTGTTTGGATATTTATTTTCTTGCATACCAGTTAGTATTGCACATAGCATGTGGCTTCAGTGAGAGATTGTCCTTGAAAAGCCATCTAGGACAAGCAAATTCTAAGCATGTCAAAGAAGCCTAGCACCATCCAAACCTAACCAGGCTTCAGATTTGAAGATAATTAACAAAAGAATCCCTTCACTTCCAATTACTTTCTGAACTGTAAAACCTCTGAAGGTATCAAAAAATGCTATTATTCAAATGGAAGTCATTGGTTTCGTACTGATTTATGGGTTGCGTGCATAATTTTGGTAAAGCGAAGGCTGTATTCTCTACACATTTTCAGCCACAAGTGCAGTCCTTACTCCCTAGTGTTTCCAGGGACATGATTGCTCTGATTTAAAAGAACTGTGGCTGACTACATCAGTCATCTGTCAAGACATATTTATATCCAACAATTTGCTCAGAGAACAATCACATACAATTAAATAGTCCCTTCTAGGACTTAAAGCCAGTAGGTTGTTCGGCCAGGAAAAAAACAGCAATATAACAGAAAGTGATTGCTGATCAATATTTATTAAAAACAAACAAATCGAACATGCTATAATCCAGGTCCGCTAACTGAGTCATTGCATGATAGTCAGAGGAGTGTGCAGGCTTCTAACTCAGATGAGGATCCAGGAATTTTCTTCTCAGTTACAATAAATTGTACAGATCAAGAAGAAATGCTAAATGGTTTCCGCAGAAGACCTATCACAGGTACAAACTGTAGATCCCCTTTCTTGGCCCATGAATCATCTATGTAAAACAGCAAGTGGGAGTGAATTCATTCTTGCAAAGGAAAAAAAATCTCCGAAAGCATGGCAGCGTAATACTATAGAAGTAATATGAATATCCAAAGTACATGGGGAACATACATGCCACTTCCCTTCTTGAAAACCCCACCATTCTTCCACCACAAGATGGCTACTAACCAAGCTATAAGCATCAGGCCTCCTTAAGACCAAGAGTGAGTCACAATCAATTCAAGTGATTTCAGCCTATCAGTCAGCAGGCGAACCCATCCAGGTTTAAAATAATCTAATTCTGGCAATGAAGCTAGTGATTCTTTACTGTCTAAATTAATTGCAAGCCAATATTTAATAACCATTTACCAGCCATAAAAAGAAGTTGTCTTCTGCCCAGTTTCCATTAACATGGAGGATAAGACAATACACAGAGGACATGCTGACATTGATGTAAGGAAATTCATCTGGATTATATCTGGGCATGTACCCAGGCTACCAATCTACATCAGAATAGCATACAAAAATAGTGAGGATATTATTTCCCAAAATGCATCCAAAGATGCAGGGAAAAATTGAGTACCTGTGCTGAAATACATTTTTTTTCAGAATTGCAGCTGTATTCTTGGCATTCATAGAACTCTTCAGCATGCAAAATCCAAGACAGTAAACATTAGAACAGTCTTTCTCAACTATTACTGCTGAGAAACCACTGAGATATTTTTCAGACTTCAAGAAACCCCAGAAGTGGTACAATCATGCAGAATATGGTTGGGAAGCATAGCTGTGTATGTACTCACCTGGGGCCCCTCCTCTCACCACTCCCTCCCCTCCAGGCCCATCATTGGCCATTTTGGGAGGGGTAGGTGGGTTGACATGACCATATATGGTCTTATCACCTGATACATGTTTAACACATTTTTAAAAATATTTTTTAAAATTATCTCCCACCCATTCCAGAAACTCTTCCACCATCTTCACAAAACTCTAAGAAAGCCTGCATTAGAATGTAATTCCCAGATATTAATAGGATTGAACATCTTTCATGATGTGACTACAGACATTCCAGTATAATAATTTTGGCCTAAAATATCTAAATTAATTACCAGAACTCAATTGATCAATTGGATACCAATCTGGATACCAGAGCCATATCATCTGCATATAGCATAGCTGGAATCAGATGACTCCCTTGGCATGGAAGAGTGCAAAGATAGCATATTCAGTGAGTTGAGTCATTAATGTGAAGATTAAACTAGGTAGGTGCAAGGACACAACCTTGTCTTATGCCCCCCCTGACCTCTATGGGGGCAGTTATTTGGACCAAAAACAGACTCAAGTCTGAGTATTAAATACGATTAATCAAAAAAAGTAGTTTAATTGATATATTTGTTTCATATAGCTTTTTGCATTCTATCCCAAAGGACCATATTGAATGCTGATTTAAAGTCTAAGAACGCAACATATAGCCTACCCTGTTTGACTCTAATATATTTCTCAGCCCTCAATGCAAGGGCCACAGAATTATCAGTTGTTGACATATCCCTCTCAAATCCAGCTAGTTCTATTCCCAACAGGTGTTCTGAGTCATTCCAAGTTTTCAATTTAGTGAGTAAATGGCTTGCATAAAGTTTTCCAAAAGATGGCAAAAGACTTATAGGCCTATAATTTTGGGGGACACATTTGCCCCCTTATTTGTAAATTGGAACCTCTATAGCCTCCTGCTAGGCCACAGGAAACTGTCCAGAATAATCAATGATCCAGAGCAAGTATGTTTGAATTGGGGACCACCAAGTGTCAAAATCCTTGATTAAACAAGGTGGTATCAAATCAGGCCCTGCTGCCTTGCCTGCCTCTAAACCAGAAATAAGATTTAATATGTGAGTTTCTGTAGCTAGGGACCAAGTAACCTCTCTCTATATATACAATCCAGAGCCAGTTTGGTATAGTGGTTAGGAGTGCGGACTTCTAATCTGGCATGCCAGGTTCGATTCTGCACTCCCCCACATGCAGCCAGCTGGGTGACCTTGGGCTCGCCACGGCACTGATAAAACTGTTCTGACTGAGCAGTGATATCAGGGCTCTCTCAGCCTCACCCACCTCACAGGGTGTCCGTTGTGGGGAGAGGAAAGGGAAGGCGATTGTAAGCCGCTTTGAGCCTCCTTCGGGTAGGGAAAAGCGGCATATAAGAACCAACTCTTCTTCTTCATAATCTCAATGCTAGGGGAGAGGCAAAAACTAAGTATGCAAAGTAATCCACCCACTTATTACAGGAGATACAATTATCTGTATTTTGCTTTCGTTGAGCTGATGGCCTGTAGACAAAACAAAACAAGAACAGCAGCTTCTGTGCAAGAATTTATTAGTGCATGAAACAGCAAGGCACAAGGAAGAGGCTTAGGCTAGTGGCAGGATAACTTCCAGGGACTGTTTATAATTTCCTTCGGGGGGGAATTTGGGCTAATATGGTGAGTAGTTTTGGACATAACCTAGGACCAAGGAACTACAAGGAGCAAATAACTTGCAAGGTTTCTTTCCAGTGCTTCTGGGTACTGCCTGAAAATTACCCTGTAAGAGAAATAGCCTAGTGTTATGCTGGGAATTTTCCAAATCAGTTATATATACACATATTTGGATGGCATTGTAATTACCTGATAAATTTTAGAAATTTAAAAAAGCTTTTTGCTTATGCTTCATTCATGTTAACAAGCTAACATAACACCATATAAAGGTAAAGGTAAAGGTATCCCCTGTGCAAGCACCGAGTCATGTCTGACCCTTGGGGTGACGCCCTCCAGCGTTTTCATGGCAGACTCAATACGGGGTGGTTTGCCAGTGCCTTCCCCAGTCATGACCGTTTACCCCCCAGCAAGCTGGGTACTCATTTTACCGACCTCGGAAGGATGGAAGGCTGAGTCAACCTTGAGCCGGCTGCTGGGATTGAACTCCCAACCTCATGAGCAAAGCTTTCAGGCGGCTGCCTTACCACTCTGCGCCACAAGAGGCTCTAACACCATATAGTACTAGGGAAAAGAAGAACTACAATAAATCTAGTAACATCAGTTCTGATCCAGCCATACCCCTTTCTAGGCATGTACAAAAAGGATAGATTTTCTTCCCCTTAAAATAAAAATGGCTTTTCCATATACCTTCATAAACTAGTTTCAGAACTTAGCAGTGGAGGGAAAGAGTGGGGTGGAACACCTGAAAGACTGCAAAATAAAGAAGTTATGCTGATCTTTCCAGATGTTTCTCTGTGTTTGATTCTGGATTCACCGTTCTTTAACTACAAAAGCCAGTATCACCACCATATTCTGAAACTGAATAGATTGTATCAGTGCATCACAATAACTTTGACTTCTGATTAAATATCTGAAAAAGCATCAGACATATTTGATTTAAAATACTGATACTCTGCCTTATCTTAACAAACTCAAGGCAGCTAACAAAACAGAAAACGCTACAAAGACATAAACTTCTAAGTATCCAGTAAGTTAAAACCGATACACAAAGAAAAATCATTAAAGCCAATGCACATAAATAAACAGCCTAATCGATTTTTCTTGCAGCTAATGCTATTTGGAATAGGTTTGTTTTAAACTCCCAAATGTGACAAGTGAAGAATCCACTTCAATAGGTCATTCCACAGGAAGAACCTACACAAGGAATATCTGTGATCTCTCTGATGTTAAAGCAGCCATCCTACATGAGACTACCACTAGGAGAAGGCAATCTGAGGAACATAACCAACATAGAACCATGTACCAAGATATGCAGTTTGAAATTATTCACCATTTTTGTGCAAAACAGACATTTCCACCAATTACCATATGCCAGTGTATTCCTCATTGATGCAGAAGCCCTAATAGGAAGGAAACCTTAGACAGCTGCTCTTTCAACAAGAATATGCATGCAACTATTGATCTGTATGTAATAAGGTCTACCAAATTGCATCTATAAGCAGAGATAACGTAATCTAACCTAGATCTGTCAAGCATTGGCTTATACAGGATTTGTTCTCTCAAGGGAGGGTGTCAATCACTTAGTGTGCTTTCAACCCACAGCTGCTACTGTGTATTCCAAATAATAATTGTTGGATATTATATAGTCTGGAAGCAGCTGGAAGATATCAAGTGCACATGAAACCTGAACTCACACTAAAAGCAAGGTACACAACAGAATAAAACCTTGTTATTGCAGATACTACAGTATTGGATTTAAAGCTTATGTAGGCTAACATTTGTGGCCAGCCAGATACCTCTAGGTATCTGTATAGTACAATGCTATTTGTCTCAGCCTTTGAATTTGGATGTCCCATTTAACTACCTTCTCTAATTAATGCTGATAGCTTTCTAACAACAACAATATTTCAAGAATTTGTTCAATTTTTAAAGAGTCACTTAATTAATACTACCTTGCAGGACTAAATTCTATTAATTGCATACCCACCTTTCTCCCTGACAACTAGGACCCGACAGGAAACAGAAATAAAACAAATTCAAAATGACCAGTTCATAAGAATAATTAAACATTAAGACATCAAAATAAGCCAGAAAAAACACAAAACATACCCACTATAAAACTCTTGTGCAAAAATCCTAGATTATGGCAAGAACTTCTCCCAAATTTGTACATGCCTTATGGAATTCCAGAAGATGCTTTCAAAAGTTCCTCTAAGAGGTAATTCCAAATGCAAGCTCCCAAAAGACCCATTGATAATGGGCAGCAGCCAAAGGCATCCACCAAAGAGGTGGGACAAGCAAGCATTGCTGTATTCATGAATTTGCAGCCAGGGTTCATACTGACAGACCCTCTTCAAGAATATATCCCAGATGAAGGACTTTGAAGATAAGCACCCATACTTGGAACTGGATTCAGAAATATCTGCAACCAAAGCAGAAATTATAAAATGGGACTAATATGCTTGCTACAACTAGCTGTTGTGTAAATTAACTGCTACAAACCAATTAGTGACCAGCTGGTCCTGAATCTTTGCCTTGGTAGAGAAATGGAAAGGTCTTACAGGACAACTGGATCTTTATTGTACCTGACCCATTAGTTTCTCCCCCAAAAAAACAAGCTTCAAAGGTTAATTTCAATTTGTCTTTGTGTGGATGCTGCTTCAAATTCTCCAACATTTCAGTTGCTACTTCCTGTACCTCTTACGACACTTTCTTTTAAAAGCAGAATAGGGAAGGACCGGACTGGAACCCAATATTACAAGTTTGACCATGTCATTAACAAAATGACTTGTTTTCAATCCTCTCCCTAATAATCCTCAGTATAAAACTGGCCTTAGCAACGAGCAGATGTTTGAGTGGCTGCAGGACAGAAGGACCCCACTCAGCCTTACCAACTGTAGCAGGGTAAGCCCCTCCTCTCTTTTCCATGATGTCAGCACTAGGATGGCACCAGCATGTCCTTACTGGGTCAGAAGTGAGTCTGGCCTGGTGCCACCCACCTAAGCCACAGCACAATCAGACCAGTCTTGTGGTAAATGGGCTTCAGGGATGGCTCCTATGGAAAGAAGCAACTTAGCCAACAACCGACCTAGGAAGCAAGAGGCAGCCCTGCAGAAAGGTGGCAGGGAGAGGCACCAGATGGATGGGGGCAGGAGGAACCTGCCCAGTTCAACTGAGAGTCTTCTTCCAACCACCGGGATTTCCAGGATACATGGGTGGGATGGAAATGGCAGGACAGCGTGGCACCCCACCAGCTATTCATAGGAGGCTCAGAAACTCATCCTGTTTGCATCACTGGGAAACAGAGGTCAGTGAGGAAGAGGAGAACCCTGATGTTGCAATCCACTCCCCCTCTTCTCACCAAGGCCTAGAGGCAGGAGGGTGGAAGGGGGAGGGAGTTGCACAACAGAGGAACAAGTGGTGGGTCAGGAGGGGCCCTACAGTGCCCTACCCATTATTTCAATGTTCTTTGAACCTATCTGCAAAGAGCAACCATGACTTCTGAGGTATCTAAATTCACCCACAGCTATTACAAATCCCTTAAACTGAATGTTTAAAGTTAACAATACTGATTTATTTTGTCTGATTCACATCCAGATTTCATTTTGTGTATTTGTATGAGGATTACATGATGATTTTGTGGCACAGGCTTTAACTTAGGGGCTTTTCAAACTGCCTTTGTATTCCATTTTAGTAACTGGCTACTAAGTGATGTTTTCTGTCATTTCAGAAAGTCCCGTTTTAGTAACCGGCTGCTAGTGGGATTTATTTACCTGTTCAGACAAACCCACTTGTGTTGGGCTAGCAAAGAGGAGTTGAACTGCAATTGATTAATTGATGAAAACTACTTTCTTCCTGTTTTCACCTCTTCCTTATGCCTCTGAATTGTTGTGGTGTGCTGTGTAAAATGTCCATTGTGCTTCCTGCAGTGCTGCTTTCCCCCCCCCCCCCGCCCACTATTTTCTGCTTTCTGAGCTGCCTTAAAGGATTTTTTAAAATGTTCTAAGCTGAGCACTATAGTGCTATGACACTACAGCAGCACCATTGGGGTCAACCGACTTCTCATAAGTTAGTCAATTGATCCCAATGGCGCTGCTATAGCACTCAGTTTAGAACATTCAAAAGACAAAAACAAAACCTCCAAGATAGCTCACATGGCAAAAAAGGCAGAAAAAAGGAGCACAGTTTGAAATGCCCATGGCACTTCATAGTCCTTATTTCACACTTGAAATCGGGCCAACAACAAATAACATCCAATTTAAAATGGTAATGTGAAAACCCTCTCAAGCACAAACTGCAGTAACATTTTATGCAGTTCCTATGACACCAGCTAAAAATTTATTTGCATCTAGAGTTGCCATTTAGAAGGGAAAGCAAAAAAATTAAAATTTAAAAAATCAAGAATACTTTGTTTCTTGATTCCCTCAAATTATAAAGCAGATTCCAGTTGGACTTTGGTAAATCAGATTGAATCAACACTTCATGCTAGCTAACACACTCCAAGCCTGTCAATTAAATGTGCAACAAGACAATCTGCCCTTTCATCAATGCTGAAGTTCATCATTCCAACACACACTTCATCCTTCGCAGATGCTGTTTTTATCAATGGTAGCTTTCTTTCCTAGATGTAAATAAAGCACAGAGTGTAATAATTACCAAACGAAAGTGAACATTCACAGCCCTGCCGTGAGAATTTCTTGGTACTAGATGTGTTTAAAGTGGCTAGGACTCCAGTTTCAAAACATAAGACCCAAAATTCATATTTACATTGTAATAAATGGCTGGGGCTGGTTTCAAGTCTGAGCATGGGACAGAAACGGCCTTGGATGCCTTAACTATGCTAACCTTCAGTAGGAAAGTTAAGCAACATGACAGGCCTGGCTGTTACCCGCTTCCTCTTCCTTCAAATTAATTCCATGGAAGCTGTGGTAATCTGAAGGAGTGTCTCGACTAGAGAAGCACTCGATGGAGATAAACAAACTGAAACTTACGCAAGGTGAGATGGGAGTGCCAACTTGGGAATACATATACAGCTTGCTCAATAGAATTATACTACTGGAAGATCAAGCTTGACATTTAGAGATGCTTTTGGAGCCATTAATATCCTTAGATGAGCAAGTTGTGTAGGTGGTCAAGTATTCTTTTTACTACCTTGGGCTAGCGTTGCCTATTAACAGACTAACAATTCTCACACATGCCTTAGTGGTACCTAGAGTGTTGTGCGTATTTTATTCTATTGTCTATGACTTTTTTGAATGAGTATCGCAATTAAAACCCCATAACACATTTGATGTGGGGACACATTAGAAGGCTATCGCTGAAATTTCAACTGCCAGACCATGTGATGGCTCAGACTATGATCAACATATACAACCAGTGATGTTTGGTTTACAATTTATTTCCAAGCCCCACCTGAAGTTCTGGCTCTGATATTTAACAGTTTTATGTTACATGGATCCAAAATACCTGAAATCACCGTCAGGTGGATGAATGAGCCTCGACTTTTAAGATCAGATTAAACTGCAAGAGTTTAGAACTGCATAGTCTGAAGTTGGGCAGACTATTAGTGTCCTTCAGTGGTGACCTAGCTTTTTAGCACATATGCCACAATCCAAATCCACTTTATGCACGATAACATATAGAAAGCCTCCCCTACCTGCTGTTCTCAGAAATTGCTTTGCTTCTTGTCTACTGAGCCAGACTTTGTTAAGGTTGGGTTTTCGTGTCCTTTTTGGTCTTGCATGGAGCGATTCTGTGTTACAGCCTGATTTCCAGGTCTTTCTGCTACTGTTTACATTACACAAACACCTGCTGCCATGCTAAAGGCCTAGTGCAGCGGTCCCCAACCATTCTGTGGTCAGGGACCGCCTCCAGGGGAGAGGGGAGAGCCAATGGCCTGGGTGCTGCACACACCAGGGGGCGCAAACACACATGTGCGGCAACTGCGCGGCCGCACCTGCCTCTTCCCCTCCCTCTCGCAGCGAGAAGCTAGCCAGGCCTGGCGAGCTTTTCACTGTGGGGGGGGGAGGCAGGCACGGCTGCCGACGGCCCAGTACCGGGCCACGGACCGGGGGTTGATGACCCCCGGCCTAGTGTATCTTTGGAATGCTCCCAATGTGGTCCAAACAGATTTGCTTTCTGTGCTCATAGACACAATCTAAAGGGTGATTCACCACATTGTTAATTTCCCCCATATCACATCCACAAATTGCTAGACAAACTCCCTTATACAATGACACACAACTCTAATCAAATTGTTCTTCAGATGATTACAGATTCCCCCCTTTAAAATCTGCTCCATTATCTTCCTCCAGTTGGGATCAGAACACTGGCCTGTTGTTTTCTGGGTCATCTCTCCTCCCTTTTTTTGAAGATTGGGATAACATTCACTCTTATCCAGTCCTCTAGCACCTTTCCAGTTCTCCAAGAGGTCCTAAAGATGATGGACAAGGGTTCCACAAGCTCCTCAGAAAGTTCTTTGCACACTCTTGCATGCACACCATCTGGCACAGGGGATTTGAACACATGCAGTGCAGCCAGATACTCTCAACAACTTCTCTGTAAATGTCAACCTGCCACCCAGGCACTAAACCTTGCTTGCTACCATCCCTAGATGTGTCCATATTCTTCTGGGGAACTACAGAGGCAAAATAGGTACTTAGCCTTTCTGCTTTCTCTCTGTCCTCTCTCAAAGTCTTTCCATATCCAAGGGCTAGGGGCTGTACCTCCACCCCTGGGGAGGAGTCAGCTTTCTCCCACATTGTCAGAGAGGAGGCTACACACCAGAACTGTTAAACTTGTACTTTAACGGCTCAGTTTCTTTACATTGCCAGTGCCGGAGGTCAACCAGCCAGTTCACAAATCCTAATCTCTGTCTGTTAACACCTCACTGCCAGGGCTATGTTCCTGTCTGGATCCTTCTTCCAGGTCCTGCCCTGACCACCACACCCTCCCTACACAGTTAAGCCAAAGGTCGCTCATGTGCCCGGGGTCAGGACTGCAAATTTCTGAGGCTTCAGGAAAACTGGTACCTTCCTGTGTACAAAGGCTCCATGACTGCCAGGCTATAGCCTTCAGTCTTCTACCCTCTTATAGCTTTCAACTGGGATCTTTTATCCCTCTTCACCTGGCCTTCTAAGTTCCTATTTCACTGCTCCTACTCCCAAGTAAGTCCTTCTCAAGGGGATCTTCACACCAGAGGAGTCCTTTGGTATTAGTCTCCTGTGGAACAATCAGCCTTCTTTCAGGTAGCTCCTCCCTTGCTGTTACCACCCCACCTGGATCTTCTCCCAATCCTGCCACATAGCTGCTGCTCTCCTTAACACCATGCCCACATTCCACCCCTTCTTCCTCAGGCCATGGGCTGTGATGCTAAGTTAAGGCCTGGCAATACGTAGTAAAGGGAACAGTCCAGCGTCATTTTGCTAGCTTTGTGAGAACTGAAAGCCAAGGACTTATGGAAGCATCAAGGAAGACAGAACTCATATCTTTGCAGGCTGAACTCTTAGCATGCATAGAATTAGCATACATGTAATTATACTTAATATCACATCTGCTTGCACTCATGCCACTATAACTCTGTAACAATACTATTATCTCCTCAGTGTATTGGTTCCTGTTGTCTTCAAGTGTCTTCTTTTGAAAATCTGTGACCCCATCTACCTGTTTCAGTTCATGTGTTCTTAAGTCCATAATAAAGCTTTAGGGCAATTGCATAAAACTTGAATGCTAAGGGAACAAGTTGAGCAGATTGCTGTGATGCATTCTGTAGTGGTGGAGTATGTGAGTTGTAGGAACAAAGCAAGATGAGATTGCTGGAAAGATGAAAACTAAATAATAGGTGTTAACTGGATTTTTAAAAATTGAAGTTAAAAGGAGAAGACAGACAATAATCATCCATACAACCACTCCAAGCATTAAGGGGTTCCACAGCAATGCCAGAAATGGAACACAGCATTTGTATTATGTTACACTAGATTTGAAGCCCACTGTATGATAAAATACAATGGGCGCTAGCATGGCCCCAGGCCCCTCGCAGCCCTCCTGGAATGCTGCGGCCCAGCTCCTTTCCGTGCTCCAAAGCCCTCCCCCCCGTCCCACTCCTGGCCAAAGCCTCCGGCTTTGGCGCAGGGAAAGGAGCTGTGACGCAGCGGCCCAGCTCGTTTCCCTGCGCTGAAGCCTCACCCGGGTTACTCACTTATCCGGCTGGCTGTTCACGTCTGGGACGGGCCAAGGGGCCAATTGGGAGCCGTGCACTGCGCAGCTCCCGATTGGCCCTGGACTGACACTTGGAGGGGCCAATCGGGAGCCGTTGTGCAGCTCCCAATTGGCCCCCTTGAGTTTTTATCACAGACTTGCCCCGCTCCTTTCTCCACCTACAATGCCCTTATTCTTTTATTTATATCATTTCCACGGAGCAGTTACAGATATTTACTACAACAACTTCGTTTTCCCTCACCCCTTTCTTCCATCGTGGAACTCAAGGCAACATCTAAAAGGTTCCCAGGAGGAGACCAAGTGGGCCAGAAGAACAGCCCAAACTGCTTAGCTTCAGCAAGGTAGCTGATTTGCATGCCTTCAAACCGTACTCTGAAGGAGAAGACAACAGAAGTTCAGCAGGCTTTATTTTGTCCCCATTGAAATCAACAAGACTTAACATTTATTTAATTTGAAAGTGGGGCATTTTCAGAGGAGAATTAGAAAGGAGGAGAGAAAACATAATCTTTCCCCTACCTAGTGACGTTTCACTGTGATCTCTTTTTCCCATGCTTATTCTTCATCCAGGCAAGCTACCCAAGACTGTTTTTCCTGAGGCTTGGACAAGAGGGGCCAGAAAGGAAGATGCGTGTGGCAGAGAAGCCCACTGTTTCTTCCCTACAAATACCTCCTTGCACAATTTGAACATCATAGGCAAACATGGGAACAGAAAATTCAACACAAACACTGATTGTCTCATTTTGCTGTGAGCGTTTAAGACAGGGTATTACGATACATTGCTTTCAGACTGCACAAGTGGTATATGTCTGAAAAAATCTGCCCATGTAGAGATGTGCTGCTATACACTGGACAACTTCTTTTTCCTTACTCTCCAAGTAGGAGCTCTCCCAACAGATGGACAAGATTGAGGTTACCCCCCTCAACACAACCCAAAGGTATCAAGAGACTGGCTACTGCAGCCTAGGATGCACTCTGCTGGCGACATCACATCCCACCAGATAATTGATGCTGAGGAGTTTTCTTTGCTGCTGTTCAATATAGCATGTTTTCCTTAAAAATATTCTTATTTTATATTTTGACTATAGAATAAGAATATTAAGATTGGTGAAAAAATACAACATTGGCGAAAAGATTCACACTTACCTAACCCCTATATGAAGCGTGCAAGCTTCTGCATTGGTCTATTGTGATATCACCAGCAGAGTGCATACTGATGACCTGCAGGGAAAACAAAATGGAAACATCAGCTAAAGTTACTGTCCTACTTGTATACCCTTCAGAACATCCTGTGGTAGGCATTAAACTATACTGCATGCATCGAAGCAGCCCTGGGAATTGCTCAGTTCAGGACAGAGATGCAAATAACTCCTAGCTCAGCACTGTATTAAACCACAATATTTGCCCTTTTACCTGCTTTGCACATACCAAGCTAGGACCATTTTCCTCATAGCATTACGAACACTCTAAACCTCAAGCATATTCAAAGATGATTTCAAGATAGGTCTGGTTCTCCTATTTTCTCTGTAGTTCCCAAAATAGACCTAGGCATATGGGCTAATGACTTCCATGAAAAAGATCACACACACACAAACACACAAGTCTTCAGAACAAACCCAGTGAATACCCCTTGAGTATAGCTATCATCCAGTCATAACACACTTCTCTCACCCAACCAAGTCTTATCTTCTTATCTTCGAGTCCTGCACTTTAAGCCACAGCAAAACACCAACACAGAGAACAAGGATGCCCTCATAGGGCAGAAATGGGACCTGAAAGGGGCCCAGCAAGCATTGGCCTCATTAGGGGCCTATTGTTTTTATGACAAAAAGCAGCCCCTCCTCCAGTACTAGTATCACTATCAAGCCCAACACCAAAGTGTATAAATAGCTTGTAGCAGCCAACTGCTGGGTTTAATAGTCACAATTCAGTCAGGAAACCAACTCACTAGTCATTAAATCCATCCATCCCAGCAAACATGTTTCTTTCTTCTCATCTCAGTTTGTACCCTAGGGGTACAATCTACCCTCTCTATTGTAATATACAGATTTCTGCTGTCTCCTCTGTCTTTATACTACCACCCAGTTTTGCATCTGCAGTTTCTGGGTGAGGTAGTTGAGTCTGCTATTATGAGATTGCTACAGACTTTCCCGGATAAAACATGAACTCTTGACCCATTCCACTCTGGTTTCTGACCTGGCCACGGGATAGAGATGGCTCTGGTCACCCTGACAGATGGCCTCTGTAGGCAGTTGGATCTAGGCTGATTGCGCTGCTGATGTTGCTCGGCCTGACAGCAGTGTTCAGCATTGTTGACCATGGGCTGTTAGCCCAATGTCTGGCCAACATGGAGATTCAAAGCACAGCCTTGAAATGGCTGCTGTCCTTTCTCCAGAGTTGGGGAGAGAACCTCCTAGCAGCAGGGGTTCCCCAGGGAGCTATTATCTTTCCAATGCTATTCAACATCTACATGTGACTTATTGCTCAGTTGGTCCAGAGATTCAGGCTGGTCTGCCATCAGGATACTGGCCTCCCTACCCGAAAACCCATTCACCAGCATAGCTATTATTATTAATTTGATTTATATAATGACCTACCCAAGAGACTGGCTCAGAGCAGTGTACAATAATAAATACAACAGTAAAAAGTTAAACACCAAATCAATTAAATGTTTTAAAAATCAACGGCCCCACCAAGCTGATTAACCTCAGAAAGTTTATTTATAATTTAATTAATACCCGCCCCTCCCGACAAAGTCGGCCCAAGTTGTGAATTATTTGCAGGAAGCAGTGGTTTTATTGTTTCAAATGTTCTTTGATCTGTATGTTTTTAAAGTTGGTTGTTACTCACCCTAAGCCAACCAGGGAAGGACAGGATAGAAATTTTAAAATTATTATTAATTTCTGATTTTAAACTTTAGAATCAGTATCACTGGAGACTGTTTTTACAGCCTTTCATTAGTAAAAGTTTGGTAACAAGGGTCAATGTCAAAAAAAGATTTGACCAGATAAACAGTTCAGATATGCGCCCCAGTGTCAATGATGGAAAAAATATTGTTGGTTCCCAGTGGCCAGAATGAAATTTACAAGTTCAGGCTTTTCATAAAAGTCCAATTCCTCTGCATCAGATAGACCTTCAGTCCTGCCTATTACATTTTGTAATTTATCTTAACCAAGTAATGTTCTACTTCTTTAATCTTAGGGGTTTGCAGAGGCATATTTTGCTGTGCCAGCTCACCTGATAATGAAGATACATCACTGAATTCAGGAGCATGACAATACCTTCGAAAATGAACTTGGGGGTTCTCAGGCTTTGTTTCTTTCGCCCGCACCCCCCTCCCACGTCCCAGTACCGAGGCCTCCACGGCCCGGTACCAGGCCGCAACATGGTGGTTGGGGAACATCACCATATCTTTCTTTCCTACAAATACCTAGTGAGTAAAAATATAGACCGTTTGGGTCTACTTAAATTGTTGGGGACCAGAAGACTATTGTGGTCTTAAGCCAGTAATCCAAACAGAAAGAATGAAACCAGATCAAATAAATCAAATGATAATAATAATATGTGATTACTAAATCCAAAGGTCTTGAAAGTACTCAGTTTTTTATATTTATCCACAAGAAAGATCAAACATACACAGCACAAGAAATTGACTGCATTGTGCTTGAATATTTGGAAAAGCCAATTAAATATCATTGTAGACCTATAATTCAACTATAAGTCTGTGAATGGGCAATATAACAGATTTCTGTGGACACGACTTCTACTAGCGAGGCTCAGCTTTCTCAATTCACCCATTCTGCAGCAGCCCAAAATGACTTCTGAAATCTGCATTTCAGGCTGCCGTGGAAGAGTGATACCACAGCACTGGATTCAGTCCTGTGGAAGGAAGGAAATTGTTATTTTTAATTATTGTCTATATCTTCCTGTAAAATGAAAAATAAATAATTTAAATGAGATGCAAGTCTGAAGAAAGGTGAAGGAACAGTAAAGTCAGGGCCAGTGTAGTGTAATGGGTGGATGATGACATCTGAGATCCGAGTTCAAATCCCCCCTGTGCCATGGAAACCTGCTGGGTGATCTTGGGCCAGTTACACACTCAGCACCATCTGCCCCGCAGGACTGTTGTGAGGATAAAATGCAGAACAACGTAAACTGCCCTGGGTTATCACAGGGAAGAATATTGAAATGCCTGTGCTTGGGATACGGCAATAGCTTCCTTCCAAGGAATGATGGTTCTTTGTGAAGGATTCCCAGTAGCTAACAGATTTTAGAACTGCCACAAAGTTACTTCCTAGCTCTACCTAATGTTGATTATGGGAGCACCAGAACATTGAAACGCCATTTCATAAAACCAGGGCAGCCAAGCACAGCTAAAACAGACATAAAAGCAGATGACTATTGAAGGATTGAATGGTAGTGATTTTTTTTTTTTTACACAGAACTTTTATTATTACTTGACAGTGTTCTCTAGTTTTCACAATTCCCTGTTTAAAGCAGTTATGGCAAAAATTCTGTAACAAAAGAAATTCCATCAATATCTTTAATCATTAACCAACTTGTGCCCCAAATTTAAAAGGTGCTAACTTCTCTAATGCTGAGCCTTAACCTCAAGGCAAGCAAAAACTAAACCAAAAGCTTGTCCAAGGAGTGTATAAGCACTGAGACCAAGGAGATATAAATGACTCATATTGGCCTCTTCTTACATGGAAGGGGTATTGTGCAAGCAAAACAAGCATGCACATCATCACATGAGGCATGCACAGAATTCCCATTTCACAAACAGCAAATGTGTGTATTAATCACAAACCTCTCCCATTACAGAGGTGGGGACCATGTCAGAAAACTATTGTGCAAAACTCAGCAAAAGTATTGCTAAATCTGACTGCAAAAGTGCATGAGAAGGGTGGACAAACTGAAGAATAACAGAAGGCAACCTTGCTCAATGGCAAAAAAATGATTAAATTCTTGAAATGCCTTCCTTACATTTAGCTAGCATATGGTTAGTTTATATGTGGATAGATAATATACACTGAGACATCTAACCATCGCCTCTAATAAGAAGTATTCTTTAAGGTTTTGCATACATAAGAACAGGTTTTAAATCAAGGCATTTCATTTTTAAGGCATAGGGTTAGATCTAGAATAAGCCAGCAGTTTTCACTGATTTCTACGTTCCTTCTACAGATCATCATTTAATATGTGGTGTTGGGAGAGAATTTTATGGATGCCACAAACCTCTTAAAAGACAAATAGATTCTAGATCAAATCAAGCCTTAACTTTTCCTTAAAATGACCAAACTGTACTTTGTGGCCTTTATGAGAATATAGGTCATTGAAAAAGACAGCAGTGCTAGGAAACACTGAAGGCAGCAGGAAGACACAACATGAGATTAACTCAACCAAGGAAGCCATGGCCATCTGTTTACAAGGCTGTTAAGGGTCAGATGTTTTGCAGGTCATTAGGAGCCAGCATGGTATAGTGGTTAAGAGTGGCTCCTTCTAATCTGGCGAGGTGGGTTTGATTCTCTGCTCCTCCACAAGCAATCAGCTGGGTGACTTTGGGCTAGTAACAGTCCTGATAGTGCTGTTCTCACAGAGTAGTCCTGTCAGAGCTCTTTAAGGTCCACCTACCTCACAAAGTGTCTGTTGTGAAGAGAGGAAGGGAAGGGAATTGTAAGCCGCTTTGAGACTCTTCAGGGTAGAGAAAAGTGGGGTATAAAAAACAATTCTTCATTAATTCATAGGTTTGCTACGAGTCAGAAACAACTTAATGGCATTTAACACATACATGCAGCAGACCTTCCTCATATCATTTCTCAGGGTCCTCTGTCCCACAGGAGTGTCATTTAGTGGAGGCTCAGTTCTGTTCTGCTGATAAAAATTTTACTTTGATCCAATTCCCTGCCTTGAAAGCAGAAATACAGAAGCTGGATGGAATTTCCTTGCTGCTCAAAATCAGAGTTGTGATATCATTCTGTTCAATGGGGGAATTAATTCCAGTCAGCCCTCTTTCTTTCTCTGAAGAAAAATGACAATCCTGAACAGCTGGATCAAGGGATATATTGCCCATACAGCTTTCCAATTAACATCTAAGACTGGGAAAGCAATAATTATACTGATGACATTCCTCTGCCACAGTCAAGGGGTGCAGTATAGAAGTTCAGAGCTCTGAATCATTGACCCGTTTATCAGACGTAGAAGGGTCAAACAGTTACTTCCAACCCCCAAGTTCCTCCACATGCAGCCAGCTGGGCCAAGCTCTTCTCCCAGACTCCAATTGTTTTAATTCACTTCCGCTTTTAGAATTAAACTCCACTCCACCCCGCCATGTTTGACTGAACTTCATTACACTGTCCTCTACTTATCACTCCTGGCCATCTGTATAATTAATTGACAGCAAGTGAAGGGGTGATGATACTAATATTGGGCTTCAACTAACTCTGGAGATGGACCAATACTTCATTCGAAACTGTAGCCCACATTACAAAATTCTCAGGAATTGTTAATGCCCTAGAGGGCCTTATATTTGACATCACAAGGCTATACAATCTAAGCTTAAATCTATAATAATAACCTCCTCTCACTTTAACTGCAATTGCTAAAGCATTCCATTGAAGTTTGATGTACATTCATCCATTATTCCAACTACTATCAAGATCTGAAAAACAGAACATTTTAACACCTAATAGTCACGATGTGTAAGAGATATTAAAAGCAATCACTACACAGTGGTCATACAATCAAATGGGGGAACTAACAGAAGGGAAGTGATGGTGACAACCCCATTACTAAGTTCAACCAACTTCCGATTGAGGCCCAGAATATTTCTATGTTGGGGAAATACAAATTAAGAGCTTCAGATATGATAGCAAAACTTGAGCAATACATCTCCCCAATAATTAAGAGAAAGAGACATTCTGCTCTCTGAAACAAGACCACCTATCCTTCTTCCTATACCTGAAACTTTCCCCCACAACATCTGTATAATATCACCCATATTTCTGTCCTTTAATGTACAGCCTTTAACTCATAGAATCATATAGCTAGAAGGGACCTCCAGGGTCATCTAATCCAACCCTCTGTACAATTCAGGAAACTGGCAAACTACCTGCCCACTCACAGTGACATCAGTTCCATGCCCAGATGATGCTTCCCCCACCCCAAGCCAGTATCCCTGGCCAATCTGGCTTGGAGGAAATTTACCTTCTGACCCCAAAATGGTGATTGGCATTTCCCTGGGCATAGAAGAGAAGGTCACAGAACCAAGCAGTGGCACAACTCTTCCTGTATACCCACTCACAATCTGCATAAGTCCACAGAATCAGCATTTCTGTCAGATGATTATCTAGCCTCTGCTTAAAAGCTTCCAAAGATCTCACCACCTTCCGAGGAAGCCTGTTCCACTGAGAAACTGCTGTTAGGAGCTTCTTCCAGATGCCTAGCCAAATATCCATTGAAATTAATTTTGACCCATTAGTTTTGGGACAACAGAAAACAGAGTCGTTGAACAACAGAGGGCCCAAGACAGCTCCCTGAAGCAAGGCACTTGTCATTCCTCTCAAACCATTAACAAGCATTCTTTGAGTGCAGTCTGTCAACCAGTTATCAATCCACCTAACAGTAATAGGATCCATACAACATGTTACCAGCTTGTCAACAGGAATATCATGTGGGAGCTTATCTGAAATAGAGATAAACTATGTCTACAGCATTCCCCTGATCCAGCAAGGTAGTAACTTTCTCCAAAAAAAGAGATAAGGTTAGTCTGACGTGACTTGTTCTTGAGAAACCTGTGTTGCCTCTTATGGGGATTTCACAGTGACTTTAAGGATTGTGTCTGCAGTCATGTAGCCCCACATCATTTGTTAGCCTTTGCACTAAAAGCAGGCCCCCAAGGCACAGATGCACAGGAAATGTCTGGAAGCAGCGCACTTTCTGAAACCCAAAGAACTGTGATTTTCCTCCCCGGAAGGGGAAGGAATGCAAGGAAACCCAATGTGTCTGGCCACAACTTGCATTGGCTTCCTCCTTGTTTTCCCTACCCAAGATGTCTTGTCATGCTTTTGTGGAGTAGTGAGATCTGCTCACTTTCTTCTCCATCTGCCGGCCAGCCCCCCAATTCACTGTTATCGTTTTTTTTAATTTAAATTTTGTTTTTTGGTGAGAAGCATGATAGATCTATCGGCAGTAACTGCAGCAGGTCCATAAGTGACACTTCAGTTAATCTTGATGGCAAGGCACCCTCCAAACCCCCTGCAACTCGGAAGCATCTCTTCCCCATGACATGGTTCCATTGACAGAGCATGTGGACTTTCCAGTGGTTTCCCTGGGCTGTTCCTTTATCGAAACGTCATTTCGCACAATAGCTACTCATGGCTACTTTTCTTTGGGGGTGGGGGTTGGGGAAAAAGAGGAATATTTATTTCTTTTGACTTCCCCCCATTCTGTAACGTGAAGGGGCATACACCTGCTCTCCCTCTCCTGCACCGAAAGCAGTCATCACTTGCATTGAGAGCTGCAACTCCGTGTGCACCATGGCCAGCCCCAAGGATGCTCGAAAGTGACCACAAACAAAGGAGTGCAAGCATAACACATGTAAACAATGGGCATAAAGGGATGCTGACTATGCCCAGACTACTGTGGGAGAAGGAGGAACCAATCAGGTATTTCTTCAGTATTTATTTGTTTGTTTATATGCCATCCTTCCCATAGGCTCATGGAGGTTTACATAAAGTATAGAAACGGTACATAGAATTTAGTATACATAACAACTTTCATGCAACAGTAATTAAACTAGCATTAGTGCACATGCATCGGGGGGAGGAACCAGCCACCTTCCCGTCGGTAGCTACCCAGATCATTACATACTCATATTAAATTAAATAACCACATGTGTTAGCTCACATTTTACTAGCCCTGGTTTAAGGATTCACAGGGCCTCAGAAAAGCTCAACTGGCACTTTATTTATGTTGTAAAAGTGGGGTACCTTCCCAGGGATAGTTGGAACAGCTTCTTTTTTCCCTTCTTGTGGTCCACAAGCCACATAAGTATGAAGACTCCCTAACAATAACAGTGTGAGGACTCCCCAGCTATACAGCACCCTACAGCACTTGTGAGCTCCAAGGAATGCAGTCCTGCACTTTGGCATAACACCATGTCCAATACTATGTGCCCAAGTACCAGAAATGGATACCTTAGAATCTTCTTCCTTCTTTAAACTGATCAGTGGGCTGGAAGCAGACTGAATCTGCCATTTCCCCTCATTGCCCCTTCCACTCAAGATTCTCTTTGAGCCTGTTCTGAAGAGTCCTCAATCTCTCAGGATCAGCATCTGTCTGTTGCACTGGGGGGGGGGGGAGGCAGGAAATTTCCATTCTACCATCAGAATCTAACCTCGCATCTCCAGAGATACTACCTTGGTTTTATAAATAAGCACCCTTTGGAAGACAGTATGACAATTTATGCAATATGGTATTTTATACTTAATGCTATCTATAAAGGTAAAGGTATCCCCTGTGCAAGCACCGAGTCATGTCTGGGGCCCTCCAGCGTTTTCATAGCAGACTCAATATGGGGTGGTTTGCCAGTGCCTTCCCCAGTCATTACCGTTTACCCCCCAGCAGCAAGCTGGGTACTCATTTTACCGACCTCCGAAGGATGGAAGGCTGAGTCAACCTTGAGCTGGCTGCTGCGATCGAACTCCCAACCTCATGGGCAGACAGCTTCAGCCAGCATGTTGCTGCCTTACCACTCTGCGCCACAAGAGGCTCTTAATGCTATCTATACCATTAAGCAAAATAAAATGAGCAAAATAAAGATGATCTCTGATGTTTTAAGGAAGACATACACATGCGGACTCCATTGGCACCCATGCCAAGCCCCATGTTGTGTTTTATACATTGAAATATAAAAACATTAAATATATTTTCAAAGCTTCTAATACACTGACTTCTATAATCGGACTAAAGGCCATCCAGCTCTGGAATACCATTTTTCTATGCGCACACACAAAGCCAGCCAGAGAATGTAAAGAGGATCACACAAAATGCAAAAAAGAAGATGTATAGTCAAGTATCATTGTCCATAAATTAGCTATTCCTTATTAAAGCTAACATGGCAGAAGAGTACAATGTATGGTATCAGAATCCAAATTGTTACATTGAATCAGACCACTGTTTGTCGTGATAGATTTTCATTTGCTTGCATTCAGAGAGTTTAGGGTTTAAGGAAAGGGAAATCTGCACTCCAATACAGCAAGGAACAAACCATTACAAAGATTGCCATGAGTTGGGAAAGCTCTCCTCAGGAAAATCTAGTTTTTCAAGCATTTATCTTTAAATGAGCCATTGGGCGATCACTGGGGAGGAAGCAATTCTTTCTCCCCGCATACCAACATTTATCAGCACAGTCTTCCTACAACGAACATCCGCACCATAGAATCTTTGGAAACATTTTTACCCTGTCGTACGGGGGGGGGGGATATTTAAACACCTGTACACACAAAAGAACTCGACACACTAGCAACAAAACGATAATCAAACCCACAGCTTAAAAAAAAATCCTGTAAGAACTACTTGACGTCCAAGGATAAAATGAAACCAGCACAAGGTTATGTGCTGTCACTGAAGGCTTGCACACAATTCTCTGCACCAGCCATTAATCAAATCTGGCGAGTGCTGAACAGATCACAATTCCTACCTCTGTGCCACACCAGATAGCAGGAGTACATACGTCACTGTGCCTTACTTCAGTTCTGCACTATAAGCTGCCTTTGGAGAACTACCCCTATTAATAACATCATCTAAGCACCCATAACAACTTCGGGTGTATTGTGTAATCTTTCCAGGTGCCCAGTTCCACCACATTCAAGTAGAAGCCAGCAAGATTAAAAACAAACATTCAATTGGCAGTCAGCTTCCAGTGGAAGGGCATGAATGTTTAAACATGTTTCTTTTCATTCTATACAATATCCAGGAGACACAAATGAGACACATCAAGGCAACAAAGAGGCCACATTTGCAAATAGCAAAAGTAAAAGGTATTTGCTACTTGATCAAGGAAAAGCACATAACAGGATCTCACTGCCTGCCACAAGGCAAATATTTACTGCAAATATTTACTGCAATTTTCCTTTGGGGAGGAACACAACTTCTTACCATTCTGTGGACTTCTACTTCATTTAGGAACCTCCATAACTAACACATGATGCTGCCTTGTACTGTGTAAAATCGTTTGTCTGTTCACATCATTATTGTTTGCTCTGCCTGGTAGCGGCTCTTCGAGGTCTTTCATGTTACTGTCAGGTGTGATGGACAGCACTTTTTAAAGCACCATGAAGGGTTAATCCTTCACTGAAACAGAGTTTGGTGACAAGCTGCTCCAAGCAATCTTGACTGGTTAGTATCAGCTGAGCAGAGAGAGAGACTTTAGAACCAGATACTGAGAAGACTTCAGTCTGATTTCAGTCCTATCTTAGATGAGTTGAGTAAAGACAGTTTCGGAATTCAGACCTAACTGAGAACAGTTTAACACAGACAGAAGAACTTGGGGAAAGTTGGCAAGGACAAGTGGGAAGTTAAAAGGAGACTCCTTGGGCCAAAGAAAGGGGACCAATATTAGAGAGAGAGAATTTTCCTATGCAGTCAAACAGTGCTCCTCGATATGTTGTGGTTAGAAGCTGCCTTTAGAGACCTTAAGAGTCAGTTAAAAACTCAAAACAAGTACAGTTGTTTCATGATAAGGGTTTTGGAAGAAGAGTTGGTTCTTATATGCCGCATTTCTCTACCTGAAGGAGGCTCAAAGTGGCTTACATTCCCTCTCCCCACAACAGACACCCTGTGAGGTGGGTGAGGCTGAGAGAGCCCTGATATTACTGCTCTGTCAGAACAGCTTTATCAGGACTGTGAGGAGCCCAAAGTCACCCAGCTGGCTGCATGTGGGGGAGCATGGAATCAAACCCGGCTCACCAGATTAGAAGTCCACGCTCCTACACCAAGCTGGCTGGAAAGAGTGTACCAGCTTTATGGAAACCAAAAAAGATCAAGATTACTTAAAGAAAGTGTATTGTAGTGTTTGGGGAAACAGTGGAATAAAAGTCTCTCAACATAAAGATGTAAGTCACTGTGAAAAGCTTAAGAAACTCTCATTGGCCTGAAATATAAGAACTACAGTCAGTGCATATACTGATTTTACTTCAGAGTTTTCTATATTGACGTATCCCTGGAATTTTACCTGACCTTTCCCCTTTAGGTTTAATAAAATATTTTGTTAATTTAAACTATAACAACTTCTTGGGTGCCATTTAGGTCATTTAAAAGGAGCTCCCTCCCACAGATTCCTGGGCTGAGCAAACAGTCAAAATATTATACTGTGACAGGGTTAGGCAGCCAGAATTTATGTATTTATTTATACTTCGATTGTTACCCTGCCACTCTCCACAGTGTCATCTTGCAGCAGCTTACAATATAGGTCAAAAATACACAGTACAACCCATAAAACCCCATTAAAACATTAAACAGTATCAAAAAATATCAGAAGATGGTGGTATGAACTTTTCTGGTACTCCTAACCCAACTCAGCTGTTCCAGCCTGAGGGTAACCTGAGGGTTTTGATTGTAAATTCACATTAGAGGACGCTTAGGAAAAGGGAAAACAGATAACTAGGTTGGTTTAGCCACAAAAGGGAAATAAAAACACATGGAAAACCTTGTCTTGGAGGAAAGAAAGTGGATGGGGGCCATCATACCACACATCGAACCTACTGCATCCAAAGCAGATGTTCTTCCCACAAAACCAAAAAAGAAAAAAAAAGACTTTCTATGGGACCCAAAAGTATCTAGTTCACCTTTTTAAAGCAACTTGCAACGCTAGAGAAAAACGACCATTAAAATTACATACATGCCAATTGGAAAAAAAAATCTTGCTCGCATAGTTTGTCCTTTGTTCTGTGCAAAACTACTAGTATTCAATTCCCCACCCCCATTTTGACCCAGAACAATCCTCCAAGGTAAAGTGTCACAAGAGGCAAAATTATATAACATGCATTTTTAAAGAGCCATATTAGCATTGCAGCTTTTTGTATATAAAGAGGCTGCAGGGGATGCTCGCAGGGATTTGACCTTCTGCTTCCCATTAGTGCTATCAGTCAGGAGAACCTCATCAGGAAACATCAGAGGCCCAAATACATGTTCATTCTTCTTCAAAAGCAAGCTAACTAGAGAAGAGGGGAATAGTTCCCATACATGCACTTAAGAGTAGGGAGACCTGATCATGGATGTGGAAAAGGCAGTACTAGCCATAATTATGGTTCTAAATTCACTGAAGGAAATAAACTACCAGAGGGTAGGGGGAAAAACCTAGAAAATTAAAAAAACAAACAGACTGACATCCTTAGCAATAAGGCTGCTGGGGGAAAAGGAGAAAAGGAAAGAGAACAGATGCTTAGCCCTCTGACCTCTACACAGCATCCCCAAACACATGCACACACAATGCCGTTTACCCACATACAAATGTGTCTTTTTGACTAAGCTTTTATTGGGCATATCACAGCACTCCCACTAAGCCTCTTGGGAATCCAGAGATTCCCCCACCCCACCCCCCTTTTATAGAGGACAAATAGAATGGGCAGCTTTAAAATACTGAATTTACATTTAATCACTATAATTATAGGGGGACTTCAAAGTCCCACACATGCACATGTGCACATCCTACCGAACAGTTTGCAAGCCAGAAAAAGGACAAGAGCTAATGGATGGTCTCCGTGGCAGGGTCCCTCCCCCCCTCCCTCGGTACACGTCAAGGGGCAACCGTGCCCATTTTGGCGCTGTGACTCACGAAATACATAAGGGGTCAGCCACCACACTTCCCTCCCCGCGGGTCGCCGCATCCTACACTCACCATAGATCATGGCCAGCCCGGTCTCATGGAGGAAGCGGACCCGGCGGTGCTTGAAGAGCCAGATGGTGAGGATGGTGAGGGTGAGCAGAAGGATGAACGTCAGGAGGCTCACGCTGTCCTGCCGGTGACTCTCCTCAGCCTCCTTTTCGGTGGCGATCTCCTCCAGGGCGCTGCTACTTCTGTCCCCCATGCCCAGACCGGGAAGCAGCAGCAGCAAGAGCAGCGGATGTCGCCTTTCTAGAGACCTGCGGCACCCGCCACCGTCTCTCCTCCCGGGCCCTCAGCAGCGCACGGAGCCTCCTGCGTCTGTATGGCCAGCCCGCCTCCGTCGGGCCCCGCTCCGCCACTGCCAGCCTGCCAAGCAAGGAGCAACTTCAGTGCGCAGGATCACCAAACCCCGCCTCCTCCAGCCCCACAGGCCACAGCCGCCGGTAGTAATGGGCCTTCCCGCCTCTTAAAGGCGCGGGCTGGAAGCTCTGGCGGCGTTTCGCCCTCCGCTCCCAGTGTTTGGGGCTGCACATCAAAGCCGTGGGGGACACAATGCGGCACCGCCGTGTACAGTCTGCGAGCATCCATTCGGGAATGCGCTGGTCGTCACGCCTGCTTTAAACATCTCCCAGCAAGTCAAAAACTCCCACATCAGCGAGAAGAAATTCTAATTCACCTCTCTGGTTCTTCCAACCCCCGCCCTAAATGGGAAAGCGTTGCATATTGCAATGTCTCCCTTCCCCACTGCAGGCCTGTATATCATTTGTTTATTTATACACCATATATATTCCCCAGTGAAGAAAGCCCCTTTCCTAGGATGGTGTCCAGTCAACTTCCCCCCTATCCATTCAGTCTTACCTAATTCCACTTTTGCCCAAGCAGGCCACTTCCACAACAGCACAGCCTTTTGGGTGGTCTCCCCTCCTTCTTTTTCATGAGCTGAAAAGCTGGTGGCTTCCCCAACTGTGAACACAGAAGTGAAAGATGGGTATGGGTAAGTGGTGACGAATCATTTGAGGAAAGAGGGAGTGCCTAGCAGCCCACACGCATTCTCTAACTGTGATACTGTGCAGTTACACCAGTTTAAAACCAGTGATTTCATTGCATTTGTAAAGGAAACAATTGTCAGGAACTTGAGGGGCCTGATGCAGGAGCTGCCCTAGGTGTCAGTGTTGTCAAGTGATTAAAGAGTAAGTAAAGGTATCCCCTGTGCAAGCACTGAGTCATGTCTGACCCTTGGGGTGATGCCCTCCAGTGTTTTCATGGCAGACTCAATACAGGGTGGCCTTGCCAGTGCCTTCCCCAGTCATTACTGGGGTGGCATCTAATCCATGTTTGTTTCCCTACTTCTCCACGTGCAGCCAGTTGGATGACCTTGGGCTAGTCACAGTTCTCTTAAGTCTGTTCTCACAGAGTAATGCTCTTAGTGCTCTCTTAGCCCCCGTATCTCACAGGGTGTCTGTTGTGGGGGAAGGAAGGGAAAGGTGTTTGTAAGCAACTTTCCAGTAGTCGAAAGCAGGGTATAAAAAAACAGCTCTTCTCTACTTCAAATCTTAGCTCAGTTGTTAGTTTATAGTTTGTTAGGGCAATTAATCACTTCATCGTTATATAGTTTGAGACCAACATACCTGGAAGACTGCCTACTCCCTTATGAACCTACCTAACCTATATGGTATGAACTTCTTGTGGCGCAGAATGGTAAGCGGCAGAAATGCTGTCTGAAGCTGTCTGTCCATGAGGTTGGGAGTTCGATCCCAGTAGCTGGCTCAAGGTTGACTCAGCCTTCCATCCTTCCGAGGTCGGTAAAATGAGTACCCAGCTTGCTGGGGGGTAAAACGGTAATGACTGGGGAAGGCACTGGTAAACCACCCTGTATTGAGTCTGCCATGAAAACGCTGGAGGGCGTCACCTCAAGGGTCAGACATGACTTGGTGCTTGCACAGGGGATACCTTTAACCTATACGGTCATCTTCTGAGGTGCTGCTTCAGCTCTCCCCCAGCTTCTGAGATGGGGTATGTGTGTGACAACTCAGGAGAGGGCCTTTGGAGTCTTGGCACCAAAACTTTGGAATTCTCCCTCAGAGAGACATCTCTGCCTAGGGTTACCAATCTTCAGGTGGGGCCTGGAGATTTTCTGCTATTGGAATTGATCCCCAGATGAGAGATCAGATCCCCTGTAGAAAATGGCTGCTTTGGAGGGTAGACTCGATGGCATTGTACCCTGCTGAGATCTCTGTTCTCCTCAAACCACACCCTTCCCAGGCTCCATCCACAAAATGTCCATATATTTCTCCGCCCAGAGCTGGTAATTCTTTCTGCCCCTTCTATTGCCAACTTCTGCCATAAGATGAAGACTTTTTTTGTTTTTAAAGATTTTTGTATGGCCTTTCTTCGGTGATCCCTTCTTTCTGCCCGATGTTTTAATTAAAAAACAAACAATTGTGTGCATTTTAGCACTGGTCTTGTTTTAATGGTGTGTGTTTGTTGTTGGTATTAATGATTTTTAATATGTGATTTAATGTTATTAGGTATGTTTTAATTTGTTAACCACTTCAGTGGCTCTTGTAGGAGCAGAAAGGTAGGGTGTCAATTCTGTAAAATGAAGTAAACATAAATCCTTATTCTTCTGTGACATATATGGAGATAATTACTGACTAGCCTGATAGTGGTATTATAAGGATTACTGGAACAACACAAGGATCTGAACACTTTAAAAATCACTAGATACATGCTAAGGATTAATACATCAAATCCAGTGGCACCTTTCAGGCCAACAAAGTTTTATGCACAGAAAAGCTCATACCTTGAATAAAACTTTGTTGGTCTTAAAGGTGTCAGTGAATTAAACTCTGGTGCTTCAGACCAACACCGCTGCTCACCTGAATCTGCATCAGATTT
Source organism: Paroedura picta (assembly GCF_049243985.1). Lineage (NCBI taxonomy): Eukaryota > Metazoa > Chordata > Lepidosauria > Squamata > Gekkonidae > Paroedura > Paroedura picta. Next base: position 84,668,484 of record NC_135374.1, on the reverse strand, counting down.
AGATATTGCAAATTATTAAATATTTGTTTGTGTCCTTTCCTTATTTGTCCCTTGACTACTGGTATTATGAACAACAGAGTAATTAATTCCTCAGAGTCCACTAGCAGTACTTCACTAACCAAATGTGTAATGTTTACCAAGTATTCTGCTGAATCAGATAATACTAAAAACGTATGTTATTTTTCTTGTTGCTGGTAATATTCTGTTTTGATATTTTAAGGTTTATATGTGTATGATGACTAAATGGTAAAAAGAACCAAATTAGTGTTAAGACATAATGGTAAAATAATCTTATGCAAAGTAAAGCACCTTCAAGCCTCTTCTTGGAAGTACACAATAGGAGTACAAATGCACAAGATCAAACTGCTTGTCTATTAAAATTAATGGGCTACAACTAAAGTAATTCCATATAGGACTGCCTTATGAGATAGTAAAGAGTATCCAGGCATCTATCTCCACTCCCCAAACCATTTTATATTGGTAATTGTTTTTACAATTTGATCCTATTGTTATGTAATGCTCTGATTGCAAGAGTAGTGTCTTGCTTGGCCTTAAGGTAAAAAAATAAAAGGCACACTTAAAGGCAGACAGCACAGGGTGTTAGAGAACAATTTGTGCAGCCTGCAGCTAAAGCCAATGCCCTAATTTCCCACCAACTTCTGACTAGAAACCCACAGAGGTCCTCAACAATCAGAACGGCATTTCCTTCCATTTGCTCCCACTGACAATTAGCCATTCATCCTAGACCGTTTACCAGCCATCCACCTATCAAAGAAATGGCCAGCCAACAGGCTATAACGCCCTTATATTCAAACAGCAGTTATTTATTTTGTACTTTCCTCCAAGGAGCTGAGAACACTGGGGGTGAAAACAATGTACATTGTTCTCCCTCCTTGATTTCCCCCACAGCAATCCTGTGAGATTAGGTTAAAATGAAGGAGAGTGTCTACTCCATGGTCACACTGTGAGTTTCATGGCTGAATGAGGATTTGAACCTGTGTCTCGCAGAGTTTAGTCTGACACTCTTAAACGCAGCACAACATTAGCCTTTTATTACAAATAAAGATATTTTCTGCCAGCTTAACTAGCTATGTGTGGTAGCAGTCTGCTGTCTCTTTGCTGACCATCTGATACACAGGATAATGTGGTAACTATCACTCTCAACAGCTCCAGGAGCCATGGCAGCAGGCTGCTAACATTACTTCTTATTCAAATTAAATTTTGTAAATAGCTTAAAAGAGATATAGTTGCATTTCCCCAGTCTCTTAACATTAGACAGATATAATTTTAAATTTTGAATGCCTTGGTTTCATTTACTAATGCTATAATGCATTGCTTAAGCTCACCACAGAATACACACAATAGTAGAATTTTGATTTTTAAAGAATGAACTGTTTTGTCATATATGTGTCCAATAGAGTTTATTCCTAAGTAAGTGCATATAAGACAGTAACAATTTGGATGCTGGAGATCCAGGTTTAGATGTGTGTCTCTTTCAGCCTGACCTATTTCATCTCATCATCTGAATAAAATGCACATGGCATATTTGTAGAATGTGATCAGATAAGTGCATAACAACATACTTAATAATGGAAAAGAGTTATAGGCCTATCATAGGCAGGATTTGCATAAAGAAGACTGCAGGCTTAATCAATACCATCTTCAGTTTTTAAAAAGGAAGAGCGAGGCTCAGAACAACTGAGATCTTGGAGAGCCACTGCCAAGAATATATAGTAACAGGTCAGATCAATTGATGCCAGATTCTAAGGTTGCTTCATTGGATTTCCATTGTTTAGCAAAACATAGGAATTGTTTTAGCCCTAATTACTGCTATTGCAAATCTACATTTGTCGTTTGTTAATTATCATTAGATTAGATCCCTGGCCCTAAAGAAGTCCGTCTGGTCTCGACCAGGGCCAGAGCATTCTCTGTTCTGGCCCCTACCTGGTGGAACGAGCTCCCAGAAGAGATCAGGGCCCTGACGGAGCTTAAACAGTTCCGCAGGGCCTGCAAGAAGGAGCTCCTCCATCAGGCATTTGGCCGAGACCAGACGTAATCTAAAGAGCCTGTTGATGCGGGTGAAGGAGGAGAGTGCAAAAGTTGGCTTGAAACTCAACATCAAGAAAACAAAGATCATGGCATCCGGCCCTCTCAATTCCTGGCAAATAGATGGGGAAGAAATGGAGATAGTGACAGATTTTATTTTCCTGGGCTCCAAGATCACTGCAGATGGGGACTGCAGCAAAGAAATTAAAAGACGCTTGCTCCTGGGGAGGAAAGCTATGGCAAATCTAGACAGCATCCTAAAAAGCAGAGACATCACCCTGCCAACAAAAGTGCGTTTAGTCAAGGCTATGGTATTCCCAGTTGCAATGTATGGCTGCGAAAGTTGGACCATAAGGAAGGCCGAGCATCAAAGAATTGAAGCTTTTGAACTCTGGTGCTGGAGAAGACTCTTGCGAGTCCCTTGGACTGCAAGGCGAACAAACCGGTCAGTCCTAGAGGAGATCAGCCCTGACTGCTCTTTAGGAGGCCAGATCCTGAAGATGAAACTCAAATACTTTGGCCACCTCATGAGAAGGAAGGACTCCCTGGAGAAGAGCCTAATGCTGGGAGCGATTGAGGGCAAAAGAAGAAGGGGACGACAGAGAATGAGGTGGCTGGATGGAGTCACTGAAGCAGTAGGTGCAAGCTTAAATGGACTCCGGGGAATGGTAGAGGACAGGAAGGCCTGGAGGATCATTGTCCATGGGGTCGCGATGGGTCGGACACGACTTCGCACATAACAACAACAAGACGTAATCAACAGCGACCAAGGGCCCCTGCTCCCCCCCCACCCCCCCTCAGAATTCAATCAATAAACCACCCCCCTCAGAATCCCATCAACAAGCCCTGGACCTGTTTGTATCACAACTGTTTACTGTTATACTGTGTTGTGTTTGGTTGCAATTGTTGGTTATTGATGTATATGTTTTACAGACTGTTTTATGTAAGGTTCCTTGTTATAATGTAAACCGCCCTGAGCCTCCGGGGAGGGCGGTATAGAAGTATGATAAATAAAAATAAAAATAAAATAAATTTAACACAATCACGTCAGTTTGTTTTTCATTAATAGTTCTGTTTACATTTTTTTCTTTATAACTTCATTGTTTTTAAAGTGATGCAGAACTCCGGCTTATTTTTGCTTCAGTACACTTAATGCTTTGTTCTTTGCTGTTTGCAATTTATTTTGTTCTCCTTTGTGGCAAACCAAAAATTGAGTTCAGTAACACCTTTAAGACCAACACCGATTTATTCAAGGTGTGAGCTTTCAAATGCATTATTATGATACAGTTTACTAATTTGCCATGAATTTATTTTTGTCTGATCCCTTCAGTCTGAGGAAGAGTGCACGCACTGTGTTGGTTTAAAAGGTGTTATAGGACTCAATTTTTGGTTTGCTACGGCAATCTCTCTAATCGTGCATTCTTTGCTGCGATATTTCGAAACCACTGCTCGGCTATGGGGCACAGAGATGCAGCCGCTTCTGCCCTGAATGACCGTCCTTCCCTCATACTAGAAAGGCTTCCGTGACTGGAGTAACTCTTCAGATAACTGTCTTTCTACGTCCCCGTTCCGGAGAGGCACCAAACGTCAACGGGTACGGCTGAAGATCCTCTCAGTCAGGACCTTTACAAACGACCTCACTCCGCCTCCACAGCCGGAATGGTGGGGGAGGGAGGGAGGGAGGCGGGGAGAAGAGCAGGATTCGATCCGCGCTCTTGACTGACGGGAAGCGCCGAGCTCCTATTGGTCGCGGATTAGCCCGACGCCGAGAGCGGCTGTCGCCCCGGGAGACAGAGGCGGGAGAAGCCGGAAGCGAGCGTTAAGTACGGCGGGCGGGGCCGGGCGCGGTTCATTCGGGCGGCTGGCGGAAGCGGCCGAGGGCATCGTGCGCGGAGCGGAGCGGCAGGGCGACCATGGGCTGCTTCTTCTCCAAGAGGAGGAAAGAGGCCAAAGAGCCGCCGCTGGGCGCTGAGAGCGGGGACCGGAATGCCGCCGGCGACCCGGGAGCCGAGAAGCAGCCGCAGTACAGTTGGGACCAGCGAGCCAAGGTGAACCGCCATTCCTCTCTCGCCTCTCGAGCAGCCGCCCCTCCGGCCAGGGCAGGGCGACCCTCGAGGGGACTCGCCCCCTTCCCTTCCCTTCCCACCCCTTGAGCCCTGCCCTCCGCCAGGACCCGCCGCTCCTTCCCTTCGCCTCCCGCCTGGCTTCTTCCTCGCGCCTCTGCACGGGAGCCGCCCGTGCCTGTCGTGGACGGCAGTCGGAGCGGACCTCGAGGGCCGGGCTCCTGCGCGCTTCGGGCGGCATCCTCGCGTCCTCCGGGAAGCGCCTGGGGTTAGTGCTGGCCCTCGACGCCCTGCAAGCTCCCGGCTGCCTGCTCGGGCGGACGGGGGAGGAATCGAAAGTGCATCCCCTTTCTCAACAGATTTCCTCCCAGTATTTTCCGGCTCATGTTGGGGTTCTGGTTTCAACCAGAACGTTAGTGTTAGTAATATAGGGGCGTGTGGGGTGTTGAGTTGGTTGCTGCAACGTTGATGGGTTTATTTTCTGCTCCTTTCCAGGACTTCTGAGCCCAATGGGATGTCTGCATTTGCCTTTCACTTACACTTCCCATCTCTCTTGTTCAGTGTGTTTGTGGGGGGATCACCTCTTTTACCCCTGCCCCAGTTCATTTAGAGGAGTGCAGATATTAGTGTATTAAAGTCATCTTGTGACACTTTAGATACTATCTGGTAGTCTTTAAGATGTCAGGGTTATTACAATAAAATAAATATACACATCCATATATGTTTATATATTTACTTAAGTTATACCCCACCTTTCTTCCTGATGAGGACTGAAGGTGGCTTATATAGTTCTTCTCTTCTCCATTTCATCTCCACAACTAGTCTGGGAGCCTAGAAATAGTACCACCTTCTCATAGCAGTATTTTATTATCACCAACACAGATTAACTATCACAGTGTGTCTGCTCTGTTGGCAGAGTTCTATCTTGCCTCAGTGGCTGATGTAAGGGTGGGGATGTGGGTTACAAATTCTGTAAATAAAATCAATAGGACTATAGAACTGTGCTTGCTTGTGTGTTTTTGACGCAAGTTATAACTGTAATTTCATAATGCTTTCCCCCTAGTCTTCCCTTTTGTCTAGGGAATGAGGCTGCTGTGTTAGCTGTGGCAAAAGCTGTTGTCATTCCCATAGGAGTCTTTGTTTGTTGGTAACTAACAGTATATTTTCCACAACTTGATACAAGCCTCTATTTAAAATTGTATATACTATTTCCCTTTGCCCTCAAGATCTTTTGCTTTAACTGTCATTTGGATTGAAAACTTGAGGAAATGTGTCAGTATGGTACACTTGACTCATGTTAAGGTCTTGCATTTTTTTCTTTGCTGATTTCATCTTCGAGAACTTCCATGTCACCTTGAACTTACTTCCTCATGTGGTGATAAAAAATGGTTTATTGCAGGGGTGGCCAAACTGGCTCTCCAGATGTCCACAGACTACATGCATGCTGGTAGGGGCTCATGATAATTGTAATCCATGGATATCTGGAGACCCACAGTTTGCCCACCCTGGTTTACTGATTTATATATGTCTCTGAAGGTATTAGTATTGTGCAAGTTGACTAATTGCATATGATTGGCTACAAGATCTTGCTTCAAAAACAGCACTTACCTTGTGAAGAATGCACAACAAAAATTGAGTCCAGTAGTACCTTTAAGACTAAGAAAGATTTTTTCAAGGTGTGAGCTTTTAAGTACATGCACTCTTCCTCAGACTAAATGGAACAAGGATCGTAAGTGTACAGATATAAGGCAAAAGTAAATTGTTGCAAATTAGTGAACTGTGTCATAATATCCAAATTAAGCCATATTGTGCCATATGATAATTTTTGTTAAAGTGGAAATCACATTACATATTACTGACATTACATTATAGACACATTGTCCAAAATAAAATAAAGAATTCTTGTGAAGAATGAATTGCCTAACAGACAATATAATGAGCACATTCCAATAACAAAAGCTATATGGTCACATTACTAAGGACTGAGATTTAAGGTGCAGTGTTAGGGCAGTGTAGAAAAAACCATAGACAATGAAAGAACTTTTAAATTAAAGCTGAGGCTGTGGTAGAATGTTAATAGATGCTTGTTCTATGACACTGTTGGATAGTATCATTTTCTTGGATGTTGTGCTAAATGAGTGCTTAAACAGTAAAAATCAAGGAAAATGGTTTATATATAAATGAGAACAGCTGGACTTGGAGAAGTGGCCGACATACTTGCTTTTTTAATACTAAAATTCTAAACGTTTTATGAACATGTCGACTCTCAGAAAAAGATTTATAGGCTGGCCCCACAGCATCATCACAACAACAGTCTTGTGAAGTGGATTAGACTGACTGACTGACTGGATGGCCCAAGAAGGTCTTGGCACAATAGGACCTGGATATCAGTCCAAACACTACATCACGCTGGCTCTCTTTAAGTACTGGAATCACTAGCTGATTGCTGGCTCTCTTCAGTATCTAAAACAAAGGTTCCTGAAGTACTTTGGTAGACCATATGATAAAAGTCAGTCTGACTAGAAAAATAGTGCACTCCTCATCTAAAAGTTGAACTCTTTGAGCTGGAAGTTCTGTAATTTTAAGACAAAACATAAATTTTGAATTAATTTTGTTTTATCTACCCCAGTTCTTGTGCAGGCTGTTAGAAGTGTGTTTTTGAACTCAGTGTCTTGTGATAGGATATGCAGGTGCAGTACGATTATTTGGATTTATAATAGGTTTTTCAAATGGAAGAAGCAGTAAAAAAGAGAAGGGGAAACTAGTCTAATTCAGTTCTGTAAATTAGATAGATGCAAATTGTGTCCTTTCAGTTTTTGTAGTTAACCTCATCCAGTTTCCCTCATGTAGCATCTAAAGCCTTCAAGTGGATTACAGCAAGCCATGGGTTTAATTATTCTAAAACTGATGGCTGGGGTGGGGGAGGATTGGAATGAAGATTAAGGAAACTGCTTGCTAAGGGTCCTGTGACCTTTTTACATACTAACAGGTATTGTGACATAATCCTAAATAGATGCTCTCTTCATCAAAGATTCCTCCATGGAACAAGTGTTCAGCGAGTTGTTTTAAATTAATAAAAGTTAATTTGCCCATGTTAGCTGTATCCACAAATTAAAGCTACAAATACAAGGCATAAAATGGTGTTCTCATGATTTAAACAGTGTATATGAGAGAGAAATGGGCGTACATATAGAGCTAGAGATGGTGTTAATCAGTTTTCCTACTTTTGTGTTCTGCAACTTTTATACTTAAGATAGTCTTTTGAATAAACTGATGTAGCCATCTGCTTTTGAAATCTGTGTCCCTTATGTCTTTAGCTTCCTTGATTGCAGTGTTTTTGCTTTACCTGTAGATGAGATATACACACACAACAATAACCAGTAGATTCATAACTTCACTTTCTTTGTAGTTCTTAGTTCCCCTTTAAGTTAGCTGAATACAGGGAATTCCATAAATATTACTTGTTATTTCTGTTTAGAAGATTTTAGAGCATATGTACTTTCATCAGATAAGACAGTAATCTACAAAGTTATCCAATTCAGTTCATACACATTCTGAGAAATATTTTAAACTGTCCATTTAGATTTCCGATCGTGAAAGTAAGTTGTGTACGCAAGAAAGATTAAAGTGAATGATCCTATTGAAACCTTCTTGTACTTGAATTACCTATTTGTGATTTAGGAGCAGAAACCTAGTAATTAAAAAATTACAGTGAGACATTAGCAAGACACTGCTTTAAATACACATATCATGTTTTATCTCTCTCTACTTATCTGGCCGCAGTGCTGTATTAAAATAAATTTGAATTACCTCTCTCTAGTAGTACAGCATCCAGTTAACAGAGCATGGGGGGGGGGAGATAATTCATTAGCTCACAAGAGGCTTCCATTCATAAATCAGAGGCTAGCAATAGCTGACTTGGCAGTCAAATCAGGCTATTATGGAGAATTTCATGGCAAATGCTTAGCTAGTTGGAGTCAACATTTGAAAGGGCTGCTTAAAATGAAGAAACATCCATCTGTTTAGGAAAATATACTGAAATTGTACAAAAATGAGTCAACAAGAACTGGGTTATTTGCCAAAGTTGTAATTATTTTCAGTGCACAAAGAATGGTGTAGTGTCCAAATCTTACAGTCACTTTTGTCATAGGTTTGGAAGAAGTTGGTTCTTCTTTGAGGAAATTGGTAAATTGTATTGTATTAGAGGAAGTTGAGATTTCGGCAGCATTTGTTGCCAAATCTAAGAAAAGAGACGCCAAAGAAGCTGGCATAGAGCTTACATGAAACAGCCTTCTATTGAATCAAATGTCAGTGCTATCTACACAGATTGGCAGCAGTTCTCCAAGGTCTTGGGTCTTTCACACCTACTCTCTGGTGGTTTTAATTGAAGATCTGGGGATTGAACCCTGAACCTTGCTGCTAACCAGAGCCTCTTCCCCTAACAGCTATAGATGAATGTTCTCCTGTATTTGCAACTGTAACCTAGATCTATCCCATCCTCATGTTCTGAGACTCTTTAGGATGCATTGTGTCTTATTCTGTACTGAATTATTCATTACTTCTTTAGTAGCTTTATTTTAATTTGTCTGGATTTTGTAAGTAAACAACAAAAAAAGAAATGCTCTGATATTTAATCAAGACGTAAAAAATAAATAGCCAAAATTTACTTAGTAATTGTTTATTTGTTTCTATAGTAAATTGGCTAGAATTATATTTAATCCATTCTATAGTGCATTCTCTCTGTTAGCTTTTTAACAGACAGCTGAAAGTCTATATGTGTTTTTGTTTATACTTTATTTCATGGAACCATTTAATATAATTGAATGCCAGGAGAAATTGGTCTAGTTGTAAGCATATTTTATTTTGCATTTCTTATCTTTAGAGAGGAGCAGAACAACCATCTTTGCCTGTATAATAGATATGGATTAGGGTAGAGCACTTAACCAGTCAAGAACTATTTGAGTGTTTGACCCATCAAGAATGACTTTGTCATGTATTTTTTTAGTGTTCACTTAATTAAAAATGCAGGAGGACAAGGATGCTGTAATTAGTAACAGGTTTGATAAATAATAATAGAGATCCTTATTTCAGTAACACAATAGTTAACACTCTGGAAAATGTGGAGTCTGAATTTCATCCTGCATGGTTGTGCAATTAGCCTAATTTTGTCGGTCTTGTATAAAATATAGTCCTGCTACATGATATTGTGTTTCTTTTCCAGATTGATCCAAAAGACTATATGTTTTCCGGACTCAAGAATGAAACAGTAGGACGTTTACCAGGGAAAGTTGCAGGTCAACAGTTTGTTATTCAGGACTGTGAGAACTGCAATATCTACATCTTTGACCACTCAGCTACAATCACTATTGATGACTGTACAGGCTGCCGAATCTTTTTAGGACCTGTAAAAGGCAGTGTGTTTTTCCGTGACTGTAAGGACTGTAAAAGTATAGTGGCTTGCCAACAGTTTCGTACAAGGGACTGCAGGAAGATGGAAGTGTTTTTGTGCTGTGCCACCCAGCCCATTATTGAATCTTCTACTGGCATGAAGTTTGGGTGTTTCCAGTACTACTATCCAGAGCTGGCTTCACAGCTAAAAGATGCTGGTCTGAGTATCTTCAACAACACATGGAGCAATATCCATGACTTCACACCAGTCTCAGGAGAGAACAATTGGGGCCTTCTACCAGAGGATGCTCTAATTCAGGATGCAGTACCACTTCCAACCACGGAAGAACTGAAGGCTCTGAGAATTTCAACTGATGCCAGCAAGAGCATAATTCCAACAACACGGGGGCAGCGTCCAAAGTGCAGTGAGGAGTCTTGCCTGGCAGTGTTCTTTGCGGGGGATTATACAACAGCAAATGCTAGGAAGTTGATTGATGAGGTAAGAAGCACTTTGTTGTGCCTCACTCTGCATTTTCAGATGTATATCTGGCAATGTTAGGAACTTTCTCGAGACAGTTGCAATGATGGAGATTATCAGCTTTCAGATCACTGCTGATTATTGAAACTTCATATGGCCAAGCTACACAATGCCACTGTTTAGTATTTTGGCTATGCTTTATAAAGTACAATTTATAATGCGAGAGAAACTCCCTAAGCAGGCATTCAAGAGTTCTAATTTCAGACAAGTGTATTGTGGGTTGTTTATTGTATTCCTTGCTGCTCTTGGGGAAAATATAGCTTGCTATAAGGAGGACAGAGAAGGGGTGGTAGAACATGATGGGAAAGAAACAGCTGTACCCTTTGACCATTTAATTCATTTGCACTTGGCTGCTGAAGTTTAATCAAAAATTCATTTTTATTTTAAGGATTTGTGAGCTGTATTTAACTCAGCCTATATTTCTCAATTGCAAATGCTGTAGTATAGCTCATGGTATTTTAGATAACTTCATATAATGGAATGGTTTCTTTATTACTTGCAAAAGTGATGGTTAATCATGCTGTCACCTTTATAGCAGTAATAGTGTATTTTTAAGTATGCATTATGCTAGATGTTGCTTCTATTGAGGGTGCTACACAAGAATTATCAGAATTGACCTGATTCTTACTGTATCTGTATGAAAATTGAATTTAAACTAGATAACAAAACCTTGGCATCATTGTGTAGGGAAAGTTTAATGCAGTCGGCTCCATTGATGGTCAGTCTCTCTCACAAACTGAAAGTCTTCCATCTTCCCAGCATAGTGACTGGGTATCTCAGTCACATGAAAGCCTTATTTATGCTTCACGCATGCCCATTTTCAACAATGGCTTATCCTTTGGAATAGGACAATAAAATCAGAGTCCAGTAGCACCTTTAAGACCAACAAAGGTTTATTCAAAGTGTGAGCTTTTGAGTGCAAGCACACTTTGTCAGACTAAGAACTGACCATCATAACAGTAGGAATATATAAGCAAATGTTATTTCTGTTACATTAGTAAACTGTCACAGCATCGACACACAGCCACATGATAATTCCCTGCCATTATCTGATTGGCTCATTTGGCAGGGAATTATCATGTGGCTGTGTTTGGATGCTGTAACACAGTTTACTAATGTAACAAGATTAACTTTTGCTTATATATTCCTACTGTTATGATGGTCAGTTCTTAGTCTGACAAAGAGTGCTTGCACTCGAAAGCTCACGCCTTGAATAAACCTTTGTTGGTCTTAAAGGTGCTACTGGACTCTGATTTTATTGTGCTACTTCAGACCAACACAGCTACTCATTTGAATCTATCCTTTGGAATAAAGTATGTGAATAAGAAATTGAGAAGACTGAGGTGCTAATTTGTGTACAGCATACAAAATAAAAAAACTGACTTCAGTGTTGGAAACATGATTAGTATTTGCTTATCATGGGCTGTTGCCTCCAAGAACATAAAGGTGTATGTTAAATAATATTCAGCAATACTAATTGTGGTTTAAATTCAACAGATGACTGGAAAAGACTTCTGCTTGGTACAGACTAAAGAAGTTCCAATGAAAGCTGATGATGCACAAAGAGTATTCCAGCAAAAAGCATCTGACTTTATTCCTTTACTTGAAAAAGGTATGATTAGTCTAACCCTCTGTTTATTGAAATTCTACCTAGCAGCATTTGTAGTGGGATATCATAATGCATAAAAGCTTTAATAAAGTTTGATTAATAAAATCAAATTTGGCCCGCTGTACTTAGAGAATCTCAACACATTTTGGTGGAATTTGGCTTGGATCTTATGCTAATGTTCTATGACTGAATGGCTCTTCTGCCTGTGTAAACTGAAAGGGAGACTTCAGCCATTTCCACCTGATAGTTTGTTCCCTGCGGTCTCCCTTTGGTCCACTGACCTTTAGGAACACAACTGCGGGAGGGGCACACAAGGATACAGTAGAAGGCAGAAGGAGAAATTGCCTTTTTCTAGTGTTGCTGTTCACGGTTGGTTCAAAATAACTAAAAATAAGAGTTTGTACTAATCAAATATTTGGCAATGCATGCTATGTATTGCAGCCTCTTGTGCTTCTCTTCCCCTCACCATTTTGAATTCAGAGGGTCATGGTATCAGAAATGAAACAAGATTTGGAGGGTCCTGGAGTAGGTTTGGAGAGGACAGTGACTCGTGCAGGGGATGAGGGACAGAGAAGAATGTAGGTCCTTTTCAGCCAGTACATATTTCTGCCAGTGCTTAGGAGTGAGGTGTGTGTGTAACTTCTGAGGAAATGTGCTTGCTTTGCTTCCTATTTATTTTTGTGAAAAATTTGTCTCCCTGCCAATCTTGCCTGCACTACTTACTATTAGCATGATTTAACATTTGAATGCCTCAACAATTGCTACTGACTATTGTCTCTATCACTGATCAAGATTGTGGATAAACTCTTCAGAAAAGATGGGAAGAAGGCGATGAGCATTGCTCTTTGCTTTCTTATAGCAGAGCCTTCTAGAAATCTCTATTTGAATACATCAATTCCAGTATTTCTTTCTCCTTAGCAGAAATTTTATTTTAAAAGCATTTCTGTTCCCTTTGCATAGAACTAATCCTTTCCCCTGGTTCTGCTTTCTGGGGGAAGGAGTCTCTTAACTCTGGGCCTGCTGCAATTTAAGAGGAAGTGGCAGCTAGAATGCCTGGGCTACTACTGTCATCACATTCCTTTTCTGCCATTTAGAACAGCTGTAAAGGAAAGAGAAACTGGACGCTACGCTAGGTCCTTCAGAGTAGAAGAGGAACTCTGACCTCTAGAATGGTCATCTGTTGCCAGGATTCCCTGGTGGACATGAGGGAGTAGGAGGACTATTGCAGAAGAAAATATTGCATGAAAGCTCAGTTGTGCCTGGAGAAATCTTCAGTGAGAGGGAGGGCAAATTAATGTGTTGCATTATTTGTTGTGAGTTGTCATGGAGACCCATACAACTGGAAAGGCAGTGAATGGTGAATGTGCTAAATTAATACTCCCAGTAGGAAGACAGCTAGATCACGGAGACTGTTAAAAAGTGCATAGCTATGAAGGATGCTATACAGTGTAGAGAAGGTTCAAGTCACCATTCTCCCATGAAGCTTGCTAATTGATCTTGCTAAATGTGTGTAATTGTGTGTGTGTCCCAGCTTAATTTATCTCATTGTGAGGGTAGCACTGGGTGTACCATAGACTACCCTAAATTACTTGGAAGAAAAGATGGATAGACATGAAGAAATGAAGAATACATACACATACTAAAGGCAGTAGTGAACAGATAACCTAAACACACTATCACTCTTTTTTAGGTTCTGTTATTGCTTTGGAGTTCAATGGAGATGGTTCCATAGCAGCCTGTCAAGACATTATTGCTAAGGTCTTTACTAGTACTAAGGTGAGTGAGAGGGTAGAGTCCTCCTGTTCCTAAAGAACACAAATTGCATTAGAGGTTGTGCAGGCCCACAGTTTTCCTCTGAATTATGCTGGCTCACAAGATCTTCGTCCTGAGTTCTGAAGCTGTTTCTGTGGTAAACAAAAGGATAGCTTGCATTAAATAATAATAGTCTCAAAGCCAGATTCTCAGTGTTAACAGTGAGAAGACCTCACTGGGAACTTTTCTCAGTGCTTATGTTCATAAGAAACATGCAGCACTTTAAAGGAGACATGATAGCCCTCTTTAAGTATTTGAAAGGTTGTCACTTAGAGGAGGGCAGGATGCTGTTTCTGTTGGCTGCAGAGGAGAGGACGCGTTTAATGGGTTTAAACTACAAGTAAAACTATATAGGCTAGATATCAGGAAAAAAATTTTCACAGTCAGAGTAGTTCAGCAGTGGAATAGGCTACCTAAGGAGGTGGTGAGCTCCCCCTCATTGGCAGTCTTCAAGCAAAGGTTGGATACACATTTTCTTGGCTGCTTTAGGATGCTTTGGGCTGATCCTGCGTTAAGCAGGGGGTTGGACTAGATGGCCTCTATGGCCCCTTCCAACTCTATGATTCTATAATCACATTCTCAGTGACCTGCAGTTATTTGCAAAAGTAATGAGCAATTTGCTTTTTGAGACAGCAGTAATTATTCCAGAAGTAATCTTTATAGTATAAGAGACTCTTGTGGCGCAGAGTGGTAAGCAGCTGAAAGGCTGTCTGAAAGCTCTGCCCATGAGGCTGGGAGTTCGATCCCAGCAGCCGGCTCAAGGTTGACTCAGCCTTCCATCCTTCTGAGGTCGGTAGAATGAGTACCCAGCTTACTGGGGGGTAAAACGGTAATGACTGGGGAAGGCACTGGCAAACCACCCTGTATTGAGGCTGCCATGAAAACGCTGGAGAGCGTCATCCCAAGGGTCAGACATGACTCGGTGCTTGCACAGGGGATACCTTTACCTTTACTTTAATCTTTATAGTATAGTGTTCTTTAGTTCTTTAGTTAAGGACATTTTCAGCTGAAATTATTGCAGGAGTGAATTGTTTAAAATGTAATACACTTCCAGTGGTATTTTATGAAGATAAACATCTTGAATAAAGTTAGTGAAAGTTGTTTTGATTTCTAGTTGAAATAACTAAGAAATCAGCTGGAACATGTGTTTGTGAGTTTGGGTTATTAATGGTTTGCATTTCTTAGATAGTAAAAGCAAAGTAAAGAACTTGCTGTCTTCTTGTAAGAGCTTATTAAACATCACATCTTTTTCCTTTTTATTTGAAAACAGGTTTTTGTATCTGAAGACAAGTCATCTGCTTCCAGAGAGGTAGACAGCTTCTATAACTTTGCTGATATGCAGATGGGAATGTGAAATGTGACACAAATGTTACTCGTAGGTGACCACAATATCAGTTGAGATACATTTAGGTTTGTATAGCTGTCTGTTTTGATAGTCAATTATTCAATAGTAAATTCCTTGCCTTTACAAGAAGAATGACATTGACTGCCTTTCACAAAGACCATCTTTTATAAAGTGATAATAAGTATAATTTCAATATTCATCTCTTGTAATGTATATAACACGATGGTGCCCAAAGTTTTTCTGCTAGTCTTTCTGACATTGGAAAGGTTGTATATCTAAACATTTGTTTTGGTGATGGTTCAGATGGATTTAACTGATTTGCAACTTGTAAATAGATTTTAAAAAACCCTTCTTACCATTATAGGTAGCTTGTTTTCACTGAAAGCACAGTCATGCCAAGGTTAAACTCTTTCTGAATGGAGTAGGAAAGATTTAAGCAAGTCTCCAACTGATTTTACTGTGATTTGGCTGATTATATTTTGTGAGCAGTGGAGCTGATAAAAGCATAGTTGCTTGATATTTTCCTCTGAAGTTCCAGATTCTTCTCAGCATGTAGCAACTTGGTGGTGCTCATACTCTGAAAATATAAGCAGTTTGTATGAGGGATGCAGACTCATGAAACAAGTGTGTCCTGATGCAAGCAAAAAGTAGAGACTTGTGGCTTGTACTGCTATGTCCTGCTATGAATGTTGTTCTTTGATGGTAGACTAAAAAAAAAAAAAAAAGCAGAACTTATTGGAGAAAATTTCACTTCTGATTGACTTGAAAAACAAAATCCACAGTAGAAGATCACAGATCTTGCACCTGAAAATCTGTATCTTCCTGAAAATCTAGGCAGGAGGTATTGATTTTGTTTTATTATTTTTCTCACCTGTAAACAGTAAGAGGTCTCAGGATTCTAAAAGATAATTTTAGGACTTTAAGGAATGTCACCATCAAGAATACTGTAAACATCTCAAATGAAACTGGTAGCAACAGTTATGGTCTTTCATATATTTGGGGTGCAATAGCAATGTTTAACATAATTATAAGAATACAAGCTATGGAGTTAAATCCTAAAGATCTGTGACGAGAGCAAGTTGGTGAAAGTATTGTATCGCCTTTAACCTCCCCACTATACAGGTCACCGAAAAGCTCATGTAAGAAGTGAAATTGTTCCAAATTCTGCTTCTTGCCACTGACTCTTACATCTTGTCCTCTAAAGCTCAGGAGTTGCATTCTGGGGCTATAGGGAGCTGCAGTGTGAAGAAGTATGTGGCAAAAACCTTTCTGCAAGCAATCCCTTAAGATCTGCCTCACACTTCCTAGACATGCTGAACCAGGGCCTTAGGAAGGAAGTTAGCTTTGTGTAAACTGAGTGATGTTCAGCAGAGTTGGCCTGATTATACTGAGGTGTAATTTGTATTTCTTAAAAAGCAACACAGATGTCATTGTGTTCCTTCTTATTCCACAATGCCAGGACATGCTATATGTAAATAAGAGTGTTTCTCTTATGTTAGCACTTTATACTGGCTAAAGATTTAGGATTTTTTTAAAATCTGAGACTTTAGCAGAAATTGAACTTCAATCAGTGAAAATTCCCTGTTACAGTCAGGGAGATACCATTGTAAATCAAAATGGATAACTAGTCTGTCAAATCAGTCAAGATTTAAGAAAAACATTTTCAGTTTTCTTTTTATACAGTCAAAGTTGAAGGATTTTGTATAGTTTCTAAATATTTTAAACATTGTCATTTCAAAAATATTCTTTACAATGTAAAATGCATAATTTACATAATTGATACCTATTGTATTAGTCTGTGCTTTATCCAAGTTGTTTGTTAAGGCTTTTATACACAGCTTTGTTTAGCTTTTGTGATATGTGATTTGTAATAAATAATTTTATGATGATGCCTCAGTTTTTTTTAATTTTAGAAGATTTAATAAGATGTATGGTGATCTAAACCAAACTGTCCATGTCCTACACAAGGAATATAACTTATCCAGTACAGTTTAAGAATTCAAGGTAACTTGTGACTGACAATTATAGAAGTTGTAAGAATGAAGAGAATATGCTTATCCTCTTAACATTTCTACTTTTCTATTAATCCTAGATTCTGAATGACTTTGTCCTTTCTGTACTCATTTTAGAGCTTAATCTGTAATATGAATTTAGTCCTTGATAGTTTTAAGTAGTACGTGCTTTTATATTGGTTCATTTCAGTTATTTCAAACACTTTTCCCATGGATGATTTTTCTGTATCTCAACGTGTTATCAGGTTTTGAAAATCCTTAATGCCTGGAGAATCTGAAACTTCTACATTTCGATATCTAATTTTAGCTTTGCAGTTTTAAAGTGAAAGATGTGATCTCCTGGTCTTTGAGCTGGGAATTATTATGCAAAACTAAATTTATAATGCAGCTCCACAGAGTGTAAAGAGCTTATTCCTTGAATAAAACTTGGTTGGTCTTAGAGGTGGGTGCCACTGGTCTTAAACTGATGTCAGCATGGCTCAGATGAGTACAGCCAGACTGTTCTTCAATAGTTCCAGGTGGTCTTCAGTATACTTTTCTATATTTTGTCCAAAGTTCCTCTGCATCATCCACCTGTAGACAAGGCAGGACTACAGGTTTTGCAATTTGTTTGTGTGTTTTTATGCACTATATACAGGTTTAGTCATGATGGAAATCATCATTTTGTCTACTCGGGGTATAACATTTTGGCCTTGTGAAGTTCTAACAAAACTCTGTTAAAGTGCTGCTGATGTGATTGCATGGAGGTCTATGTTCAAACATGACAAGCAGGCAAAGATGTACAACTGCCATGTTGTACAGCGTTTCCCACAGGTCCTTCTGGGAGCTAGTTCAGTAGTTTTCTCTGCAAATGTATAAATCCAGATGAAAAATTTACTTTTATCTTTGATGCCTGTAATTTTGCACATCTTGGGCGGCTACGGCCTTTACTGTGCTACTAGAGATCTAAAAAATTATTTGGCCAGAAACCTGTTTAATGTGTCATTGCCTTTTTATGAAACCCAGTCAGTTAATTTCTCCAAAGCCACTTACAATCTTTAAATCGCCCGTGGCGCCGCGGGCGGCGCCACAGACTTAATAAAACGCTAAGGGCTGGTGGGGAGGAGTTAGGGCGGGCTCTGTCCAGGATAAAAACTCAGAGGAGCGAATCAGGAGCTACGAAGCGGCTCCTGATTTGCTCCTCTAAGTGGCACTCCAGGGCCAAGTGTCCAATTGGGAGGCGCGCGAAGTGCACCTCCCTGTTGGACACTTGGCCCGTCTCCCGGACCCTGCACCACACACTCCACTCCTCCCAAGACGCCATCCTGCACGGATGTCCGCCAGGGAGGAAGCTCACCCCATGCCGCTGGCCTCGGGGAAAATTATTTTCTCTCCACCCAGTGACTGCCCTTCCCTGCCTTCTACGCCTCCACGGCCGCCGCCACCCGCGCCCTTCCCACCCCCACCACGAATGTTCGTCCCCGCCCGCGACTTCCCTACAACCTTGCCGCTTTTCCGCTTCTCTCCGGTCTTTGCTGCCGCCGCCGCCGCAGCCAGCCCTCACGCTTCGACATCCTTCAAGTGCTCCGCAGCCACATGGCCACAACCGCCCCGCCCAGTCCTCGCCGGCTGGCACCAAAATGGCCGCCGCCACCCGGAGAACCCCCTGGAGCTGCTCATACGCCCGCCGCGCGTCCAGCCGTCCCCACCTGGCCCGAAAATCGCTGCTGCCATTCGCGGACCCCCCTGGAGCCACTCAGACGCCCGCCGCAAACCGAGCCGTCGCCGCCCACGCACCCAGCCCTCGCAGCCCGCCACGAGAATGGCTGCCACCACCCAGACACAGCCATGCAGCCGCTCACACGGCCGCCACAAACCCAGCTGTTGCCACCCGCTACGAGCCGCATCGCCGCACACTACCCACCTCGCCTTCTGAACGCACGCGAAGACCAGGAGACCGATGGTGAGCCGATCTGCTGCCAGCGGCCCGCCGAGCCCTTGCCACCCGGCCCCAACATGGCCGCCGCCACCCACAGACGGCCGCGGAGCCGCTGACATGAGCACAGAAAGCCGGGCCGTCACTGCCCGCTAACACACGTTGCCCTGCTGCCCAGACGTCCGACGGTGAGTCTTGCCGACCGGGGGGAGGCCCAGAGTGACACGCGGCGCCCCCGGGACAAATGCCCACCCGCCCAGCCCCCCCCACCATACCCACCTGCACCTAGTGCCCGCTGTATTTTACCCACAGCGGGTTTAATTCCTAGTTCATGTTATAATTTGTTTCTGCATTCAATAGGGGGTTAGGATTACAAAACAATGCAACCTTGTTATTGTAATGTATGTAATTTGGGGGGGCCTTCGAGGGACCACAGCAGTTCTGTAAGTGGCTGTATTGCCTAGTAAACAACACTGTTGTGGTGCTGTACCACATTCCTTCATGACACTAGTCTGATCATGCTTGGGAGTATGGTTGTTTTAGATGTATTCATGTAGGGGTAAAGTGTTTAGGATGATTCTGGATGCCATGTTTCTTCCCTTTAGAATGACAATATGACATCTTGTTTCGCATATACTGAACGGGTGAACTTGGAGTGGGAACAGTGATAGACAAATTAGCCAATCTCGTCTTGGGTCAGCAAAAATATATAGATGTAGCCAGGAGTCTTATGGTACCTTAAAGATGATTCAGCTCTGCTACAATAAACACTTGAATGAATATAGCATGAAGTGGGATGCAGTCGGATGCAGCTGAACTCCACCAATGGCAAAATATGGTTCACCACTATTCAGAGGCAGTATTTTTGTTGATAAAATTGTGCTTTCTCATAATTTGGGAAGGGAGCACTGTGATAAACACCACTGTTGATACCTAAACTCTTGGAGGTGGCATCTTTTGTAGCCTTTCCCCTAATTGTAGGGAATTGTGAATTATTTAGCAGAACCTTTAACACAGCCTCTGCTAAGGCTATGACAGTTCCTCAGAAACTGTGGCTCTATGCAAAACCAATTGATTTATAAGTTTACAACTATATAAGTATGTAATTTATGTTCTAGTGGACTTCCCTGCACTGTGTGTGCAGAATCACCCTTTTTGCATGAGCTTTCATTGAGACCTATGTTAAAGTGATCTGAAGTATATTGGACCCACATCCTAATGTGCTTACCCTCGGTGAATCTAGTGCTCCGCTCTCCTTTGTGAGCAAAACAAACATCTTGGAGAACACTACATATATCCTCATGTGGGTGAGCAAAATGTACGGTCCCTTGACAGTAGTGCACTCTCTTTTACTGGATCACAATCCTCAAGTAACCGAAGGCATTGCAAAATTCCTTCAAGGGATTTTCTGCAAGTTATCTTGGATTAGAATTGCTTTCTCTTTTATATAAATGTTTTGCTATTATGCCAATAAAGGTACTTGACTTGCTTAGAGGGGCACTGTTACGACTAACTTTGCAATGCACCTGTAAAAACTTTTCTTTGCCTTATTTCATATCCTTGCGCCATGAGGCTTTCCGGCGGTGGTTTTCTTCATTTCACCACTTGAGTAAGGACTGGAGCCCTCGATGCCTATTCTCTTCCCTCCCCACCCCCAGTCGTTATAACTGGACAACCTTGGGTCTGTAACTGAACGAACTGCCTTTTAAGCATTTCCACTGTTTTAGAATCCCTTTTACTGAGCAGGGGGTGAAGAATGCTGCTTTCTCGAGGGAAGGACAAAGACCAAGCTCAAAGGACAAGGCCGTATGGTGCATGAGCCCGAGCTGGCAGTGAGGAAGCCTCTTCAGAGCGGCTGGCCACGCGAGCAGGGCAATTGTTAAAGAGTGCGAATACGGTACGGGGGGGGGGGGGAGAAGATGCTCAAAAAAGAATCGCAGAGAGCGGCCATTGGGATATTTTGGACTCCCTCCTCTGAAAGCGGAGGCGCTTTTTTGCTTAAAAGTAAAGGTTGTCTCAGCAAGGGGGAGGCGATGGAAACACCGGCTGGCTGAATGTCTTATGCAGTGCGCGGTGCTGAGGGCCGCCGGGCGGCGGAGAGGCAGGGGAAGGGCGCAAAGCCACCCTGCGAGGGAAGCCCCTCTCCAGTGGGGCAGGTGGTGGGGAATCCAGCCCAGCTCGGGCGGAGAGAGGCACTCGAGCGAAGCGCTCGGGCTGGTGGGGTGGAAGAGAGAAGGGAAGGGGAAGAGGCGGAGCCTGGGAGGCGGCGGCGGCGGCAGTGTCAATAATACAATAGGGCTCTTGTGCCGCCGCCTGGCCTGCCAGGAGGGAGATTACAAGGGCAAGGGCCTGCTCGCCCTGCAAGCGCGGAAGAAAGGCGGGGAAGGAGGGGATGGCCGGCCCGTAGGCAAGGCGAGGCCGCGGGGGGAAGGCGCCGAGGAGGAAATGAGCGGCACCAAGTAGCAGCACCAGCAGCAGCAGCAGCAGCAGCAGCTCCGGGCCCCGGCGCACGCACACGCCGCCGCCGCCCGAGCCAGACCCACAGCCACAAGGTGAGCGGCGGCGGCGGCGGCGCCAGAGACGAGGGCAGGCGAGAGGCAGAAGCGCTGCCTCGGGCGGCGGAGGGGCTTGGTGAGGCGGGGAGGGGGAGCCCCTCTGTCCTTTCAGCAGGCGGAAGGCGGGCCTCCCAGCAAGCGGTGGCGGGCGGGCGGGGAATGCAGTCCGCCCGGCCTAGGCTGGCCGCAGGGACCGAGCTGCGAGCGGCACCGGCCTTAGGCCGTGCTCTGGCCGCCTCCCGCCCGCCCGCGCGCAGGCGACGCTTGGCGCCCAGGCCTGAGGCTGGAGTCACGCCGGCGGGGCTGGAAGGGGCAGGGCAGCCATGAGGTGAGCTGGGAGGAGCGGCGGGGCTGGCGCCGCCTCAGGTGTATGTGTGTACGCTTGCGACGGCGGGACACGTGGTGTTGTGTGTGTGTGTGTGTGTGTCTGGCGATGCGCCGAGTCCCCAGTCCCTCACCTCAGGAATGTGTGGAGTAAGTTAGGGACAGACCTGTCTATACGTGACAGGGCAGAAAGAGATCGAGTTCAGGTACAGCCAGAGGCCTCTGTGAGCGAGGGAGATACGTACACTCTTGGTCTGCGCACACAAAAAAATCGAATGCCACAACGTTTCTTTGTTCTAATAAAAGCACACTCTTGTTAACCCCCCACCCAACCACCCGTAATCTTGATTAGCTGAACCCCTCTGCATAGGGATGATCTGTATTTTAGTCCATATTGTGCTCGGTAGGCAGCAGAGAACTTGGAATCACTGGTTCTTATGTCGTACAGGTTTGTAGCACTGAGTATGTGCAGTGCATTTTGCTTTGAGGATTCCTAGTGATGAGCTCTCACTATATTGACTTCTTTTTGCTAAAAGTCTTTAAAATCTAGTTGGTGGGATAAAGGAGGAAAATTCTGCAGTATCACTTTTATTAGTTTTTCTTGGTTTTGCACTTGAATGTGTGGAAAGTAAGTTAATTTTTCTTTATTTCCTACTGCAGCTGTTATGTTTTTCGTATTTGTTGTGATACTTAAAGACTGTTCTCTATAGATGCCTTTTGAGAAGAACATATAATTAATTTTGAATAGTACTGATTCCCAAATAGATATATAACTAGAGTTGCAGCATTAAGTTTCACACAAATACAGTACCCACAAATTTAAAGACCCTTATCTGCAGGTACGAATTTGCTGGTTGTCCTGGCCCCAGGGAAGAATGCCTGGCCTCGACCAGGGCCAGGGCCTTTTTGGTCCTGGCCCTGACCTGGTGAAATGAGCTTCCGGAAGAGCTGAGGGCCCCGATGGAGCTATCAGTGTTCCACAGGGCCTGTAAGCGGAGCTCTTCCACCAGGCGTTTGGTTAAGGCCAGGCTAGAAAGATTGGGTCCCTCCCTCTATAGGTGCCTAAGCTGGACATCGTTAGTAAATACACTCTGGGGCAATGGTGACTGCAGCGGTAGGGTATGAGGGGATGGGATGGGGGAGTTTTTTTTTAGATTGCTTTTTGTAGGTTGTTTTTCACTGCCAATATTGGTTATATGCATTAGGTTTTATATGGATTTTAATGTTCTTATTGTAAACCGCCACGAGCCAGCCAGGCTGGCAGTCAACAAATACAATTATAAATAAATAACATCAGTCTTTGATCTTGTTGACTGGCTTGATTTATCAGAGTGTGCACAATCATATAGATCAGGGGTAGTCAAACTGTGGCCCTCCAGATGTCCATGGACTACAATTTCCATGAGCCCATGAGCAAACGCTGGCAGGGGCTCATGGGAATTGTAGTCCATGGACATCTGGAGGGCCGCAGTTTGACTACCCCGATATAGATAGTTGAGGGTTTCTAAAATCACCTCAGTCAGGGCAAGTCCTTAAATCCGCATTAGTATGGTACTTATTTATTTGTTTATTAGATTAGATTAGTCACCTAGGAACATCAGTGCAGTTTGGTAGAAAGGTTATAATCAGTGTGGTGACCTGGCAAAAAAAACAGATTCATTCCTTATACACAAGGTGTACTGTAATATATCTTGAAGTTCTCTATAACATGCCATAACTATACCTGTCTTATTACATTCCTTAATACAAATATTTTTCAGGTGCTTTTATCCTTGGTAAATGATAAAGCTAACCGAACTCTAGGAGATTCCACAGAAGTATGTATAACAAGAAGGAATACAAGTTTGAAGTGAGAACTGTCTTGTTCCCTAAATTAATTGGGCAGAAGCCATTGATGGTAAGAGAATGCTTTGACCAGGAGACCCCAGCCCTTTTCAGCCTACAGGCACTTTTGGAGTTCTGGCACAGCATGACAGGCATAGGTACAAACTGGCTACCAGAAAATGGCTACTGCAAGAGATGGATCAAATGATAAAAGGACTGCCACACTTTATATTCTAGACACAATGAAGATCCTTGTGCTGTGGTGACAGCTGTTACCAAAGCAACATTTGAAAAAAATCCACTTAGCCAATCAGATTTCCAGTGGCTTATCAAAAGCCCTGCTGGGCAAAAGCCCCATACATTTCTAAAATAACCTGATGGGTACCAGGAAAGGTGTTGGTGGGCACCATGGTGCTTGGGGGACCACATTGGGTCTCCTTGGTTGCTGTGTCTGAATTCATAAAGATCTACTTGGTTAGCCACTTGTTTCTGGGTACAATTCAGAATTCTATTATCTTCAAGGCCCCCAGCAGCTTGGAGCTAGAGCACCTGAAAGAGCATCACCTCCCTTATTCTCAACCCTGCCAGTTACTGTCAGCTTCTCAGACCCTGCTCCCTATACCACTTCTTCCGAAGTGAGGCAGCTTCTAATCTGGCAAGCTGGGTTTGATCCTCCACTCCCCCACATGCCACCTGCTGGGTGACCTTCGGCTTGTTACAGTACTGATAACGCTGTTCTGACCGAATAGTAATATCAGGGCTCTCTCAACATCACCCGCTTCATAGGGTGTTTGTTGTAGGGAGAGGAAAGGGAAGATGTTTTGAGACTCAGGATAGAGAAAAGTGGCATATAAAAACAACTCTTCTTCTGCAACCAGGGAGAGGGTATTTTCTGTGCAATGCCTTTTCCCCATTAAAGCTCATCTGATACCTATTTTTTAGGTGCCAGGCCAAAGCACTTTTTTTTACCAGGCTTTTAATTAGGGTTTTTTTTACTAGCTTTTTAATGGTTTATCTTTGTATTATGCATAGTTTTTATGTTGTCAAGCGATATTGTTAATGTGATGTTTTAATTGTTTTAATTGTAAGCTGCTTCTGAAGAAGTGTTCTAGAAATATCCCAGATAAATAATGTTTTGTCCAGTGGCATGACTATGAAGCTGTTGCTGAATTCTGTCACAAGTGTTGTGTGAGCGTGGTTTATTTTGATTTTATCTTTTATTTGGGTGGCCTTAAAATAAAGCTGTAGGGAATCAGTAACATAAACTATGCTACAAGCTAACTGTCTGCAAAGTGTTATAATATCCTACAATTGCTGTTTCAGGGGACCTGATCTTAACCTTGCTGACAGTCCAGAAAGGTTTTCTTTTTGAGAGTAAAATACATTTTTTGTGTGTGAAGTGCTGTCGCATTGCTTCTGACTCACGGTGACCCTATGAATTAATGACCTCTTATCATTCAGCCTTGCACAGGTCTTGCAAATTGAGGGCTATGGTTTCCTTGATTGAATTAATCAATCTCATGTTGGGTCTTCCTCTTTTTCTGCTGTGTCCAACTTTCCCTAGCATTATGGTTCTTTCCAGTGAGTCTTGTCACAATAACTTCAATAACTTCAAACCATCCAAGTTGTCCTTATCTGTACTTTTTCCTATGCTAATTTTTTAAAGGTGCAGTGAACAGAACTGCACACAGTATTCCAGATGAGGGCACATTTTAGCTTTATACAGGGGCATTATCATACTGGCTTGTTGGTTTTCAGTCCCCTCCATAATAATCCCCGTCATAGCATTTGACTTTTTAAATATCAGTTGAGTCAACATTTTCAGAGAATTGTCTACCCCAGCTTCAAAATCTCCCTCCTGGTCAGCTTACCAGTTTCGACCCCATCAACGTTATATTTATAGAAGTTTTGGCTCCATGAGCATTACTTTGCACTTGTCCACATGGAACATCACTTGCCAGGTTGATGTCCTCTTGCCCAGTCTTGACAGATCCCTCTAATGTGCCTCACTTTCCTTCCTGATTCTCACTGCCATGAACAATTTAGCAAACTTAGCCACTTCACTGCTTAATCTCAATTTCAAATTATTAATGAAAAAGTTTAAAAGCATTGCACCTAAAACAAAGCTCTACAGTCCCATGTGCTTCTACTGTGAAAATTATCCACTCTCAGTTTTCCTACTAATTAACTAATATTTAATTCACAGGAGGACTTGTCCTCTTATCCCATGACTACTGCGTTTACTTATGAGCCTTTGATAAGGAACTTTATCAAAGGAACTTTATCAAAAGCTTTCTGGAAGTCTAGGTAATCAACATCTTCTGGGTCACACTTGTCCACGTTTCTTCATCCCTTCAGAGGACTTTAAAAGGTTAGTGAGACAAAATGTTCCCTTACAGAATCCATGCTGACTTACTCAATAGCTTTTGTCCATCAATGTGACTACTAATTTTCTTTTTAATAACGAATTCCACCAACTATTGACATTAGACCAGGATTTCTTGACAGCCCTGGAAGGGTTTCTTGAATGGTTGGGAATTAGTTTTTTTTATATATTTTAAAAATTTGCTAAACCTTTATGGGATGCTATGACCATATACGGTCATGTCAACTCTACCCATCCCTTCCAAAATGGCCAATGATGGCCTAGAGGCAGTGAAAAGGGGAGGGGCCCTGGGTGGGTCGGTGTGCAATTATGCTTCCCAACCATATTCTGTACAATCACACCACTTCTGGGGTTTCTCAAAGCCTGAAGAATGTTTCAAGGATTAGACTGATTGGCCTACATTTCTGAGATCTCTGGAACCTTTTAAAAAGGGAATGATGTTGCTGTTAGTTGCGAAGTCATATCCGACCCATCGCAACCCCATGGACAATGATCCTTCAGGCCTAAAAAGGGAATAGAGGTAGATTTTTAGTAATAGATCGTATTTTTATCATAAGATATACAAGTTCACATTTGAGTTATTTTAGAACTCTTGGATGTATCCAGTTGGGGCCCGATGATGTCATAGAATAATAGAGTTGGAAGGTACCTCATGGGTCATTTAGTTCCACCCCCTGCACAATGCAGGACGCTCACAACCTTATCGCTCATCCATTGTAACCTGCCACCCCCTTAAGCTTTCACAGAATCAGCCTCTTCGTCAGATGGCTGTCCAGCCTCTGTTTAAAAATGTGTCCGTTTTTAATTTGTCGCTTTTTATTTGCCAAAACCTGTGTTCTCTTTTATTTATCTCACTCAGACTAGCCTTCCACCGCTAAAAGGAACTCTATCACCTTTTACTGCATCCAATACTTTGTTAATCATGCAGGGTTTTTTTTTAATATCTTGTCACATACTTTTCCTAATCTGTGATATACATTTGATCTGAGCTTCCAATATTATAATTTTAAATAGTCTCCAAGCTTCCTAAAGTGATTTGACCCTCCTTACCTTTCTTTCAAGAGAGCCTCTTGTGGCGCAGAAATGGCGCAGTAAGCTGCAGAAATGCTGTCTGAAGCTGTCTGACCATGAGTTCAATCCCAGCAGCCGGCTCAAGGCTGACTTAGCCTTCCATCTTTCCGAGGTAGGTAAAATGAGTACCCAGCTTGCTGAGGAGTAAAACAGTAATGACTGGGGAAGGGAATGGCAAACCACCCCGTATTGAGTCTGCCATGAAAACGCTGGAGGGCGTCACCCCAGGGGTCAGTCATGACTCAGTGCTTGCACAGGGGATACCTTTACCTTTTACTTTTACCTTTCTTTTCAGGTTCTTCTTCACAAGCCATCTCATTTTAGAGAAGTTATCCATTTTAAAGTTAAATGTAGTTGTGTTGGTCCACTTCTGGCCCTTCCCTCCCTGACCTGTCTATATAACAACAAAGTTTCTGAAATGCCCATGATGTTCTCTGACACTCAACATTCCAGCTCTCCCATTTTACTTTGGACACTTCTAACATTTTTATATAAACATTTATAATTTCCCAGACATGTTAGGCCCGCACCCTTCCCTATTTACATAGATGTGAAGCTTAATAGTATTATGGTCACTATTCTCAACTAATACTAGCACATTTACATCTCTCACTTGGTCTTTAACATTAAGTAAAAAAAGGTAAAGGTATCCCCTGTGCAAGCACCGAGTCATGTCTGACTCTTGAGGTGACACCATCTAGCGTTTTCATGGCAGACTCAATACGGGGTGGTTTGCCAGTGCCTTCCCCAGTCATTACCATTTACCCCCCAGCAAGCTGGGTACTCATTTTACCGACCTCGGAAGGATGGAAGGCTGAGTCAACCTGGAGCCGGCTGCTGGGATTGAACTCCCAGCCTCATGGGCAAAGCATTCAGACTGCATATCTGCTGCCTTACCACTCTGCGCCACAAGAGGCTCTTTTAACATTAAGACAAAGTCCAAAATTGCCTTCTCTCAGATAAATTATGTGACCATCTGCTCCATGGCACAGTCATTGAGATTATGTAGAAACCCAATCTTTCTCCTGACTTGAAAACATATTGGCCCAATCAATGGGTGGGTAGATAGAATCACCTATTATTATACTGCTGTTTCATCTAGCTATTTTATTTCCTTAATTCTTTTGCTGTTTTAAAATCATCCTCTACTAACCTTTGATCTGGTGGGCAATAGCAAACTCCCAGAATTAAGTTTCCTTTTGGGCACACTATTTCCACTCATAGTGTTTCTGTAAGTGAATCTGTTTCTCTTAATTCTCAGTTTTACTGGACTGTTTATCCTCTGACATACAGTGCTCTGGCCCTTCCCTTCCTGTCCTTTCGATAGAATTTATATTTATTTATTTGTATTAATGTACCGCTGCATTCCATTCGGACTCGCAGCGGTTCACTGCAAAACAATAAAAAACAGTATGACCCCATTAAAACCAGCATTAACATAACCTGGAATCACTCATCTACGTTCTCCTCTGAAACTAAGCATTTCAGCTCACTCATTTTATCTCAAAC
Organism: Paroedura picta; assembly: GCF_049243985.1. Classification (NCBI taxonomy): domain Eukaryota; kingdom Metazoa; phylum Chordata; class Lepidosauria; order Squamata; family Gekkonidae; genus Paroedura; species Paroedura picta. The sequence goes on along the minus strand of NC_135374.1, from coordinate 84,640,087 downwards.
ACTTCTAGCATTTGCATATATAAACATCTATAATTTCCCAGTCACATTAGGTCTGCAACCTTACTCCTGTGGCCTCTAGATTCTGTCAGGCTGTTGGTATTTGCCACCTTTTCAGTAGCCAATCCTAATCAATTTTCCTCTAGAACAGGGGTCATCAATCCCCAGTCCGTGGCCCAGTGTCGGGCCGCGAGAGCCTCGGCAGTGGGCTGCGGCTCCCTCTCCCCGCCCCCTCCCACAGCGAGAAGGGGGGAGAGGGAAGCGCGACCGCTAGCATGCCAGCGGCGCAAACGTGCATGCGCGGCAGTTTCTGCGCATGCATGGCAGGTCCGCGCATGCACGTTTGCGCAGAGCACCAGGTCGCCCTCTCCCCCCACCTCTTGGCAACGGGCCACAACCTTAAAAAGGTTGCAGACCGCTGCTCTAGAACATAAAACTCTTAGAGATGAGTGATCCCAAACCAGAGACATTTAATCTCCTACTGGCTTTCCTCCATGATTTAGTTTAAAAACTGTTCTGCCACCTTTTTTGATTTTAAGCGCCAGCAACCTGGTTCCTTCTTGGGACAAGTGGAGGCCTTCTTTTTTGTACAGGTCTTGCTTTGAGACTCCTAATTTGTGCCTGTCTAGTTGGCTCTGCACATGGAAAAGGCAGCACTTTTGAGAAGGGCCACCTTGGAGGTGCTGGCCCTGCTTAGCAGTCTAAATTTTTCGTACAGGACCACACAACTACATTTCTCCACATCACTGGTACCAACATGTACTATGGCCATTGGCTCCTCCTCAGCGCTGTCTGCCAGCCTATCTAGACCACGCATAATGACAGTTGCCTTCATACCAGGCAGGTAAGCCACCACATGGTCCATACACTGGTTCGCAACCCATATGTCTACATGCCTAAGGACTGAATCACCAACTACCAAGTACCTCCTTCATCCCTGCTCAGAGATGGTTTTTTTGATGCAAAAAGAGATCTGTTCCCCAGCTTGGTGTAGTGGTTAGGAGCAGCGGCTTCTAATCTGGATTTGATTTCCTGCTCCTCCACCTGCAGCCAGCTTGGGTGACCTTGGGTTAGTCACAGTCCTGATAGTACTGTTCTCATAGAGCAGTTCTGTCAGAGCCCTCTCAGCCTCACCTTCCTCACAGGATGTCTGTTTTGGGAGAGGAAGGGAAGGTGATTGTAAGCTGCTTTGAAAATCGTTCAGGCAGTGAAAAGTGAAGTATAAAAAACTAACTACTGTTCTTCTGTAGAAGGGATTCCTTCTGCGGGAACATTCCCTTTTTCTTCAACACCGTGCCCTGTTTCCCATTGACCCTTATCCTCCCTGACAGTGATGGAACACCCATTCTCAGAGTGGGACACATCTAACAAATCCCCAAGTGTGTTACCTGGGTGCCTAACTGACTATTTCTGCTTCTCCAGATCATCCACCTTGGCCTCCAGGGTGCAAACTCATTCCCTGATTGCCAGGAGCTCCTTACCCATGATTTCTATCCAGCTGGCAGGTTGTATTCAGCACATTGGAGAGCCCCCAGCCCCCTGCTGCCATTCTACCTTCAGAATTGCTTTTTTAAAATATCCCCTTTTCAATAAAATTCCCTATTTTATGTAGATTCATTTCCCTTTTTTAGGGAAATTGAGAGACCAGTGCTCTAGTATCCTCACCCTGCTGCTGAACTCCCTCTGGTGTCACCTGCTTATCTTAGATTGTTAGTATTCCTTCCAGAAGTTTTCACCCCATTATAATGGAGATAAAATATATTGCATTGAGGGAAAAAGTTAGCTTCAAACCAGAATATCTGTAATTTTCCATGAATTGGCTGGGAATACATCTGACTAATACCTGTGGATCTTAATTGTGAGCAGATACTTTATTGAGTTCAGTCTAAGAACTAAAGAGAGATTAATGCATGGAGTTAAAACATCTTAAAGCTGTGAAAATCTGAATGTTATATCATTATTTAAATCAACTCTATGTTCTAGCATGAAAGGATGAAGCATTTTGATTGTGAAGGATTTCTAAAATCTTACTACATCTTACTTTGCACATGCTTTTGCAGATAATTCTTTCATGCTGCAAAGTCAGTCTTTTGTTGTTGTTTTTTGCTCTTAAGAGTTCATCATGTATAATAACATTCATAACTATTTATTTATACACTATATTTCTCACATGACTTTTATGGGTGTAGGAGAAATACCTTTCCAGACTACAAAATCAGAGTCCAGTAGCACCTTTAAGACCAACAAAGATTTATTCAAGGCATGATTTTTTGAGTGCAAGCACTCTTCCTCAGACTAATGAACTACTCTTTCCAGACTGGTTGGCTTGAAAAGAATTTCCAAAGAACCAGACAATATTCATATACCAAGATTCATTGGAGTATGTGATTGGATCTGACGTTGTTAAGGAAAGGTGAGATGGGGAAATTTTCATTTGTAACAAGGAAAATCTCTTGGTTGTCTCTACGTATCATAGGGATCTGGATTTTCCGCCTTTTCATGGTACTTGAGAACATCTTCACAAATGGTTCTTGAAATGTGGAATAGAAGAAAATACATCTAATTGGGCAAACTAATCACTTAGAAGGTTTACAGATTTTCAGATACAATCGCTTCTTCATAAGACATAAGTGTTTCCAAAAAAAGTGTTGAGGTTGTTAGGTGCGAAGTCGTGTCCGACCCATCGCGACCCCATGGACAATGATCCTCCAGGCCTTCCTGTCCTCTGCCATTCCCCGGAGTCCATTTAAGTTTTCACCTATCAAAAAAAGTACTTTATGGTAAATTCAAGGAAAAGGGGGGTTTGAAGTAATTGTGGCTCGTTATTAGGCCTTTCTCATACAAGTAGGTGGTATTTCAGAGCTTGATCCTTGTATTCCAAAGCTGTTCATAAATCTTTTGGGAAGCAAGTTCAGGAGTGTTAGCTTTAGTACAGTGTGATTTTTACCAAACCAAAGTAAGACAAAAACACACACACACACACAGGAAACCAATATCTTCTAACAGCAGAAGGGCACTTTTGTTTGTGCAAGAGGTATGCATTGTTTTTGTTTTGTTTTTTGCTGATTCCTTCTTCCCCCTGTAGACTCCCTATCTTGTTCCTTATGCTGTTCTCGGGATCCACCAGCTTGAGGCAGCAGTGGCAAAGGACAGGATAGAAATTTGAGACAATTCCTTAAGTATCTAGAGTTGGGTATTGGTGAATAATATGTTTGCTTGCTGAATTTCAGATTGCAAACAATGTGTGCAGTTTAGTAGTAATATAAAAGCCTTCAGTGTTGTTTTAAAATATTGCTGTGCTTTTTATTGAAATGTAAAATTATTTCAATAACAAAGAAACATCTGGCAAGAGAGCTCAGAAATAAAATATGCCAGCCAGGTGTTCATTTTTTTATGGAAAGAAGTAAAATATCTGTCCCTGCTCCATGTACACATGTAATTGCAAACCAATCCACTTCTTCTCATTGTAGTTCCCCCCCCCCCTTTTACTCCTCCTTTCATAAATAGTTCACTCTTCCTTTGGGGAAAGCAGAGCTCTGAGTCTTAGGGGATCTGATTTCAGTGTGTAAGAGGCTGATAAAGTGGGATTAAAATAGCACTGGCATACAAGATCTCAGACATGTTAAAAACACCTGCACATATGCAATTCATGTTGAACTTTGATCTAGGATAAGGAGGGGGGAAATGCTTCATATGGCTGTGTATATTTAGAATGGAAATGCAGATGTGATGTTTTGCTGTGCATGAAGCTAGGATGTGCTTGCACAGTTTGACCAGAAGTTCAGATTCTGTACACTTTCTGCTAAGTACAACTGTTTGCAACCCTAGTTTTATATTTGAAAAGTTTAGACACTTTTCCTTAGTTGAATCAAATAATCAACAACTGCACATATTGCAGAAAGGATCTTTCAAATTTGTCTCATAGCTGCAAGAGGCACCAAGAAAAGAGGCATATATTGTACTTGAAATTCTTTATATTCTGTTTGTTTCAGAGAAAAGATTATGTACAATTGATGACCAGAATGCAGTTAACTGAGACACTGACTGAAACCTCTTAAGTGAATTTTACTTAATGATTTGTTAAAATTTAATTTCCAACATTTGAAATCTTTTGTTTATTAAATAGTTTCTGTAGTATACGTCTATCGGTTATGGCCCTAATCTTTTCGGTTTGTTTGTTTTCCTATTTGCTAACAGTCTTTTTCAATTTAAATATTATATGTACTTGAGGTAAAAAAAATGTTGTGATTTTTTGATTACCTATATGAACAGGTCCATATAAGATCTGTATAGGGGTATTTATTCCTGACAGAAGCATAAATGTGCATAAATACTTGTTCTCTGCATATACCAGCAGACAAACAGGAATAATAGTGTGTGTGTGTGTGTGTGTTTTTAATAGAATAATTAAAATTTTAAAATTGTACAAACTTTGGAGAGTGCTAGCACAATCAGTGAATGGTGTTTAAAGAAGGAATTTGAAGACCAGCTTCAGTCCTCTTTCTTGGAAGTAAGCCTTAATTAATAAATTGTGTTTTTGAGGGGATCCAGTTCGAATTACTCGCTCAATGGGAGACCTTTTTAAAAGAAAACTGGTTTCTGTTCACAAACATTGTATTCCATATTGCCCCCTTTATAAGCTCTTTTGTCAAATCTCCAAATTGTATGTTATGCTTTTAGAGTTAAAAAAGAACAGAACATAGGTGTTAGATTTTTAAAAAAATTTACTTTAAATGTATTTTTAAAGCTAGCCTTTGGTAGAAATTTTGCATTATCCATCATATAAAGCACATAATTATACCAACTGGTTCTAAAACAAGTTAACATTTTCCATGTATGTTGTATTCGTGACTTTAGATTTCTCTTTCCATGGTATTCCGTGGTATTTTGTGTTTCTTGGCAAAAAAACAATCTTGGAATACTATAATTTTGCAGACTGTGGTGAAAACTGACAAGGATTAGGTGAAATCATTTTGCTGCTGTTGGCTGTTCCTCACAGCTTTCCCACAGGCAGGCACAGGGCTGCTATTCACTGAGGGGGTAGCTCAAATGCAGCATGGTAGTAAAGAACAGAAGTGTTGTTTGCTATAGCCCGGAAGGAAGTAGATACAGAAGTGCTTCTTTCTTGTCAGTGACTGAATGCAAGGGTGGCAATAAAAAGAGAATTCTTTTAAAGTGAAATACAAACACTGTCAAGCAGTAACAAAGGCAGATGATTTGTCACTGTCTAGTGCAGGGGTAGTCAACCTATGGTCCTCCAGATGTCCATGGACTACAATTCCCATGGGAATTGTAGTCCATGAACATCTGGAGGACCACAGGTTGACTACCCCTGGTCTAGAGCACATGTGGAGGTAAGATGCTAATCTGGATTCTTCAGGTGCAGCTATAGCGATAGAACATTCCTGATACACAGAATGAAAGAGCACAGCATTAGTTCTATCTGCAAAGGTACAAATCTGGCACATTGATTATAATTGGAGTTCTAGACCATAGCCGGTATGGTGCAGCCCAAGATAAAGTCATTGTTACTGTTTATCCTCTTGTCATATAGGTGTTTGTATCCTTCAACTCCCTGTCCAAATTGAATAAGTTAGAAGAAGAGTTGGTTCTTATATGCCGCTTTTCTCTACCCAAAGGAGTCTCAAAGCGGCTTACAGTCGCCTTCCCTTTCCTCTCCCGACAACAGACACCCTATGAGGTAGGTGAGGCTGAGAAAGCCCTGATATTACTGCTTGGTCAGAACAGCTTTATCAGTGCTGTGGCGAGCCCACATGGTTGCATGTGGGGCAGCGCAGAATCAAACCCAGCTTGCCAGATTAGAAGTCTGCACTCCTAACAACTACACCAAACTGGCTCTCTAAAATATAATTAAATGCTGGACCCTCTCATTTATTAAACATCATTAAAACATAATATAGTATGAGGGTTGTAATGGGATACTTTTTCTGTGTGCTTTGTACTTAAGATCTGTTGGAAAAGAATGGAACCATTTGAGTGCTGTTCCCCAGTCCTAATTTCTAAGTATTTTAGCAAGGTTGTATGTCCACTATATTAAAAAGATATAATGACACAGATGAATACATTTGCCTCATTCATTCATAAGTAGAAATCATCTACCAAAACAACTAAAAATAGTCTTTGTTCCATAACCAAGCAATTAAGTTGGATCAAAATGGGTGAAGGGCAGATGTGTTTCCTCAGATATCACAGTGTCAAGCTCCAACCAAACATTCAGGGTGACTGGAAACCACCTGGATCCATAAGTTATCAAAGGCAGGCCATCTTAATGTTTTGGGAGTTGGTGATCACAAAACCAACAGTGCTTTGAACAGGAAGTGATCAAATACTAGTCCATCACTTTTAACCATACTGGTTTTCTTTATTGGTTCATCTTGATGATAAGATTGATCGTATTGTCTTTCGTAGCCAATAAAACTAGAGAGTATAAAATCTATTCTTATTATTATCATCATCGTCATCATCACATGCACTCTGTCCCCAATCCAGGAGAAAGGATTGCATATTGTTTTGAAGAACTTAGTTGAGAAGGAAGCACATACTGGCCCCCCTCCATTCCTGACTCCAACGGTGTTGATTACAATAACTTTATTTGCCCTTACCAGAAACTTAGTACAAGTTTACAGTTACTGTAAGAACAATTCTGTACTGTAAGAACAAACACTGATGCTTCATGCAGACTCTAAAGTGTACACTGTATCTGGCAATTTTGAACGTCTGTATTTAATATTAAGAGAAGTAGGGGTTGTCCCATTAAATTGGATCAGCATTCCCGACTGAACAAATAACATCTTAAAACTTCCTGCCAGATGTCCTGTGCTTCGTATCTGCAAATAACACTTAGAGATAAGGCAATTAACTTGGTGATATTTACAGTATGTCCTAAAACACTGATGGCAAAATAGTTCTATTTAAAAATTACTGGAAAATGTAATCTTGTGTTTAAGTAGTGGTCTTTTTACATTTAATGTCTGCCAAATGTTAAAAGGGTCAGTGAAAATTAATTGAACTAACATATGTTTAATTTCGCACTGTTGTTAATTTATTTTCAGACTTTACTATTATCTGCCTATCAGCCTACATATATGCAGTGTGTGATTTCTACCTCCCCCCCTACCCGGTGGAATGAGCTCCTGGAGGAGCTGCAGGCCCTGCGGGAGCTTCCAGCTTTCTGCAGGGCTCTTCTACCAGGATTATGGTTGAGGCCAGGGTGAAGATCTGTGGGCCTCCACAAGGGAGGAATACCCCACCATATGCCATCGGTGGGGGTCATCCTCTCCCTGAGTCCCCAGCGAGGCGGGTGGGTTGGTTGCTGCTGGTTGTTGTTGGGGCTTATTTTAATTGTTGGTTTTAAGGGAAATAGGGGTTTTAGGGGATTATATTTTATTCTGTAACCTGCCACAAGCCATCTTTGCCGAGAGTGGCGGGAAATAAATAGAAATAGAAATATATCTGATATTGTTGATATAATCCTCTTTCTTAAGCTTTCAGGTGACCAAGGGTGGGTGGATGGGGGGGTGGGGGTGGAATGTGGTATGAGTATGTTATTCATATGAAACTGAAATACCAAATTACTTTTAACTGACTACATAGCACAGATCTTTTTTATGCTGATTTGGAAATTTTACAGCTATGGAGTCAACAGTTTTTGCATACCTGTCATTTGATGGTTATACAAACATTTACATCTAAAGTTATGATAAAGGTAAAGGTATCCCCTGTGCAAACACCGGGTCATGTCTGACCCTTGGGGTGACGCCCTCCAGCGTTTTCATGGCAGACTCAATACAGGGTGGCCTTGCCAGTGCCTTCCCCAGTCATTACCGTTTTACCTCCCCAGCAACAAGCTGGGTACTCATTTTACCGACCTCAGAAGGATGGAAGGCTGAGTCAACCTTGAGCCGGCTGCTGGGATCGAGCTCCCAACCTCATGGACAAACAGCATTTCTGCCGCTTACCAATCTGCGCCACAAGAGTTATGATACAGATTGACTATCATTTTACTGTGGTTAGGGTTAGGCTTAATAATTTCTTTAAATTAAGAATGTCTGTTGTGTCATTTTGGAATAGCAAGGGCTACAGGCAATATTTATTAGATACTTAATCCTGAGTACAGCTGTACAGGTGGCATCATATTCTAAGACATTGATTTTTTAAATTCACAAGTGGACTTTTTTTTGAAAATGTTTTTGAATAACTACAATATTTTTGGGAGCAGAAACTAGTTGGACTTCAGCTATTAAACTTGTATGAACTCAGTGGGGAGTAGAATGCCAATTATCAGAAGGCAGGCTGAATAGAAATATAATCTCTAAAGAGAACACAATAGCATTATGGACGCTTAAGTAATGGGCTTGGAAGTACATAGTTCATAACAATCCCCCAAAGTTTAGGGGATTAAATGTCCCTGGAGTATAGAACATGTAGAACAACAATAAAGAAGAACTGCTAACCGAGAGCGTTTTAACAATGAGGGGCCTCGTGAAGAAGAAACTGAAAGGAAAGGTAAGGTGGGACAAATCTCTTTGGGAATCTTGGAGACTGCAAGATGGAGAGAGATATAAAGTTGTTTAGATCTTCCTGGTAAAGTTGACAGGATAGGAGTGATATACTGAGATCAGATGTCAGTATAGAATCTGTTCCCTGAAACAATTTGGCATGCTGCAGAGTAATTGGATGCTTCTGCATCTCATTGTAGGGAATGTTCCCCAAACAACTGTTTAGTTATATGTTTTGCTTTTTTGATACTCAAGTTGTGGTAAGACTTGTAGGAAAGAGGCTGTGCTCCTCAAGTTTCCCTTCAATTGCTTTTTTTGCCAGGGTGAACAGTGACTATCAGAAGGATCAATGATAGTGGACCCACCAGAGCGAAGTAGAGTTTTAACAAGTAGGTGGGTGCCGGTAGCCACATCTAAATCTCCAAGGCAATCAGCCCAGCCTCCAGGCTAAGAAGGGCATTCAGAATACATTGGAGGACTACAAGAATTATTTGTAAGGTCTTGGATTGTACCGCTTCCAGTGAGTGCCTTTTGTTGTAAATACAGAGCTAGGAACCATTTAAAAGCTGGGTGACCACCTTTCCTTGGAAGACATTGATTGCTGCAGGGATAAAGGAGACTCCTTTTGTGCAGTAGAATCTTAGAATGACAAGAGGATGTTCTGTGGGCAGTCTCTGATATGCAGTGCATGAAATCTCCAATGTCTGGATGACTGGAAGACTATACTAAGATACATAACGATTTTTGTTGTATCATCAAGCTTTGTGAATGAAAGCTTGGATTTCTTAGGTGTTGCACCTAGGAATTGATATAGTAGTTAAAAAGTAGAAGGGCCAGATTACAACTCTCCTTAATTCCTTTGTCAAGTGAAACCTTTTTTTTGTCACTGCAGCAGCTGACATAGCACAGTGTACGTATGAAGTAACTGTAAACCGCTCCGTGGTTATAAATAAAAGGCTAAGGGCAAGTTGGGAGGAGTTAGGGCGGGCGCTGTCCGGGATAAAAACTCAGAAGGGCGAAGCGGCTCCTGATTTTCCCCTCCGACTGTCACTCCTGGGCCAAGCAGGCAACGGTGAGGCGGTGAGGCGCGATGCCTGCTTGGCCATCGTGGACTGCACCTCGGTGCGGGGAAAGGAGCAGGGACGCCGCGTTGAAGACGCAGTGACTCTGTTCCTTTCCAGCCGCATGCCCTCCCAGCTTGGCCGGGGAGCAGGGAAGGAATCCCATGCCTCCCATTTAGCCTTCCTGCCACGAGCATGCCACCGCCGCCCAACTCCGCGGCCAGAACGCCGCCGCGCCACCCAGGTGAGCCGCCACCCGCCGCTAACCCCACTTTGCTTCCTAAACCCCCCAAACATCTCCCGCTTCCCACCTGCTTCCCCACACCTGCTGCCCAACCAACTACGGCTGCCCATCCTGACCCTCGACCCCTCCTCCCTCGCCAACCGCACCAACACCCCCCCTACATGCACCGACGACTGCGCCGCGCTTCCCCCCACCAAACCCTCCCCCCAAACACGACCCTTTACCCCGCCACCCACCCAGCCACCCTCTGACGCGCCCCTACTGACCTTCTCGCCTATCGCCGTCGGCCCCTCTCCCCCATCGCCCCGCTCTCCCCTGGAATGCTCGGCGCTGCGCCGAGGCCATGCGACCCACACGGCTGCCGTGACGCTAACAAACTGAGCTAAGCATGTGCAGGGTTACGCGCATGCGTGCATTCCCACCCCCATGCTACCCCCACCCACACCACAACGAACGAACACGCATGCGCCGACTTCCGGCCATGCGTGGTTCCCCTCCGCCTCCCCCTCAACCTACCCCCAACTCCGACCGGCCGTGCCACTCCCGCTCCACCACACCAGCCCGACCCATCAGCCTAACCTGCATGACGCCAGCCTGACCCTTAAGACTCCTGCTGAGCCACGCCAGCCCGACCCGTCCCCACACAGCGCCCTCCACCTACTTCTCCCTACCGATGCTGCACACCCTCTCGCTGCCTCCCGTTTCTTGCCCATTTTTATAAATGGGCTTTATTACTAGTCATATATAAATGTACAGTATGAATGCTAAAGAAGACTTGTTTGTTAACTAAGTTTTAATGTTCAAGCAATGTAATGGGGAGCGAGAGCAATAGCATGTATGTACATACAGTAGAATAAAGTAGCTAGAGCATCAGGTTAGGATCTGGAAGACCCACTCTGGTCTTTCAGATTCCCAATCTGCCATGAAAGTTTGATGGGTGTCCTTGGGCCAGCCACACACTCAGCCTAATCTACCTCATAGGCATGCTGTGAGGGTACAGTGGAAAGGGAGAGAACGTTGTAAGCCACTCCGGGCCCCCCACTGGGGAGAAAAAAACGGCATCTGTACACCGCCCATGGCACCGCAGGCGCCACGTACTAAATAAAGCGGTAAGGCCTTGGGAGGCAGGATGTGTCCGTGATGAGGAAGGGTGCCAGTTGGCCCCTTCTTCTAGACATACTATTGGAGGGACCAATCGGCAGGCGCAAAGCGCCTGCCGATTGGTCCCTCCAATTCCCCACCAGAGCAACTGTGAGCTGCGCACAGCGCGGCTCGCAGTTGCTCCTTTGCCAGCGGCCTGACACGTCAGGAGGCGCAAAGCGCCTCCTGACGTGTCAGGCCGCTGGCAAGGGAGCCCCCGACGCGCTGCTGGCGGGGGCTTCCTGCCGGCGGCTTGGCAAGCCGGGAGGCGCAAAGCGCCTCCCGATGCGTCAGCCCGCTGGCAAGGCCATCCCCGAAAAGCTGAGAGTCCCCGAAAGCGGAAGGCCGAGAGGCGAGCATTGCGCAGCTGGCGGGGGCTCTCTGCCCGCAGGACTGGTGCCCCGACAGCCAACGGAGCCCAAAGGCCGATAGCCGATGCTGGATGCGGCGCCGACGAAATGCCTGGCCCCACTGGAAGCCCGCGTGGCCGCCGCCTCTGCAGCCCACCCTGGGCTTCTGCCTACCTCCGGAACACGCCCACGCCATCAAGGGATGGGACCGTCGCGAACCCAGTGAGTGCGCCTGGGATTTTGTCTCGCCTTTCCAGGGAGGAGCCCAGGGTCGGATTTGGGGCCGCGCTCTGGGAGAGGGGATGGGTGACTGGGTCGGACCGTCTTCGTTACCCTTCTCCCCTTTCAAAGCCCATTTTTATAAATGGGCTTGGAAACTAGTAATTGACATAAATATATAATTCATTTAAAAGTAAGATTTCAGCTGTTTCAGCTGTTTTCAAACACAGTTTTAATGTTAAAGCAAGACAATGAAAAGTGAGAACAGTCTATTAATACATAATTAGTTTGATTGATAACTAGGAGTAATTACAACACAGATTCTGTTCCTTGGTTTGCTTTCTGTCCTGAATGCCTATAAAATGCAATATTACCTCTTCTGTTTCCTTTTATAAGGAACCCACTTCTGCTACTTTCTAGCTTACGAGCATCTCCTTATTAATCTGTGCTTTTCACCAGTAATGGAAGATAAGCATTGTTAGCTCAATATCGTTTTTGACAACATAAGAAACATTTTTTGTTTTTTGCTAACATCCCACACTACTTTGCCGTGGAAAGGATTCTATGGATCTAGTGTCTGGTGAGATCTGTGAGGTAGAATGTGCTAGGAAAAGATAATGGTGGGAAACCATCAGCTACAGCATGAATGGCAGGCATAGGCTTTCTTGCCAAGTGTAGTTATTGTAGTTTGCAGCTATTATTACACAGAAGTGAGTTAGTGCATATGCTAAATGCATTTAAATGTGACTGGGGGCAAGTGGAATTCTTAACCCAAAGAATTCTTAGATAAAAAATTGCCTGTAAATCAGACATTTGGATGTGGAAGATATTATAACTTGAATATGAAGATTGTGGGAAATATAGATTAAAATCCCTGCTTGGAAATGAAATTAATTTTTTGCTTTATTCAAAACATTTCAGTACTGCCTTCCCACCTGATTACAGTTTAAGGTTGCAAACATCAAATCATTAAAACAGCATTCTATTTTAATTGAATTATTTTACATATATTAACACTTAAGCACACATTTAGGACAAGTCAGTGTTATTTTAGATTTCCTGAAATGTCCGAGGTTCTTTACCATTGTTTGTCACCCCTGATTTCAGCCATGTTATTGTACGGTAAAGACCCCAGTGATTAGTCATTCCTGTGTGGTGGTGGGATTTTTAAATATAACAGTGCTATGTCATGAACTCACAGCCAAGCAGGACCCCTAAGTGAACCATTTGAAACTGAATCCTGGCAGTGATGGTTACAAAGTTGGGAGAACACGGAGCTTCCCAATTTTGATAGGGTTCAGTATTCTAGGTTAAAAGCTTGTGAGTTATACAGAACCCAGCATTTCTACTGGAAGAGCAAGGTAATGCAGATGCAATTTCTTTTCTTTTAATTCCAATTTGTTCCACACTGGAATACAAATTCCCTACCTTGACTCGCTCAGTCTGGTCACCTGGATTCATGTTGCAGTAACATCAAGACTGGACTTTTATTCTCTCTTTGTGGATCTGCTCTCAGAGTCTGCTTGGAGACTGCAATTGATACAGGGGGCTGCAGCCAGGTGGACCACGTATACTATGCGTATTGCACATGTATATTACACATATTTCACAATCTTGAACCTTCATATCTGAAAGACTGCCGCCTCTCCTGTGTTCCACCATGGCAGTTTTGTTCACTTGTTCAGAGCAAGATCAGCAATGTGCATTCTCTGTTATGCCTTGTAGATAGAATGGCTTGCTTGAAGAGGCTAGCAACGTTTTCACACTTATGTTATTCTGCAACCTATATGTTTTTTTATTTTTTTATCATTATTTTGTGTTTTATATAAAACACAACAGTTGAAAAGGGCATTTCTATACAGGAAGTAGGGCTACAAAGCATCTGAATGTTTCAGGAAGGAACTCTTCCTGAAGGAAGGAAAGGGGACTGTGTCGAAGATGCTAGGTACAGTGTATTATCTGTTAGCTGTTGTATTTTCTGCCAACATAATACCATCTTTCTTCATTGTATCTGCATTCAGTGTCATGTCTAACTTTTTGTGCTTGTTTCAGATTTTTGAAATCCTAGTACAAGTACATTAAAAATTAGTTGTCTCGTCCTATTGATTGCCTGAATTTATGCTGTGAAATCTGTCTTTAAGTCTGAGTGACAAAGATGGACTATAAATATAGTAAATAAAAACATCAAAAGGTCATCCTAGTAATTGTGAGAACAAATGGTTTGAGATTGTGTGAAATACTTTGTACATGTAAAGTGTTGTGGAAATGAGAAACTTTTTTTTTCATTTTGCAACTGCTGCCATAGCAACGCTCCTGTTGCAGATGGAATGTTCTGCCACCCCCTCCCTCTCTTTAATATCATTAAACCTTCTCTTTGCTAATGTTGTGGCAGGTCGATCTGCTTCTGAATTTTAAAGTGACTTTATACTAAAAATAAAGCAGTTTAATATGAAGGCCCTTAATTTGACCGTGGCTCTATTTGGCTGGTTGTTTGCTACAGTTTGTTTAATTTGGCATCTGGCAATGCATGGTTGAAAGCTGTTATCAGAAAGTCTGTGTGTGTGTGTGAGAGAGAGAGAGAGAGAGAGAGAGAATATCCCACTGTTGGGAAGCAGGATTCACAGTGTATATTTGTGTTTGGCTTGGTGGATGACTTTCACCAATCTTTTCTTTTTTGTCTCCTCTCCAGGATGCGTCACGATGAAACGCCACAGGCACCTAAGCAGCAGTGACAGTTCAGACAATGAAAGTAAGTGGTATGATCTAGTCTTCCTTTGATCTATCATCCCCGCTTGTGGTTTCCTTCTCTGGTCTGAGGGCAAACCGTTTTACCTCTTTTTATGGTTTTACAAAAAAAAAAAAAACCCTTCTTGTTTGATTTCCTTTCCTCAGTTCTCAAAAACAATCCACCACCACGGGGAAAAAAATCTTCTCAAATTAAGAAACCTACAAAAGAAGAATGTGACAGAAGAAGAATGTGACTATTCAATATAGTATTAAGAATATTTTTCTTGGAAGTTAAAGCTTCAAAAAACTGCTGATAGAATTCAAAGTTGAGAGTCTTTCAAACACATTTTTTGTGATCTTTGTTTACAGTAAACCATCATTCGTCCTTCTGTGATGTGCAATTTTGCTTATTTACTGTTTATTTTGCAGGAAGTGTGGTGGGTTTTACTCTTTGCTGATCACCATTTACAATGATCACTGGAAAAGATCCCTGCAAATGACCAGGGCCTAGTGCTCTGTTATGGTTGTGGCTTGCAGCTTTTTCTTTTCTTCTTCTTTTTAGGGGGAGTGGAAGGTAACATTAGGTGAATACTAAATAAAACACTATGTCAATAAAAACCAGGCATCAGAGCAGAAGAAAGAGCTCTCTTTTGCAGCCCAATTGACATTTTCATGACTGCTAAAGTAGTCTATGTATGTGAAACCATCTGAATTAGGTACCAATGTGTGTTTTCATCAAATATCTGTCCTGATGAGCACTATAGGTACCCACAACAGAAGAGTTGTCCTTCAGTGTCTCTCCCCCCCCCTCCACGCTCTTGATAATGAAAGAATTGTTGCAGTGTAGTCTCCTAGTATCGCCTCACTTCTTCAGCTAATCAGCTGGCTAAGAATGAGAAAAAGCAAGGGGGGGGGGAATGATCAAAACAACTTAGTTTATTAGTTCCCCTCTCCTCTGTTATTGCTAAAGTAAAAAACCATGTTGTTGACTTAAAAGGGAGCTACTCTTGGAGTAGTATCTTCGTGCTTGCAGAAAATTTAGGGAGAGTGTAAAAGATTCTTTCTCACCAGCTTCTAAAGGTAGCCATGAAGACACAGAGACATGTAAAAGGCAGACAGATGCTTTGGAATGCTTTGTGCTACATTTACAGCAAAATGTGTGACTGGCCTTTATTGGTTAGGGCTTGAGTTGCTGAAGATTGTGCTGCAGAAATGTTTCTTAAACAACATCAATCCACCCCCACATGACTTTGCCTTCAAGAAGAAGGGATGTGGAGTAGTTTGGTGATGAGATATACAATTGTATGTGATTTATGCATCTAAAAACATGTTTTCTTTCCAAACCAAGAACTCACTTATCAAAAGAAAGAACTGTGCTATTTCAATATCCTGTCACATGACAAACTTCAGTTGTATGTCAAGCAAAGGCAAAATTTGTGTGTGATATAGCACAATATTTTTACATTTTGTATATCTGTCCAGATTGCTTCCTGACAGCTCAGTTCTGTTTTTCTATGTTCCTGCCTCTTTTACATCCAATAATGAGCAGTATCACAATGGAAATATTTCCTTCCTTTCTTTGAATCCATGTATTTTCCCAAGTTGCATGTGGAAAATACAGTTACAGAGTTGTATATGTGTATACTTAAAAAATCAAGAATTTGAAGTGAATGAGTCAGAACCGAGAACACCCAACAACCTTTCATGTGGTAGATAAGCCATATGGTAGCTATGCCATTTCTTGACTCTCACATGTCAATCAGCAGGCTTTATGGAACTCAGCACTTGGACCCTTCAAAGACACCCAAGTAACCTTGCTTTTGTTTGTGTGGTAAACTTTTCCTGCCACTAGAAGTCATTTAATGTGCAAGGAGGTACTGCCTTTTGGCTCTCTTCAGCTGTTTAAACCTTAGATCTATAAACAAATTAGAAGTTGAAACATTTGGCAACAGACCACAGCAGAATGTGATTGCATCTACAGGCTAACCTTTAGGCTTCACTGTGGATAAATTATTCTAGCACTTGGTTCCTTGCAACTATAGAAAAAGATTAGGGTATGTTTCAGCCAGCTTTTGATTCTTTGTCTTTTGTTGCTGTGCATATAGGTCCCTCCACTTCTTTTTCTTCTTGTTCCAAGTACAGGAGTAAATCAAAAACTCCAGCAAATGAGCAAAAGAAACCCGCTGAGGTAAGTAGTTTGTGCATTTGTCCAGCAGTTTTCCAGAAAAACTAGAAGTGGATAATTATCTGATGACTTAAACAGAACATAATTAGGATTTTTATTTTGACATATATTAAGTAAACAGATTTTAAAAGTCTCTCATGTTATTTCTATGTTCCAATTATAACAGATATTTGATTAGGAAAACACTTAAATCAAGTGATTTCAATAATGTATTCAAATTAAAAACCATTAGCAATTATATTTATTTGAATAATTTTTAAATTTTTTATTGTTTAAATGAAGGAGAGACTCCAAAAACTGCTGACACACTAATTTTAGCACATTTCAGAACTGTGCATGATATGCTGTGGATGTGGTTGTCCACTTATTTCAACATAATTTAACTTTTCCAAGGAATTCCTTGGGGTACCTCAATTTATCAGTCACTATCCATAACATCTTTTGCATTACTTGTTAGTTCCATATCAGTAATTGCTGTAATCTCTCCTACTTAGAGATATGAAGGCCTGGAAGAGCTTGGACAGAAATTTTTACCCCAAGGCATTTTGTTTTTGGCCCTCCAATGGAAAATTGGGACAGTTTGTAGAGCACCAAAAATATGAACTATTTTCTTTTAGAGTGAGTGAAGTGGTTCTTGAGACAATTATCCTTACTTGAACTGTATAGCATGAAAAGTTCACTGTTACTCTGGTTTCAGTATGAAGTTTGGGAGAATACTGGGGGGATTCCTATAATCCCACCCTCTCCTTTTGGACTGGGTGAAATGAAAACCTAGGTGTGATAGATTGGAGAAGAGTCCATACTAGTTTCTCTCTTAGCACAGTACAATTGTTGAGAGTCGTTCAAGACTGAATGGAATGCTGAAGGGAGGCTACCCCCCCCCCCCCGCCACCAAAGTTGAATAGTCAGTAACCAGCAGACAAAAAGGAGAGCTGAGGTTTGGAAGGAGAAGGCATCCTGACTAGTTAGGTATCCTGACTAGTTAGTGAGTCCAGTAGGACCTGTAGTGTGTGATTTTAGACAGGCAGGGTTTACATGATGTTTTCCCATAAGAACAGTGAATTGTTAAAGCTGTCTATTATGTCCATAAGTCTGAAACACTGAAAAAAATGTAACCATTAAGTATAATGGACCTCTCAGCTGTGGCAAACTATGCTAGGTGTCAGACTAGAGCAAGAAGGCATTACAGGTCACACTAACCTGCTATATAAACATATGTGCTTTGTTATATGTGGCCCCTCTGTTTCCTGCAACCCATGTAATCCACTACACACTCTGTGTGATTCAGGTAAAGAGGTTATGATTTAGTAACTGATATGCTCTCAGATACAGGATTATGGAATCCTGTATAGAAGAAGAAGAAGAGTTGGTTCTTATATGCTGCTTTTCCCTACCCGAAGGAGGCTCAAAGCGCTTACAGTCACCTTCCCTTTCCTCTCCCCACAACAGACACCCTGTGGGGTGGGTGAGGCTGAGAGAGCCCTGATATTCCTGCTCGGTCAGAACAGTTTTATCAGTGCTGTGGCGAGCCCAAGGTCACCCAGCTGGCTGCATGTGGGGGAGCGCAGAATCGAACCTGGCATGCCAGATTAGAAATCCATACTCCTAACCACTACACCAAACTGGCTGTCATATATATAAAAGATGACACAGTAAATAAGAAAAATTCAATGTGCCTTATACATCTAAAATTGACAGGGGACCTGATGCAGTAAAATAAAATAATCATTAATTTATTTATTCCTGTGATTGTGTCATGCAATAATAATAATAAGAAGAATTGATTCTTATATGCTGCTTTTCTCTCCCCAAAGTGATATAGGGTAGCTGTAGGATTCACTGGGTAACTCTAGGATTCTGATGATTCCTAGAGCTACCCTACATCACTTCTAGGTCTTCTCCAAAAATAAAATGGCAGTGCGCATGACTGCAATTGCCGTTCTGAGTGGTGGTGGGCAATGAGGGCTTTTGGCAGGAGGCTTACCACCATAGCTGCTCTCTGGGGCAGCAAGGAGCACTTTTGTCCTTTTCTTCCTCCTCCTACAGACTCCCAACCTACATGATTATAGCTTCACACAGGGCCCACAACCTTGACAGATAACTTTCCCAGGATCAGAAATGGCTGCTGAGGGAAGGGTAAAAATTGACAAGACCTGTGGCCATTAGCACTTGTTGCTGACAGAAATCCAGGATCCAACACACTGTGTTAAAATTAGGATATAATTTAGTTGTTGAGGCCACTTACTTGAGTGATTGAAGTAATTTGTCTGCCTCTTTAATTTGAGAGCAGTGTAGTGTAGTGGTTAAGAGCAGCAAGCTTTATTTTGGAAAACCCAGTTAATGCTGAGGTTCTTCTTTGGGCAGTTGCCAAAAATATATTTGTGTAGCTCTCTCTTATTTCCCCATGTGTGTTGTGACAGTGCTGACAAGGACTGAGGTGACCAAGGTTCAATTCCTTACTCTGTTTCAAAGCTCACTGATCATAAAATCAGGGAAGACCATATTTTGTTTATTTAATTTATCCTCCCCTTTTCATCCCACCAGGCCCAAAGTAGCATAAAACACCTGTCCCTTCATTTTATCATAAGGAAGGTTAGATTGAGAGTGTGTGATTGGTGCAAGGTTAGCCAGCAAACTTCCATGGTAGAGTGGAGTTTTGAGTTTGGAACCTAGTCTGACACTCTAATCCAGGGGCCCTCCAGATGTCCATGGACTACAATTCCCATGAGCCCCTGCCAGCAAATGCAGTTTGACTACCCCTGCTCTAATTGCTACACCATCACACCATAGGAGCCCCTTGCAGGAAGAGCAAAATTTAAAAAAAAACATGGGAAGTCTAGAAAATGAATGATTATTGACTAAATACCACAGGAATTAACGTCCACTTACTCTGTGCCTGATGCGATTAGCGTGCTTGTACCAACGCAGATGACGGTACTACAGAAATTGATGGGTTGGTGTCACATTTGCATTTAAGATGTTCAAAGGCAGGCTCCTTTGGGATTAGTTTTTCTTTTGATGAGGGCAGTCCATTGTCTTCTATGAAATGTTGAAAAGCAATTAAAGAAGCAAAACTTTCTTTATGATAAATCGAGTAACTCTTCAGTTGCTACCTTGCAGATTATCAAGATTTAAAGAAAGAATGTTTCCAGTCTCCAGAACAGCCACAAGAGCAAACTCTATTTTTAATAGATTGCCATCTTGAATCTTGCTCTCCATCTCTGAGATTGCAGTGAGACGGAGAACAGTAATTTCATTTGTGTGTTTTCTTCTGCCTTCCCTGGTAATTTACATAGAAGAAATGGCTGAACT
Organism: Paroedura picta; assembly: GCF_049243985.1. Taxonomy (NCBI): domain Eukaryota; kingdom Metazoa; phylum Chordata; class Lepidosauria; order Squamata; family Gekkonidae; genus Paroedura; species Paroedura picta. The sequence continues at coordinate 84,620,333 of NC_135374.1, read as the reverse complement.
GCAGTTAGCTGAACTCTGAAACTTTCCAACCCCAGAAACTGAGACAACCTTCTGTTATGTTTCTGTATCCCAAAGATAGGGGAGATGAAATAACTGCGTAAGGAGTAGTTCATGCTTTTCTTTCTTTGCACAGTGAGGAAAACAGCAGAAATTCTGTTGGTCTGCTGATATGATACAGTTTTAGTAGTCCTTTAACAATTTCTGAGGCTCATTCTCTCTGATTTTTTTTTAAGTCAAGTACCAGCCTTTCAGCTTGGTGGAACCAAAAATCATAGAGTTGTAAGGGGGCAAATGGGCCACCGAACCCCCTGCTCAATGCAGGATCAGCCTAAAGCATCCAGGGTCAATATCTGTCCAGTTGCTGCTTCGACTGCCAGTGTGGGGAGTGGCACTCACTACTTTGTTGGGCAGCTGATTCCACTGCTGAACTACTCTGACTGTGAATCTTTCCCCGATATCTAGCCAATACCATTTTACATGTAATTTGTACTCATTACTGCAGGTCCTATCCCCTGCTGCCAACAGGAACCAGTTCCTACTCTCCAAGTGACAACCTTTCAGAAACTTAAGTACAATAATCGTGTCCCCTCTCTTCTCCAGGCTGAACATTCCCAAGTCTCTCAAACTTTTTGCATAGATCTTGATTCCCAGACTCTAGATCATCATCATCATTCTCTTCACCCTCTCAATTTGGTCCACATCCATTTTGAAGTGAGGCCTTCAGAACTGCACACAGTTCTCCAGATGTGGTCTGATCAGTTCTGGTAGCTGTTTAGCATCCAGAATGGCTTGATCAGTGTAGTTCTGGTAGCTGTTTAGCATAGTCTAATGAATAAACATCAGTCTGCAGTGCACTGTTGCACTTTATTATTAAAGAAGCAGCAGCAAAATTATTAAGGCTTCAAATATTTTGTTTTGTTTAAACCTATCAGAGAAACCTATCATTTCTGTCTGTCTTTTCCTTCTACAGGTGTTTAGAAAAGACCTCATTAGTGCCATGAAACTTCCAGATTCTCATCACATTAATCCAGATGAGTATTACCTCTTTGCTGACACATGGAAACAAGAATGGGAAAAGGGTGTTCAGGTCCCAGCCAGTCCGGATACCATTCCACAACCTTCTCTAAGGTAATCTTTATTAATATATGGATTGGACTGCACAGAAACTTAATTTGTAAGTTTCTATCACAATATAACATCACAATTTTATGTGTGTTTTTTTAATAGGACTTGCTATAGAATGAGTGTACATAATCCTACTCTCTAGCCTGAAATGTAATCCTAAAGAAGTTATAGACATAGAATCTAATAAAAACTAATTAAAATGCAGTGCAGAAATTCTAAGCATACTTGCAAGGTCCCCTGCTATTGTCCTCTCTCCCTCTGACAACTGTTGTCAAGGCTGACCCTGTCTTGGTAAGGTAATGTAACCAAGCTTATTCTGGGTTTGGTTCAGGCCAGTTCCCAGTAACACACACCCTAAAGCAAAAAACACTTTATTGAAGAAATTCAAGAAAATATTCTAAAGCATTATATATAGCTCACTGCTAGTCATTTGCACAAAAAACAACAACTAGCCAACTACTTACTCAATTCTTAAAGCAGAAATATTGGTACCTATAGATAAACCATGGTGTGCCAAAGCATATAGCAAGTATCTTCAAGCAGGCAAGAGTAAGTGAAGGAAGTCAAAGGGAAATAGTATCTTCTCCCATTATAGGCTGTGTTTGATAGAAAAAAACAGCCACAACCCCCTGAACTTCTCCAACAATTTTTTTCTATATAATCATATAGTTGTTTAAAGGATGTTAGCCTACCTTTCATCCCAGGCTTTCATAACTCAGCCAAGTAAGGATTCACACCTGGATCTCCCAGGTCCAGGACTGACAGCTTCATCACTGCACCATGCCAGCTTTCATTGTGCTTTAATCCTGCCATACAGGTGTAAACTAAGTACATCTTGCCAATGTTGCTAGAGTTTGCAACTCAACGTTACCCAGATGACTGGTATAAATTGGGGGCATAGATTATGTACTTTTCCAGCTGGCAGCTGACTTTAATAGTAATCTTATTTAGGGTTGTAGCAGAAAAGATGAAAGAAGTACTGTACACACGGCCCAGGAAATACATCCGTTGTTCAAGTCAAGAGCCCTCGGAGCCTGGTTATATCAACATTCTGGAACTGGCAGAATCAATGTGCCGTTATGACTTGGATGACATGGATATTTTCTGGCTTCAGGAAGTAAATGAAGAGCTTGCTGAAATGGGTGAGAATGCTGAGAATTGCATTAAAAATGGCTGAGTGTCTTGTTGACTTTACTTGAATGATTGTGAGAAAAAGAGCCTTAACTGAATGTAGGTGGTGTTTATAATGAACTGTGTACAGAAATCCAGTCTTCAAAAACCTTCTGCTGGCTTCAAGAGCAATTGCTTTTGAAACTGGAACTGGCTTTTTGAAGACTGAACTTTTGAGGTGTATTTTCATGCTTCAAATGATGGATATAAATTTTAAAAAAGGATATACATTTTTAAATTAAGAAAGCCTCTAGTTTAGCAGTAGACATTGAAACAGATTTGCTGCTTAATTGTTTACCAAATGAATTTTGCTTAATTTTGTCCTGGGACTTGGGAATCAGAAGAGCAATATCAGTCAGTTAGGGGTGGTATGCACTTCTGTTTGAGCTTAATTGAATCGGCTAATATCCTTAATGGCCTAACCAAACTGGCTGTTTACCAGACCTGCCCCTTGCCACTTCATAAGGGAGAGTAATACAGGAGGGAACATTGTATAATTATGACACTTTAGTAAGCTGTAGAAATCGGTCTTTATCCCCAAAGAGCCTAACAAGATATTATTATTGTCTTGATGTGGCAGGTCCTTTTCGATTTTACATTTATAGACTTAAGTTGCTAATCTAAATGGGAAGATGATTGTGTGTGGCATTCACTGAGAAAATTGATTGAAGGTGATGTGGCCATTAGTCATGTTAAGGTGTAGTCTTCATTAAATCAAAGCTCTGTGCCATAGACTAGAATCAAACTGAAACAATACTATCATCTTCTTTGCATAAATGTTGTTTTAACAAACTGCATGATGTGTGGGGGTTTTATGGAATGGGTGAATGTAAAAACCATGAGATCCACTCCTTGATAAAGATCTGGGTTTTAGTGCAGGATAAGGGGGATAAGGTTCTTCCACCTTTCATCATAATGAATTGTTCTTCCCTCTGCTTTAGTCTACAGTGGGGGGCGGGTGCTTGCCTTTTAAAATTTGCATTGGGGTAACAGGGTTGAGCTTGAGTTTTTTGAAACACGAATAAAATTTAATTAATTCCATTTTATTGTTAATTCTCTTGCAGGGTGTGGGCAGCTTGATGAGAACACAATGGAGAAAATGGTGGAAGTCCTTGAACGTCATTGCCATGAGAACATGAACCATGCTATTGAGACAGAGGAAGGACTGGGTATAGAATATGATGAAGATGTAATCTGCGATGTGTGCCGATCTCCTGATAGCGAAGATGGGAATGACATGGTGTTTTGTGACAAATGCAACATATGTGTGCATCAGGTTAGTGTTAACAGAGCTTTAAAAATGTATCTTCTATGAAAATGTATTAAAAAAGAAGTTTGACATCTGAAATGAAGATGGATTCAGGTGGGTAGCCATGTTAATCTGAAGCAGCAGAACAAAGTTTGAGTCCAATGGCATCTTTAAGACCAACCAAGTTTTATTCAAGGTATATGCTTTCATGTACATGAACACTTCATCAGATACCCAGAACAGATACCTAACGAAGTGAGCATGCACAGAAAATTGTAAATAAAATTGTAGATCTTAAAGGTGCCACTTCATTCATCTGAAATGAAGGTTAAAGATTTTCCCCTCTGGGTTGTGTTAATCCTAAAATTCAATTTCAGCTTGCGCTAAAATGTTTTCTCCAGTGTTACTTTGCCCATTAAAATACAAGATGTAGAAGTTTGGAAAACATACCTAAAAGGCAGGAAAGACTATAAATCTATTTTATTTTGAAGTGGAGAGGCTATATAGCCGCTGTTTCCATCATGAACTGTTTGTAGAGGTGTGCATTGGGCTAATCCTAGCAAGAAAAAAAATAGCCAAAAAATACCTTATTGGTATTTTTGGAATATGAATTAAGCTGAGCCTGAAAAATCCCCAAAATATTCTGTTTTTAGTCAACTGGATAGCCGTAGTTGAAGTGCCTTTAAAGGGCTCCAAGCCCCTTTAAATGCCTTTGGAGTAAATTCTTGGCTTGAGTAAGGCACGTGAAGGGACTATGGGCCTTTTAGAAGCCTTTGAATTTTACTCCCACTGCTGCTGCGGCTTGCAAGAGGCATTAAAATTTTTAAATCATTGCATACTCTTTAAAATATAAATACTTTTTTCCCTCCATTGGAAAAATGGAAGGGGGCCCATAGCACTGGACCTCTTGGTCCAATCTTTTTCAAACTTAGGGAGGGGCAGTTTGAAGTGAGGTTCCAGCTGCAATACTGTAAGTTTGCGTATCTACCTCAAACCCTACTCCCGAGGCCTAGATACTCCCTGATCAATACTCCATTATAGCCTACAGGGGACCGTTGACTATAATGATCCTGATATGCTATAGTAGAGCCAAAACATTGGCATTCACAAATATTTACCAAATCCAAATACCATACCAGTATTAGGACCTGGGAATATTAAGGTTTTGGGTTCAATATACCTAAACTCGAAAAATACTGAGTTTTCTTTCCACACCCCTAATTGTTCAAGAATGTTCAAACTTGCTTTGGTAAAGGTAGATAATATTTTTATTTTAAGAAATCTAAACTAATGCCAGCTCGCCTGGTGAAACTGTCTATTAGGGCCCTTTTCCTTAAAATGTGATACAATAAGCATGTTGCTTCATTTTTAAACAAATAAGCAGGAACATAAATACATTTAAACTGGACTATATTGGAACTATTAAAGTATTTTGCTATTGATCCCAGTAACCTAACTATTTTTTCTCAGTAATGAAGATGTTTAAATGCTAATTAAGACATGTCAATACCGAATATGTGATTTTTGATTGTTGTGTTTACAGCCAGTTGTGTCAGGAACTGCTGTATTCCATCTTGACTGACTTAAGGGCTACTTCAGGGGGTTGGACCCATGAGGTCCCTTCCGACTCTATGATTCTATAAGTCAAATTAAAGTAACTCCTTTTTGATAAATGCCAAATATGCAAGATTAGCAATTCAATGTAGAAGTGCCTGGCTGAATATGTACAAGGGTTAGGATAGATCTATTGGTTTTATGAAGTATTCTGAATTTTTAATCCATCTTATATTGTATTGTAAGTGTGTGTTGTGTGTTTTGTACCGGTCGCTGACCATAATAAACGTATATATCCATGTCAAAGGAGATTTTTAAAAAATACAGAGTAAAGAAAATGGCTGTTATTTGTTTGAATTTTGTATAAAAGGAGAAAATGGAGTAGAGAGGAATGAGGTTTTTAAATTTAGTAAATGGTTCTGGTAAATGACAGACCGGTACTGGTAAGTGAATGGTGGAGTGGAATGAAGATATTGGGGAGTGAATCTTAATTTGTCAACCTAGGCAAGAGTGAACTCTGCTGGATTCATCTGGAATATTTCAGAAATATTTTTCTTCTTTTGAGCGTGTCTGTAAAACCAGAAGAGTACTTTTCTGAGTCATAGTCAGCCTGTACTAGTATCAGATGTCACAAAATAAACAGATCAACAACTTTCCTAACTCTACCAATATGTAAACAGGGAACTAACAACTTCCTATCACTTTCTTATACCGTTTGTTCTTACTAGAAGTTAGAGCAGGCTTTCTCAACCAGGGTTTCATGAAACTCTGGGGTTTTTTGACGGCCCTGGGTTTCCTGAATGGGTTGGAGTTATTAATTTTTAATATTGTTCTAAATATCACCATATATGTTCATGTTGAGTTGACCGGCCCTCCCCTCCCAAAATGGCCAGTGATGGGCCTGGAGGGGGTGACAAAGGGAAGGGGCCCCAGGTGGACGGGTACACAGCTATGCTTCCCAACCATATTCTGCCATTTCTGGGGTTTCTTAAAGCCTTAAGAATGTTTCAGCGGTTTCTCAATGGTAAAAAAAGTTGAGAAAGGCTGAGTTAGAGTGTAGGACTAGGATCTCTGGGAGGTTTGAAGTCCCAACGTGATGGGTGACCTTAGTCCTGTCACATATTCTCAGCCTAGCCTATCTCACCAGGTTGTTGTGAAGACACAATAGAGAACAGGGGGGATGGACAGGGTATAAATATAATAAAAATATATGCTTCATCTAAATTGAGGAAATGAACTGGAGGAGAGAGAGCACAATCTGAGAGCATGCTTTTGGCTTCTTTACCCAGAGGTCCATCCATCAGGTTACTGCCCTTCTTCCACAGAGCACATGGTTCTACTATCCTCCATTTTCTGCTCATAGCCAATCTAAAAATGCATTTTAGTTTAGAAATATACTGTGATCAGTATTGAAATGTCTGGCTTACAAACTGATGAAACACTGCTTTTGTTTTTGTTATCAGGCATGTTATGGAATTCTAAAAGTCCCCGAAGGGAGCTGGCTGTGCCGTACTTGTGTCCTTGGAATACACCCTCAGTGTCTTTTGTGTCCAAAGAGAGGTGGGGCCATGAAAGCTACCAGAACGGGCACCAAATGGGCTCATGTCAGTTGTGCTCTCTGGATTCCAGAGGTATGGCTAACTTTGAATTACATAGGCTTTCCTATGTTTTAACATATTTACCTACAGTAGACACTATGTTAGTGGCTATGAAATTTGGCTATGAAGCTACTTGGCTGGATTTCCATTCCAAATATTCATTAAAATTAATTCACTTGGAAGGAAAAAACCAGATCTCTGGTTGTTCATGCAGAGTTCAGATTGTTCTACGTGCTCTCCAGACTAGATCCTAGAAAACAGAATGACTCACAAGAGGACAAGCAAATGACTATCACGGTCCATATAATCAGTTAAAGGGGTAATTATTGCCGCATGCAGTTCTTTTGTAGTATACACGACAGTTAACAAGTGAACAGATATTTCCTTTGAATGGAGCAAAGAACCTTTACACCTTTGTGGGCATGTGTGTATGTTGAGCATTTCTTCTTGTCTTAACCTGCATATAAGTAACTAGCAAAGAGGCATTTGTGATGTAACAAATGCCCACCTTAGAACCACCCAAAAGGGATATTTACAGTAAATGAACCAAATTTTCAGCCTGATATCTGCTTGCCAACTTTATGAGATACAGCTCAGAGGGTTCAGCAACTCTTTCTGGTGGTATCAGTACTAATAATTTGTATCATATTTTGCTTTCAGGTGAGCATTGCTTGCCCAGAAAGGATGGAACCAATTACAAAAGTATCTCACATTCCACCAAGTAGATGGGCTTTAGTCTGCAGTTTATGCAAACTGAAAACTGGTGCTTGTATTCAGGTACGTACCAGCTCTATATTGTGATCTTTAAGGCCATAGAGTAGAAAAGGCAAACTTCATGCTGTGACAGTATTAGTCTTATAATGTACTGAGTTGAAGTTGGTGGTGATAGGTTCTGCACTTCCAGTAGTAATTTGCTAGTAAGTTTTCAGCAGTAGCAGCTATCATTGAAAACAACTGTATTCTTCATGGAAGGTTTCAGGTGTCAGCAGTCAGACTTCTTAGCACTAGTATACACGCATGACAAGAGCTAATTTGAGGGGTTGTGTCTCACTGGGAAAGCATCTGCTTGGCACGCAGAGGGTTCCAGATTTAATCCCCAGCATCTCCAGGTAAAAGGATCAGGTAAGAACTGATATGAAAGACCTCAGCCTGAGACCCTGGCGATCCATTGCTGGTCTGAGTAGACAGTACTGACTTTGATGGACCATGGGTCTGATTGCCTATAAGACAGCTTTAAAGGCAGTTTAAAGGGTGCAGCTATTCTACCCAAATAAGATCCACAAAGCAGTGAACACCAAAACATTAACCATTTCATTGCCAAAACAATTAAAACATATAAACACAACATTCCAAAATTAGAGAAGAGAGTCAACAATAGTTAATGGTAGTATTTCTTTTTACTTGGGTTGTTCTTAGTCATTTATTTTGCAAGGAGAATTGTGCATTGGAAGTGAGCAAGACTCATATAAGTTGATTGAGGGAAATACGTATGTGAATGGATTTTTTGGAGGGGAGGGGCATATAGCCATGGTCATATGGCCATGGAAGACTATGTTTCCCTCATAGTGGAGCCATTGGTGGTACTGCCTAAGAATTTTCTCGATTACCCCCTCCTCATAACTTTGACAAACTGGTTCTGTACTACAATCCGCCTGTGTGACTTGAATCAGCATGTATGACTTTCTGGGGTGGCAGGGTATGGAAAGAGGAAGTGAGGCTGTCTTAACTGCAGAGTAATTTGCCAGATCTTGGTTGTTCTGTGGGCTTTGAATCTGTACAGCTGCTCTTCCCTCACTGTGCTGAGAGGAGATTAGGACAGATAGTTCAAGGTGGCAGTGCCTGACAGAGAAGCTTATGTTTTTGTAGCAGAAAGCAAATGCAAGAGCTATGCTCTAATTTGCATTTCACAGAATTTAGGGGGTTTTTTTGCTTCCTTCCTAGGGTTTTGGTTTCCCCACTATTTGGTGTAGACTATTAGCAGACAATGTCAGGACAGCCCTTTCTATCACAAAGAAGTTTCAGGCTCTTTTCAACCGTGCATTCATTAGGTGGGTTTTAGCAGGCAACAATTTCATCTCCCATGTGAAATAATGATAGTGACTGACTTTACAGGATTGTTGTAAGGATTTCATGAAATAATGCATATGAAACATTTTGAATACTCCAAAGCTTTACATAAATGCTAGGTATTCAAAAGTGGTAATATTATAAACCTGTGCATCTGCTATGGAGCTAAAAGCCCTTTACTTGTTCTACTGCTAGCAGATAGTGTAAAGGTTGGTTGATAGAACAGAATCATAGAGTTGGAAGGGAACTCCAGGGTCATCTAGTCCAACCCCCTGCACAATGCAGGAACTCACAATTACAACTGATAGTGAACCAACAGCTTTGTTGGAGTAACTTGCTTGGTAGTCCTGGGCTACATATGGGAAGTATCTTCATTTGAATGATTTATGTTTAATGTTTAATTCTTTGCTACTGGCAGCACCTTCTTATTTTCAGTAGCTGCAATATTTAGAACATTTGAAGAAGAATAAGAAGAAGGGTTGGTTCTTATATGCCGCTTTTCTCTACCCGAAGGTGTCTCAAAGCGGCTTAGTTGCCATCCCTTTCTTCTCCCCACAACAGACACCCTGTGAGGTGGGTGAGGCTGAGACAGCCCTGATATCACTGCTTGGTCAGAACAGCTTTATCAGTGCCAGGAGGAGCCCAAGGGCGCCCAGTTGGTTGCATGTGGGGAGTGCAGAATCAAACCCGGTATGCCAAATTAGAAGTCCGCACTCCTAACCATTACACCAAACTGGATAATTTAAAGACCATATCTTCTGAAATAGAATAGCTTTTCCCCAACAGTTACCAGAAAGCCAGTTTGGTGTAGTGGTTAGGAGTGCGGACTTCTAATCTGACATGCCAGGTTCGATTCTGCGCTCCCCCACATGCAACCAGCTGAGTGACCTTGGGCTCGCCACGGCACTGATAAAACTGTTCTGACCGAGTAGTGATATCAGGGCTCTCTCAGCCTCACCCACCCCACAGGGTGTCTGTTGTGGGGAGAGGAATGGGAAGGCAACTGTAAGCCGCTTTGAGCCTCCTTTGGGTAGGGAAAAGAACCAACTCTTCTTCTTCTCACCATTTGGATTTTCAACCTTTAAACCTATGCAACTTCTTTTGAATGTTCCCCATAAAATATGTTCTGTGCATTTAATAATGAAAAGTTCTGTGAAACATTTATGTTTTTGTTGCTTCCTTCCTTTCTCAGTGCTCTGTGAAGAGCTGCATCACTGCCTTTCACGTCACATGTGCCTTTGAGCATAGTCTAGAGATGAAGACCATCCTGGATGATGGTGATGAGGTCAAGTTCAAGTCCTACTGTCTAAAGCATAGCAAAACCAAGCAAAGCTTGTTGCCTGAGTCAGGTGACCACCCCAAGAGCACAGTGGACCAGAAGCAAACTGAGAGCGAGAAAACCAGCCTGCGTGCTCAGAAACTTCGAGAGCTGGAGGAGGAGTTCTACTCACTAGTGAGAATAGAAGATGTCGCAGCGGAACTAGGCCTTCCAAAATTCACTGTGGACTTGATCTATAATTATTGGAAATTAAAACGGAAAAGTAACTTTAATAAACCATTATTTCCTCCCAAGGAGGATGAAGAAAACGGCTTGGTTCAGCCAAAAGAAGATAGTATTCATACTCGAATGAGGATGTTCATGCACTTGAGACAGGATCTAGAAAGGGTAAAGTCTGCATGCTAAACTGTTCTTATGCTCTTATAATATTCCAAAATAAAAAAAATACAGGGGGAACAAATCACATGGTTTAGGAATTTAGAAGGAAAAAGAGTATATATATCCTCTACGTGGGCCTACCCTTGTCCTTGATCCGGAAACTTCAGCTAGTGCAAAATGCAGCTGCTAGGGTCCTCACAGGCACATCTCGGAGGCCCCACATCCAGCCTGTGCTGAGGCAGCTGCACTGGTTGCCAAAAGCTGCCCGGATCCGGTTCAAGGTTCTGGTATTAACCTTTAAGGCTTTACACGAGTTGGGACCCACATACTTGAGGACCCTATGTCCCCCGTAGGGCGCTATGCTCTGCGGGGGGAAATCTATTGGTCGTTCCCAGTCCTAGAGAAGCACGCCTAGCCTCAACCAGAGCCAGGGCTTTTTCGGTCCTGGCTCCCACCTGGTGGAATGAGCTCCCGGGTGAGCTACGGGCCCTGCAGGATTTGTCAGCTTTCCGCAGGGCCTGTAAAATGGAGCTCTTCCGCCAGGTTTATGGTTGAGGCTGGGGTCTGCGAGGTAGAGCGTTGCCCCCCTGGGGGGTCTGAAGTATACATCATCTCCCCCCATTCTCTATCACCTTGGTAGGCGGGAGTAGATTGTGATTGGCTGCCGCCATGTTATGTTATGATTTTTAATGTCTTTTAATGGGGTTTTAATTGGGGTTTTTAAGACAACTGTTACCCGCCACAAGCCTACCAAGGGAGTGGCGGGAAATAAATAATAATAATAATAATAATGATAATGATAGTGGGAAAGGTAAGAAAACTGCAAAGAAGCTAAGTAGTAGATAGTTAGCAGGAAGGAGAGGTATAGATGTTGTACCAAGTGCCACCAATATTGTAAGGAATTGAAGATTCATTCTGGTGGTGGTAGCATTTCAGCAGCATATCTAATCACAAACTCCATTTGGGAAGATGCTGTGGTGGGCAGATGAGGTTTGCACATGCTTGTTATGCTACCTGCATGTGCTGAAGCTATGTTGCAGAGAGTCGATTGTCTCGCCTGTTGGTCTTCAGGGCATTTTTTGTACTGTGTTCTTCAGATGTCACCAATGGTTTTTTCTCATGTCTAGAATACCACTGGTAAGGCATTGAATTTTCTAGTACTACAGTCATCCATGAAATGGCTCCTTGACATACTTGGGCATGGAGACACAGCAGCAAGGTCCTAATCTCGGTCTGTGGGAGAAGGAATAGTGCAGGGTCTGGTGAGATTTGTCCAGTTGTTTTGCCCTAATTGAGCAATTGCAGCTTTAGAAATCTGCCAACTAAATCTGGAACTGATCTATACCTATAAAATAGTCACTAGCACAGAGTTTAAGCCCATATAATCTGTTCATTTAGAATTTTGCAAGTGCTTGGAAGAATGCTTTGAAGGTAGGTGGCAGAGATGGAACTAGAAACAAAGGGAAAGGAAATCTCTAGAAGGTGACGAACTATGCAGATTGAAATGCATAATATAAGGCATGAAATAAGTGATATTTGCCTCTTAGCAGTATTTGATTTCCCTGCACCTTTGATCCCTGAACATGGAAGGAGACTTCTCATTATAACACGCATTCTTCATTTTTGATAGGAGCTATATTTGTATTTAGGATCACACCTTTGTATTTAGGATCACTTCTAGTTTGTGGGCTGAAATAATTTTAAGTATATAGGCTTGAAACAATCCTGTGGTTTATAGTTGCACATAATCCTAAGCAGGCTTTAAGCGTGCAGGAATTTTTCATTTTTCTTTCTCCTCCAATAGGTACGGAATCTTTGCTACATGGTGAGCAGAAGAGAAAAGTTAAAATTATCTCACAGCAAGGCACATGAGCAGGTTTTCAATTTGCAAGTTCAGCTTATTAATCAAGAAATTGCTGCAGGTAATCAGCCCTTAAGAGACATAGTAATTGCTAACATTTTTGTTTTTTGGTTATGTTGTGGGATGTCACAGAACATTTTTAAGCCCTTTATTTTAAGAACTAGAAATATAGCCCATTGCAGTCTGAAATGCAATGGGCGCTAGCAGCCCCCAGGAGTGAGAGTGGGTATGGGGGGGGGGGGACTACCTGCAGTCCTTGCTGGAGTCCTGGGCTTTCGGCGGCGGCGGCCTGACGTTTGAGTCTGGTTGTTATGGGGTTGTTACGTATGAAGGCTGAATTTTACTTTATATGTAAGAGTATGACTTGAAAATTTCTGAGAATATGCCTTGTAAAATTAACTAAAGGGGGGGGGGATATGACATAATGAAACTGTGCCTGTTTTTGAAACATTGAAATCTCCTAATAAGTAGAAATCTTCATCTGTCCCAATTCTCTTCTTACCTTGTTCTTTCTGGCATCCACTGTGTTTGCGTGCAGCTGGGAAAGCAGCCAATGCTAAAGAGGTGATTGCAGAACAAATAAGGAACAGACAACAGCTCCCTGCTACTTGGTGGGCAATCTGGTCAAATGCCTCATCAGAAGTTGCTGGAGTCCTGGAGTCACGCCGCCTTGCAGAGAGCCGTTTGAAGAAGGTCTCCGAGCCCCGGGGAAGCCGATCCACGCCCTCCCCAGGGCTCGGAGAGGTTTTTAAAGTGGCAGCACAGTTTAAAGAAGGTCTCCGAGCCCCGGGGAAGCCGATCCACGCCCTCCCCAGGGCTCGGAGAGGTTTTTAAAGTGGCAGCACAGTTTAAAGAAGGTCTCCGAGCCCCGGGGAAGCCGATCCACACCTTCCCCGAGTCTCGGAGAGCTTTTTAAGGCAGCAGCACAATTTTAAAATGCTCTCCGAGACCCGGGGAAGGCGCGGCTCGGCTTCCCCGGGTCTCGGAGAGCTTTTTAAGGCGGCAGCAGAGTTTTGAAATGCTCTCCGAGACCCGGGGAAGGCGCGGCTCGGCTTCCCCGGGTCTCGGAGAGCTTTTTAAGGCGGCAGCAGAGTTTTGAAAGGCTCTCCGAGACCCGGGGAAGGCGCGGCTCGGCTTCCCCGGGTCTCAGAGAGCTTTTTAAGGCGGCAGCACAGTTTTAAAATGCTCTCCGAGACCCGGGGAAGGCGCGGCTCGGCTTCCCCGGGTCTCGGAGAGCTTTTTAAGGCGGCAGCACAGTTTTAAAATGCTCTCCGAGACCAGGGGAAGGCGCGGCTCGGCTTCCCCGGGTCTCGGAGAGCTTTTTAAGGCGGCAGCAGAGTTTTGAAAGGCTCTCCGAGACCCGGGGAAGGCGCGGCTCGGCTTCCCCGGGTCTCGGAGAGCTTTTTAAGGCAGCAGCAGAGTTTTGAAAGGGTCTCCGAGACCCGGGGAAGGCGCGGCTCGGCTTCCCCGGGTCTCGGAGAGCTTTTTAAGGCAGCAGCAGAGTTTTGAAAGGGTCTCCAAGACCCGGGGAAGGCGCGGCTCGGCTTCCCCGGGTCTCGGAGAGCTTTTTAAGGCGGCAGCAGAGTTTTGAAAGGCTCTCCGAGACCCGGGGAAGGCGCGGCTCGGCTTCCCCGGGTCTCGGAGAGCTTTTTAAGGCGGCAGCAGAGTTTTGAAAGGGTCTCCGAGACCCGGGGAAGGCGCGGCTCGGCTTCCCCGGGTCTCGGAGAGCTTTTTAAGGCGGCAGGCAGGGAACCCCCGGCAGCTGACAGGCAGGGAACCCCTGGCTCCCTCGGGCGACGGCCTGACACGGCGAGAGGCGCTTCGCGCCTCTCGCCGCGTCAGGCCGGGAGCAACTGCGAGCCGCGCTGCGCGCGGCTCGCAGTTCCTGGGGCTGGGAATCGGAGGGACCAATCGGCAGGCGCTTTGCGCCTGCCGATTGGTCCCTCCGATTGTCTGTCATGAGGAAGGGTCCAATCTGGACCCTTCCTCATCCCGGACTCATCCCGCCCCAGGACCCCTTACTGCTTTATTTAGACCGTGGCGCCCGCGGCGCCACGGGCGGTTTACAGATGTTAAATTTATTTCTTCCTTTTTAGTAGTGTGTGCAAAGCCAGTGGGTTTCTGTAGGGCCCCCTGCTTATAGGAAGTTACTTTCTCAGCTCCTTCTTTCTTTGGTGGGCCAAAAATGCTCTCTAAAATCCTGGTTTTGAAGGCCTCCCTCCTTCAGGAGCAGGATTTCCAGGAGGCAAGAAATTTGCATAGCACTGGTCGAAGTCCTTGGCCCTATAGAAACACTGCACTGGATCCAACCCAATGCTTAGATTATATACAAGTGTATAGTTTGCACTAGAAGCAGTCTCTAAAAGCTTTGTTATAGATTGCAGTCATTAGAATAAGCATATACTACCAACTAGTGCTTTCCTGTTAATATGACATAATCTTGTATTCCTTGGCCTCTGAGAAATATAGCTATTTAATGTGCTCATGTTAAGAATATCTATTAACAAATTAAAATACTTTAAATCTTCATTGAATAAACTTTAGGGAAACAAAGAAAAGACATATAAAGTTCATATATTACAAAAGTATAACAAAGCAGCTTGCTAAAATATATATATTCAATAATAAATTTGTTGTGTAATTTTATGATGAGATTTGTCTCTTTTCAATACATGATTTTTCTTCCCATCTCTCTTCTATCCTTCTTTTTAGGCCATTCTCTGACCAGCACAGTAGAAAACACACTATTTTATCCGCCTCCTAGAATCACCTTAAAGCTAAAGATGCCAAAATCAGCACTAGGAGACTGCAAAAACAACATGAAGCCTGGTAACAAGCCGCTTTCTCCTGACAATAACACCACGATTTACTGCAAGAAGGGCATTCCGTATCCCAAGGAACCATTTGTTTCAACTATGAAATCCTACTCAAGGTTTCAACATGAAAATAGAAATAATGGTTTACTTGGAGGGCTTGTCAAGTCCAGGAATGAAGCAAAAGAGTCCGGCATGGCCCATTCCTCGGACTTCCATCGCGGACCGTCGTCTGGGAAACCTTTAGCACTTCAAGCTGCGTTGCATGGACAGTCTTCTATTGGGAATGGGAAAATACAGCAGAACTCTAAACTAGCAAAATCTAATGGCTTAATGAGCAGGATTGGCGACGTCTCTCAACGAGACAGCTCCAGCCAAACAACATATGAGCAGCAGTCTGTACTCTCGGCACATTTGGCTAGCCAGAGCAGCTTCAGAAAGTCCACAATAGAACACTTCAGCAGGTCCTTTAAAGAAGCAACCAACAGTTTGGTGAGGACCACAGAAGACCTCAGATGCTGTGACAAGCCTACAAGGCGGCTTTCAACGAGAGAGCGTTCGTGGGGCAAGCAGACGCTTGAATACCCAATGGGCAGTGCTCCTTACCAGGACAATGATGGATATTGTCCTGATTTAGAACTCAGTGACTCTGAAGCTGAAAGCGATGAGAATAAAGGACAGGTCAAATTGAGGAGAAGCAGCTCAGAGAGAGAGAGTCCAAGTAAAGATTTCAGTAGGGATTGTCACAGTAGAAACAAAAGAAATTTGATTTCTCACAGTTCAGTACAAAGATGATTAGAAACCCTATTCTTGTGACTACAAGAATAGCTTAATCCCTCAGTATCAATAAGTACTGGAATACACCACAGGATCTACAGGTTAAATCATGCAGCGGTGGTTCATGAGCAAAAGGTGTTATCACCTAACAGGGAAACAGCTTGCTATTTAGAGAAATTGTTGATTGGGATTTACGAGGTCAGTGTGCCATAAGGGTTACTTGCATTATATTTCTGAAGAGAGTCTTTTTTTGTCTGCTTCCCTGGTTGGCATGGGCTTTGTCCTGGTGCACAGGTATTCAAGAAGCCCTTCCATCATTCTGTGACAGTTTGGGGAAATATCTGGCAGTTTTTGTTTGCCGCTGCAATACAATCTGAGTTTATGGGGAAACTTAAGCAGTTAATTTTTAAGGGAAACTTGTCGGCCACTTGTAGTAAAGTTGGGTCAGGTGCTTAGATATTTGGGGGGGATACATGACTACTAGTTAGAAATCATGTTCTCAGTGAGTTTCCAAACGAAGCACACAATCCTAGATATTTACTTGAAAGGAAGACCCATTGAGTAGGACTTACTCCCAAGTAAGAGCATAGGCTAGGATCAGTGTGTAGGTAATACTTTCTCCTGACTTGCTGAAGATTTACAGACACTACAGTCAATGCTGCCAAACACACTGACCTCTAGGTTTTCCCCTTCAGAGTTTGCTCTTGCTGAAGTTTGCTTCCCTTTGCTATAGCAACTTGACGTATTCTGTAAATAACTCTTTAACTTCTAGTATTTTTTTAAATTGTTTTGTAATCCTTGTGTACATAAATATATATATATATAAATATATATATATATATATATATATATATAGCTTGTTGTTGGTTGCACTTGTAAAATATTTTACTTGGCCATGACAGTGCTGATATGGCTGATATGTGGATAGTGTTTAATACTAGAAGTACTTAAGAATCCCTTGACATATTCAGGCAATCACCGGTGATGCCAGATTCTCTCTTGTCAATCCAGAAAGCTTTTTTTACATGATCCACTTCATTCATGCACACTTTTATGTTCCCCAGCTAGCAAATACTCTGTCCGGTTCCTGAGCCAAAACATTAAAATCTGTGTGTGCAAAGTTGTTCGTTGGCTACCGAGTTAAGTAGACAGCCGTGGTAATCAGAAGTAGGAAACATTCATGCTACTGTGCCATTTAATCTGATTTTCAAGAAAATGCTCTTCACAGCTGCCCACCTTTGATTTTGAAATGGCATAAATTGGTTTCAGTGTGCAAAAATGGAATCATTGCAGTTGTTTGAAATGCTGCCATATGAAACTAAAATATTTAGGTCTAGCAGGGAGAAACAAGAGCTTTTCTTTGAAGGCCATGAAGCATTTTGTTGGGAAGGGCAGGTTCTTGATAAGAGAACGGAAACAAAATGAACCTGACTGTTCGGCATCCTTTTTCCTGCATTCTTAAAGTTTGCTTTGCTTACTTTTTATATGCTTGTGTAATTTTATCTTTTTTTCAAAAGTGATTTATTTTTAAAACATTTCCATTGATGTTAATATGCAGCAGCTTTGAAAGAAAGCTTCTATGTTTTTCTTTTTTTGAGAAATGCTTGGCCTTGTTAAGTTGTGAGCCATTCAGAATGGTGCTGAAAATGTTCACTCCTTTTTATCAGAGTTTTAGTTCTCTTTTTTAAAATATATTTATTGTTAACACTTTTTTTATTGGTCATGTGAGTATGTGGAGGAACTTGGGAACAATTCCTTGGGCCAGAAGGAAGAAATACAATCATGTTTTATGCTAAGTGGCATGAACAAAATACAAAGGGTGGTAAATGGTGCTTCAACAGGATTGCAGAGTTTTGCAAATGTAAGGGTGATGACTAAAATATCTTCCCAGGCAATAGTGGGTTTTTTATTATTTTTACATGATTTTAATAGATACATGAAGGAGCCTTTGGCTTTATAGCTCTCAAGTATGTTTCTCCAAAGTGTATTTGCTAGTTTTTCAGTGTGTTCAGTGGCTAACTCTTTAAAGTATTACTTCTTAACCTAATTTGTTTTGTTTTCTTGTTTTGCTTTATACAAATATATATATATATACAATTTTTTCAAAAATGGACTGTCTTTTTCAGACGTCCCCTTTTTACAATGCTTTTTCCATTAAATTATGAAACTGCTAACCATACTCTGTTGTAATATTTTAATTACTTTAATATTTGTGGAGATGTTGTAAAACAAATGTCTTGTTTGCAGAAGCTACCTGAATCACCACAAAAAGACTCTTCAAAGGTCATAAAATTCTTAGATAGGACGCATGTGATAATCCTACTAAAGTATTCCATTGTAGGGTTGGGTGCTTTGGCGCTCGAAGTGGCCGTTCACTCCCAACGCAGCGAACGCCACGGGGGGAGGGGCGGAGATGCACGCCGGCGGGTGCACACACACAGGTGTGGAGCTCCACGCCTGCATGTGTGCACCTGCCGGCACTCCAACGCCTGCCCCTCCCCTCCCCCCCCCGCGGCACAGCACTGGCTGCGTTGGGAGTGAACAGCCGCTTCGGGCACCAAAACTCCCAACCCTATTGTATGTGCAATAGACATGACAGTCTACACACAACTAACACATTAATTCTGACAGGGGAATGTGCCCCATGAAGAAATTCTGTAAAGTGTGAAGTACCCCTGGTGTCTGTTAATACTTATTGTAATTGGTTCTACTATAACGAAATCACTTTGGGGGGAAGGGAAGCAGATCTCAGGCACTTCACACAGAGCAAGTGGGGGTCAGCGCACTTTCCTTCCAACCGCGTGCCAGAAGAGCTATGGGAAGGCGGCACTCATACACACCCTGGGGCTGTTTTGGCACTTGAATAGGCATGAAAGAGAAGAGCTCCATGCTGCTGGCCCAATGAAGATTGAACCCTCACAGCATTTTAAAACCACTTTAAAATGGCGACTGCAAACTTGTGGCAGCCATGAGTTCCCTGCTGTGTTTAGGTTAGCCCTAGGTCTTCTCATCTCATATAGCCAGCTAATCAGATTTGTATTTGAAGCAAGCCATAGTTTCATTTCATTAGAACTGTCAATGAGGACTGCAGAGGTTGGCTGGAATTCTGGTTTGCAGGATAACACAAATAATAGTTTGCTGGTTAGATTGTAACTAATTATCCCCCCCTTGTAAAAAATAATAGTTTGATAAACTGGTTGTGCAAGAAGGGAAGTTCACTCAGGAAGCCTTAGTTTGCCATTAATTCTGAAATACACCAATACAATGCATTGGTGTTTAATATGTATTGAATACAAATTCAATAGGATGGTTTTCCCCACTCATGATGGAATTGTCAGATTACAACAGTTTAATTCCACAGCAGTACAACACTTACCTGAAAATTATGTTCACTATAAAAATAAACTAACAGAATCGGAAGGGAAACAGGCTAAGGTATGCTTTCCTTGCTTTGGCCATCACTGCCTATTCTGGTTGCTTAGAAAAGAACACTACATTAAGCAAAGAGCAAAACAAGACTACTTGGAGTGCCCAGCCAGATAAGACAGGTAGCAGCAATGGTCTGCCTTTACCTAAAGAGGAAAGAGGATCTTCCTTGGATAACAGAAGTGGACAGTTTTGTATGTGTGGATGCTTAACAAGATCCCTCAACAGTTCTTGCTTTAAAAAGATCTGGTAGGCAGGAAAAGGCAAAATGCTTGCATACTGCTCTTTCCTTAGTGCAGGGAATTTGGGCTGCTTTTCCTTAGAAACCAGGAAAGACACAATTCCTATGGCTGTCCCCTATGAATTAAAGTCTAGACAAGAATTGAGCTGGCAGGATGAGTTTTGAGGAAAGTCTTCTTGCACATGTTCTGTAATTCTTACATTTCTTTGGAGAGTCCAAAACAAGCTCTAGCATGGAATTGGTGATCAAACAATTATAGGAACAGCATTGCTAGTCATCATGCTACTGAAAACAAAAATGGTTTACCAATGAGGCCAACCCTTGTAGGGGACTCACATGGGGGAGGGGGGCATTAAACTGTTTCAATGGATCATTATCCTGATGAGTTGAAAGTTCAGAAGTCCAGGGACTGGGTCACTGGGGGAAATAACTCTGGTGTTCTAGTTCAGTGGAACATAAAACTTATTTAACAGTCATAAACTCTTGCATTTTTTTTTCTGGTCAATGTGATACAATTTGAATGTTTGCACGTTTTGCAGTACCCCTGAACAGCTGCATAGATAAGCCAAGGAGATGTGCAGGTGAAACAATCCCCTTATCTCCACAGTGATTAGCCTAAACCCATGTAAACAAATGCCCTGTTCCTGTTTCAAAATCAGAGTGCCTACATGTCTCAAATCACCTTGGCGAAGAACAAGTTATTTAACCTGATGACCAGCAAAGCCAACAGAACTCATCAGATAGCATGGAGTCCCATAACAAAGGGGTCACTACAGTGTTGTTCTTTCGAGTGGTCATTCACTTTATATTCAAAGGTGAGGGACACAGAGTTAGTGAGAATAGGGCATATCTTAACTGGCTTCAAGGTCAGAGCAAGCAAAACATAAGAGCCCTGCTGGATTATACCAGAAGTCCATCTAGCCCTTATCATCAGATGCATCTGACAAAGGAAGCTCTGTTTACTGAAAGTTTACTTCCTGAAATACTTGTTGGCCTGCAAGGTGTTACTAGACCTAACTTCTCGTGTAGACTAACACAGCTACCGCCAAGAACTACTATAACATGATCTCTTACCATACTGGACTGGCATCTACTGAATATTCTTTGGATTTCCTCCATTTAAAAAGTCTAGATGCCCCTGAAGTTAAATCAGCATGGTGCAGGTACAGCTGTGCTTTATATAGCATTCACCTCACTTGCATTCATTAGGCTTGTGCGCTTCAGCTGCCGAAGTGGCCGTTCATGCCCGAAGCGGCCAGCGCCAAGGAATGGAGCAGAGGGGCAGCGCTGGCCGCTTCAGCGGCTGAAGTGCACAAGCCTATTCAGGATATTACCTGTTCTGCCACATTGCAGGTTAGAGGCAGTGACCTACAAAATGGCAGTGATTGATGCTCAGAATCTTTCCTTCCATATTGCTCTGTGCTACATCTGAAATGAATTTTCCAGTGTCACAATGAGATATCTTTCTCCCAAAGGCATTTTATTACAAAGTCCAACCATTCAACACAACATATAAAGCAACAAGGCATTTGGACTTGGGACAAGAAGCTAACTAGGTTTTAATAATGTTCCAAGTCATACAACACTCATGAAAGGCAAACTGTGAGCTTTGTGTGGTTTTACTATTAATGATGCCACTACATCATAGGGGGCAGTCTTCAGCAAGCGGAGGTCTAAAGCTCAAATGCAGAACACCCAGTTGCTTATTATTGGTATACTAGGGGTAAAGCCCGTATCCAGGAATACAACAGGTGCTAGAGCCTGGGGGTGGGAAGTAGAAGGCGAGGGTAGGCTTGCACATGAGTGCATGGGGATGAAGGGGTGTTTGTTGGTGGGGGATTTGTGGTGGTATGCATGCAAATGAGGGTGTGGAGGGGTAGGCAGGGGTGTGAAGAAAGTGTGCTGGGGAAGGCTTGTTGGCATTGGTCCCACCTGGAGACTGGCATCCCCAATCACAGTACCAGATAGATCACCCTTCAAAACACCCATTTTTTCTAAGGGAACTGATCTCTTGAGTCTGGAGCTGCATTCTGTGGAGCCCTCCCTTCTCCCTGGTGTTCCCCCTGGCCCTCCCCACTGTTTGTGGTTTAGACCGGGGCTGTCGGGCTTTTCTTGTCCTGAAGGCATACCTCAGAGTTGGCGGGAGGCAGTGTGGAGACACGTGCTGGCAGCCCTCATGTTAGGCAGGCAGGAGAGGCAGCCTAGTGGCTGGTGTGCCCCAGGGTCCGTAAGAGGGGGAGGGCAGCAGTTGGGGTGGTGGTGGGCAGGAACTCCCCCTCAGGGAAAACACAGGCTGGCTTCCCTAACCTCTGTAGGCAGGAGTCATTGCCCCAGGAGGGTGAAGAGCTCCCATGTACCCCTGGCAGTTCACTCACCTCAGGAGAGGTGTCTGAGGGGGCAGAGGCTGCAAAGAAGTGGCAAAATTGTGGGAAGACGCTTAGGGGTGTGAGTTCTGATTGGGCAGCCAGTGGGTGGACAGCCAATCAGAGGCATACAGATACCCATGTTGGACCTGACTGGCCCATAACCCTTAACATCACCTCCTTCCAGGACCCCTTACCCCTTTTATTTAGACGCTCATGGTTACAGTTCAGCAAGGAAAATACATAATTGGTCCTTCAGGGCACACCACACTCAGTCTATGGGGACACATTTCACATTGGAAGATACAGTGCAGGAGGCAAGGGTCTTGAGCCGAATCAGGGCTCCGTATACAGCAAAATGAAAATGCTCAGCAGTTCTGATCACAGTACTCCTAATGTCAAATCTCTTCAGCAGCTTTCTGAATCACGCACCTTGCTACCCATGAACCCTGATGACAAATCTCCTCAAACGCCTGGACATTTTGTTGTGAGAAGTGTCAATATTTTGTAGAGGAAAAGACCCAGGACTCTCAAAATGTATGTGTGCAGCTCCTGGAAAGAGCTGAGAAGGTGGATCAGGGATGATGAAGGGAAAGGCCTCCTCCTACTGCAGTAATGGGAATTTTCATACCTCTTGCAATTTTCTACTGCCAGCTGTGTCATCTTTTTCTATTTTGGCACCCCCTCAGGTGCTCTGGAGAGCCAGCTTGGTGTAGGGGTTAAACTCAATGGGCTTGTCTAACCTGGAAAACTGGGTTTGATTCCTCGTTCTTCCTCCACAGGCAGCCTGTAGGACGGCGTTAGGCTAGTCACACCTCTCTCAGAGCTCTCTCAGCCTCACCTACCTCACAGGGGTTCTCTTGTGGGGAGGGGAAGGGTAGGCAATTATAAGCTGCTTTGAGATTCCTTCAGGCAGTGAAAATCAGGGTATAAAACCCTTTTATCTGCAGCTTTGACTCCCTACTTTAGTTCCACCCTTTCCTTGGCTGGGCTTCACTGTGCACCTACTGTGTCCTTTGATTGCTGCTACCAGGAATGCCTGCTCTTAACATGTCAAGGTAGCAAAGGCTTTTGTTGCTCTGGGGGTTGAAGGAAAGAGAAAAAACACCTGAAGACGAGGAAGGCGTGGCTCTGTAGGAGTCAACTGAGGGCCCTGACGCTGAGGCACCGGACACAGAGAAATTACTTGGAAGTCTCTCTCCCTAGATCAGTTACTCCAAAACAATAGGTTCCAAGCTAAAAGGTGCACAAATCACACACACACACAAATATTTAGGGCCCCCGTGTTTCCCAGTGCATTTTGACTGCGAGTCCTTCTTAACAGCCACTGAGCGGCAGGCTCCGGCCGCAGCAAAACTCCTCTGTGTTGCAAACGCGCCTCCTACGCCGGGCCTCAAGCCTCGTGGGCCGGACTAGGCAGCCGGGAATGGCATGGTCGCCGCCGCCTCTGCCGCCTTCCGAGCGGGTGAGTGACCCTTGGCGCTCGTCGCTGCACACCGCGCGCCTCCCTTTTCAGGCAGTTCCTCCCGATCTGGCTTTCGTACTGCAGGCAGGGCCAGCGAACTCTACCCTCTTGCAGAGAGCGCTGCAAAGTCGACCTTACTGCAACAAAGACCCCCTCGCCAGGTCGGAAGAGCGAGCCTGGAGCGCTCTTTTGGCATCCCTGGCCCTTCTCCCAGGCCGAGCCCAGACCCTCCGGCCCCGCCCGCCTTGGAGCCCGCTCTTCGCCTGAGCTCGCTGCCCCGTGAGCATGGGCAGGAGACTCGTTTACTTTTTGCACCTCCTCTTGAAGAGGTCGACTTGGAACAACTCTCGTGTATGCTTTTCGCTAATTTAGTACGCACTTAATTTCTCCTTACATCTGTACTCTTATTGTTTTTGTTCCACTGTCTGAGGAAAGTTTTGGGCTCACATTTTTGCCTTGCGTCTTCAGGGTGGCACACTCCCAGGACTGTTGTAGTGTTAATTCGCCATAAATATGATTTGTGTTTGGTTGTAATATAAGGTGACCAGATTTTAATATTGGTAAAGCGAGGACACCATTGACCGGGGGAGGGGGTTCTTGATTAAAAATTTGGTCTATATGGAGCAACGAAAAGTTTCATAGAACACATAGAACGCATAAATAGTATTGTAATATAGATATTTTTAATTTCTACATATGTACAATTTGCCAGGTACCCCCAGATGTCCCTCCAAAAGTGGGACAATCTGATCACCTTATTGTAATATTGTGGTGGTTTTAATGATCCAAGACACTGTAGAGGCAAAACGGAAATATCCTAAATAAATAAACTTTCATGAGCCAAATCCCAACTGCAGATCTGTGCATTTTTATGTGTGTGTCTCCCTAGAAAATTAGAAAAACCCTAAATACCCCAAACAATAATAAGGGACACTTCCTTTCTGTTGTGAACTAACCAGTCCCTATGGAGTCTGAGTGTTCACAGAAATAAAATTGGTCTTTTCAAAATTTTTGTGCTAAAATGTTATCTGCAGGGAAAGGCATCAGTGTAACTTTAGATTTAGCTATATTGTATTGTGAGGTGTCTTTTATAACACTGTATATTAATTCGTCCTTGTTTAAATTTTGTTACATGTTTCAGAACACTTACACAGAACTACACCACACACAGACAAACACCACCCAATTCATGGGTAGAATACCAAACAAGGACTTTGAAGTTTGCCCTACTTTACTAGCTCACACAAAAAAATCGTATTCAGCAGGAATGTTGCAATGTTTGATTGTGATTAGCACTGCCAGCTACTTTAAGGTTGCTGATATTTCTTAAAAGGTAATTAGATTGGTCTGTAGAGCCAGGAAGGCTGGCCTTCAGTTTTGAGATTCTGACAGGAGCTGCAGTTTGGAAATCTCAACTGTTCCATAGAGCTTCTCCATCCAGAACTTCTGATCTAGTATTTACTCAACTGGTACTGGATTCTGTAAGGCATTTTTATCGCCTACTGTTGGTCTTCTAATTTATTTAATGCATCTTCAGAAACTCAGGGCAGATCACAAGGCTGTGCAAATATATAGAATTATTATATTATACATATATATATATAATATATAATTTCAGAACCGTATCAGAAACAAAACCTCAGGACACATTACTGTCAAAGCTAATTTTCTTCTTCTGTTTTGTTATTGTTTTATGGGAATGATGATTTTAGAGTGGCTTTGTGGATTGTCTTGTGCCTCATTTGATATTTTATCCTTTAAGCTTTTCTTTTATTGTGAGATTCTTTGGGTGTTCTTTGAAATGAAAAGGTGTACTGGCTTTGTTTGGATTGTGTTCTTAGAAAACATAAACCATTTATTTTGCTGCTCTGTAAAATGTGTTGTAGCTTGCACTAAACAGTATGTGTAAGCAAATTATGGGTTACATCATCATCTAATTTATACAAACATTTAGGGCCCAGGTTTACATAGAGTTGAAAAGGAATATTTCAGACCCTGAGATCACAGTGTCAAATGCACATAACCATGATGGTGGTGGAGGAGCAGCATATATACGTATTTGGTCAAATAGTTCTCAAATAAGGGACTTCCTGTGTAATAGATGTACTTCTAAAGACACAACATGTCTTTGCCAGTGTCTAGAATCTAGTGTTCTGGTACATGAACCTTAGAACCACAGAATTATAGAATCCTAGAGTTGGAAGGGACCCTACCTTACTTATTTCTAAGTGAAGATGTTGAGACTGGAATGTTAATTTGTTGATCTTCTGTTTCAGGTCAGCTGAATTTACACAAACGTTTCTTTTAATCGTTCCTGTTCTTTACCCACATTGCTGCTGTTCTCCAAAGGCAATGTCTTCTGTGAAAGTTGAGGTTGTTGTAAAACCATATTGTAAGCTTGGAGAGTCACCTTTATGGGAGGAGAAAGAAAATTCACTTCTCTTTGTGGATATAGTTGGCAAAAAGGTCTTCCGATGGAATTCCCTTACTAAGGAAGTACAAAGTATTCCTCTGGGTAAGAGCGAAACCGTCAAAACCAAAACCCTTTACTGAATTTGCTATTAGTTCTACTAAAACATTTTCTGAGCGATCTTCAGAATTAGGTGATCAGAAGCAGCATCACATGTCTTTAGGTACTCTCTGGAAGGTACCACAGAGATTGGGGAAGCTACTGGACTTTCCCCTGTGCTCTTGGGGCTCTTCTCTGCATTAAGAGCACTTTATAGTAATGAAGTATGAAAACTGCATAACAGATTAGAATGTTTCAGGAGGGCAGCTGTGTTGGTCTGCAGTGAAAAATGCAAGACTCCAGTCCAGCCCAGTTGCACCTTAAGGGCCAATAAGGTCAGAGTATAAGCTTTCAGAGCTCTATTCTTCAGATACTTGTAGGCATATAACAGGAGAGTTTGTGAACAGAGACATATGTGCTATGCAGTCAGGGGGAAATCTATTTTGAAGAATCTCACACAGAATCATTAATAAGAAAAAAATGACACAAACTTTAAAATTGTGGAGGAGTGGGGAATCAAACAGTTCTCCAGTTTAGAGGCTGCTGCTTTTAACCACCGCACCAAGGTGGTTCTCATAACAGAATGATTCCGGAAGACATAGGGGACTTACCACTGGGTATAGGACATATTCATCTGTTTGCTGCTCATATTATCCTGTTGTTTTCTGCTGATGTAATGCTTTTTCTCTGCATTATATCCGTACTCTGTTTGACATCTAATATGTTTGTTAACAGTGGGATGTATTCACTTGAAATTGAATTGCAGGAGAAACAACTTGGGTTCAATAAATATTTCTATATTTAATAATAGGCAAATAGATAATCAGTTGCTGACAGCAGTTAGCTGAGACCCTTCTGCCCCCAGCTGCACTCTGAAGCATGGAAGAATCTTAGGTCATGATAGTCTTTGAAGTAGAGCATTTGGATGTCTCTGTTTGCAGACCATAGAAAAGCATATCTAAACCATTTCAAAACTACATTACATTATACTAGTCATCGTTGCATTACCATCTACTTGCTCAAAACAACTATTCCAATAAAGAATTAAATTCAAATATAGGGGACATTTGGCCCAACATGGCTACCCACTTGAATCAGAATTCCCAGTGCAGAATTTGTGGAAATCTCTATCAAACGTCTGAATGTATGTCCAAGCAAGACTCACATATTAATCCTACACATATTTTGAGTATTTAAATTGCATTGAGACCAGTAGGATTTAAGTAGCTTAATTGTGAACAGAAAAACACTTATACTGAAAAACCTTATTGTGAATCACCCATTCAGGTCCTGTCTCATATTTATTTTGCCTAATTAAACGGGATATATATCTATGGATATGTAAAATAAATATGAGACGGTGTCTGAGTGTGTGTGTGTGTGTGTGTGTGTGTGTGTGTGTATGTATGCTTTCAAATCACAAGCCTGAGCCTTTTTCATCAGAGGTAATGTACGTGGATACCTAGGTATGGATAAGTAGGGGTAAGGCAATTGTATTACAAAGTGACACTAGGTCTAGAAATAAAAGACAGAGATTAGTGAAGTTACAATGTAGAAATGAAATGAAAACAAGACCCAAGGGCAAAAAAAAAAAAAAAATTCAGACTAAATTTGTCTAAGCTGGTAAGAAAATATATTAATTACAGAATTCAAGCCATATCCCATATATAAGCACTGTATTTTCTATTATTTTATTGTGTTCATATCCCACTATACTGCCTTTATGGATCTCAACATCTCCCATCTTCCAACAAATGTTTCTCAAGGCAGTATGGAAGCACTTACTGTGTTGCTGTTTTTTATATGCAACTTCTGATCCCTAATTCTCAGATGCTCCAGTCAGCTTGGTGGCTCTTCGCAAATGTGGTGGTTACATGATTACACAAGGAACTCAGTTTGCTGCTCTGAACTGGCAAGAGAGGTCCGTAACCACCATTAATTGTGTGGACAGGGATAAGTCCAACACTCGGTTCAATGACGGAAAGGTAGATCCTGCAGGAAGACTGTTTGCAGGTTGGTTAACCATGATTCACTTTCTTGAGTATTTAGTTCTGGTTGTAATAAATTGTATGGCTAGTTCCATTGCTTTGTAGTTGTTTTATGAACAGTAACCTCTCAGATCCATTATGTATGGGCCAGAATGCCTGTGCTGATGGTATCAGGACATTGGGGAAAATTCCCGATTATGCAAGCTCCCGCTGCCAGCACAGGCATGGCCCGGCCCAGGGCTGTTGCCCACATTATGGAAACGCCGGAACTTCCATAGTTTCCTGGATACCGCAAGCACATACAGGGGCCGTGGTGGGCTGGCGCTGTGCATAATTGCCAGCTATGGGCCTTTTGGCCTGCCCAGCTCTGACCTACGGTGTCCCTGCAGGGACACCGCATGCCCCTCTGGGCTCTGCAGAGGTCTGGAGCTGGCAGGGGAGTCCCTGTGCTCCCGCCATAGCGTGTGGAGGGCGCCCACCCCCACTCCCCCAGCCCCTCTCCACCTCCCCCCTCGGCCACTGCCACTTACCCTGCCCGGCAGCGTCCTGGTCCCGGCGCACAGCGCGTTTGCGCACGTTACACTGGGGCAGTCCCGTATGCCCTGCACCTGTGCGTACATGGGGAACGGCAAGGCGGCCGCCCAATGTAGCGGCTGCTGTGCATAATGGGTCTCAAAATGCACGGTGGACCTTGCTTGTAATGAAGGAAAAATTGAGAAACAGCCTTGTGGTAAACTGTGGAGATTCGCTATGCAAATGGAAAGATGTCAGAACCTTTGGAGATTCTGGCCTTCATCTATTCAGTTTATTATGATAGAAAATCAGCTTAGAACCTTGCCACATACAATACTAATACTAGCAAATAAACTTGAAAGCATCATTATAATCCAACCTTGTTTAAGCACTTAACCATCTGCTTACAGATGCTCCATACCTTCATATACAATTTTACGACATTGTGAGTTGTTTCTGAAGATCAGAGAGAACCAAAAAAGTGTAGAACTGCTCTGATCTTCCTAAGAAGATTACTAACATTAACATGATATATTGTGAGTGAATGTCACTCACTACAGAAGGAGCAGTGCAGTAGTATATGCTCTACAGCAGTGGTCTCCAACCCCTGGTCCGGGGACCGGTACTGGGCCGGAGATCAGTCGGTACCGGGCCGGGGCTCCTCCTCATCCTCCTCCCTGGCTGCTGCCTCAAGGTCTCACCTTTGGTGCTCTCCAGCAGCCGCCATGCCTGGGGCTCCCCCTTGGCGTGGCACTACACAGCTGCTGCTGGCAGTGCCCCCCAGTGGGCAGCAGAAAGTCAGGGGCACCGGCGGGAAAGCAAGTGGAGCAGGGGCTCATGCAGCGGCAACATTCCTTGGCAAAATGCTAACCCCCCCCAGGCCTCAGTAAAATTGTCAAGCGTTGACCGGTCCACGGTAATAAAAAGGTTGGGGACCACTGCTCTACAGTCTCAACCCTTCCCATTTGGCAGGGACACACCCAATGTAAATGAGGCATACAGAGGTGTCTGCTTTCCAGAAAGGCTGAGAGCAGGGCACTGAAAGTGTGCCAAAGTAAATATCCTTCAGTATTAAGGGACTCTTGGTGTTGTTAAACAATGTGCCACCAAGAAAGGGTTTTGGAGAGGTACGTTACAGTGGGATGCTGCTGCTGTGGCCAGGCCCTATCAGACTGAAGGGCCAGGTCCCAAAGCCGTTGCTTAAGTATTTCTTTGGCTTTCTGAAAGCCTAGCTATGACAAGACTGAAGGAGAGAAACCATATGCTTGCCATTTTTTAGTTCAACTGTTCTCAGCCAATTTGAGCAATAGTTATTTCAAAGAATAAGAGGGGTTAAGTCCCTGGGGTTACAGTTCAATTTAACCAGTATGTGTGCCTCAAATGAGACATCCCTGCTTCCAGCCTGAGGACAGCCATTGGTATAGATTGAGGGACTCCAAATATTCATCACAAAAACTTGGATGCTGCTTCCAAGGGGTGACAATCTTTGTAAAGACAGAGTTGGGAGCCATACATTGATGGGCAATCACCTTTCCCTGGAAAACATTGATTGCTGCAGAGATATAGGAAGTCCCTTTTCTAAAGACGAATCTCAGAACGTCTGAGGTGGTTCTGTGGGCAGCCAGTTGCTTTACTTGGGCTCTCCATGACTGTTGACTGGAAGACAATACCTAAATATGTAAAGGATTTAACCTGTTCAGTATCATGTCCCTCAGTCTGCCCTCTGTCTCTCATGCCTTTTGATAAAGGTGAGGCTGTGTATCAATAGAATTATTACTTAGAATTCCTGCATGTAAAGTTGAGTGGAAGGTGATCACTCAAATCTTCAATTCTTAGACTTCTAACATAATTTGGTATAGATGCTATTACCATGACACTCTTCCCTCTAGTGCTAATATATGTGAAACCCCCTTGAAGGAACTATTATTGCATGTCCATGTCTCCTTTAATAATATAATATCAAAAACAGTTTAAAATGTCTTCATCAAGAGTTTCCAACCAGCTATATTCCATGACAAAGAGTCATTTTATGTTATCCATTTTAATAGATGGGCCATTCTCTTGTGGGACTTTGTGTATAGACTCTGACTAAATTGGAAGTACTATAAAGTAAACCATCATATACTACTTCTGAGATTATTCTACAGCATCCAAGTCATAAGACTTGAGATTAAAGTTTGTTTTATCCAAGGGGGATTTGTCTTATTTTTCACAATCGGTTGGTGAGACCAAGCCTAATTATTTATGGTTTGCTACTGAGACTAGGGAAAAGCCATATTGGATCCTGTCTTTTATTGAAGAGGCCTTGGCCAAACCTGTCACATTCTTTCTTTTGCCCTTTGCTTGTTTCTAGGCACAATGGGTAATGAAGTTCGTCCAACAGTGATAGAGAAGAAACAAGGTTCTCTCTACACTCTCTTCCCTGACCACTCTGTAGTGAAAAACTTTGACTCTGTGGACATCTCCAATGGCTTGGATTGGTCTCTGGATAACAGAACATTCTTTTACATCGATAGCCTCTCGTACTCTGTGGATGCCTTTGACTATGATCTGCAAACAGGACAGATCTGTAAGGTTTCTTGTTTCAGGATCCATAAACTGTTCAACTGATTTTCTGTCAAGCATCATACTTGCTTTTATGAATATTTGCAATATTATAATACTTATAGAGGAGACACATTGGAATAATTCAGCTGCTTTTAAACTGTTCCACCTGAATATTAAAGACACAAATACATGTATTATGTAAGAAAACATAATGGTAATTCTTTAAAATGCATCTTTTTTGTCACAGAAAAGGCCAGTTAAACTGAATGGCCTAGGATAGAATTAAAGAATCACACATTAGCTTTGCTAATGAAAAGACTTCATATTTCTGATCCTGGTAGTTGCTTGTTACAGAGAACATTATTATTGAAAAAGTCATCATTACTGAAAAAGGCATTATTGAAAAACCGTGGTGATGTAGCAGTAAAAAGCTCTTGTCTGATTGTATACTGTCTTTTGTGTGCTATCTTCAGATGCAGTTAAGTTGACGTTAATATCTACAGATGACCTTGATAACACTGAAGATGTGCACTACCACTGTCCTTTGAAGTCAGCTTCCACTGCATTTTGCTAACAAAGGATCATGCTTCTTATCTGTTTTTGGCCTTCCAGCTAGCTAGTCCAGCTTGGCTTGCTAGTCTAGCACAAACACCGATTACTTGTGTCTACTTAACATGTATTCTTTGGAGGCCTGGATTAGCAATGGCAAGATGGCTAGTAATACCTCCACCTGCTGTACTTTCCATCCTGCTGTAAGGTCCCCTTGAATAAAATCAGATCTCTTTAAGACTTGCATTGTGCAAGTTAGAATCTGTGTTTGCCTGGCCCCAAGGTCACTGGGTGCCTCCTCCTGGATTCAGACCTGGACTCCTGTAAATACTTTGGCTTGGATCCTCTGAATGAGGTCTGTGAGGGTCTCTGCCATGAAGCATGATTCCTTGTGTGCTGGCACTCTGGTCTGTGCAAGGGCTGTTACCTTTGCACTAATGGTTATTCTAGCACTAGCGGATGGATGCTTCACAGCAGCGACTGGAATGCTGAAACTTATTCATAGGATCCAAGCCCAGTTGTTCAGATGTAAGTCACCTTCTCCCAAACACCTTGTCAGCCAATTAATTTTATGCTGATACAGTTAAACAGTTAATTACATGTAGAATAAATTGAAAAGGAAGAGGATGACATTCAATTCAATAAGAGATATTTACACAACAGTAGTCAGGTGTACTAAAACTATTCATAAAAGCATAGTTGAACAGGGCTGAATTACTCAATATTGAACTGGGCTGATTAGTTACAGAGGGAAGAATTCACAACCCAATCTTCCAGTCCCATCTCAGTAATTTCTTGTGCCCACATTATGCTGTTCCAGCTCCATGTACTGAGTAAATCTTTGTGGAATATTTTAGGCTGGGTGTGGCCCCCCTCCCTTTCCTGACACAATGCAGCAATATGGGAAAATCAAGCTTTGGAACGTTTTAGCCTTTCTTGTTTCAAGGAACTGTTGACTTATGAAGTTATGAAGTTGTGATTTATTCCCCAAATTGTGCCATTCTCTTTCTACAGCCAACCGCAGAAGTATATATAAGATGACAAAGGAGGACCACATCCCAGATGGGATGAGCATCGATACAGAAGGGAAACTCTGGGTTGCCTGTTACAATGGAGGACAAGTGATCCGTATAGATCCTGAGACAGGTAAGCAGCAGGAAAACACAGTACAGAGTGAGAGGGGATTTCATGATTGATTACACATGCACTCCCACCTGCACCATAGTCTTGATTTGAATCAGGGCCCTGCACACCTGGGAGATAAGTTCCTTCATACCCGATGCGAGACTTTCTGAGTCACGGATTGGAGTGAACCCAAGCATACTGTGAAAAATCAACATGTTTGGCTCACACAAATAGGCACAGGGGCAGATGATGTAGCTCATGCTTTAGTCAGAGGGTTTTTTCGATAAGAGTAGGTGGGAGCCTTCTGCTTACATATTTACACATGATGAATTATCACAAAATTATGCGCTGCTATCATTTCCTATATTAAAATTACTTATTTGAATTTGGAAGAAACAGTCAATTCAGAGAATACTAAGAACACCCCACGTTGACCAAAGAATCTTTTAATTGAAACACGGCTCAAAAGCTGAAAGAAGCATTTTTCATTACAGTCCTAATTATCACTATGTGTAGCAACTGCTGATTTGTACAAAGTGCCTTTCAACAATCAATACTGATGAAAATTAACCAAAATAATCAAGTTAGAACCATCCAAAATGACAGCAGAAAATATGAAGTGGTAGATCAGGCTTTCTTAACCAGGGTCTTGTGAAACCCTGGAGTTTCTTGATGGCCCTGGGTTTCCCAAATGGTTGGACGTTAATTGAGGCCTGGCAAGGCCACTGCTGGAGCTGCTCGGGGTGGTGGGAGCGCTGGTAGGTACTGGTTCGCCTTCTTATCCCTGGCAGAACCACCGAGGCCTGGCGAGGCTGCAGCTGAGGTTGCTTGGGGGCAGGGGCAAGTGCTGGTGGGGGCTCCATTCTTTCTTCATCCACCCCCACCGGGCCCACCGTCCCTGACCCTCCACCCTCTCTCTCAGCTCCCACTAACCAGGCTGGTACTTCTTCCAGATGGAAAAAGTTGGAGGGGGTGCGACCAGGGGCGGGACATCCCTCTTGACAGTTCATTGGGCATACTGCTAATCAGGGATGGGACAGCTGGGACATCCTACTTGATTGGTAGGCGATGAGCCCCAACTCCTTCCAGCACCCTATTACAGTTTTATTTATATGTTCAGATAATAAAGGTAAAGGTAAAGGTATCCCCTGTGCAAGCACCGAGTCATGTCTGACCCTTGGGGTGACGCCCTCTAGCGTTTTCATGGCAGACTCAATACGGGGTGGTTTGCCAGTGCCTTCCCCAGTCATTACCGTTTACCCCCCAGCAAGCTGGGTACTCATTTTACCGACCTCGGAAGGATGGAAGGCTGAGTCAACCTTGAGCCGGCTGCTGGGATTGAACTCCCAACCTCATGGGCAAAGCTTTCAGGCGGCTGCCTTACCACTCTGCGCCACAAGAGGCTCAGATAATATCATTGTTCAAAACTCAATAAACACCTCCAAAAGTGGATGAAAGTGAAAGTTTGTTGTATGGTCAACACAACAATGAACATCCCAAGAAGAGAATTCATAAATTTGTGTTACCAAGGAGAAAGGCCTATTCACAAGCATCAGGCATCTCCCTTCTTTAGGTGGGAGTACCAGAGAACATCTACCGAGAAAGACTTCACAGAAACTTTAAGCAGCCTTTTTTCCTTTTTAAGAAAGCATGACTGGAAAATTCTGGCTTTAAGTCAGGAGGGCATAGGCCTTTGATACCAAGTATAACATGTGACCAAGCGATAGAAATCCAGATCCACACTCCATACATCATCTTTAGCCTCCAGCACTTACCTTGGATATTAGAAGGACAAATGTATGTATATTATATGGGGAAATTGGGGGTCAGTGGGTCTCTTGGAGATTCTGAACTGAGCACATTTCAACTGATGAGTTTGGTCCTAAGATGGAATATATGTGTTTTAATAGGAAAACGTATGCAGATTGTGCAGCTGCCTGTTAAAGAGACTACTTCCTGCTGTTTTGGTGGGCCTGATTATTCAGAATTGTATGTCACTTCTGCTTCCCAAGAGATGGATGTGGGGCCACAGGCTGGCAATGTTTTCAAGGTGAATTAATAGTTTCAGTGGTTTTGAATTGATGGGGTATATGATAGGCTACAATGAAATGAAGCATGTTCATTTTACAATTTATCATTTGGATCCTGTGCTATGCAAACAAAGAGGCCCTTGCACAGAACTTCCAACCTCCTTCCTTCTGCTGCAGCCTGCCATGACCTTGGAAACTCTGTCCTTGTGGGTTGGTGGACTTCCACAAAGAGTGTGAGTGACAAGTGGGCTCTGTGTCTGAAGTGGGGATGGAGAACTGGCGAAAATCCTCTTCTTCCACTGGCTGGAACACTTTAAATCTGTTTTTATAAGACTGATTCCAATTGACTGGTTTTCTTAAAACATTTTTCTTAAAACATGCTGCAGCTCTAATAAGGCTAGAATTCTTATTGACGGGTTTTTTTTGTTGAAGTCTGTGGGGAACAAACTAAATATATCAGAATAGATGCAGCAAACGTTTGTTGGAACAAATGATTTCTAGTTAATTACCAGATATGTTGATGACTCTTGTGTTCTCTATCTTGCGTTTTTGAAAACAGATAACTGGACTTGGAGTGAAGGGACTCCCGCCATGCTCATATGCAGGTTAGCAATTAACCTTTAAACAGAAAACCAGCACCGAGAATAACAACAACAAAAGGAAATCTCAAAGATTTGCAAGTTTGGAAGTCTTTTATCTCCTGGTGTGACACAGAGAAAGTAAAATGGAACATCACACAAATGTATGAGAACATTTTAAATTTACCAACATATTGTTTATGGCCTTTTTTGTTTTTGAATCCATTCCCTTCCTAATAAAGGTTGAAGCATGTTACAATAAATGTGGGAATGGCTTTCAGAACTGTGTTCAAGCACTGAGTATTCCCCCAAAAGACTTGAAAACAGAGTCATAGCTGTCCTCTGGTAAACAGCTACATTTGTTTCACTCAGTTTCATTCATCTAGCATTTCTTCAAGCTATTGCATACCTGCTCTGGCCATGCAAGGCCATTCTTTATCTAAGGCATTGATTTTGCGGTTACCTCCAGCACAATGGGTGAGATTCAGTGGGTGTTTCTGTGATCAAGAAGGGGAGAACACAAGCTTCTCACTTCCTGCTGCAGCCCTAAATGACCCTGGGGGTACCTCAGAGCTGCATTGAGTGGGAGACGTTTTGAATCCATTGAATCAAAGGTGTCATCCCTATCACAGCACTTTCCTAAACTGTGGGCTTCAATAATGGCCAATGTGTACTCTGACAAATCAAACTACCATACAGGATGCATCCACCATGCTGTGGCATCAGGATGGGAATGAAATCCACCACCATCACCAAGAATATAAGGTTGCCTGGGGCTTCCATGACACACCTGCTGACAGGCCCAGGGGAATATGAAAAGTGATGCCATTCCCCTGGAATTACAATTTTATCCATGAGTTTTGACTGACTATATAAAGGGGAGGGCAGGACCCCAAGGGAAATATTAACTGGGCTAATTAGGTACAAGGGGAATACTACTTGCCTTAGAAAGAAATTATTCCCTAACCTTGTGTTCTTATGAGTCTTCATGAAATGTGTTTCTTGCACAAGGAGATTAGTCCTTAGATGTATTTGTGAATCTCTTTGTCTTTTAGCAGGACTATTTTGCACTATAATATTTGAAGTCATGGGTTAATTTATTCCAAAACAAACTAAATATAAAAACAAAAACTCTTTGTTCAAGAATTTTTTTAACCATATAGGTTTAATTGGGTTTCATTCTGTCTTGTCCCCTGATATGTTCCTCCAGGGACAGCTTATACATGAGTAATAAAGGATAATTTTTTATCAGTGCTTCGAGGTAGTACAATTCCTGTGCCTCTCTTATGTAAAAGTCTGGACAGAAAATCCCCGAAACTGCTACTTTATGCTTCCGAGCTTATCAAGAGACTGGGAACATATTCCTTACAAATATCAAAAGGGTACGTTCCCAAAGAGACCGGCATCTTGCTTTCCCTGCCTTGCACAATGTACTTGTATGGGCGAGAATGAAGTCTACTCCCCTGCCAGCACCCTAAAAATAGTTTTTTTCATCTCTAATGACCATTAGCAGCATGTGTTTGGGGTTTCCAGATGCAAAGGAAAGGACATTAGGGGTTCATTAATATGCCTTGGTGCTATGAACGATGAGCCAGGAGAATTATAAATTGCTAATAAATATAACCACAACTCTGTTATTCACCACACACACAAAAGCCCAATAAATTATTAAGTCTTTGTGATGGAGTCTTCCCAATGGGAGGAAGAGGCCTCCAATCAACACTCAACTCATAACCTGCAGCCCCAGGTTTCATGCAGAGATGCCTGCAGGATGGATTATTAAGCATTGGAAGGGAGCTATTGAGGCAGCTAATATTTTGATACCTAAAGGGTCCCTTCAGCTCTCCATCTGGGTCACAACATCCACAGAGTGGTCTTGTTACTTTAATCTGGTTGCTTGTCACTGCTGAAGAATCGCCACACCCAGGACTGTCAACCTTCTTTGTTGGTTTCCATTTGGCCAATGTTTGTTAGAAAGCAACTCACCTATCCTTGGACCTGCCCAAGGCAAATTAGTAGGATTTCATAAGTAGCTTTTTTTCTCATGGCTCGAATAGAGTTAGAAAAGAACTCCACAACAGGAAAAGCCACACCAAGAGGATAAGCTGCTACATCCTACAGGTATTTCTTTGAGATCAGGCTGTAGAGTCACATATTCCTTCACAAAAAGCCTGAGGAATCCCTCAAGTTGTCCTCAGCTAGTCAAGTAGCTCTTCTGAGTACTATAAGGTAAGATAATTTTTCCTGGGCTGTCAATGAAAGGGACGGAACAAGATGTCTTGGAGGACAATTTTTAAATTTGGCAAAGTGAATAAGGGAGATGGTGGTAATTTTATAGGTGTAAGGATCCTGAAGACAAAAATAACTTTGCAAGAAGAAATAATTGAATTTCTCCTGACGAGTTGGTTGGCCTGGGTTGTGCTGCTTTCTGTGTGCATACATTCCAATTTCTGGTCTGAAGAACTGATTAAAACCCAAAATATCCTGTTGTGAAGGAGTATCACAAGTGGCAAAAGTACTTCCTGATGCTCAAAACGGCGATTAAGAGAGGCTGTTTTAAGATGTAGCAGGTATTACAAGACAGCCTGAGAAGAAACTGATAAAAAGTCACTTGATAAGCATGCTTGATTCATGTGACTGCTGACAAGGTACAAATCACCGTCTGCCTATGCCAAGATGCAAGTAATATCTGCTAATTATCACTCAATCTAAAACATTTTGGTGGTGGCCATAAAATCACAGCTTACTTATGGTGACCTCTTGGGGATTTCTAGGCAAGAAATGATCAGAGGTGATTTGTTATTGCCTGCCTTGGTATTCCTTGGTGGTTTCCTATCCAAATACTGGCCTGCACCAATCCTGCTTAGCTTCCAAGAATAATGTGCCAGGGTGGCCTGGGC
The DNA here is from genome assembly GCF_049243985.1 of Paroedura picta. Taxonomy (NCBI): domain Eukaryota; kingdom Metazoa; phylum Chordata; class Lepidosauria; order Squamata; family Gekkonidae; genus Paroedura; species Paroedura picta. Next base: position 84,582,228 of record NC_135374.1, on the reverse strand, counting down.
TTTCCAGGGGATTGCAGGCTAATATGTACACACAAAACCTACCAGGATAGTGTTCTGTAAAGACCAATAACCATTACACAGTACTAGCTCTCAGGCAGTGATTACATCTGCGTCATTTACAAATATTCAGGAAAATGTAACAAAGCACTCCTACTAGCAGCAGATCAAATTTCTGACATGACAGATGAGAGATAGAGGACCATTTCCGCATGGGGAACTTGGCAGCCCGGCTCCAGTACGAGAGCACGAATCAGGGGTGGATGAGGTGCACCGGGCCAAACGCTCCCTCGTGCAGGAGCAGGAAGAGGCAGGCCAACCTGCCCTGCCCTGGCTCAAACTTCAGCCTGCAGCTTGGCTCTGCCTCCGGTGCGGAAACATTCACTTGTAACCCCAGAAGCTTCCTTTTCAGCTGCTCACACAATTTCTGTCCTTTCCAAATGCTGCCATCTGCTGTTCTTTTGGTACAACTGTAGGCTCCTTTTAGCAGAAGGGATGAAACCTTGTCCAAGCACTGAAAGGTCGTAGTCTGCCTTTCCCACTGGGACTCAAGGCAGATTACGAGGAATGAGTCAATACAGTCAACAAAACAGGACTTTCAAGAAACAATGCAATAGGATTACTGCTGTAGAAATTTGAACCAACCAAAAATGTCAAAGTATGCAAAACAAAATAACCTGAGCCTAGATAAATGACATCACAAACCACAAGTATCCAATGAATCTCTATAAATCTTAAGTTGTGTCATAACCAAGAGGAAAGGGGGGATATAAATGGTTTAATAAATGAATGATAAAATTGTAAAAAAAATGGTGAGGGGTGGGTAGACCCTGCCAAATAAATAATACCAAGATAAACCAAATCAAAATAAATAGATGATAATAAAGAAAGCCTCGTAACCACAACCATGGTGGTAAATGACTAAATGTCCATTTGGTTGCCTCATAACTGATGAACATTTTATAAATGAAGAAATAGGGAAAGGAAGGAAGGTCTTCACACAAAATGGAGAGAGAGGTGAAAGGAAGGTGGGGGAAGTGGACGCTGCAGCCACACATATTTCCCTGCCATTTCATGGGCACTTGATCCCCTTAGTAAGCAACTACAGCCCTGCCTTGCTGCCCCCTGAGGGCGGACATTTGATGGGCACCATGGAAACGGGCTGTGGTAATGTGCTTCCACCTCCACTAGAAGTCTTTGGGCAGTTCTGGATCACCCGCCTCTGAGACAATAACTTCTTATCTATTAGGTCTGACTGAAGAAACATCCACAGCCAATAAATAACAATCGTTGAAGGCCAAAACTTTTTTCATGTGCCTTTTTAAGGCCAAGCCATAAGCATTCACTGTAATTAGACAGTGAGCTCCTAACTGGATTCCTATCAGAAGGTGAAGGACAGAAAAAATGGATCTAACTTCTTAGGGAATAGATATGAGGCATGTTTTTTATCTACATCTAATTTGGGGGGCACTATTTCAGGGACAGCCGAACCATGCTGAATGTGCTATTCCTTCTACAGGTGATTGCAGAGCCGTGTACAAGATGGAGAAGGAGGAAGCAATGCCTGATGGGATGTGCATTGATGTGGAAGGGAAACTTTGGGTAGCCTGCATTGATGGTGGGCGAGTGATCCGTATTGACCCCGAGACAGGTAAAAGATTAGTGAGAAGGCGATGTTTATCTGAGCCAAGTGTGGGGAGTGTTTGCAAACTGCATTTTCACCTTTGCATTTATTTAAGACATATTGGAAAATGTTCATGAAATGTCTTTAGATGTTTTTCTGTTGATGATCACAAGGAAGCTTTTGAATGAACACCTGAGTAGTGTGTTGTTTTCAAAGCACATTTTTCTCCGTAACACATTATGGTTATTATTTATGGCCATGAGATTTATGAGAAAGAAGAGCTGTTACTGGCCACAATGACACCTCAAAGCAGCTTTGTGTATGGTTTATTTTAATTCTGTTATCTTTTTACCTCTTAAAGGTTCACACCAACTGTTTTAGAATGTTACATCTGAGGGAATTGAACTTTATGTACTAGGGGAGTATGCCCCCCACCATCCTCCTAATATTTGTGGTTACCACTTACAGTATTTGCTGGCGTATAAGACTACTTTTCCCCCCTGAAAAACATGCCTCCAAGAGGGGGGGTCATAGCTGTTGGGAGTTGGGACAGACATAGCTGCGCATAGTGGCCCATAGTACTGTATTTTGAGTGGAAATGTTGGGGGGTCGTCTTATACGCCCAGTCGTCTTATACGCCGGCAAATACGGTAATCAGAACAGGGTATCATAGAGCCCTATTCAATGAATATCATAATTTCCATATTTTGAAAAGCAAAAGAGGACATATTTCCTGACTAATTCATACAAGTGATTAGTATGACAAAACTCATTTTAAATACCCCTATTTAAGCTGTGATAATCGCTATTAACTAGGAATATTCCTAACCTTCCAAGTGGACATTTTCATCAGTTTTTATAAAGGAGTCCCAAAGAGGATGGACACCAAAACCAGAGTACATATCTAGAGGAGATCAGGGCTCTGATTGTCAAACGTACAGGAAACTCACAACAAACTTCTTAAAAAGAGTTTTATTGGATAGTACTATACGAAAGAGGCTACAAAGTCAAATCTGACCAGAGGCCAGATTTGCCCCAGCTTATCAATACATTTCTCCCGCCCAAAACTTGACAGTTCCCAGGGGAGGGGGCAGGAGAAAGAAGGAGAGAAAAGGCAGATGTATAACATAAACAATATTTCACTCTCACAACCTTGAGAGGGTGACAACAATCCCGTGAGCCCACAACAAGATAAGGTTAACATAACATCACTACTCAGTTTTATGGCTAAAAAACTACAAGGCCTGGAGCAAGCAGGCGCCAGGTCCAATTAAGTAATATAACTGACATGGAAGAACTCAGGCTAATTTATGACAGAGATTCTACAATCCTGACATCCCTCCACACTAAAATTAACTTTTCCCCCACCTAGCCGGCATCTACAGGACGAGGGCAGTCCGGGAAAGCACGATGGAAAGCCCGGAGAAGGCGGGGTGCTTTTACGTTTACAGCCTCCACCCACTCCTTGTCTCCTGAAGGGAATTCCTTCCAGTCAACCAAATATTGGAGACGACCCTTGTGTACTCGAGAGTCCAGAATCTGGTTGACCTCATAGTGGGTGTCTTTATCGATGTAAATCGGCACAGGTGTAGCTGGAGGGGGGTGCCACTCGTCCGGGGCAGGGGCGCTCCGCAGCAGGCTGGAATGAAAAACCGGATGCACATTCCTGTAAGTTTTTGGCAAAGCAAGCTCCACAGTGACAGCATTAATCAGTTTCACCACCTTGAAGGGTCCCACATACTTGGGACCAAGTTTCTTTGATTTTTGTTGACAACGTAAGTTCTTGGTGGACAAATAGGCCAAGTCTCCCACTTTCCATACGGGCACAGGTGCCCGTTTTTTGTCTGCCTGGGATTTATAAGCTTGTTTAGCGTCTTTGAGGCAAGCAACAATCGTTGGCCACCCTGCATTAATTGATTCGGCCCATTTCTTGACATCAGGAGCTTCAGGGGAATTCAGCTCCCAGGTGGGAGCAGCCACTAAATTAGTCCCGTACACCACCTCAAAGGGGGACACCCCCGTGGAAGAATGGGTCCCATTATTGTAGGCAAACTCGGCTAGAGGCAACAGGGCAACCCAGTCATCCTGCTGGTGGTTGATGAAACAGCGCAAGTATTGTTCAAGGATTTGATTCACCCTCTCGGTCTGGCCATTAGACTCCGGGTGATAGCCCGATGTGAGGGCTTGCTCTACCCCCAGCAGTCTCAAGAGCTCCCGCCAGAACTTGGCAACGAACTGGGGGCCCCGATCCGTCAGCAGGCGCCTCGGGATCCCGTGCAGCCGTAGTATGTGGGTCACGAATAATGAAGCCAATTTGGCAGCAGAAGGCAAGCCAGCACAAGGGATGAAATGGGCTTGTTTGGAAAAAGCGTCTACCACCACCCAAATGACAGTTTTCCCCTGGCTGGGAGGTAGGTCCGTGATAAAGTCCATTGTGACATCAGTCCACGGACGGGATGGGGTGGGTTGGGGCTGCAACAATCCCTTTTTCTTCCCACCAGCTGGTTTTGAAACGATGCAAGTGGGGCACCCGTGCACATATTTTTCCACATCCTTGCGCAAAGTTGGCCACCAGTAGTGTCTTCGGATCAGGTGCAGGGTTTTCACAAACCCAAAGTGTCCAGCGGTTTTTGCATCATGACAAAGTTTTAAAACGTCCCCGCGCGCCGCTGCGGGGACAAAAAGCCGCTCGCCTTTAAAAAACAACCCCCCTTTCTCAGCCAGGTCTGGGCGGAGGGAGTGGAATTCAGAGTCCTGTAACACCTCCTTTTGGACCCAGCCTCCCGGGATGGACGTCCCCGGTTTTGCTTGGCTGCGCGTCACCGCGGCCATCCCCAGTTGGGCGGGGGTGAAAACTGTATCCACCAATGGGTCACGTTTGCTATTGTACTGGGGCAGGCGCGACAAGGCGTCCGCCAGAAAGTTCATTTTGCCTGGCAGATGCTTAAGAGAGAAGTTGAACCGAGAGAAAAACTCCGCCCACCGCATCTGTTTCGCTGAGAGCGAGCGGGGCTGCTTGAGCGCCTGGAGGTTTTTATGGTCCGTCCACACGACAAAGGGAACTGCGGACCCTTCCAGCCAATGCCTCCAGGTGGATAAGGCCAATTTCACTGCAGCTGCCTCTTTCTCCCAAATCGCCCAGTTTCTTTCAGCCCCGGAGAACTTTTTTGACAAATAGGCCAGTGGGTGCAACCTCCCATCTTCCCCCTCCTGTAGGATTACGGCCCCCATTGCCACATCCGAAGAATCTACTTGCACTGTGAATTGCTTGGTGGGGTCGGCATGGGCCAGCACTGGCTCAGAGGTAAACAGTAGTTTCAACCTCTCAAAAGCTTCCTGACACTGGGGGGTCCACTGGAGCGGCGCGCTAGGGCGACACGCTGCCTTCCCCCCCTGTTTCGTCTTTAACAAGTCAGTTAGAGGCAATGCCACTTTGGCGAAATTGGGAATGAACGTTCTGTAAAAATTTGCAAATAATAAGAAACTTTGCAACTGCCTCCTTGTGCGAGGGGGTTCCCAAGTCAACAAATCGCGCACTTTGCCCGGATCCATTTCAACCCCTGCCTGGGACACCCGGAAGCCCAAGAATTCCACCGCATCTCGGTGGAACTCACATTTTGAAAGTTTGGCAAACAATTGGTGCTTCCGCAGACGGCGGAGCACTTCACGGACCAACTTTGCATGACTCTCAACATTTTCAGAATACACCAAAATATCGTCAATGTACACCAACACCCCCTGATACAATAAATCATGCATAATTTCATTAATCATATTCATGAACACGCCCGGAGCGCCGGCGAGGCCGAACGGCATTACGGTGTACTCAAATTGCCCCAGGGGGGTGTTAAAAGCAGTCAAATATTCGTGACCTTTTTTTATCCGCACCCGGTAGTAAGCCTCCCTCAAGTCCAATTTCGTGAAAACCCGTGCCTTTCCCAAGTGGCCAAGCAAGTCTTTTATCAGAGGCAGCGGGTAGGCATTACACGTGGAGACGGCATTCAGACCCCGGTAGTCCGTGCAAAGGCGCAAGGACCCGTCTTTCTTTTTCACAAAAAGGACTGGGGCCGCCAGGGGTGACGTAGCAGGTCTGATGAATCCCCTGGCAAGATTTTTATCCAAGAACTCTCTGAGCTCAGCCATCTCCCTCGGGCTCATTGAATAGAGTTTGGCTTTCGGGAGCGACTCTCCCTTTTTTAGTTCAATGGCACAATCAGTCTTTCGGTGGGGGGGAAGTTGGTTGCACTCGGATTCCGCGAACACATCAGCAAAGTCCCGGTACTCCGGAGGGAGAGTCCCTTCCCCCACGGATCCCAACGCGGCCACTACCCCTTTGTCAGGTGGGGGTCGCGGCCGCGCGTGCTGTTTGCAACCCGGGGATGTGAACTCCACGGTCCCTTTCTTCCACTTCACCGTGGGGTCGTGTTCCCTCAACCAATCTAGCCCCAACACGCATGGGAATGCAGAGTGGGGCGCTACCAGGGGTTGAATCTGCTCCCAGTGTTTTTTTACGTCCAAGTCCATGGGACGCGTCTTCACCGTGGCTTCCCCCCCGGGCGCGCACTTCCCGTCTAGTTGGGTAATTGGCAGGGGTTCCCCCAAAGGTACCTTGCCCACCCCCAGAGTCTCGGCCAGTGCTGGGCTTACTAAGGATTGGGTGCACCCTGAGTCCACAATGCACCGGACTCCCACCTTCTTCCCGGATTTAGGGTTGGAGAGAGTGGCAGGTAGCAGTATCAAGGGGGAATCACTCACCATGCGTTTGCCCCTATTGGCGGCCTGCTGGCGGGGCGCCTTTACAGCAGACCATCTTCGTTTCCCGACTGCTCCTCAGCTTGATCCTCGCCATCCGGACCGCTACCCTCCTCTGAGTCGTCCACTGTTGATGCGTCGACCATCGGCACCAGTAGGGACTTGGCACTTTTCTTCGGGGCCGTTTTCTTGGCGGGTTGGGCTTTTGCCGGGGCGCTGCCAGTAGATTTTGCTCCAGGCGCCGTCTTTGAGGGGCATTGGGCAAGGAAGTGGCCAGCTTGGCCACATCCCAGGCACAGCCCTTTCTCCATGCGCCGAGTACGTTCAGTCGGCTCCAACTTTGCTTTCGGCTTGACTTTCGCGGGGGTAGAGGTCTTTGCTCCGGCCTTCCCTGCCATCCCCTGGAGCACTGCCGCCCTCTCCAAACGATTCTCCATTTCCCCGGCCAGATGGATCCATCCGTCAACCGTGAGCGGGTCGTCTAACAGTAGGCATTTGCTGGACAAGTCGGGCGAGAGACCCCCCACGAACGCCAGCACGCGTTGGGGCTCGGTCCAGTCTGGCACCGAGGAGACAAGCTCTTTGAATTCTCTGGCGTACTCGACCACTGACAATTTCCCTTGCTTCAGGGCTTTGAGCTTTTTCTCCGCGGTCTCCCTCTCAAATGGCTCCACATACATTTGGCGCATGGAGCGCAGGAAATGGTTATAATTGCGGATGGCTCGAGGGTTGTAACGGTACAAGTCCAGGAACCACTTGGCTGCCTTGCCCTCCAGGGCTTCCCCCACAAACCGGACGCGCTCGGCGTCATCGTTAAAAGTGAATCCCATGTCCATCATGTAGGCTTGGAGATGCACCAGGAACGTTGGGAAGGCTGAGGGGTCCCCCGAAAACTTAGCCTTGAACTTGTAGGTGTTCCGCATTTCCACTCCCCAGAGGTGAGGAGGTAGACGTCCCGGACCCCAACCCGCTTGAGCCGGGAGCCTCCCTCCACGACCGATGCCTCGACCTACTCCTGCCCCCGCTCTCGCCTCCGCTGCAGCCCTTGCTGCCTCCGCCGCTCGCGCGGCCGCTGCCGCCGCCGCCTCTCGTGCTGCCGCCGCTGCCGCCGCTTCGGCTCCCGCAACGTTCGCTGCCGCCGCTGCTGCCCCGTCCGCTGCTCCTGCACCGTCCGCCGCTCCAGCGCCTTCTGCCGCTCCGCCACCACCGGCGTCTTCGCGCTCCTCGTCTTCGTCCTCCCTCAGCGCCCTGGCCAGGGCTGCCGCCTCGGCCTCCGCCGCTGCTTTCATCGCGGCCGTCTCGCGTTCCCGCAGGGTGAGCAGACCTCCCGATCTCCGACCACCAGGTTCGCGGGCACCTCCGCTGTGCACCTCTCGCAGCAGGCGTTGCGTGCGGCGTTGCTCCTCCGGATCTAGCCGACCCGAGAGGTCCTGCAGCCAATTGGTCACCCTGTCCAGCTTGCACTGCAGGTCCTGTGTCTCACCGGCGGGCTCCAGCCCGTAGCTAGGCATTCCAAGATTATCCGGCCACTGCTCATCCCCAGTTGGTCGGTCATACTTCGATAAACGCCTGCGTTCGGTGACGTGCCTTTCCAAAAAATCCTCGGGCCCAGGAGTTGCTCCCGTCACGGCCCTGAGCATGCCCGAGCTGTACGGTCCTACCCCGGCACCGTCGCCCTGGGAGAGGTCCCAATCCAGGCCCTCTCCTTGCTCAGTAAAAGTATTTCCTTCGCCCTGCATGCTGGCAGGTGAAAGGAGTTGTGAGATTTGACTTAATGTCAAACGTACAGGAAACTCACAACAAACTTCTTAAAAAGAGTTTTATTGGATAGTACTATACGAAAGAGGCTACAAAGTCAAATCTGACCAGAGGCCAGATTTGCCCCAGCTTATCAATACATTTCTCCCGCCCAAAACTTGACAGTTCCCAGGGGAGGGGGCAGGAGAAAGAAGGAGAGAAAAGGCAGATGTATAACATAAACAATATTTCACTCTCACAACCTTGAGAGGGTGACAACAATCCCGTGAGCCCACAACAAGATAAGGTTAACATAACATCACTACTCAGTTTTATGGCTAAAAAACTACAAGGCCTGGAGCAAGCAGGCGCCAGGTCCAATTAAGTAATATAACTGACATGGAAGAACTCAGGCTAATTTATGACAGAGATTCTACAATCCTGACACTGATGGAGCTTAAACAGTTCCGCGGGGCCTGCAGAAAGGAGCTCTTCTGCCAGGCATTTGACTGAGACCAGATGTAATCAACAGCGATTGAAGGGCCCCTGCTCCTCCCTGCCCCCCCCAGAATTCCATCAATGCTCTGGACCTGTTTGCATTGTTGCACTGCTGGATTGTTTATACTGTTTATACTGTTATATGGTTACAACTATTAGTATTATTATTGTAAGGTACTCACTTGTTTATAGACTGTTTGATGTATTGTTCTTTGTTCCTATGTAAACCGCCCTGAGCCTTCAGGGAGGGCGGTATATAAATATAATAAATAAATAAAATAAATAAAAAGAGAACATCTGGTAACCCTGGTATATCAAAGAGAATCACGGGCAGCCAATTCCCACAGCTCAGATATCAGATATATCAGATACTCTAAATCAGATACCTCAAAAGGGTTCCAAATCTCTCTCCCCCCCCCATCTAGGGCCCCTGTGCTTCCCAGGGCATTTTGACTGCAAGTCCTTCTCAATAGCCATTGAGCGGCAGGCTCCGGCCGCAGCGAAGCTCCTCCGAGTTGCAAACACGCCTCCTGCGCCGGGCCTCAAGCCTCGTGGGCCGGTCTAGGCAGCCGGGAATGGCATGATCTGGCTTTCGTACTGCAGACGGGCCCAGCGAACTCTACCCTCTTGCAGAAAGCGCTGCAAAGTCGACCTGCTGCCTTACTGTGACACAGACCCCCTCGAAAGAGCGAGATTGGAGCGCGCTTTGGCATCCCTGGCCCTTCTCCCAGGCCGAGCCCCGCCCCTCCGGCCCCGCCCGCCTTGGAGCCCGCTCTTCGCCTGAGCCCGCTGCCCCCGTGAGCATGGGCAGGAGACTTGTTTATTTTTTGCACTTCCTCTTGAAGACGTCGACTTGGAACAATTCTTGTGTATGCTGTTTGCTAATTTAGTACGCACTTAATTTCTCCTTACATCTGTACTCTTACGGTTTTTGTTCTGAGGAAGTGCGTTTGCACATGAATGCTCACATCTTGAATAAAAGTTTGTTGGCCTTCAAGGTGCTTTTAGACTCACATGTTTGTCTTGCGTCTTCAGTGTTGTAATGTTAATTCGCCATAAACGTAATTTATGTGTTTATTTGTAATATTGTGGTGGTTTTAATGGAAATCACCTTCAGCCAAGACACTAAAGAGACAAAAAAGAAGTATCCAAAATAAATAAACTTTCATGGGCCAAATCCCAACTGCAGGTCCGTGCATTTGTATGTGTGTGTCTCCCTAGAAAATTAGAACAACCCTAAATACCTTTCCCCAAACAATAGGAAGGGACAATTTCTTTCTATTGTGAACTAATCAGTCCCTATGGAGTCCGAGTCTTCACAGAAATAAAATTGGTCTTTTAAAACTTCTTTTTTTATTTTTATTGTTTTTTTAAAATTAAATTACACACAATCAACAGAGTAGCTTCATCAATCTTTTCTTTTGATTCCTGTTAATAATGTCCAATTCATCTTTTTAAAATATATGTACTAAAATGTTATCTGCGGGGAAAGACATTAGTGCAACTTTAGTTTTAGCTATATAATATTGTGTCTTTCATAACATTGTATTTCAGTTTGCCCTTGTTTAATTTTTGTTACATGTTTCAGAACCCTTGCACACACACACATCACCCAATTCATGGGTTTCAAATGCTAACCGCATCTTTGAAGTTTGCCCTACTTTACTAGTTCACAAAAAAGATAATATTCATCAGGAATGCTGCAATGTTTGATTGAGATTAGCACTGCCAGCTACTTTAAGGTTGCTGTTATTTCTAAAAAATTAATTAATTTGGTCTGTAGAGCCAGGAAGGCGGGTCATCAGTTTTGAGATTCTGACACGAGTTTTAAGGAGCTGCAGTTTGGAAATCTCAACTGTTCCACAGAGCTTCTCCATCCAGGACGTCTGATCTGGTATTTACTCAACTGGTACTGGATTCTGTAAGGCATTTTTATCGCCTACTGTTGGTCTTCTAATTTATTTAATGCATCTTCAGAAACTCAGGGCAGATCACAAGGCTGTGCAAATATATAGAATTATTATATTATATATATTTATAATATAAAATTTCGGAACCGTATCAGAAACAAAACCTCAGGACACATTACTGTCAAAGCTAATTTTCTCCTTCTGTTTTGTGATTGTTTTATGGGAATGATGATTTTAGAGTGGCTTTGTGTATTGTCTTGTGCCTCATTTGATATTTTAGCCTTTAAGCTTTTCCTTTTTTTTGTGAGATTCTTTGGGTGTTCTTTGAAATGAAAAGGTGTACTGGCTTTGCTTGGGTTGTGTTCTTAGAAAACATAAACCATTTATTTTGCTGCTCTGTAAAACGTGTTGTAGCTTGCATTAAACAGTATGTGTAAGCAAATTATGGGTTACATCATCATCTAATTTATATAAACATTTAGGGCCCAGGTTTACATAGAGTTGAAAAGGAATATTTCAGACCCTGAGATCACAGTATCAAATGCACATAACCATGATGGTGGTGGAGGAGCAGCATATATATGTATTTGGTCAAATAGTTCTCAACTGAGGGACTTTCTGTGTAATAGATGTACTTCTAAAGACACAACATGTCTTTGCCAGTGTCTAGAATCTAGTGTTCTGGTACATGAACCTTAGAATCACAGAATTATAGAATCCTAGAGTTGGAAGGGACCCTACCTTACTTATTTCTAAGTGAAGATGTTGAGAATGGAATGTTAATTTGTTGATCTTCTGTTTCAGGTCAGCTGAATTTACACAAACGTTTCTTTTAATCGTTCCTGTTCTTTACCCACATTGCTGCTGTTCTCCAAAGGCAATGTCTTCTGTGAAAGTTGAGGTTGTTGTGAAACCATATTGCAAGCTTGGAGAGTCACCTTTATGGGAGGAAAAGGAAAATTCACTTCTCTTTGTGGATATAGTTGACAAAAAGGTCTTCCGATGGAATTCCCTTACTAAGGAAGTACAAAGTATTCCTCTGGGTAAGAGCAAAACTGTCAAAAGAACAAACAAAAAACCTCTACTGATTTTGCCATTAGTTGTACTAAGACATTTCTTTCTGTGTGATCTTCAGAATTAGGTGATCAGAAGCAGCATCACGTGTCTTTAGGTACTCTCTGGAAGTTGCCACAGAGATTGGGGAAGCTGCTGGACATTTCCCTGTGCTCTTGGGGCTGTTCTCTGCATTAAGAGCACTTTATTATAGTAATGAAGTGTGAAAACTGCATAACAGATTAGAATGTTTCAGGAGGGCAGCTGTGTTGGTCTGCAGTGAAATAGCAAGACTCCAGTCCAGTCCAGTCCAGTCCAGTCTAGTCTAGTCCAATCACACCTTAGGGATCAGTAAGATCACCAGTGTATAAGCTTTCAAAACTCTATTCCTCAGATACTTGTAGCCATACAACAGGAGAGTTTGTGAACACAGACATATGTACTATGCAGTCAGGTAGGATTTTTTTTTTTGAAGAATCTTACACAGAATCATTAATAAGAAAAAAAAAATAACACAAACTTTAAAATTCTGGAGGAGAGGGGAATCAAACAGTTCTCCAGTTTAGAGGCTGCTGCTTTTAACCACCAAACCAAGGTGGTTCTCATAACAGAATAATTTTGGAAGACATAGGGGACTTACCACTGGGTATAGGACATATTCATCTCTTTGCTGCTCATATTATCCTGTTGCCACCATGTTATATTCTGCTGATGTAATGCCATTTCCTGCATTATATCTGCACTCTGTCTGACGTCTAATATGTTTGTTAACACTGAGATGTGAAGCCAGATAAACAGAGCAGTTTTCTGAACAATGAGTCAGCAGCCATTCATGCCAGTATCAGAGAAGTATTCAGGTCTAACAAGATATAGAAGACTTTGAAGTCAGTCAGTCAGTGATAGACATACAGACAGATATGGATTTTAGCCACAGAAACTTGGCTCTCATCTAGAGAACAAAATAGAATTTTCAAAATTGGATAGGCAATCATATACATGGAACACTACCAGATCAGACAAATGATGGACCAGAATTCCCAGTAGAATAGATTTAGAGTCCAGTGGCGCCTTTAAGATCAACAAAGCTTTATTCAAGGTATGAGCTTTTGTGTGCAGGTACACTTCCTCAGATACAATGTCATGGAATGGACGGAATCAGTTCAAACTTATAGGTAGAGTGTGAAAATAAATTCATATACAGCATAATGGAAATTGTTAACAGGTTCCAGAGATAAAATAGGAAAAAACAGCACTTTCGATTTGTTTGTATTCACATGATTTAATTGCATGAGAAACATCTTGAGTTCAATAAATATGACTCAATGGGCAGGATAGATAATCAGTTGCTGACAGCAGTTAGCTGAGACCCTTCTGCCCCCTGCCTGTCCTCTGAAGCATGGAAGCATCTTGGGTCATCATCTTTGAAATGGAGCATTTGGCTGTCTCTGTTTGCAGACCAGAGAAAAGCCTTTATATATACAATTCCAAACTACATTGCATTACCATGTAGAAATGAAAACAAGACCCAAGGGGGAAAAAGATTCAAAGTAAATTTGTCTAACCTGGTAAGGAAATGTATTAATTACAGAATTCAAGCCAATTCCCACATGCTGTATTTTGTTGTGTTCATATCCCACTGTATTACCTTTTTGGATCTCAACACGCTTACAACAGATTTCCAGGAGATTTTCCTTCCAGGCTAAATATCTCTCATGTTTCAACAAAAGTTACTCAAGGCAGTATGGAAGCACTTACTCTGTTGCTATTTTATATATGCAACTTCTGATCTCCAATTCCCAGATACCGAAGTGAGCTTGGTGGCTCTTCGCAAATGTGGTGGTTACATGATTACACAAGGAACTCAGTTTGCTGCTCTGAACTGGCAAGAGAGGTCTGTAACCCCCATTAATCGTGTGGACAGGGATAAGTCCAACACTCGGATCAATGACGGAAAGGTGGATCCCGCAGGAAGACTATTTGCAGGTTGGTTGACCATGATTCACTTTCTTGAGTATCTTTAGTTCTGGTTGTAATAAATTGTGTGACTAGTTCCATTGCTTTGTAGTTGTTTTATGAACAGTAACCTCTCAAACCCATTATTCACGGGCCAGAATGCCTGTGCTGGCGTCGTCGTAATGCACGGTAGACCGTACTTGTAATGAAGGAATAATTGAGAAACAGCCTTGTGATGAACCATGGAGATTTGCTATGCAAATGGAAAGGTGGCCTTCATCTATTCAGTTTATTATGATACTAAATCAGCTTTGAAAGTGTCATTATAATCCAACCTTAACCACTTAACCATCTGCTTACAGATGCTCCATGCCTTCGTATACAATTTTACAACGTTGCGAGTTATTTCTGAAGATCAGAGAGAAACAAAGAAGTGTAGAACTGTTCTGATCTTCCTAAAAAGATTACTAACATTAATATGGTATACTGTGAATGTCACTCACTACAGAAGGAGCCGTGCTCTACAGTCTCAACCCTTCCCATTTGGCAGAGACACACCCAATGTAAATGAGGCATACAGAGGTGTCTGCTTTCCAGAAAGGCTGAGAGCAGGGCACTGAAAGTGTGCCAAAGTAAATATCCTTCAGTATTAAGGGACTCTTGGTGTTATTAAACAATGTGCCACCAAGAAAGGGTTTTTGGAGAGGTATGTTACAGTGGGATGCTGCTGCTGTGGCCAGGCCCTATCAGACTGAAGGGCCAGGCCCCAAAGCGTTGCTTAAGTATTTCTTTGGCTTTCTGAAAGCCTAGCTATGACAAGACTGAAGGAGAGACTCTTCCCTCTAGTGCTAATATGTGAAACCTCCTACAGAATCCACTTCACACCTGACCATTCAGGATGACCAAACTTTTGCTTTCCACTATCATCATCAGTGTTTCACGTTGAAGAGACTATTATTGGATGTCCATGTGTCGTAATATCAAAAACAGTTAAAATATCTTACCAACTAGCTATATGACAAAATGCTTAGTGGTATCATCAGAAAGTAATTTTAAGTTATCCAGTTTAATAGGTGGGCCATTCTTTTGTGGAGCGATGTGTATAGACTTTCTGACTAAATTGGAAGTACTATAAACCATCATATACTTAGATTTTTCTACAGTATCCAAGTCATAAGACTTGAGATTAAAGTTTGTTTTACCAAGGGGGGGAGGGTTGTCTCATTTTTTCACAATTGGTTGATGAGACCAAGCCTAATTATTTATGGTTTGATACTGAGATTAGGGAAAAGTCATACTGGAGCCTGTCTTTTATTGAAGAAGCCTTGGCTAAACCTGTCACACTCTTACTTTTGCCCTTTGCTTGTTTCTAGGCACAATGTGTGATGAAATTCCTCCAAGACTGATAGAACAGAAACAAGGTTCTCTCTACACTCTCTTCCCTGACCACTCTGTAGTGAAAAACTTTGACTGTGTGGACATCTCCAATGGCTTGGATTGGTCTCTGGATAACAGAACATTCTTTTACATCGATAGCCTCTCGTACTCTGTGGATGCCTTTGACTATGATCTGCAAACAGGACATATCTGTAAGGTTTCTTGTTTCAGGATCCATAAACTGTTCAACTGATTTTATGTCAAGTATCATACTTGCTTTTATGAATATTTGCAATATTATAATACTTATAGAGGAGAAATATTGGAATAATTCAGCTGCTTTTAAACTGTTCCACCTGAATATTAAAGACACAAATACATTTATGTAAGAAAACATAATAGTAATTATTTAAGATGCATCTCTTTTTGTCATTAAGGTCAGTTAAAAGCAGAAAATATTATACATTTTAGTTAAAGAAGAGCATTTGCCCAGTAGTTTAGTATTCTTTATTTACACTTCTATACTGCCATTCCTCCTTGGTGTTCCCAGCCATATACATTATGATGATGTAATTTCTTACCTGCCTCCCCCAAAGTCTCAAGGTGGGTTACAACATATATAAAACCCCCAAACCTTAAAAACCAATATTAAATACAATATAAAATTCACAATAAACATCAACCCCATAAAACAAGATGCTGCGACACAAAAAACTCTACCCGGACACAAAATCTCCCAATTAATCCAGAGGGATTCCCTGGTGGTTTTCCATCCATACATCAAACCCTGTATATATTGGATCAGCCTAGCAACAGCATGGTTGTTTTACTACTGCAGAAAGTATGCTTCTCTTTTGTTCTAGAGTGCAGGTGGCATGTGGTTTGTGATGAATTATCGGGAAGTGCAGCACATCCCTTAATGTGAGTGCACTCAGCTTGATTGTATGGTGAGAAAGGGCGGGATGCACTCCAGCAAGGAATTAGTCTCTGCTGTATTCGAGTATGTGACATGGTTAAATTGCATGGCCTGGGATTAAACTAAAGAATCACACCTGACTTTGCCAATGGAAAGACTTCATATTTCAGATCCTGGTAGTTGCTTGTTACAAAGAACATTATTATTGAAAAAGTCATTATTACTGAAAAAGCCATTATTGAAAAAACGTGGTGATGAAGCAGTGAAAAACTCTTGTCTGATTGTCTACTGTCTTTTGTGTGCTATCTTCAAATGCAGTTAAGTTGAAGTTAATATCTACAGATGACCTTGCTAACCCTGAAGATGTGCACTACCACTGTCCTTTGAAGTCAGCTTCAACTGCATTTTGCTAACAAAGGATCATGCTTCTTATCTGTTTTTGGCCTTCCAACTAGCTAGTCCAGCTTGGCTTGCTTGTCTAGCACAAACACTGATTACTTGTGTCTACTTAACATGTATTCTGTGGAGGCCTGGATTAGCAATGGGCAAGATGGCTAGTAATACCTCCACCTGCTGTACTTTCCTGCTGTAAGGTCCCCTTGAATAAAATCAGGTTTCTTTAAGACTTGCATTGTGCAAGTTAGAATCTGTGTTTGCCTGGCCCCAAGGTCACTGGGTGCCTCCTCCTGGATTCAGACCTGGACTCCTGTAAATACTTTGGCTTAGATCCTCTGAATGAGGTCTGTGAGGGTCTGTGCCATGAAGCATGATTCCTCTTGCACTGGCACTCTGTTCTGTGTAAGGGCTGTTACCTTTGCACTAATGGTTATTCTAGCACTAGCGGATGGGTGCTTCACAGCAGCGACTGGCATGCTGAAACTTATTCATAGGATCCAAGCCCAGTTGTTCAGATGTAAGTCACCTTCTCCCAAACACCTTGTCAGACAATTAATTTTATGCTGATATAGTTAAACAGTTAATTACATGTAGAATAAATTGAAAAGGAAGATGATAACTTTCAATAAGAGGTATTTACAAAATGCTATTCAGGTGTACTAAACACTATTCATGAAAGTTTAGTTGAACAGGGCCAAATTACTCAATATTGAATTGGGCTGATTATTTACAGAGGAAGGAATTCACAACCAGGCCTTCAATCCGATGACAGGCATTTCTTGCATGACGTAATTAAAGACTTGTGCCTACTGTAATTAAAGAGTTGTGCCCACATTGTGCCATTCCAGCTCCAAGTACTGAGTAAATCTTCGTGGAAGATTTTGGGCTGGGTGTGGTCCCCCTCCCTTTCCTGACACAATGCAGCAACATGGTTGCTCAACAGCAGCATCTGGGAAAATCAAGCTATGGCACTTTTTAGCCTTTCTTGTTTCAGGGAACTGTTGACTTATGAAGTTGTGATTTATTCCCTAAATTGTGCCATTCTCTTTCTACAGCCAACCGCAGAAGTATATATAAGATGACAAAAGAGGACCACATCCCAGATGGGATGAGTATCGATACAGAAGGGAAACTCTGGGTTGCCTGTTACAGGGGAGGACAAGTGATCCGTATAGATCCTGAGACAGGTAAGCAGCAGGAAAACATAGGACAGAGAGAGAGGTGACTCTACACATGCACTCCCCCCGAATGTGAAGAATAAGTCCTTCCCAGGGCCATTCTGGCTTGGGGAGATGGTGCAGGGAGGAAACTGAAGCCCCTGCACCATAGTCTTGATCTGAATCAGGGCCCTGCACACCTGGGAGATAAGTTCCCTCATACCTGATGTGAGACTTTCTGAGGTGAACCGAAACATACTGCGAAAAATCAGCATGTTTGGCCCACTGGTGTAAGACAGACACACAAATAGGCACAGGGGCAGATAATGTAGCTCAAACTTTAGTCAGAGGGTTTTCTTGAGGAGAAGAGTAGGTGGGAGCCTTCTTCTTACATATTTACACATGCTAAATTATCACAAAATGATGCACTGCTATTATTTCCCATATTAAAATTACTTATTTGAACTTGGAAGAAACAGCCAAATCAAGAATCCTAAGAACATCCCGCATTCACCAAAGAATCTTTTAATTAAAACACGGTTCACAAGCTGAAAGAAGCATTTTTCATTACTGTCTTAATTATCATTATGTGTAGCAACTGCTGATTTGTACAAAGTGCCTTTCAACAGTGAATAGTGATTAAAAGTAATCAAGTTAGAACCATCCAAAATGAAAGCAGAAAACATGAAGTGGTAGATCAGGTTTTCTCAACCAGGGTTTCGTGAAACCCTGGGGTTTCTTGACGGCACTGGAAGTGATTCCCAAATGGGGGGGAGTTAATTGGTTTTTAAAATGTTTTTTAAATTTGTTAAACATTTATCAGGTGATATGACCATCTATGGTCATGCCAACCTGCTCTCTCCCCCCTCCCAGTAACTCTCTCTCTCAATCTAACTCATTTGGTTGCTAAGTAACTTGTCAGGTGTAGTACTTCCTGCTGTTTGGGTCAACGGCTGGATAAATATATAATCATAAGATCATTGTTAAAAGAAGAAAACCCAATAAACTCCTCTAAAAGCAGATGAAAGTGAAAGGTTGTTGAACTTCCTAAGAAGAGAGCTCATAAATTATTGTAGCCATAGAGGATATTAGAAGGACAAATGTATGTATATTATATGGGGAAATTGGGGGTCAGTGGGTCTCTTGGAGATTCTGAACTGAGCACATTTCAATTGATTATCCAGTTTGGTCCTAAGAAGGAACATATGTGTTTTAATAGGAAGACGGATGCAGATTGTGCGGCTGCCTGTTAAAGAGACTACTTCCTGCTGTTTTGGTGGGCCTGATTATTCAGAATTGTACGTCACTTCTGCTTCCCTAGACACGGATGTGGAGCCACAGACTGGCAATGTTTTCAAGGTGAATTAGTAGTTTCAGTGGTTTTAAATTGATGGGGTATATGACAGGCTACAATGAAATGAAGCATGTTCATTTTACGATTTATCATTTGGATCCTGTGCTATGTAAACAAAGAGGCCCTTGCACAAAACTTCCAGCCTCCTCCCTGCCACGGGCTTGGAAACTATGTCCTTGTGGGTTGGTGGACTTCCACAAAGAGTGTGAGTGACAAGTGGGCTCTGTGTCTGAAGTGGGGATGGAGAACTGGAGAAAATCCTCTTCTTCCACTGGCTGGAACACTTTAAATCTGTGTTTATAAGACTGATTCCAATTGACTGGTTTTCTTAAAACATGCTGCAACTCTAATACGGCTAGAATTCTTATTGAGGTTTTTTTTTTTGCTGAAGTCTGTGGGGAACAAACTAAATATATCAGAATAGATGCAGCAAACGTTTGTTGGAAGAAATGATTTCTAGTTAATTACCAGATATGTTGATGACTCTTGTGTTCTCTGTCCTGCCTTTTTGAAAACAGATAACTGGACTTGGAGTGAAGGGACTCCCGCCATGCTCATATGCAGGTTAGCAATTAACCTTTAAACAGAAAACCAGCACCGAGAATAACAACAACAAAAGGAAATCTCAAAGATTTGCAAGTTTGGAAGTCTTTATCTCCTGGTGTGACACAGAGAAAGTAAAAGGGAACATCACACAAATGTATGAGAACATTTTTAATTTACCAACATATTGTTTATGGCCTTTTCTGTTTTTGAATTAATTCCCTTCCTAATAAAGGTTGAAGCATGTTACAATAAGTGTAGGAATGGCTTTCAGAACTGTGTTCAAGCACTGAGTATTCCCCCAAAAGACTTGAAAACAGAGTCATAGCTGTCCTCTGGTAAACAGCTACATTTGTTTCACTCAGTTTCATTCATCTAGCATTTCTTCAAGCTATTGCATACCTGTTCTGGCCATGCAAGACCATTCTTTATCTAAGGCGTTGATTTTGCGGTTACCTCCAGCACAGTGGGTGAGATTCAGTGGGTGTTTCTGTGATCAAGAAGGGGAGAACACAAGCTTCTCACCTCCTGCTGCAGCCCTAAATGACCCTGGAGGTACCTCAGAGGCTTTTGAACTCTGGTGCTGGAACTCTGGTGCTAGTCCCTTGGACTGCAAGGTGAATAAACCGGTCAGTCTTAGAGGAGATCAGCCCGGACTGCTCCTTAGAAGGCCAGATCCTGAAGATGAAACTCAAATACTTTGGCCACCTCATGAGAAGGAAGGACTCCCTGGAGAAGAGCCTAATGCTGGGAGTGATCGAGGGCAAAAGAAGAAGGGGACAACAGAGAATGAGGTGGCTGGATGGAGTCACTGAAGCAGTAGGTGCAAACTTAAATGGACTCTGGGGAATGGTAGAGGACAGGAAGGCCTGGAGGATCATTGTCCATGGGGTTGCGATGGGTCGGACACGACTTCACACTTAACAGCAACAACAAATATGCCTTGGTGCTATGAACGATGAGCCAGGAGAATTATAAATTGTTAATAAATGTGGCCACAACTCTGTTATTCACCACACACACAAAAGCCCAATAAATTATTAAGTCTTTGTGATGGAGTCTTCCCATTGAGAGGAAGTGGCTTCCAGTCAACACTCAAATCATAACCTGCAGCCCCAGGTTTCATGCAGAGATGCCTGCAGGATGGATTAATAAGCATTGGAAGGGAGCTACTGAGGCAGCTAATCTTTTGATACCTAAAGGGTCCCTTCAGCTCTCCATCTGGGTCACAACACCCACAGCGTGGTCTTGTTACTTTAATCTGGTTGCTTGTCATTGCTGAAGAATCCCCACACCCAGGACTGTCAACCTTCTTTGTTGGTTTCCATTTGGCCCATGCTTGTTAGAAAGCAACTCACCCATCCCAGGTCCTGCCCAAGGCAAATTAGCAGGATTTCATAAGTGGCTTTTGTTTTTCATGGCTTCAATACAGTTAGGCAAGAACTCCGCAATAGGAAAAGCCACACCAAGAGGAGAAGCTGCTACATCCTACAGGTATTTGTTTGTTTTGAGATCAGGCTGTAGAGTCACACGTGAATATATTCCTTCACAAAAAGCCTGAGGAATCCCTCAAGCTGTCCTCAGCTAGTCAAGTAGCTCTTCTGAGTACTATAAGGTAAGAAAATTATTCCTTGGGCTGTCAACGAAAGGGACCGAACAAGGTATCTTGGAGAACATTTTTTAAATTTGGTAAAGCAAAGAAGGGAGATGGTGGTAATGGTATAGATGTGAGGATCCTGAAGACAATAACAACTTTGCAAGAAGAAACTATTCTGAGAGCATCAGTCGGAAGGATAGTAAGGAAAAGGGAACTCTGGATTAGGAAAGAATTATGAGATTTGTAATAGGCAAAATGAATTTGGAAAGTGACCATTCAAAACTGAAATGGACCATACCCTGTATGTTAACATCATGAGGTGAACTTATTTTTTTCTGGCAGTGCTGTGATGAGTACAGCTGCACTTATAGTGTTCACGGTTTCCGTTTGCTATCGCTGTTAAAAAGGTCCTTGGAGAGGAGGATCAGGAGATGAACAAAGACTCTGCAAGTACATGCCTGACAGGGGCTTCATATGACCGGATCACCTTGCCTTGTGTTCTGTGCCTGATAGGTATTTGTCTACAATCAATTCTACTGCAGGCTCCTTGGCTTAGATATACAGAGCTTGCTTTTCCGTGTGTAAAGTAGGGATAGTGCCGGGTGAATAGTGCAGGTAGGTACAGTGAGGTCAAAGCTTGCATCTCCCTGTCCCTCACCTTGCTGTGCTTTGCTGTTTGATCCCGAAATGACTGAATGAATAAAAGTCATATGTGTGCATATATGAATTTATAATGTTTTTAGGCATACTCTGTTTCTCTCTCACACATCAGCACCAGAATCCCAATGCTAGAAGGAGTTTGGGGGGTGGGGCACCATCACAATACTCCTGTGTCCATACTCTGCAAAGGAAAATTGTAATGGGTTGCAAAGTGGGAAGTTTTTCTCTTTAGCCAGGGGTAGGGCTATATTGGGAGAGTGCTATATTCCATGAGAATTTCATCCCTATTGGTGACATGGTTGCTAGCTCCCTAGAGCAGGGGTAGTCAACCTGTGATCCTCCAGATGTCCATGGACTACAATTCCTATGAGCCCCTGCCAGCATTTGCTGGCAGGGGTTCATGGGAATTGTAGTCCATGAACATCTGGAGGACCACAGGTTGACTACCCCTGCCCTGGAGAACCTAGAAAGCTCTGTCCTTTTAATAGAGGCTTATTAGCATGTTATTTGCCAGGTGAAAAACATCAGCAGCTCCTTTCCACACAGCACAGGACATTTTTTTCCAGACATGTTTGCAGTTCTAATGGATTTGGCATGAGGGTCCCATTAAAACCAAAGTAAATATCATCCGGACAGGATAATTACCCCAAATATGGTACATAACAATATTGGGGATCCCAAATAAGCCTCCTCAAACTATAGAAGATATCACAACGTTGTTGAGGGGTTTTTGTGTGTGTATGTGTGTGAAATCACTGTAGAACGCGGCTACTGCTGTACACCATCCTGCAAAGGAAACCCGGAAGAATAAATTTGGTATATACAGCATAAGTTTATATGGAATTAAACACCAATTGTGTCGGTATTGCACTGATAGGAAACAGATACAGAAGAAACAGATATGACACTGTAAAGAAGCTCTTATTTATAAATGATGTAAGAAGATTTGTCATTTCAAAAAGATCCAGGAGAATATCTTGCATAGTGCAGGGAATTGGACTAGATGACTCATGAGGTCATAGAATCATAGAATCATAGAATCATAGAGTTGGAAGGGGCCATACAGGCCATCTAGTCCAACCCCTGCTCAACGCAGGATTAGCCCTAAGCATCCTAAAGCATCCAAGAAAAGTGTGTATCCAACCTTTGCTTGAAGACTGCCAGTGAGGGGGAGCTCACCACCTCCTTAGGCAGCCTATTCCACTGCTGAACTACTCTGACTGTGAAAAACTTTTTCCTGATATCTAGCCTATATCGTTGTACTTGAAGTTTAAACCCATTACTGCGTGTCCTCTCCTCTGCAGCCAACAGAAACAGCATCCTGCCCTCCTCCAAGTGACAACCTTTCAAATACTTAAAGAGGGCTATCATGTCCCCTCTCAACCTCCTTTTCTCCAGGCTGAACATTCCCAAGTCCCTCAACCTATCTTCATAGGGCTTGGTCCCTTGGCCCCATATCATCTTCGTCGCTCTCCTCTGTACCCTTTCAATTTTATCTATGTCCTTCTTGAAGTGAGGCCTCCAGAACTGCACACAGTACTCCAAGTGTGGTCTGACCAGTGCCGTATACAATGGGACTATGACATCTTGTGATTTTGATGTGAGGTCCCTCCCAACTCTATGATTCTATGATTCTAGAGTGAATATGATGTGTTTATTATATTTCGTATGTTTATTTGAACGGAGGAGGACAATCAGAGGCTGTGTTTCCTCTAGGTAACTGTTGAAGTGTGGAAAACTGATCTGAAGCCTTCAGTAACTTAAATTTACGGAACTCTTCTCTGCCCCATCCCCTTGTTTGTGGATGTGCTGTGCAGCAGGTGAGAGAAAAGGGCAGTTGACAGGACAAAAGAGAAATGTCCTCCATTGAACTGGAAAATGTATGATACATATATGTTATCTTGCACAAGGAGCAGCTGGGAGGGGGTATTTAAACTAGATAAACAGTATGGGAGCTTACATCATTATTCTCTTATCCATTTTATCCTCACAACACCCTTTTGAGGTAGGTTAGGCTGAGAATGTGCCACTGACCCAAGGTCACTCAGCAAGCTCCCATGGCAGAGTGAGGATTGGAATCTGCACCTTCCAGATCCTAGTCTGACATTCTAACTACCACACAATATGGCATGAAGCGAAAGGGTTAAATAATTCTCCAGAAGCACTGCTTCCCTAACCAATTTCTGCAGTCCCTAATAGTAGCTTTGAAATTTGTAGTAGTAGTAGTAGTAAGTAGTAGTAGTAGTAGTAGTAATAGTAGTAGTAATAATAATAATAATAATAATAATAATAATAATAATAATAATAATAAATAGGTTCCTGATTACAGAATTCTCCAATAATATCACATTTGGCCCTTGAAGGAACATGCTCACTATGTACATGGCAGGCTGAAGAGTTGGGGACTATTGTAGGCAGAGTCTACGAGTTCCCTAGGTTGTATTGAGAGTGAAAAGCCTTTGTGTTGGAATGATATTTTGAAGACGTGAGTGTGAAGAAATCTTTAAAATGTATGGAAAAGAGGAATTATTCTTAAAAGTCACTGAAGAAGTTATTCGAAAACAAGATATCCACCCAGGGACTCGTTATGACTGTATGCTGAGATTACTGCACTTTGTTGGAAATAAACTGTTTGCCATCCTCAGTTTATGTGAATTTCTCCCGAAGAGTTGATTGGCCTGGGTTGTGCTGCTTTCTGTGTGAATGCATCCCAATTTCTGGCCTGAAGAACTGATTAAAACCCCAAATATCCTGTTGTTTAGTATTTTGTGCCCAGCTTTTCACTACCTGAAGGAGTATCATGAGTGGTAAAAGTACTTCCTGATGCTCAAAACGGCAATTAAGAGAGGCTGCTTTAAAAGAGGCAGGTATTACAGGACAGCATATTGACAAGATCCGGATAAAAAGTCACTTGATAAGCATGCTTGATTCATGTGACTGCTGACAACGTACAAATCACCGTCTACCTATGCCAAGATACAAGTAATATCTGCTAATTATCTGTTCCACATAATATATTTCTGGTAAGGCCTTGGAGGAGGAGCGTGTCTCATGGCTTAAATGCCACTCAGCGCTTAACACCCACTCAGGTCGGCTGTCCTGCCCCTGAGTGCCTCCTCTTCCAACTGGCTTTCCTGCCTGTCCTGAGGCCAGCCAATCACCTTCCATCTCCAACCCCTGACCACCTCCTCCTCCTTCCACTTCCCTCCGAGGTTCAGATGCTGCAGATCCCTGCTGCATTTGAGCTGACCCTGCCGGTGAATTCCCTAACAGCTGCCTGAAGCCTTTCCTGGTCTTGGGGGGAGGGAGAGGCCATCCACAGACTTCTTCCACTCCCCCCCCATCTAGTACCTGTTGTATTCCTGAATGCAACAGGCTTGGCCCCTAGTCTTTAACCGCTCCTGTGGTATTAAATAAAAGGGTAAGGCCACCTGGGGAGGAGTTAGGGCGGGCCCTGTCCAGGATAAAAACTCAGAGGGCCCAATCAGGAGCCGCGAAGCAGCTCCTGATTGGGCCCTCCAAGTGTCCATCCAGGGCCAAGCAGCCAATGAGAAGGTGCGCAAAGTGCCTTCCTATTGGCCCCTCACCAGGACAGACCAAAATTCCATTCACCCAGCCCAGTCTGGCTGCCAGTCTGCTCCTGACCACCAAAGGGACAGGAGGTCAGTAGGGCTGCCAAGGGGGATGAGAACAGAGGCTGCGCCAGCCCTTTTCGCCCCAAGGCTGTCCTAACTGTCATGTCCAACTGTAAATTGCCTCAGAACCCTGACAGAGCTGGCAGGAGGCTGCTGAGTGCTCCCCTCCCCCCCTTCAGGCCTGCTGTGAAGGAGCCTCTGACAGGCCCTGACTGAGGGAAGGAGGCCTTTCCAAGAGCAATGCAGTGGAGCCTGAGGGCCTTCCTTTTGAGGGGGGGGGGACTTTCCCCTTCTGCCAAACAGTTGCCTGACAGGGAGGCCACAGAAAAGCCCCTTCTCACTTAAAATACTGCTCTACCCGGAGGTTAGACACAGCCAAGCCATGTGTCTTCTTTGCAACTCTCTGCAGATTTGAGGCCGTTGCACAGCGTTATTCTACGGAGGAAACTGGTTCTTTTGTCTCCTGTTTCATCTGCACAACAACCCTGTGCAGTAGGCCTCAAGTCTTTCAATTCAACAACAACATGTGTGGGAAGCCTTAAATGTTTCTTCTCTACTACAACCCTGTCCAAAGTAGCCCTTTCTGCCTTGGAAGTGATCTTTTTACTCTGCAGGTGAGCTGTAATTCCAGGAGCTCTCCAGGCTACATCTGTAGGTTGGCTACCCCTGAGTTGGAAATATTCCTGGAGGTTTGGAGGTGGGACAATGCCTCAGAGTCCAGCCTTCAAATGAGACATTTTTGCCTGCATTTGGGATGGAGTGGTGCAGGTGTGTCCCTCCTGGCCTATGAGTCCCTTACCAGCAACTGTTTGTATTCTGGGGTGCAGACAGGCAGACCAGCATCAGTCCTGTGAGTCTGGAAAGTGCACGAAGATCTAAATAAATATTTACAGCCTGAAACTGTAAATAGAGAACAAGTAAATATCTGGAGACACATAGTAACTGTAATGACTTATTGGCCTGGCAAATAACCTTGGCCTGGGAAATAAAAAAACCAGTATAAAAAACCTTACTAAGGTCAAGACTGCTGTGCACAGAGAGTCTTCCTCTTAGGGTTGCCAGCTTCCCTGCGAGGCTCGCTACCCCACCTCCCTCATGTGGAGTCTGCTATGGGGAGAGAAAGGGAAGACGATTGGAAAATGCTTTGAGACCCAGGCCTGCTGGGTCACTGCGGCCCATTCCCAGTTCTCTCAGATCTCTCACAACCCCACATACCTCACAGGTTGACTATTGTGGAGAGACGAATGGAAAAGGTGTTTGTAAACCGCTTTGAGACTCCTTTGGATAGTAAGCAATAGGGTACAAAAATCCGTTCTTCTAAGGAGCAACCATGAAAGAAGCATGTGGGCACATAACATTTTACCAACAGTGAAAACATGGGAGACAGAAGGAACAGGGTGGACACCTGCGTACTGTGACTACTCCATGTGTATTAGGGCAGAGGGGCATTTCGGTGAATGTGGCCTAATTCAAACAAGAAGGGAAATGACGCAGAACTGGGGGGAATTCGTTGCCATGTAATCTTCCCCTAAGAAGAGTCTCCAGTCTGATTTTCCCTTCACATATCTGAGGACATGGCTCTGGAAAGCTCATCTGTAACCACTATGCCAAAATTCCCAAAGGTCAGTCTTCTCCCACACTCAACGAACGTTCCACACCACAAGTTCTTGACACCCATATCTCCACACCCATGCCCTCATTTGCCACCACGCCACCACAACCTCCCACACAACACACACATTCAACCCCATGCCCTTACAGACTGGACAACTCCTCCCCTTCCTCTTCCCACTGCCAAGCTCTAGCGCTCGTTGCATTCTTGGAGACAACGGGCTTTGCCCCTAGTCTTTCAATAAAAAGCATTTTGGCTGTCCTTGCTGGTGGCAGTAGAAAGTGCCCTAAAATCACAACTTACTTACAGTGACCCCATACAGATTTTTAGGTAAGAAATGTTCAGAGCCGATTTGTTATTCCCTGCCTCCATGTCACGGCCTTGGTATTCCTTGGCGATCTTCTAGGTTAGGAGTGCGGACTTCTGATCTGGCATGCCAGGTTCGATTCTGCGCTCCCCCACATGCAACCAGCTGGGTGACCTTGGGCTCGCCACGGCACTGATAAAACTGTTCTGACCGAGCAGTGATATCAGTCCTCTCTCAGCCTCACCCACCCCACAGGGTGTCTGTTGTGGGGAGAGGAATGGGAAGGTGAATGTAAGCCGCTTTGAGCCTCCTTTGGGTAGGGAAAAGCAGCATATAAGAACCAACTCTTCTTCTTCTTCTATCCAAATACTGGCCTGCACCAAACCTGTTTAGCTTCCAAGAATAATGTGCCGGGGTGGCCTGGCCTATCCAGGTGAGTGCAGGCTAACCTACCAGGGTAGTGTTCTGTAGAGGAGGGGTAGTCAACCTGTGGTCCTCCAGATGTTCATGGACTACAATTCCCATGAGCCCATGGGAACTGTAGTCCATGAACATCTGGAGGTCCACAGGTTGCCTATCCCTGCTGTTAAGGTTAATAACCACTATACAACACTAGCTTTCAGGCAGTGATTACATAGTATTCTATAAGTACCAATAACAAAATGCATACAATGTCAGTTTAGTTCACCGCAGTTACTTAAATAATAATGTTAAGTAAGTTGAAGAAGCTTTATCAATATAGCCAATTCTCATTACAGTTGTATAGCAGTTAGAGATTCAGAGTAGGATATCGGGGACCCAGGTTTGAATTCCCACTCTGCCATGGAAGCTCACCTTGGGCTAGGGACTCAGTTTTAGCCTAACCTACCTCACAGGGTTGTTGTGAGGATAAAATGGAGGGGAATTATGTAAACTTCTTTGGGTTCTCGTTGTGGAGTAAGATAAAGCACAAATGAAACAAATAATAAATATTGCTGAAGATGGGGTGCAGATGAAAGGCTGGTTGGTAGGTGGGAAAGAGAAAGACAAGGAAGGAAAGCAGGCTGCAGTGAGTGGTTATGGCTCCTATGAATGATTATGTCTAACTTGTCTGCATTATGGGTACATTGCACATGTCAGGAGAGAGTAATCTGACAGATGCTAAAATCAGAGTCCAGATGCTGGAGTGGAAAACATTACAAGGTCCACAAATGGCTATTAGCCACAATGGCCACATGCAACCTCTATGTTCAGAGAAGAAGAAGAAGAGTTGGTTCTTATATGTTGCTTTTCTCTACTCGAAGGAGGCTCAAAGTGGTTTACAGTCGCCTTCCCTTTCTTCTCCCCACAACAGATACCCTGTGGGGTGGGTGAGGCTGAGAGAGCCCTGATATTCCTGCTTGGTCAGAATACTTTTATCAGTGCTGTGGCAAGCCCAAGGTCACCCAGCTGGCTGCATGTGGGGGAGTGCAGAATCGAACCCGGCATGCCAGATTAGGAGTCCGCACTCCTAAACACTGCACCAAACTGGCTCTGAATAACAGCAGAGGCAGCAACAGGGAAGGAGCTTAGATCCCTGCATAGATTTTCTGGGGGCAACTGGTTGGCCACTAAGGGAAACAGAATAATGGACAAGAAAGACCAGTGGTCTGATCCAGCACAATTGTTGATGTACTTAGGTTGCAAAAAAGGCGTGTACACATATTGCTAGAACAGTTGTCCCAAATATAGCAATGTTGGCTCACATAGCTCTTGTGTTTCGTAATTTCATTTTACAACAGGAAGGAAAAGGAAAGATTAGGCAATCTTGTCAAGAATTCAACAAAATAAAGTACATAATCGGAAAGAAAAGTGGATGCAGTAGTGAGGACTCTTTATTGTGATTTCAATTTGTAGTCACAGGTGAGAATGAGTTTGTTTGTTTATTTTTACTGAGAAGAGGAAAACTTGATCCTTTTAATCATTATAGGAGGCTGGGAACTAGTCTCAGACTGGGTTAGTTCACATGGTGTACTTCTCCAGGGAGCTCATAAAGGAGAAGTTACACCATGAATCCGCTTTCACGGTGCTTCTGAAAGCCGTGAATTAAATCAGGGTACCCCATATTCTCTCAATTAATCCTGCTGACTGAAGAATTGCTTATTTATTCTCTTATGTACTTGGAATACATCACATTACTGTCGCTGGACTGGACAGTGAGAAATATTTTCTTAATTGATTGTTGAGACTTTTTAATTTGGCAACCTTGATGAATGGTCAAGGCACAGTTTGGCAAAACAGCTATAACTGACTGCTTAATATTGATATCATGCTGTAATAAGGCCCTGAATGGAATTATTACCTGCACCTGTTCTGTAAGATATATGTAAATTGGCACATATAAAGGAAACTATCCTCTCATACTCATAGATATTGATGATCATATATATATTCTGTTAATGTTTTTTACTTTAAATATATTCCCACCCTTTCATTCTACGGCCACTTCACCAATACATCTTGGTAACATTTTCGGTTCAAATTGAATTGTGGGTCACGCCCACCATTTTCTGTCTCATAGGCAATGCATTCCATTAAAATTGAGTCAATAGTGAAGGAAAAGAACAGGATGGGGGAGTGTCCCATATGGGAGGAAAAAGAGAACTCCCTTGTATATGTGGATATCAATTCGCAGAAAGTTTGCCGCTGGAACTCAGTCACCAATGAAATTCAACGTGTGTCTGTAGGTAAGAAACTTGTTTTTTCTAACAGGACCTGAGACTGTTTTTGGAATTAGATACATTATTTCTTATTCACTATAATGATCATGGCATCTGGCCCTCTCAATTCCTGGCAAATAGATGGGGAAGAAATTGAGGTATTGACAGACTTTATTTTCCTGGGTTCCAGGATCATTGCAGATGGCGACTGTAGCAAAGAAATTAAAAGACGCTTGCTCCTGGGGAGGAAAGCTATGGCAAACCTAGACAGCATCCTAAAAAGCAGAGACATCACCCTGCCAACAAAAGTGCGTTTAGTCAAGGCTATGGTCTTCCCAGTTGCAATGTATGGCTGCGAAAGTTGGACCATAACGAAGGACGAGCGTCAGAGAATTGAGTCTTTTGAACTCTGGTGTTGAAGAAGAAGCTTTCGAGTCCCTTGGACTGCAAGGCGAAAAACTGGTCAGTCCTAGAGGAGATCAGCCCGGACTGCTCCTTAGAAGGCCAGATCCTGAAGATGAAACTCAAATACTTTGGCCACCTCATGAGAAGGAAGGACTCCCTGGAAAAGAGCCTAATGCTGGCAGCGACTGAAGGCAATAGAAGAAGGGGACGACAGAGAATGAGGTGGCTGGATGGAGTCACTGAAGCAGTCGGTGTGAGCTTAAATGGACTCCGGGGAATGGTAGAGGACAGGAAGGCCTGGAGGATCATTGTCCATGGGGTCACAATGGGTCAGACACAACTTTGCACCTAACAACAACAAATAATGACAGTATAATCACTAAAAGAATGCCAAGGCACATAATGGTTTACGTCACAAAGAAAGAAATTTTTGATCTTTATGCAAAGCTATTTGTGTCTGTTTGTGTATGTGTAGTGTTGCAAAATCATAGCTAACTTACAGTGACCCTGTAGGGTTTTCAGGGAAAGAGACTAACAGAGATGGTTTGCCATTGTCTGTCACTGTGTAGTGACCCTGGATTTTGGGGTTGGTCTCCCACGTAAGTACTAACCAGGGCTCATCTGGTTTACATGACAGTACTTTACAGAATCTGTAAGTTAATAATCAGAGAGTGTGGGAAATAGTTTCCATGTATCTTCTGCTCCCCTCAGAACATAAGATGCCATATCAGTCCTCCTCACTGCCTAGCTTCATAGTATATTGTAATCTTTATACTCTGGGGTGCTGTAGGGTTCTCTGGCATATTGATCCAGAAACTGCAGGCAATTCAAGGTGGAATATTATTGTCATAACTGCCCCGAACCCTCTTGGTCCAGGGAAATGGTGGTAATGTAAAAGGAGCACATCTGTTGCACTTTCACAGTCTGTTATGGATGGGTAAGTACATAGAATCACAGAATCATAGAGTTGGAAGGGGCCATACAGGCCATCTAGTCCAACCCCCTGCTCAATGCAGGATCAGCCCAAACATGAAGACACCATGCTTTGCCTATAGGGTTGCCAACCGCCTGGTGGCCTCTGGCTGTCCCCTGGGATTACAGCTGATCTCCAGGCACCAGAAGTCAGATCCCCTGAAGAAAATGGCTGCTTTGGAAGGTGAACTTTATGGCAGAATACTCCACTAAAGTCCCTCCCACTTGCAAACCCTGCTGTCCTCAGGCTCCACCTCCAAAATGCCCAGATATCGCCCAACCCAAAGCTGGAAACAATGTTTATCTCTTCTCTGTCATTGCTTTCCTGCCTGTTTTTGTCTTCCTTCCTCTTTGTCCCATGTGCTTGCAAGTTCATGCTGAGCGCTTGCTAGTCTTTTTATTGTCATAGAATCATGAAGTGATCTCTGGGATGATTGGCTGTGACATGTAGCTGGGTAGCAGTTCACGTTCCATATGCAAACATCACCCTTTATCTTTTTCACCCTTCATCTTTCCTAGACCACGGTAATCTCAAATCTCAACCATGTTATTAATTGACACTGAACATATTTGTTGGTATTGTATTACTGTCAAAGAATAGCACGCATCTCATTGCTCAGTTGCAGCTACTGTCCTTCTTTTGAAGATGGAAGCCTCTGGAAGAATTGGCTACCCTCTCCCCTCAGGAAACGATATTGTATGGAAACTGAGTCCTTTAAAGTCTGAAGTTCTGTCTACAACAATACAGACCCGTCCAGGCTCATTTTGTAAGGTAGTTGCTGCCTGCCATCCTCACTGCAATATGGATCATGGCACACCTCAAAATCTTTGAGCCCAGGAAGCTGCATTATACTGAATCAGACCATTGGTCCACCAGGGGCAGTATTGTCTTCTCATGCTGCTAGCAGCTCTCCGGGCTCTCAGGCAGAGGCCTTTCCCATTGCCTTCTGCCATATCCCTTC
This sequence comes from Paroedura picta, assembly GCF_049243985.1. Lineage (NCBI taxonomy): Eukaryota > Metazoa > Chordata > Lepidosauria > Squamata > Gekkonidae > Paroedura > Paroedura picta. The sequence continues at coordinate 84,550,133 of NC_135374.1, read as the reverse complement.
TGGCAGTAGGGTGATGTCAGAGAATGAACCTGGAACCTTATTATTATTTCTTCAATTACTGAATGCCAAGCAGATGCTCTGTCACTGAGCCATTAGTAAAGAAGTTGAGAAGAATAATAAAAATACACGTTGCTGCTAAATATAAGCCCTTGGCCACCATGGCACATGATGTTCTGGTTTTCCCTAAGTTTTAAGCACTCTGATTTCTTTCCTGTCTCCAGATGCTCGTGTTGGCTCAGTGGCCCTTCGCGAGAGTGGAGGCTATGTGATTGCTCTAGGAACCAGCTTTGCCTTTTTGAACTGGAGAAATCAAGAAGTACTTATGATTTCCAAGCAGGAATTGGATAAACCAAGCAACCGATTTAATGATGGGAAAGTGGATCCACAAGGGAATTTTTTTGCAGGTAATATAAATATCTTATACAATTGGATCATTCCCAGATATTTTCCCATAGGGGGAATTAATTTATATTCTTCAATGGAACTGATGAAACTATAGTATCCCATAAGGTGCATGATTTGTTTTTACAAGCAAGACTTGTAGTTAGTGTTCAGTAAACGGTTCAATAAAATGATTGCTATGTAGTACAGTGCAATTCATACATAGTGTCCATCTCTGACTCCTACTAGGAAAATGTGTTTCAAATTATAATTGGCAGCTTTAAGATGTTAAGATGTAACAAGTAGAATCTCAACAATGAAGCCATTTTAATTTTTCATCTCTAGATTTTTATGTGATTAAAGGATTTATTATATGATTTCTGAAAACTAACTGAGACTTTGATAGAATGTACTCTAATAAATATTCATACCCAAATATATACAAAGTACAGAGCAATTGTTGAAATTTGACTCTTCCTTTATTCTTCAGATAACTACACAGTAATGGCCCTAGAATAAGCAGGTGAACAGCTGATGAGGATGAAAAGGGATTCTCACAAAAAGAAAGAAAAAAATTAGTGACAGTCTGCCTCTCACAGGGTATGTGGAACACATACCTGCTCTGGGGCTCCTTGGTCTCAGCCCCTTCCTGTCTCATATAGACACACTTACTTGCAGGCACACACAGACTCTTTTCTCCCCCTACTTTCCCCTCCTCTCTTTCTTCTTGCTTTTCTGAGCTCCTTCTTGGTCCCCTCCCCTCTCAGGCACACAGCCTCTCTCTCTCTCTCTCTCTCTCTCTCTCACACACACACACACACACACACACACACACACACACACACACTCCCTCTCCCTTTCCCTCTCCTTCATTACCTCTTGCTTCCCTGACCTCCTCCTTCATCTCTCCTCCATTTGTCTTAGGCTTAATACTCCAGCCTTTCCCCAGTAAACTCCTCCTGATTCAACCTCCCCCTCTCCCCAAGAGTTTCCTTTGCAAGAGAGGGACCTCTCCCCCAGCAGAGCAGCAAGCCACCTCTCTCAGTGGTGGACAAGGTTGTCCATCCGCAATGAAGGGCAGCGGCTTGGGCTCTCCCTCCATTTCTCTCTCACTCTCTTTCTATGTTCCTGCTTCTTCTTTGCACAAATTTTGCCATTGCTCTTGCACTGTTCCTGACTCACTCTACTCTGTGCATGGCAGTTTCCTGAGCTAGCCATCCACACCTCCCCCCGCCACTTCCCTGCTACCCTGTCACCCTTTCACCGAACCGAACCAAAACTTCTGCCTGCCGTATCAGCAGAACGACTGCCACATAGCCACTCACCCTTCCCCTGGACAAAGTAAGCAAGTGAGCGAGCAGGCACCCTTTTATTCTTTCTTCTCTTCTGGCCATCCAGTACTGGAAGCTTTTTAAGGAGGGAAGGAAGGTAACGAGACTGTGTTGTGCATCCCTCATCAGTTGTGTGGAATGGGAGGAGTAGCCTCCTCCTCTGACAGCGCAGCCTCCTCCTCCACCACAGCTGCCTTCCCTGCAGCTGCCAGCATCGGGACTCCTTCAGGCCTTTTCCGGCACTGTTCTAGCCTCCACTGGCATGGTTGCTGACTCGGCCTACTCCCCCAACCACCTTCCTGCCTCTTCTGGTGCCCTCCCTAGGGCGCAACCCCAGATGTCACATCCATACCCATTTATATCCCAGGGGGAACGTCAGAAGATGTGTTCCACATTAAAAATACACCAACATTTCTTAACAGTAGAATTGTGCAAGTGAGCATTTACTCAAAAAGGCCATACCCTGCCACCAAATTTAGTTTTTTAAAGTGTTACTGGACTCTTGCCCTTTTCTATTGTGAAATGTTATGTTTGTAACATGGGCAGTGATATCCAACCTATACCACAGAAGAAGGCTCGGCAAAGAAGAATGAGTATGTGTCGTCCTTCCACCCCCCTCAGTGATGAGTCCTTTGAGTTCTGCAAGTATGTTAACAGGAATGATCTGGTCAGCAATACATACTTGGTTAGTCCACAGGCTTTTAACAAAGTTCCTTATTGAAGACCCTTAAGGAAACTAAGTAAACATGACTGAGAGCTAGGACATGGAGCAATGGCTGTTATATTTTCATTCAGATCTGCAGAATCTCTTATCTGCTTCTACTTTATTCTCTAGGTACCATGGCAGAAGAGACTGCTCCTGGTGTGAGAGCAAGACACCAAGGGGCTCTTTATACTCTTTTTCCTGATTGCAGCGTCGTGAAGCAGTTAGATCACGTGGATATCTCAAATGGTCTGGAATGGTCACTAGATCACAGAACTTTCTTCCACATCGATAGCCTGGCCTATGCTGTGCATGCTTACAGCTATGACAAGCACACAGGACAGATTGGTACCTGTTTTATCTTCATATTACACTGACCACCAGTGCAAGCCTAAAGAGGATCCCTTCTAATTCCACTGAGATATTTGCCAGTCTCCAAGTGGGGCCTTGAGAGCTTCTAGAATGACAACTGATCTAGAATTGCCAGGTGGTACCTGGATATCCCCAGTTACTACAATTGCTCTCCAGATGACCAAGATCAGTTCTAGGGTTGTGCGATTCGGCCGCCGAAGCGGCCGTTCCGTCTGGGCGCAGCCAGCGCCGCGCCGCGGGGGGAAGAGGTCGGTGCCGGCAGTGGCGTGACAGCGGGCGCAACCACGCAGGCACGGAGTTCCGCGCCTGCGTGGTTGCGCCCGCTGTCACGCCGCTGCCGGCACCGCCCTCCCCCCCCCGCGGCGCGGCGCTGGCTGCGGCCGAATCGCACAACCCTAATCAGTTCCCCTGGAGAAAATGACTGCTTTTGAGGGTGGGCTGTGTGGCATTATACTCTGCTGAGGTCATCTCCCCTTCTTGCCTTCTCCATGCTCCCCACCCAAATCTCTAAGTATTTCTGAACCCAGAGCTAGCAACTTTAAACTCATCACCAGAGCCTGCAGAGCTTTGGAGGTGGACTCTCTGGTCTTATACTGCAGTGGTCCCCAACCCCCGAGTTGAGGACCGGTACCGGTCCATGGATCAGTCAGTACTGGGCCATGGCTCCTCCTCATCTTCCGCCCTGGCTGCTGTCTTGGGGGCTGCCCTGCTACTATGCCGACAGCTCACCTTTGGTGCTCTACAGAGGCCGCCATGGCTGGGGCTCTCCCTCAGTGTGGCACTGCGCAGCTGATGCTGGCAGTGCCCCCCAGTAGGCGGCGGGAATTCAGGGGTGCCAGTGGGAAAGCAAGCGGAGGAGGGGTTCAGGCAGCGGCGACATCCCTTGGCAAAAGACTACCCCTTCCCTGGGCCTAAGTAAAATTGTCAAGCGTTGACTGGTCCCCAGTGATAAAAATGTTTGGGACTACTGTATTGGATCCCACTGAGGTCCCCCAAATCCCACCCTCTCCAGGCTCCATGTCCAGATTTGCAGTCCTAGATTTTGAAGAGTTTACAATTTGCACTGTCAATGACTAATCCGTAGTAAATTAGTAGGCCAATTCCCAGTGCAAACTTTACTCGTTCTACAATGTGTCAGCATTGTGTTTTTATTTAATGATTAACACAAAACAACGTTTTTTGGCCAAACAGGGGAAATACTTGTAGTAAAAATGTGTTTAGAGTGGGCAGATCTATCATTTAATTTGCCTTTTCTTACAAAATAAAGGGCCATTAAAAAACAAAAAACACAGAAACTTTCCATGCTAGCTATAGCCTTTATCCTCATATTAAAAAATATATAGTCTGAATTCAGATACATTTGCATAATAAGATTTTACTTTTAGTGCCACCACATTTTTAAAAAACACATTCCCTGTCCTTTCAAGGGCTGTATGGGAGACCCCAATTTAATGGGGCAGCTTAGTCATGGCACATGCATCGATAAGGAATACTCTAGCATTGGACTTCTGTGGTGTTGTAGGATGCCTGTAAGAGAAAGGTGACCTTTATTTTGTACTGCATTCTTCTGCACTTCCCACGTCTTCAAGCAATGAAAAATCCCAGGGACCATGGCAGCCCAGTGTATAGCTTCCTTTAGATTCCTACACTGTTTGACCAATAGCTGCTTTATTTAGAAATATTTAGGGAAATGTAAGAAAGCACTCCTACCAGCAGCAAATCCAACGTCTGGCATGACAGATAGATGAGAGACAGAGAAAGAGATCTTGTAACCGAAAAAGGTTTCTTTTCAGCTGCTCCCACGACTTCTTCTGTCCTTTCCAAATGCTGCCATCTGCTGTTCTTTTGGTACAACTGTGGGCTCCTTTTAGCAGAAGGGGTGAAACCCTGTCCAAGCATTGAAAGGTCATAGTCCACCTTTCCCACTGGGACTCAAGGCAGATTATGAGGAGTGAGTCAATGCAGTCAACAAAACAGGACATTCAAGAAACAATGCAATAGGATTAGTGCTGTAGAAATTTAGAACCAACCAAAAAAAGTATGCCAAAGAAAACACACATCCTGGGCCTAGATAAATGACATCACAAACCACAAGTATCCAATGCATCTCTATAAATCTTAAATTGTGTCATAACCAAGAGGAAAGGTGGGATATAAATGGGTTAAAAACTGGAGAAGAAAATTGTAAAAAAGAAATGGTGAGGGGTGGGTGGGTAGACCCTGCCAAATACCGAGATAAACCAATTTAAAAAAGAGAGAGAGATGATGATGATGATGATGATGATGATGATGATGATGATAAAGAGAGCCTTGTAACCACAACCATGATGGTAAATGACTAAATGTCCATTTGGTTACCTCATGACTGATGAATATTTTATAAATGAAGAAATAGAGAAAGGAAGGAAGGTCTTCACACAAAGAGAGAGAGAGAGAGAGGTGAAAGGACGGTGGGGGAAGTGGATGCTCCAGCCACAAATTTCATGGTCCCTTGGCCCCCTTATTAAGCACACTACTACAGCACTGCCTTGCTGCCCCCTGAGGCAGGCATTTTCTGGGCACCATGGAAATGGGCTGTGGTAATGTGCTTCCGCCTCCAGTAGAAGTCTTTGGACCGCCCTCCTATGAGAAAATGATTTCTTATCTATTAGGTCTGACTGAAGAAACATCTACAGCCCATAAAGAACAATATTTTGTTGAAGGCCATAACTCTTTTCATGTACCTTTTTAATGCCAAGCCATAAACATTCACTGTAATTAGACGCTGAGCCCCTAAGTGGATTCATATCAGAAGGTGAGGGACAGAAAAAATGGATCTAACTTCTTAGGGAATAGATATGAGGCATGTTTTTTATCTACATCTAATTTGGGGGGCACTATTTCAGGGACAGCCGAACCATGCTGAATGTGCTATTCCTTCTACAGGTGATTGCAGAGCCGTGTACAAGATGGAGAAGGAGGAAGCAATGCCTGATGGGATGTGCATTGATGTGGAAGGGAAACTTTGGGTAGCCTGCATTGATGGTGGGCGAGTGATCCGTATTGACCCCGAGACAGGTAAAAGATTAGTCAGAAGGCGATGTTTATCTGAGCCAAGTGTGGGGAGTGTTTGCAAACTGCATTTTCACCTTTGCATTTATTCAAGACATATTGGAAAATGTTCATGAAATGTCTTTAGATGTTTTTCTGTTGATGATTCCAAGGAAGTTTTTGAATGCACTCCTGAGAAGTCAATCCATCTTTTTCTGGTGTGGCTTTTTACTAGTGTGGCATGCAGCAGTTAATCACTGTGAATCACAAGCTACATGTGCTCCAGGACTGTCATTACATGTGGTTACCATTTAATCTGAACACAGCACCATAAAACCCTATTCAACAAAATATTGCTTGTGCATATCATTGGGATATCATATTTTGAGAAGCAAAAAAGAGGACATATTTCCTGACTAATTCAAACAAGTGTTCATTATGACAAAACTCATTTTAAATACCCCTACTATTTAAGCTGTGATAATTAGGAATATTCCTAACCTTCCAACCCCAATAGAGGACATTTTCATCCATTTTTAAAAAGAAGCCCTAAAGAGGATGGACATGAAAAAACAGGACATATCCTCTAAAAAGGGAACATCTCGTAACCCTAGTATATCAAAGAGAATTACAGGCAGAAAATGCTCCCAGTTGGGATATCTTCACCTGTAACATCTGAAAAATGCTATCAACTGAAATCAACAGGACAGCACAGACTGTGCCCAGAAAAAGTCCCCTAGTAAAATGCACAGGAAACCTGTCACCTCACAAAGAGACTTGCATAGGTACAAACTAATATTATCTTTCTTACCAAATGCAAAAGATTAGATATTATGCCTAAAGAGAAAATGTGTCTCTGAAAAAAGGGAGCTTTGGATCTTGAAAGTTCATCTCCTGAAAATTTTATTGGTGTCTAAGGTGCTAAGAGGACTCAATCTGAGCCATGTAGGAGAAGTAACACTTCTGTTTAATATAGTCCAGGAACAGACTTATTTAACTAAACTGAATTATGTCATGATGATGGCCAATTTTCTATCAATTCATCTGTTCTATTTTGAAGCTGGAATCAATAAGGAAATTCATTTTGATTGCTAAGAAGTGAGTTAACTGAGCAACCATATTCAACAACAATTGTCAGTGTAAGATATTACTTTTAAAGGCTTAGCTCTTCTCAAGCTAAAATAAGAAAAATTAGCTTTAGGCAGGAAATATGTTGGTGGAAATCTCAGTTATATCCTGACCCATACTATGGCCTTAGCAATATGTAACTTGATTAATCCTTATTTGTTACAATAAGCTATCTAGCCAAAATGTATATGTCTAAACTTTCTTTATTGGGCTACAGGGAGAAGAATTCAAACTGTGAAAATGCCTGTTTCCCGGATTACATCATGCTGCTTTGGAGGGAAAGACTATTCTGAAATGTATGTCACTTCTGCCTATGATGGACTAAACAGTGCCGCCTTAGCCAAGGAACCTCAAGCTGGGGAGATTTTCAAGGTAAACAGATATTCTTTCCTATATAAAGTGGATTGAAGCTTTAGATGGATATAAAAATCTTATGATGATAAACCAGCCTCAACAAAAGACCTGGCAGAAGAGCTCCATCTTCCAGGCCCTGCAGAAAGCTGACAGCTCCCTCAGGGCCCGTAGCTCTCCCAGGAGCTCATTCCACTAGGTAGGGGCCAGGACCAAGAAGGCCCTGGCTGAGGCCAAGTGAACTTCTCTAGGACCAGGAATGACCAACAAGTTGGTACCCTCCGAGCGTAAGGCCCTCTGGGGGGCTGCAACTGGCCAACAGCCCCCCCAGCCAACAGCCAACAGTCCCCACAGTTCTTTTATAGTATCAACTATGGTGGGAAGGCCATGGCAGAGCAACAAGACTTTATCTGCAAAGTAGTTCACGAATGCCTCACAGCTCAAATCCAATTTAATAACATTTTGGTGCCCCACTTTGAGGGTGGTCAAAGACCGAACTACCCTAAACAATTGTGCCGGGTGAGAGCTAGTGGACACAATTTCCGCCACAGAAATGTCCCATGGCAAAAAAGTCTTCTGGCCTAAGGGTAGCAAAATGTCTCCATCACCATTTGGGATCTCCTGATCCACAAGCCAAGGAATGATGGCATTATTTCACATAACATAGTGAAGGTGAATTAGAGAAGATGCTAGGCCTAAATTTCAGTATGAAGAAGTACTTTCTATTGAGCTTCACTCCGGATAATATCCCACCACAAATGAAATCTTTGCTCTTTCATGCAATGACAGCGGCAAGAATGGTACTAGCCAAAAAAATGGAAATTAAAAGAAATCCCCACTGTAGAAATGTGGATGGAGAAACTCGCTGAATTGGCAAAAATGGCCAAATTAACAACCTTAATAAACTTCCAAGAAGAAAAGAAATTTACAGAACAATGGAAATGGTTTCTAAATTATCAATCTAAATAAGAAATATGTAAAATAAACATGATCACGAGAATAACTACATGCAGGTATTGATAATGTAAATACTAGTATTATCAGATATTAATATCAACATCGGAGGCAGCCCATCTAGGAAGACTAAAGTGTTAGAATATTATAAGTATATATCCGGGCAGGAAAGTAACGCCATGGAACAAAGAGTAAGAGTTTAAGAAGTTATATAACTCTTGTGGCGCAGAGTGGTAAGCAGCAGAAATGCTGTCTGAAGCTGTCTGTCCATGAGGCTGGGAGTTCAATCCCAGCAGCCGGCTCAAGGTTAACTCAGCCATCCATCCTTCCGAGGTTGGTAAAATGAGTACCCAGCTTTACTGGGGGGATAAACGGTAATGACTGGGGAAGGCACTGGCAAACCACCCCGTATTGAGTCTGCCATGAAAACGGAGGACATCACCCCAAGGGTCAGACATGACCCGGTGCTTGCACAGGGGATACCTTTACCTTTACCTTTATAACAGGTTAATGTATCAACATAAGTTAATAGAACTGTAGTCACACTGGGGAAAAGGTGGGGATATATTTAAGTAAAAGCGTCTTTGAATATGTTATAAGAAATAAGTTATATGATTACAGTAATCTGAATTATGAAATGTTATTATATGTATATATATGTATTAATTTTAAAAAAACATAGTGAAGGTTCAAGCTTATGACTGCTCCCCCACTGTAGAAAACTGGGGGGGGGGAGGCTAAAGTGACACATGCAGCATTTGCACTGAAGAAGCAAACTAATAACCTGTCCCTTTTTTAAAAACAGGTTACAGGACTGGGAGTGAAAGGAATACCCCAGTACTACTTTGCTGGTTAATTGTTCATGCTAAAAGCTAGTCAGGCAGACTCAGTGGTGAAGAACAGAAGATGAATTACATTAACATTTTAAAGTTGCATAACTTTTATTTTTCTAGATAGATGCTATTGTGTATGCAATTATTTGAACTGCTCTGAGAAAAACCGAACTAAGCAAATCTGTAGAAGGTTTTTGTCTATATTTAGAAATCTTTTGGCTGGTGCCCAAAATGTAAATGAAAAAAGAAACAGTAACATGAATTAAAATGGTTTGTTTTGGTATTCTATGTATCCCCCTCAGTTTTAGTTTATTATTTTACATTAAACTATCTGCTTTCAGATTCTTGTGTGGTTCTGAAGCTGTATTTGATTTAAGACAAAAAAGGACGAATGAAAAAACTTGGAGGGAGAACAGGGGTAAAAATTTGAATGAAATCAGTGAGTGGAATGCCCCCAGAATAGACCTGGTTCAATATGAACAAGATGATATAGAAAAGTTTATATATACATCCTATTTATTTGATTAGAAATGGAAGATAGTGGAAGGTATTACTGTTTCCTGCAACTGATGTTTTAATGTAAAAGAAGAAGTAAGTGAATTAAAAGGAGAAACACAGCATCATTAATGTGCCAATGACGGAACACCTGAAGGAAATACATGAAGATTTTTTTGTATGCAGGTTTTGAAAGAACTTGCAAGAGTCTCTTTGTAATTTTAAAAAGAGCATGTTAAAGATAATTTGACAGTTCAAGTGTTTTCTAATGAACTCATGGGAATGTCAAGAATGAACTAAATCGCTAAAGTTTGTTTTTGTTTTTTTAAACTAGCCTAGTTACAGAAGAAGACCGTCTAATTAAGAGATCTAGGTAGGCTGATCTTTCAAAGCAAAAGGTCAGCCTTCCAAATCTGCTAATTAGAACTTGTAAAAGACAATAGGAAAAATGTTCTTAGTGGTGTAAGGAATTCTGTGCTCGCTTCAGTTTAGGAAGGCATCCATTTTGCCACAGCAACAGTGCTCTCCTTGATTCTGCCTGTACTTGATAACAGCTGTACCCAAAACCCTCAAAGGCCTGAAAGTCTTTTTTTTTTTTGAAGTCCAGAATTGTTTTAAAATTTTACATGACCACTTTAAACTATTTAAAATGTAAATTGCTAGAAATCAGATACAATGATTAAAAAGGATATTTAATATTTTAACTGCAGGAGACATCTATTTTGTACTATCTGTAATTAGCTGTTTCTTGTCATTTTGGTCCTCATTAATTTGACTGTCATTCACAATCCTTACTTCTTGCTTCCTGTATGTAATTCACAAATAATTTGTACTGTTTCTGTATTTATGACTACAGGCTGAATCCAGCGCTTGTTTTTCAATTGTTGAAGGCTAGAATCATAGAATCATAGAGTTGGAAGGGGCCAAACAAGCCATCTAGTCCAACCCCATGCTCAACGCAGGATCAGCCCATACTACTACTAGGGAGGGAGTCCAGGCTGACCCTGCCTTGCAGTAACATAACCAAGCTAATTCTGGGTAACATACAACACTGGGTAACATACAATACAACACCACAAAACAACAAAACAACAAAACAACAAACAACAATGGCGCTAGAACATTCATTATATTGATATTGATGTTCTATTGCTACAACAGTACTATATCAATATGAAGATATCCTAGTGCTGATTTTAAGAAATATCTATAAAGCCCCCAACAGAGGTGGGGGAAGGAAATAACTAACACCCCTACATGCCATCAGCTCCCACTGGGATGACATGCCATCAGCTCCCAGGAAGAGGCAGACGTTAGCATGCCCATAAACCTAAAGGAAGTGAGAAAGGCTTACTAGAACTTCTCCCTGAAGGACAGAAAAAGAATCCAACTGTATGTGAGATTCCACACAACATCGCTATAGGCCTATGGGTAAATATATGGCATTTTCTTTGTCATTCATGAAACTATGTTGCTGGTCCCTCAAGAATATTGTAAATAATCTTGGAACACATCACCTCCGGTTGAAATTTTTGGGCTGGTATTAATCTGTCAACAGCAAAATCCCTTTCTGCCTGTGGGCTTAATGTGTAACCTCTAATACTAATCGAGCAGAACAAAGCTGTTCAGATTACTCAAGTTCATGCATGTTGTAAAGTCACAAGACAGAATGGTAGGTGCACATTAGTAATAATGATGGTTTACTTCCCCATTGGGAAATGCTATTAGGAAACATTTCTACAATTACCCAAGCTAAGAATGCTGGCTTTCATGTGAACATGTTTCTAAGGTTTTCTGCTCTGATCGAAGTCATATTAACTTCATTGCCAAGAAACTGCTGTGCATCTTCTACATATTACAGAAGATTCAGGTAATTGATTATTCTCCTCTGTGGCTCCATATTTCAAAGAAGTTTTGTAGAAGTGAAAAAGAAGCATTTAAAGGAAGTCAGTCTATTTTGTCTCAGTCTTCTTATGGAGAGTGCCTAGATAAGCTTCTGGGGCTCCTTGAAAATAGTTTGAAATCCACTGCTAAAAGGGAAGTTCCTTTCTGTCACACAGAGGGGAAACCAGGCTCTTGCTATAATGAGAGACTTCCTACTCCCCTCCACTTCTGCCTGACACAGCAGCAGGAGAAATTTTTCATGGGAAAGTGCTGTTGCAGCAGTACTGTGGCAATGCTTCCAGGCATGAAACCAGATGTCACCCAACACTGCAACACTCTAGCAACCCCCAAACCTCTATAGTGTTACCATAGAGTTTTTGGGAGGTACTAGAGTATCATATTGACACATGACATCACTCCCTTCAACGTAAGTATCTTTTCCTCCAGTGCAAGTGTAGTATAAGTTAGAGGAAGGATCTTTAGGTTGGACTAGTTTTCAAATTTGGTTTAGTGGAGTGGTAGGATAGGAGTAAGATCCACCCATACCCAACCTGCACCCCGACTCCCACTGTAAGTTTCTGTTCCTTTACCTCAAAGATATCCTTGAGTATACATTAATGTTGTATGGTAAGAAATATAGTTGCACACTGGACACCATATAGAAATTAAATATATAAACAGGGATCAATTTAATAAATTGATTAATTAAAAGTAAGCAACTGAGTACATTTCAATTTAAAGTATTCTGAACCAAGAAAAATAACATAAGATCCATCTTCTTGTACTGTTTAATGATTAGAATCCGGGAAATCCATGTCTAAATCCCTACACATGCCATAGCGACCTTGGGTCACCATGACTGGCCCAATCTCACAGGATTGTTGTCAGGATAAAATGGAGGAGAGGAGAATGATGTAAGCCATCTTGGATCCCCATTGGAGTGAAAGACAAGACATAAAGTAAATCAATAAATATGTATCTTTCCTTGGCTGCTCTAGTAATAAGTCCCCTTAACTAACCAGCTAGTCAGAGACCAAGGGATTGAGTCTTTAGTCTTCCCAGGTCTACATCAAGGTCAGCTCTGCAAGGTGGGACATCTCAAATTGTGTTCAAAAAACAAATACTGTAGCTAATAGAGCTAAAGTAATTGATTTAGATTGAAGCCCGAAAAAGAACACCACAAAATATAATTGACATTAGCCATTCAATTATGTCCAACTCAACTATCGCCACATTTTTTGATCTTGCACCACTTCTCTTAGTTGACTAATCCTCTGGCCAGAGTCCATTTTGATTGCGTCTAACCACTGTGTTCTTTGTTGGCCTGGTTTCCTTTTACCACTGATCAATCCTAGCATAATTGCTGTCTCCAGTGAGTTGGATTGCATGATATGGCCAAAGTGAGCTGGAATTTTGTGATTTTGTCTTCTAGTGATGTACGAGGGTCTATGTGCTCTAGTATTTCTTTGTTTGTGACTTTTGCTGCCTGTGGAATCTGCAGAAGCCTTCTATGGCACCAGAAAAGCACCCAGCACCCATGCATACTTGGACATGCCAGTCCCAATCCCGGATAAATGGGGAGGGTTAAGGAAAGACCTGGCAACCTACCATGTAAAAATTTTGCCAAGAAAATCCTATGGAACAGCTCTCAAAATATAATTAATGAGGTTTATTAAAAGGAATGTGCCGTGATGCACAATATGAGAGCAATGAACAGCAAGGATAAAACAATAAAAACTAAATAGCTAACCTAAGGCACTTTTCCAAGCCTTGATTCTCTAATCCAGGTGTTACATGACCAGACTGAGTCCAAACAGAGTTTCAAAGTCCAAGGCATGTTGTTTGGCCAGTAAGGCCCACCTGAGCCAGAATCAACCCATCAGGTATATTGCTAGCATGGGACCATGTACTCTACAGCTGTACAGGGCTCACTTAAGTTGCATCTTTTCCCATCCAAGGGTCTTTGCACCTACAACATTGAATGTGTAGGCAACACTCCCTCCTAAGGTTGCCAGGTCCATCAGACCAGCTGGAGGGGGATGGGGGGTACTTACTTGAAAGGCAGCTTGCTGTAATGGTTAGGAGTCTGGACTTCTAATCTGGTGACTCAGGTTTGATATCCTACTCCTCCACATGCAACCAGCTGGGTGATCTTGGGCTCGCCACAGCACTGATAAAGGTGCTCTGACAGAGCAGTAATATCAGGACTCTCTCAGCCTCACCCACCTCACAGGGTGTCTGTTGTGGGGAGAAGAAAGAGAAGGAGATTGTAAGCTGCTCTGAGACTCTTCTTCTTCTTCTTCTTCTTCTTCTTCTTCTTCTTCTTCTTCTTCTGTTGGGGGTGATACTCTGGTTGACAGGAAAATTCTCTATGATAGAATTAGCTTCTTGTCCCCAAATTGTGCCAAAAGACTAGTGTCCCATCCCCCATGTCACTGATGTAGTTATATCCTTTCCAGATGACATAGGCATGTTGTGTTTATTTCTGGATTCTTGCCTGAATTTCCCAGTTTCCAATTGCCCTAAAATAAGGGGAGAAGTTTGAAGCTGGAGGAACCCTGCCCCCAACTGGAGACAGATAACACTACTCCCTCCTGGATCTTTTAGCTTCATGACTTCATCCACACCTGTATAAGATTCCCATCTCTTATCTCTCTTCTCTGAAACTATAGTCAGCAAGGTCTCAGAGAGAGAAGCTTCTATGATTTGTGCTTAACTAGAAGTGTGAACCAATATTTCTGAAAGTCCAAGAGACCACTAGACAAACCAGAACCTTGACAGTGCTCATTTGCGGAGTTCCTAGGGATTTGTCAACAGGGACACTCTTGTACAGCTGCTCCAGATATTCTTCTTCAGTTTATAAAAAAAAGAACAGTCCCCCCTTGATTTAAAGAGAAAGCCCTCTTTATCCCCACTTCTGGTGGTGGAGCGAAGCCCCACTTCAAAACTAGTATGGAGCATCTCATGCTGCTACCCTAAACCATCCCTGTTTCAGGCCTGTTATGTGAAGAACATCACCTACCCATGAAAACCAAAACATGAGTCCCAGAGTAAAAAATGGGTGGTTAAAGTCTGTTTATACATGGGAGGGAAAGATATGATACTTAATTGATCTAATGAATATACGAATAGAAAGATGGAGCAAAAACAGTGAGTCAATAGTCCTTCAAAGGAAACAATAGAACAACAATTTACATATGGCAATCCAATAAAAGCCATTCAGTTTGCTTAGTCATGGTGTTTAGCTGTATTACTTTAAGTAACTAAAGTTACTTTTACTGTGTTCCTCCCATGTGGTTAGTACAGAGGAATCATCCTGAGGAGATAGATGATAAATTCCCCACAGAGGGACCAAAATGTGCAGTAGGATAAGCAGGAAAGGAGTTCTGGTAGAAAATGGGAAGGAGTCCTAGCTAGGTGAGGAAGCTACGAGGAAGGTCAGTTAACTGTAAGGCTATCTAGTGAGATGGGGAGGGCAGCTAATGGTAGGAGAAGCAAGACAGATCTGGGATCAAGTAAAATGGGAGGGGGGAATACTTTGACTTTGTTATTGAGGGTCCAGTGATTTCTGTCTCCAGTGGAAGAAGGTTCAAGAGCAGAGCCAATTACAAAAATTAAGGGCTCTTGACATGTCGTTCTTAGGCTTCTGGACTGACCTAGACACAAATGGGGAAAGCACTGGTATTGGCTAAATTTGGTGCAGAATCAGGTTCCATAACAGCATTGGGCCAAAAGTGCAGAATTCAGTTGTCCATTGGGTAAATTCAGGTTTTACTCTGATTAGTCCTACTTTAGGTACTGACACCCCATTGGCATAAAGATCGGAATCCGAGCAGCCAAAGAACACTTCAAAACTTTGTATTGTAAGGTTCTCTTCACCAGAGAAGAGTACCAGGGTGATGTAATGGACACAGGATATGGATCTAGTTGCAGATGATTGATTCAGGATATGTGGCAGATGACTCTTACCTACCAACAATGGCTTGGGATGGGCTAATGGCCCTTCATCAGCTTATGTTTGAAACATTTGGAAAATCTGTCCTGTAAGGCAGGTTTTGGAAGACTTGGTTATTATCCAGAGAACTTGGCTTCTTACTCATGGCCATGTGTATGAAGAGCTTTGGAGGGTCATATCAAAGACTCTTGAGTTATGTTCTGCTGGAGTATTCAGGCAGTCTACTTCCTCTTGAAAAGATGGAAAAGGTGGCATATGAATTTTTAAATAAATGGAAAAAGTATAGGTATTAGATAAACCTAACCTATCACACAAGCCTTTTGTGGCACAGAGTGGTAAGGCAGCGGACATGCAGTCTGAAGCTCTGCCTACGAGGCTGGGAGTTCAATCCCAGCAGCTGATTCAAGGTTGACTCGGCCTTCCATCCTTCTGAGGTTGGTAAAATAAGTACCCAGCTTGCTGGGGGTAAATGGTAATGACTGGGGAAGGCACTGGCAAACCACCCCGTATTGAGTCTGCCATGAAAACGCTAGAGGGTGTTACCCCAAGGGTCAGACATGACTCGGTGCTTACACAGGGGATACCTTTACCTTTACCTTTTAACCTATCACACAGCGTTGTTAAAAAAACTAAAACAGAGAAGAAGAAAACTATATAAGCCATTTTGGGTCCTCACTGGCAAGAAAGATGGGGCATAAATGAAGTAAAGGACCAAGGCCCAAGTGTAGAGCTTCTGCTTGGCACACAGAAGGTCCAAGGTTTGATCGCAGGATCTCCAGTTTTAAAAAATCAGCTAGGGAGGTGACGTGAAAGACCTCTACCTGAGACCCTGGAGAGCATCTGCCAATTTGGGTAGACAATGCTGACTGTGATGAACCAATGATCAGATCCATTATAAGGCAGCTTCATGTGTTCATGTTAATAAATAAGTATTTTGTGCTAAATGAGAATGTACACACAGTGGCAATTTCAGCAACTTGGTGGGATGAGGAAGACCAGTGAGATACAGCTATCCATGTATATAAGGTATTTAGAAAGACAAGGAAGGAAGTATTGAGGATACGGTAGTTCAATATGTTAGAGAGGCCAGTATAAAGTCAATAAAGTAGAAGAACATAGGTTCTTACAGGACAATTCCAACACTTCTTGAACACATTTCTTTAAGTTAGTCCCACTGAACAGACTTTAGTAGGATTCCAAGTAGACTCACTTAGGATTGCACTCTTCATACAGTCTTGGAAACATTACAGTGCCTGCCTGATCAAGACTCCAAGAGATCTCCAAATGGAAAAATAAAAATAAAGGCAACAAAAGGAGAATGTTGGATAGTCATGGGTGATTTCCATTTCTATTAATGGGAAAGCGGTAAAATTTCTAAATAATGATTGTGCCTTGGAACTATTGGGCACGGAGCTATCTAGAGAAGTGAATAAGGACTTGGTCCTGAGCAGTAGTCAGGACTTGGTACAAGATTTAAGTGTTGTATTAATCCAGAAGAATGACCATAATGTTATTAAGTTCAGCATTTATATGATTGGAAAGTTGCCCCAGGTGTCTAACTTGTCCATATTTGAGTCCAGAAGAGGACACTTAAAACAACAACGAGAGGATTAGTCAAAGGGAAGCTAAAAGTGATGGTAATGAGGGTCAAACCCTTTCAGGGTGCTTGGAAAGTAGATTACTATCACACATTGCTAGCAGAAGAAGAGTTGGTTTTTATACCCCACTTTTCACTGCCTGAAGGAGTCTCAAAGTGGCTTACAATCGCCTTTCCTCTCCCCACAACAGACAACGTGAGGTAGGTGAGGCTGAGAGAGCTTTGACAGGACTGCTTGGTCAGAACAGCACTATCAGGATGATGACGAGCCCAAGGTCAACCAGCCGGATACGTGTGGAGGAGTAAAGAATCTAATCCGGGTTGCCAGATTAGAAGCTGCTGCTCTTAACCACTACACCATGCTGGCCAGAATCATAAATACCAAACAATCTTCTCAATTAAATTGTTGATGTGGGAAATAAAAAGAATATGAGGATCAGATAGCTAAAAAATCATGTAGACTAACAATGAGAACCCTTTAAATGCCTAGAATCAGGATATGGGTTAGGGAAGCAACGGGGACCTTAAACAACAAAGGTATAAAAAGACTCTTCCCTCAGTTTTTCCAATCACTCCAGAAATCTGGTTTTCCATTCAAAGAAGGAAAAGATACAATTTTCCCTCAGCAGAAGGAAGACAGAGAAAGATTGCAGAGAAACTGAATGAACTCTTTGCATTTGTTTTCACTGTGGAAAAGGTGGGAGCTTAATGTCACCGGAGTCGGTACTTTCTCAGAACGTAGCTGAAGAATGTAGTCTAACAGAGATGACAAGAGATGAAATGCTAGGACTGAAAGATGCATAAACTGAAAACTAACAAGACACTGGTTCCAGATGGTGGATGCTTGTAGGTTCAGAAATTCAAATGTGAACTTGTTAATCTCTTAATAAAAATATTTAACTTGTGATAGGAATTGGCATCATTCGCTACCACCTTATTTCTTCCCTTTAGGAGACAGACAAGGCACAATTATGGTCTGGCATGACAAGCAGCTGTCCCAGTGCACTGTGGAACCACTGGCCAAGCAACCATGGCCTTGCAGTTTCAGAGGCTTATTGAGTTTTCAGTTGCAAAGCACTACCTCATGGTATCAGTAAGTGTCAGCTGGATGGCTCCAAAATGCGCCTTAGGCTAATGAATCTCCCATGATACACTGGAGTTCTCAGATACCATTTGATAAAATCCTAAAGGCTCCTGAGTAAAGTTAGCAGATAATCATAGCAGAAATGGTCAAATGAAAGGAAATAGAGAACGAGAGAATGCATGTATTTGATAGGAGGAATAACATCCAAAGTCTTCAGAGCATTTTTTCCAATTATCCCAGGAGTCTGCTTTTCTGAACACAGAAGGGAAAGATATAATTTCTCCCCAGCAGGTGAAAAAACAGGTTGAGAAATGTGCAGTTTAGAAGGGAAAAATGA
This sequence comes from Paroedura picta, assembly GCF_049243985.1. Lineage (NCBI taxonomy): Eukaryota > Metazoa > Chordata > Lepidosauria > Squamata > Gekkonidae > Paroedura > Paroedura picta. The sequence continues at coordinate 84,531,698 of NC_135374.1, read as the reverse complement.
CTGGAGGGGTAAAGGGAAAGTGACGGACATTCCTGCCCTCAGATCTGCAGCCTTCTATTAAAAAACGTTAACAAAAGAAAATGTTGATGAATCTCCATTTCCTTCATGGTTTTCTCCCCAAACAGAGGTCTTCACTTGTGCACCCTCTAGTGGCTTTGTGGTTCCATCACAGGTATGAATCCCAGATTTCATATTCTATCCTGTTGCACCCAGGGAAACAATGGGCCCTAGGATGCACAATTGCACTGTGGCCTTCCTGGGGGATAGCTTCATAGCAAAAGCTCCTGCCCACCCCTGGACTCTTGAGCCCCCACCTCCAAACCTCAAGGAACATTCCTGACCCAGGGGTCACCAACCTCCAGGTGCAGCCTGGAAATCTCCTGGAATTGGAAGTCATTTGCAGACTATAGAGATCACCCCCCCAGGCTGTTTTGGAGGGGGGAATCTGCAATGACAGCTCCATTTCAACTTCTGAAACTGGCAGAAAGTTGGAGGCAGGGAGCTAAACTATCAGGGTGGGCCATTCCTGGCTGAGGGACAGGATTTACTCGTGAGTAAACGTTCTCAGGGCAGGATCCATGACTTATTCATTAGTAAACATTCCCAGGGTAGAGGCTGACAGGGAGCCATTTCTGGGCCTCCCACAGCTCCTCCTCCAGAAGACACACAGAGACTGCCCCAGGAGGCAGCTTGATTCCCCCTATGTCCTCTGAGTTGAAAGAGGCCAGGAGGCCAGGGCAACTTACTGGCAGTGGGGCATGCTCTAAGGCCGCCTCCTCTTCCAGCTAACAAACTTCTGAAACCAGCAGGAAGTTGGAAGCTGAGAGCTGATCCCCTTATTAGTCCTTCCTGGCCAAGGGCACCCTCCTGGTTTGGGCTAAACTACAAGGGGAGGCCATTCCTGGCTGAGAGCCATCTCCTATTTGGGGAATATTTTCAAGGGGACGAGGAAATCAGGTAGGGAGTGAGTTGTCTGCATGCAGTTTGATTGGCCCTCACTGGGAAAATGCAATTTGAACTGATTGGACCTCATTGGCACCTACAACATTGAATGTGTAGGCTCTCTCCCTATTGGCAGTACACCCCCCAGGGAGTGACCATCAGGTTGGGAGTGAGTTGTCAACTTAAGCTTTATTATGTTTAGTGATTAAAATAGTCTTCATGTTCTTCAAGAGCCAGCTTGGTGTAATGGTTAGGAGTATAGATTTCTACTTTGGCGACCCTTGATTCTGCGCTTCCCCACATGCAACCAGCTGGGGGACCTTGGGCTTGCCACAGCACTGATAAAGCTGTTCTGATTGAGCAGGAATATCAGGGCTCTCTCAGCCTCACCCACCTCACATGGTGTCTGTTGTGGGGAGAGGAAAGGGAAGGAGATTGTAAGCCGCTTTGAGACTCCTTCTGGTTGAGAAAAGCGGCATATAAGAACCAACTCTTCTTCTTCTTTTTAAAATAAAACTTCAATTTAGAATTTTTTAAAAATACAAAACAAATTAGAAAAAGGAAAGAAATTTATAAAATACCAAATAAGAAAAGAAAATCAAGAGAGAGAAAGAAAAAAAGAGATGAGGCTTCCAATTTTATCTTTGACTATTATAAATCACACTAGAGATTTATACAGTATACAGATTTATACTGTTATACTATGATAGTATATAAAAAATTAATATCACCACCCATATTTTCATATTTCCCCCCTTGGTCCTCAAACAGTCATCAAGTTCAATTGGTTTATTCTAAATAACTTTCTTATGCATTTGCTGATTAAATGCATGAGTCAGCTTTAGATCCTTTCTGATGGTTTAATTTAATAATTGCGTCTGTATGTTTTAAAAACAAAAATATGTCCTTGAAGTATGTAAGATCTTGATAATTTATGTAGTGTGCACCAAAGTGCAAAACATCGCATTGACCGTTCATGCACTGGTGATTTCATGCTGGGCTGCAGGCTTGAGTTTTAGTCGTGGTAGGTTGCCCCACTTCTTCCTGCACCCACACGGGGGAGCCTTTGGCCCAGTGCACCTCATCTGCCCTGATTTGTGCTCCTGCATGGGAGCTGGGGCAGTGAACTTCCCAGTGCGTAAACGGTCATTGAAAGGAAAACTTAAGGCAGATCATTTTCTTGCAATAATAACTGACAAGGAAACAGAGTTGCCAAAGGACCAGTTTTCAACAGACACAGCTAACTATTGTAGTATCTGGTGGGTTGTGAGATGATAAAAGTAGTGGGAAACACTAAACCAGCAACAGGGACAAAAGGCTTCTCAAAGCCTGTCTGCCTCACCCTCCCCACTTGCTCCCCTTATGGCCTTGGCTACTTGAATCACTTCAGATGAGACTGGAGAATCCTATCTCATTCCAAATGATCTGTGTCATTCCTACTATGAAGAAAACTAGGGAAAGGGTGCAGCAAGTGGGCTGCTTTCATCCCTGTCCAGCTTTCCCCCAAGTTTGTGTTGGGTGGGCCAACACCCTTGGTGGTCAAGGCCCCATCCCTAGCTGGGTTCTAGGATTGCGGACTCCTGGTTGGGAAATTCCTGCAAATTTGGGGGTGGAGCCTGGGGAAAGTCACGTTTGAGGGGAGAAGGGAGCTCAGCAGGGTATAATGCCATAGAGTTCACCCTATGAAAGAGCCATTTTCTTCAGGGGAACTGATCTCTGTTGTCCAGAATTTCTGTGGCTCTTCAGGTCCCACTTAGAGGATGAAAATATGAAAAACCACGATCAGCTAACTACTGAAAAATATTTAAAGTTCTACTTTTCCAGAAAAATGAACAGCAGAGTAAAAAATAAAGGTTAGAAAGAACTAGCTCAGATTACATATTCTTCTTGTTCCAAAATGTTATTTTGAAAATTGAAGCATTGCTCAGATGTCTGATGAAGGATGTTTCTGACACCTGAGCAATTTAGAAGAGGATGTTTCTCAATAAGATCTTAGACACTGATATTGCAATAGATTCTGATGAAGAATTAATCTGGAAACCAGATGCTGTTCAAATGTGAAAATTTATTTTGAGAATGAATGCTTTAATTTATATTCTGGAACAGAAATGATACTCTTACATAGCCTGTGCTAGTTCTGTGTCTGATCTTTATTTTTCACTCTGCTGTTTGTTTTTCTGAAAAGGCAGAGCATTAAATATTTTTCACTAGTTTGCCTCTCATGGTTTTTCATATTTTTCACTTACACTGTATGGCCTATTCATTTTGTGTCTCGCACTTAGAGGATGGCAACTCTCCTGGGCCCTGCCCCCTTGCCAGATTTTTGCCTTCTAGTGCTGGCAACCTTGCAAGCAAAGCAAAGGAGACATATCTGAACTCAATTAAAAATCCTGCAATGATGGGGACAATCTTAGTTGTGTAAAGTGATAAGCTCAGAAGAGAAGATATGAAACACTATTAATTGTTTGAGAGATATTTAACAATATCTGCTGCATTGCACTAATGAAATTTGTCCATGTTTTCATGGCCTTTGTGTTCTATCTGATGAACCTCTGAAGTTTATCCACTTTTTCAGTATCAAAATTTAACTTTGTAAAATCTGATGTTTTTATTCTCTGTAATGAGATAATATTCTCTTTGGGCACTGGGTATGTCTGTACATCCTGTTCTAATTTAAAGTTTATATATACAATAAGAGAGAGATGGGAGAGAACAATAGGAAATGGGAACAGGAGAGGCAAGTAAGACTATATGTTTGAGTTGGGAAGGCCAAATATGTCCCCATTTTCCTTTGTATCTATTAATTCTATGGGTCCAGTCATGACATGGATGCTTCAGATCGAACACAAAAAGAACTTTTATTAACAAGGTGGAAAACTGAACAGCAACAAATACATAGGCTACAGGCCACACCCCCTTAGACATACTATTGGTTGTTCATGCAACCTTACGATTGGTTATTAAATACAATCTCCCAATTGGCTACTACAGAATCACAATTGAGGACCAAGGAGACAGGTTCTGTCACAAACTCAGATATATGAACTCTATTGAATGAACATATATCCACATAATAAGAGTATACTTCACTACCATACCATAAATGCCCCAAGCAATAACCTGGTTCACACAGGTGTCCAGAATGAAGGGACCATAAGGTGGGATGCGCTGCCACAGTAGCGGCGGTGGCAGCAGCCTCCCTCCCTCCCTCTGACTGGACTCACCGTCGCCTCCCGCATGCCTCTCCCTCGAGCCCGTCTTGTGTGCTTGCGTGGCATTGGCACAGGTCAGGTGGGGGCTGAGGGCAGGCCTCTGCCTGGTGTGCCTGTGCAGGCCAGCCACAAGGCTAGCCAGGGCAGAGCGCCGCTGCCAGCCATCCTGCCAGTCAGGGGGCAGGGAGAGAGAGAGGCAGAGAGGGCTGGCTTCAGCTGGTGGGACTTTAAAGGACCCAGGCAGGACCCGGGACGAAGACCTGGAAGGCATGAGTGTCCCACAGGAGTCAGGACGGATGGGCAGCTTAGCTGAATGGTGCTTTCACATTGTAGAATACTTTTTCACAAAATTAAGAGGTGAGTTCACATGATCACTTGGTGCCTTCGGGAGGTTGGAAAAATTCAGCCCAAACCATCTGCAGTCTTTGATAAATTACTTGTCTGAGACTGAATTAATATGTGGCCCTTTAAGTACTTTCTACCCTTTCTCCTGCTGTTGGTTTGTATACATGAAGAAACAGTTTATTTATTATTATATTATATTTATATACCGCCCTCCCTGAAGGCTCATAAATATGTTTGTGTCAGGTTTCTGAATCAACTGATGGCAATGCAGGAAGGTTGGTTTACAATCTTACTCCAACCTTCCTGTGCCTTGCAAAGCAGGTAGGATTTCAGATTATGCCATTTACAGAACAAGATGGATTGGTTCTGAAGTCTGATTACACAGACAGTGTTTTGAACGACTGTGATCATGTGTCAGCAAATGGTTTATGCTGAGATCAGTGCATGGTCCAAGACACAAAACGTCCTCTAATCAACAACCAGGAATGGCTTCCATGCTCTGAGTAATTAAGAAGCACTTCCCCTTAAAACTTGTAACGAGGCTTGCAGAATTAATTGCTACTATAGTTATATCCTGAGATTCTAGCTTGTGTCCTTTTCACCCAGGAAACGGTTTAAACACTATATTCTAGCCACTGTGAAGTTTTGGGACAGGTGCATCTATGATTAATAGTGCACAAATTTAATTAAACATTTCTTTCAGCTTTGTATTCTGAGTACCACCAGTGTGTGCCTCTGTTTTGCCCCTGTATTTTTAGTTCACTGTTGAATGACTCAGTCTTGAAACTATTTTGAAAATATCAATTTTTCCATAGTTTTGTTGTTTGTAAATGTGTTTAAAATCGCCTGTGAAGGTTCATCTCCATCTTTACTGGAATGAAAATTTGATTCATAGGGGTAGTGCAATCCACGCTCTCCACAGCCAATAAGTCCTGTGCAACTTGAATGCAACTACTTTTACTTTACTTTGTTGTTGTGGAGTGTGCTGCTAATGCTAACGAAAATGCCTCTAAAAATAATACGGCATTTATCCTAATATAAGTGGATTACTCTTTAAGGTGCCACAGAACTGTTGTTGTTACTACAAGAGATAAACACAATTATTCTCCTGAACTTGGCACTTACATAGGTTTTCCCTCCCCAAATGTTAGAAATACTCTAGTTATATTATGTCAGAAAATTAATATCTCTGTACGGTTGGTTAGTACTATTTATCCCCATGTTACCTGCTATGACTTGGGTGGCTGTATTTCTTGCAGCAAAAATAAACAGGAGGCTTGTCACACTTTGAAGTTGAATATTTTACTTCAGAATAAGCTTTTCTGGACTACAGCCCACTTCTGCAGTTTCTTCCTGGTTTGCCCAAGGCTACCCTCACGAGTTGGTTGAGACAAGACCTGAATCAGGGACTTCTAGCCCCACTACCACATTGTATTAGCATAGTTTTCCTTATTAGTCTTCCTAATTTACTTCCTGTTATTCCAGTTCTTTGATAGCTTCCTATAACCCTGGGGCTAAACACTGACATGTTAGGTATATCTCAGTTGACTGTGGACTTAAGGAATGAATAAGGGACACATCAGCCTTTAATTGTTCTATGACTTCTCCCAACACATTAACTTTCAGAATCTGGTTACATGGATCATTAGTGAGAAGTCCTCTATGACTTTGTTGAACATTTTCTTTCTTTCTCATAATTATCACTGAAAACTGACATCATGAACCTTGTGATGAAATCATGAGTCTTGGATTTAATTTTTTTAGGCACAGGCTGTGATTCAGCTACTGATCCAAGCCATCAGCAGAATTCTGAATGTTGGCATTCTCCACTTCTGAGTTAAATGAATTAAAATTATTCATATTACATAAAGTCCCTTGATGGTTTTGTGCATTTTGCTAGAGGTCAGATTGCATTTCAAGATGTAGTGTTTGTCATTTCAAGATTCGCTCATATGCACGACATTAATAACAAAGAAAGAAAGAAAGAAAGAAAGAAAGAAAGAAAGAAAGAAAGAAAGAAAGAAAGAAAGAAAGAAAGAAAGAAAGAAAGAAAGAAAGAAAGAAAGAAAGAAAGAAAGAAGAGAGAGGTGGGTGTGAGGGCAGGACAAGGCAGGTGACTTTAGTGCATTTGAGCCTCCATTCCTTCCCTTTGTTGGTCACCTGCTGGTTGCTCTCCAGTAGCTGGCGCTAAATAGGTTGGTGAATCCACTTTATGTGATTCCTGAACTTGCACTTTAAAATGGAGGAATGTTATTACCCTTATGTCCTACTTAAGGTATCTGCCCTGCCATTATCGGAAAGAAATGCCCCAGAAGAGATTTTCTTACTTTCTAAACCATTGGAGAGATTCTAAACAGAGCCTCTTGTGGCGCAGAGTGGTAAGGCAGCCACCTGAAAGCTTTGCCCATGAGGCTGGGAGTTTGATCCCAGCAGCCGGCTCAAGGTTGACTCAGCCTTCCATCCTTCCGAGGTCGGTAAAATGAGTACCCAGCTTGCTGGGGGGTAAACGGTAATGACTGGGGAAGGCACTGGCAAACCACCCTGTATTGAGTCTGCCATGAAAACGCTAGAGGGCATCACCCCAAGGGTCAGACATGACTCGGTGCTTGCATAGGGGATACCTTTACCTTTACCTTTAAACCATTGGATGTATTTCTCACTGTGCTAGTTACCACGTGCGTTTTATACACTGCATGATGATGTTTACCTTACTGTGTTTGCTAGTTCTTTCTTCTTTGTCACAGTAGACTTTGGTCCAAGTTGAAAACCAGTTTTGTATTTAGTATCAACTAATCCAATCAAATGATTTCCTCCACTAGCTACCGACTTTGATATTTCTGCTGTGCTCTGAAATATCTCTCCCCACTTTCCTGTATTTAACATCCAGTTTGATGAAGATTTTTGTAGCTTTCTTGCTGTTTTATGATATGTTGTTTGGCTGGTGCTAATTCATGACTTTGTGGATTCCTTATACATGACTTTAGGGGAGTTTTCTGGAACTAACACAGCTACCTACAACCTCAGTGTAGTTTTAAAATGGTAGAATTTAGCTCTCAAAAAGAGGGATGTTGCAAACATGATCTTCAAATAGGACTTATGTTCGCTTTACTACACCCTCTAGATAACATTACCCATACTGGATTCCATTGGCTTTTTACCATCAATCAGTCTCCAGTCTATTACACTTTTATTTCCCATTCTGCCTGGTTGGGGACCTGGGTCCCATTATGTCAGGGGAGATGTTATATTATTAAATAGCTTTTCTGTTTACAAAATGTCAATCTACCCTTTGTTAATCTATCCTTTGTCCCAGCTATCTTTGATGCAACCTGAAAACCGGTTGTGGATTTGGCTAATGTCCAGTCAAGCTACATCCTGCGTTCCATTTTAAGATGATAAGTTACAGACCCGGAACTTTCTCATAATGTTCTAAAACAGCTCCTACATGTTTTTGTAGTGGACACCCAGCCTGGGAAGTGTTTGGGATTTTACTTACATCATTTATATATCACCTCTCTTGAGGCCATCTTGAAGTGCCTCCCAAATAACATCACAGTCATACCATAAAAACAAACCTGGGGGAATAACAGTGTAAGATAACGTTCAGCGATTGACAGTGATATTCATCAGATAATTGAAATTGCTTGACATAAAGCAAAAAACAGCTTAAAATATGGAGCCTCTGAAAGTCTGGGTAAAAGGAAACATTTTGGCCTGGCACCAAAAACTCAATAAGGTAGGTGTCAGGTGATCCTAAAGGGGCAGGGCATTCCAGAGAAGTAATACCTTTATGATGCTACTTTTGACTCAGAAATGTTCTGAGGTAAGTGTGCATAGAAATATAACTATGCAGCTCAAACCAATGCAAAGTTGACTTCAATAAAGCTATAACACCCCCATCCACTTGCCTTCCTCAAAGGCAAGATTTTCCCCGCTGTTTTTCTTTCCCTTTTGTGACTGAGCTGCCCTAGTTATCTGGTTTCTTTTCCTAAAGAGCTCTGGCTGTCCCACCCTGTCACAGTATAATATTTTGGCTGTTTGCTCAGCTCAGGAACCTGAGGGAAGGAATATGACTTAAATGGCACTTGAGACATTTTTATATTTCAAATTAACAAAATACTTGATTCAACTTAGAGGGGAAAGGTCAGGTGAAATCTGGGATAAAATTCCTGGAACGGTGGAGCTAAAGCCTCTCAACATAAACATTTTAAGTCACCGCGAAAAGCTTAAAAAGCTCTCATTAGCCTGAAAACGTTTCAGGGTTTTCTCAATGGTAAAAAAGTTGAGAAAGGCTGCTCTAGAAGATCTGTCCCCTTTCCTTGGCCAGAATGGGAATCCTTCCTTCTCAAACTTCCTTGCCAATTTTGCCCGCAGTTCTTGGTCTGGTGTTAAACTGCAGCTCTCATTTGGCTGAGATCTGACTCAATTCTTCCCACTATGCAGTTCCGAAGTCTCTCTGCTCAGCTGATGCAACCAACACATCTTTTGAAACAGGCTGTTTCTCTGAAGAATTAACCCTTCACAGTCAATGATGTTTACGCAGCCCTCCTAAGCCTTTAGAAGCCCAGTCTGCCACAGAAGCCTATTCATAAGAAAGTGAGCACAACTTTGCAGGCTCCCTTGCTGCTAGTTTCCCTATGGAACGCCATTCTTTCACCCTCGTAATGGCACCACTTATCTGCCCATTGTCTGGGAAATAATCCCCCACCTCGCACAATTTCTGATTTGGCGTCTTTCCACCCTCACCCCTTCGCGCCTTATTCGTCTGTGGCTAAATTCAGGAGGTGGGGTTTGGGAGGCCGCGACCAATCCAGAGGCTATATGCAAATCATACCTCGCATGGGTTTGTTTGAGTTTCCAGATGCCGTCGCTCTTTGGTGTGGGGATCCCAGCGGGAGCAGATGTTCGTCTACGGAATACGGGACCCTGGCTTTAGAGCTACTCATAATGGAGAAAGGCTAAATGCTCCTTAGATGTTCATTGATAAGAGGGAGCAGGAAAGACAACAAAACACTTTTTTCCGGAATAAAGCAAAGGTTTGTGGGCCTCAGTTTCCGAGTTTTGGGAAATCGCGGGGCTTGCTTTGAAAATGAACGGTGCCTGATTCTGATTCCGGACTTATAATGCTTTCACCTTTTTTCCTCTTTATTTCCCCTGCTGAACAGGTAAGATCGGTTTTTACTTCTGTTTAGTTTTGTGTCTTTTTAGAACAGAAAAAAAGAAAAGATTATTTGTCTCTGTGTCCGATTAATTTCTGTTTTCCCAACTGGATATGGGTCACGACACACTTCTGTATGCCACTGATATTTAACTGGGGCATTAAAATAATGATAAGGTAGAGCCGATAACATGTCCTATTGACTTGCAAGGAGGAGGAGGGGTTTGTCCCCGTGTGCCAGCAAGACAATGAGGGGAACGTCCTGAATTCGTGGACAAGTTAGTTATCATTAACAAGAACTACTACTTGTTTGTCTAAAAAGTTTTAAAAGGGGGCTCTTTAGCTAGAGGTTTGGGGTTAACACCTATTTTTTAGTATGTGTGAGAATTTGGGGTTTTTTTGTCAGTATAATGTTTTTTGGGCCCTGCGTGGGTGAAAAAAAACTTTTTTTCTTTATACTCAACAGCAAAAACTCACAGAAATTTTCTGCTCTAAATAATCTTTTTCATGAAGAGGGCTGGGATGGTCAATAGAAATCTAGCAGAGCTTCTAACATTGTGAAATTATGGGGATTCTTTAGAACAGCGGTGGTGTTAAGGCATTTGGAAACAGAAACACGGAAGTACTTATAAGTTATACTTTCATGAGTATTCATAAGATGTCTGCAATACATTTTTTAAAAGATGTAAAGTATGAATGCGATTATGTGTGTTTCCTGCAGGCCCTGAGAGTACCAGGACTGGCTGCAGCTTCTTTGGCAGGTATCCCTTAGGTAGCAAACAAGTGCTTGTGCCATAGGATGCCCCATTCCTCCTAAGACCACAGTGAGACTCTCAATGTGCAACCTTTTATGTGCCACCTCTCTGGAGAGGTCTGATACTATGCAAAGCAAGTAGATAGGAAATCATGTTAAGTAAACAGAAATAAAGGTTGCCATTTGAAACTTTTAAACTGAGTTTTAGGATCAGAATTTGTTGTTGACTATTTACCCTTGGTGTAGCTAAGGCTACACCATTGTGTACACATTGTAAAGTCTTTAGGTTCGTTGAGCAAGAACTTGAGGACTTTGTATGGGAGTTTCATTTCCCTCATTAATTTTGCAAGATTTTGGTCCCTTCCTCTGAAAAGTAGAAAGATTGTTCACAGGAATTAACAGGAATCCCAAGCATCCTTAAGATGAAGTGAGCTTATCTCTGAGTGGTTATCATGTCTATGTAATAACCCTGATCTAGAAGTTCTTCTTTGCAGCAATCAACCTGCTACTACACAGGAGGATTTCCCCCAATAAACAGATGTGTGTGCACAGTGGAATGGATGAATCAGTGCAGTCAAAAGTGGATTGTACTGGTATGCACATGCACCCAGTGAATTCCGGATACAGGGGGATTCTCCCAAAACACAGCTTCTTGGATGGCAAGGAAGGATCTAGAACCAAATGTCCACAGAAGGAGCCAGTGTGGTATGGTGGTTAAGAGTGTCAGACTAATATCTGAAAGTCCTAGCTTCAAATCTCCATTTGTGCCATGGACAGGTGCTGGCGACCTGTGGCCAGTCACACTCTCTCAATCTAACCTACCTTGCAGCTTTATTGTGAGGATAAAAAGAGGGGGTAAGAATTATGAAAGGTGCTTGGGGTCCCCACTGGGGAGAAAGGCAGGATGTAAATTAATTAAATAAATAACTTTCTATGCACACTTCATCGTTGACACCTGAGCTGTGATTTTCTGCCCCAACACTGTTGCACTGATGAGTAGCATAGGGAAAACACTGACCTATATAGGAAACAATGGGATAGGCATGGGCAAGAGGATTTATGGAAGTAGGTCAATAAATTCGCATCTGATATGGTTGCAGCTGTCAAGCTCTCCTATGTTCAGGCCTGATATAGGGTCAGAAGGAGTTTGGCATATGTGGAGTCTTAATTTGCCATGCGCACAAGAATAATATATGCATGGATTGCTTTTGCTACCTTTTCGTAGGGATTGTCTTTTAAAGTCACTTTGTTTTTTGCAACCCAGATAGATGTATGAAACATGCTTGAACCATGTGTATTTATATTTCTAAGAAGATCAGATCTGAACTATTCTTAAAATATATTTGGGTTTTGGAGAGCTAAGTTTCCCCCCCCCACTTGATTTTATTAAAACATCATTTGCAGATTCCAAAATGCCATCCATAGTTACCTGTGATGAAGAATTTCTCAAGTCTAGAGAAAACTTAAGTGCTTCATTTTATAGTGCTTTCCATTAGGTGGGATCCAGCCAAAAATAGGACAGAATGACTTGCATCCCCACAAATGTGATTTCCCACCTTTCCCCTCTTAACTGCAACTTCAACTGCAGCCCTGAAATGGTGCTTGTGGGGGAAAGAGGAGGACCCACAGAAATAACTTGGAGGGTGAGTTGGTGAAGATTTCCCCCCTCCACACACAGATGTACACTTGCTCAGGACAAGAAAATGCTCACTTGATTGATCTGTCTTCATCCTTAAAAAATAAAGATACGTATTTGGATGACTAGTTTTCTTTCTTTCTTTAGAATGTTTACGTTCTGCATTTCTGTTCATTTGGGGCCACCAAGGTGGCTTTTCTTATGTTCTGCAGTGGCCAAGGAGTGGGAATCAAACAAAATTAGGTGTCTGTACGCATTGCAAGGGGAACTGATAGCATAGGCACCATTTATAGGACACTGATTTTCATGGAGTATTGGCTGTATGGTAGGTGGACAACAACTGATTCTCTGACCCTTCTATCTAAAAGAGACATTTAAGTACCGGTTATAACTTTTAAGGCCATATGCGGTGCAGACCCTGAGTAACTATGGGACCTCTCTGAATATTTCCCCTGAAGAGCCTTGCACCCAGTCAATACAGACAGGCTAGGGGGTCCCTGGACCCAAAGGAATTTGGCTGGCCTCGACCAGAGTCAGGGCCCTCTTGACCTGGGCTCCCGCCTGGTGGAATGAGCTCTCAGAAAACATCAGAGCCCTTTTGGAGCTCAGTGAGTTCTGAAGGGCCTGCAAAACAGCTCTTCCACCAGGCCTATGGCTGAGGCCAGTAAAACAGCCAGCATCAATATCTAATTGGCCTGTATTGCACCCCCACCCTGGATTCTGGTTCTACACCCATGGGTGGATTTTAGAATTGTTAGCTGTGATTTTAATTTATTCTTGAACGTCTATTGTCCGCTGCTCTGAGTCCACTTGAGCGGAGAGGGCGGTCTTTACATGTAAAGAAATAAATAAATACATAATTAGATTTTAATGGATGGGTAACTCAGGCCTCTAAATTGACTTTAGAAGTGGTGCTGTGAACAATGACTGAGGCAAACACTGTAAAGGCTGCCTATTGGTCAGACCTAGCCTTTCCTGGTTTGTCAAGCAGGTTGTTAAATGACTTATAAATGGAAGCAATGACATGCTGATGCAGATCATTCCAATCCCTGCCTTGTGATGCCATGTGTCTTTGGTGCTTAAGCATGGTGTCATACATGCATTCTGGTATTGGGGTAGGCACAAATGCTCCAGCTGTTCCCTTTTTGCCCTGTATGGAGCAGGAACATAAAGCACAGCCTCTTTTTTGATTGGTGTACATGTTACACGGGAGATCTATGGCTGAATATTTTGTGTTGTCTTTAGCTAAGAAGCAGCCTGGGGAAGGGAGAGTGAACATAAATAAAGCTGCTCTATGCTGAAGCAGACCCTTGGTCTGCCAGTCAATATTGACTATTTTGGCTGACGGGTTCCACTGGGTCTTGGGTGCAAAACTTTCACCTCACCTGATAAAAGTTTGAGCTCAGTGCCGTCTTTAAGACCAACAAAGCTTTATTCAAGGTATAAGTTTTTGTGTGCATGCATACTTCTTCAGATACACACAAGATGTGTGCATGCTTGCAATAAGCTTTTACCTTGAATAAAACTTTTGGTCTTAAAGGTACCGCTGGATTCAAACATTGATCTGCTGTTTCAGACCAACATGATTATTAGTACCTGTGATACTTCCATTGGGCTCGAGGTGACTCATAAGATGGTTTAAGAATACATAGCTAACATACTTTATTAATTGCACATTAAAATTCTAAAAATAAAAAATATGCTAAAAATAAGCCAACTGTCTACCTAGCAACTAAGTTGGTTACCTACCTGACTCTATCTTCACATCATCTGTTATCTAATCCTTTTAATGGAGACACTGGGTATCGAACCAGGGATCTTTGACATGGAACACTAGGCCACTGTGCCTTTCCCCCTCACCAGCGGTCGCAGGTTGAGGACTCCTTCCTTCCATTTCCATGACAGAAATCCTCTCTTGGAAATGCTATTACGGCAATGGAAATTGGGACAGGATTAAATTCTTAATCTCTCAAAATCGTCCCCATACTTGGCTTCTGATGTTCAGAAAATATTGGGATATCTGGTCTTGGCTGTCCTACATAATGTGGACCTTGGTTTCAGTTCAGATCCTGCATGTATGCAAGACAAGTAGAATGATTTTAATTGGTGTTCGTGGGAGTTCTTTATTATTCACAAGGTGAGTTTGACATGTAACAGCAAGCCCACGTTTATTGTTACTCTTCATTTAGCCTATTTTCTAGAATATGAAGCGCAAGAAGAAAACAAAGAAGCATCCAGGAAAGTCCACCCCCCAATGCCATGAATTTGCTTACTGGATGTCTCACTTGCCAGAATGTCTCTGGACCATTCCTCTTTACAATCTATCACTTCCAGGTATCTAGATCTTACTTTAAAACAGTTTAATATTGGTTAAACATTATTTTGCATTTCTTGCTTAGGAATAATTTTTGTTACCAAGCACTTCAGGTCAAAGGGTGGAAATCATCGAATCTGACAAGCACGGTCATAATGTTAGCTTGCTAACCCTATACTGAAAGAGTAAGGCCCACTAAAGTATCCTGTCTCAAAGCAGTCAGATGGGAAGAAACATTAATAGACCACCAAAAGCCCTCACACACCACGCTTTGCTTCCTTTAAGCATCCTGTGACAAAACAAAGAGTCCACAGTCGCCTTTACGACCAGCAAGGTTTTATTCAAGGTGTAAGCTTCATGTACATGCACGCTTCCTCAGACACAATGAATTGTTAGGAATGCAGACGTAAAGGCTGAATGAGATTAGCATATGTAATGAGATAAGAAACCAATATCCCTGGGATATTTTAATGTTAGGCTTCCAGAGACTGCCACAATGACCCCCCCCACACACACATACACTTTGTTCACTAAAGCATTAAAGGGAGAAATGTTTTCAAATCTTTAGTCTTTCCATATCAATGTCTCTTTGTATATCTCATGTCAATTTCATTTTGTGCTGATGATCCTTCCTCTTATTTTGGTTGCATACAGCTTAGGAATTCTTTTTTTTTTTTTTGCACTGAGAATGCTTTCTCATCTACCTTACAAACTCAATATCAGCTGGGAACTAAACCTTATTTCCCCCCCCCCCCACTGTTGTAATTTTTAAAATTCAGCAGTCTGAAACTAGCAATAGTTGCATATCACTAGACTCATGCCACTTGTAAAAAAATTAAAAACCAGGGGGAAATAAATATTGTGCACTGATGAAAGGGAGGAGGATGGCCCCCATGTGGGTAGAGGAATGACCGAGAGGCGGCAATATGGTGTATGTGTGGGAATCTGAGGGAATCTGTGCACTTTTGAATTACCTTTGTCTTGGAATCGAAAACTTTCAGAAAACATGGGGAAACCATGACTAGAAAATTAACTGAGTGCTGGAGGAAAATCAGTACAGAATGACAGAAAACCCGATGGATATGCACAGTGAAAGCAAGGAAAAACGGCTGTACATAATAGTCAAGGAAGCCTCAGTTTGCAAGACCTGGGGGAAGGTGTTAATGATAGGATGGTTTAGAGGACATTAATTCATAGCGTTACCATGAGTCAGAAGCAATTTGATGGTACTTCTCTCCTCAGTGTGGGTGTACACATTGCAAAGTCCTTGAGTTTGTTGGGGAAGAACCTAAGGACTTTGTATCATATATGCAATGGGAATTTTGTGCCTCCCAAATGGGTGCCATCTCTTTTCTGTCTATGAACATGGCACACAGGGCTTTAGCCTTCCTCCCCTAGCCTTTTGAAACTGTTATTGGCTTTCTTGTAAAAATCACATTGTGTGTCTACATGTAAAAGTGTGTCTGTTCCAGGACACAAAATACAAAATTCTTGAGTTCTCTCCCAGCAAACATGAGGATCTTATAATGTTTAGAAAGTGATGAGAAAGTGAGTGGCCAAAGGGATGGGTGATGGAGGAGACATCCAGAGTGAGGAATGAGAGGAAAACTCAGGACTTAGGAGGGTTCCACCTGACCAAGAGGAACAGAAGTGAAGAATTTGTTGGAAGTCCTAGTCATGCTGTAGCCTCCAAGTCCTGCTTTCTTCTGATTCAAAGCCTTCCTGCTCTACATCATGAAACAGAAACCGGCAAATCTTCCGGTGATTCTGGTATAAGACAATCTCTCTTTGAACTGATGTGGTCCTTGGATGTTTACGAATTGTTTATGAAACTTGTATGTTTAGGAGCATTTGAAGGGTGGACAAAAAGTTTGAATTAGAAGAAGCGTTGGTTCTTATATGCCGCTTTTCTCTACCCGAGGGAGGCTCAAAGCAGCTTACAGTTGCCTTCCCTTTCCTCTCCCCACAACAGACACCCTGTGGGGTGGGTGAGGCTGAGAGAGCCCTGATATCACTGCCTGGTCAGAACAGTTTTATCAGTGCCGTGGCAAGCCCAAGGTCATCCAGCTGGCTGATGTGGAGGAGTGCAGAATCGAACCTGGCATGCCAGATTAGAAGTCCGCGTCCTAACCACTGCACCAAACTGGCTCTCTTAGTTTAATTTCAATTTTTATATTGCTAGGGAGCCACGATGCTATGACATACAGCCTTGATGAGACGTCAACAGTAAGCGTAAATGAATCCAAGCTGCTGGAACTTATGGACAAACATATGCACTGCATAATGCACCCTATTATTTTGAGGTGGTGCATAACACAGGTAAATAAACCTTCCATTTTTAAAGGTCCCAGCTGAATGGTTTAATTGAGTAGATCTGTCATATTGTGAAGCTTGTTTTTAATGGTAGATAATGTGGACACTCTCATGTCATTCTTGCAAAACGGGAAATAGAACTAGTACATAAAATGAGCACTAAGCCTTTCCTTTCAGCAAAGGAGCTTGTGGCCTTCTGTGATCTCTGAGAGCACCCTGTCATATGTGGAACCCAGTGTATTGTAGTTTTGGGTAGGGGAAGGCCAGGGCTTGGGGAGGGGTGGAACCTAATTGGTACATAATGCCATAGAATTCCCCTTCCAAAGCAGCCTTTTTCTCATGCACTTTTCAAGTTTAAAATCTCTGAGGAAAAAAAAAAGCCCAGAGAGGTTAGGTGGAGCTCGAGTACTCCACCTCATGTTACTTATGAATCACTGAAACATGAACAAGCATGGTGAATAAAAGGTACAGGTACAAGTATCCTCTGTGCAAGCACCGAGTCATGTCTGACCCTTGGGGTGACGCCCTCTAGCGTTTTCTTGGCAGACTCAATACAGGGTGGTTTGCCATTCCCTTCCCCAGTCATTACTGTTTTACTCCTCAGCAAGCTGGGTACTCATTTTACCGACCTCAGAAGAATGGAAGGTTGAGTCAACCTTGAGCCGGCTGCTGATATCGAACTCCCAGCCTCATGGTCAGAACTTCAGACAGCATGTCGGATGCCTTACTACCCTGCGCCACAAGAGGCTCTTAGCATGGTGATTAAGGACCATGAATACTGGGTCTTAAGATGTTCGATAGTTGTGATGTACCTGCTGTCAAACTTACTTCAACACTGATGGGAAAGTGCCTTCTTAACAGGGCTTCCAAGCTTGTCAGAGGCACCATCATTGCCGCCATGTCTCAGAGGTGCTTCCACATAGTGGTCCTCAGGCCTTTATGAATGGACCAAATAGTAATCAACAGCTTTAAAAGATGCAAATTGACTCAGGTGGGTTGCTGTGTTGTTCTGAAGCAGCAGAATAAAGCTTATAGCTTGGATAAAACTTGGTCTTCAAGGCACCACCAGATGAAAACTTTTTCGTTTATAAAATCTGGACAGAGAATTAAGCATTTATTTCGGATATTTTTGTAAAAAAAAATTCTGCAGGAGCTGACTCTGTTGGAGCAACTGGATGCTGGAATTAGATACTTTGACTTGAGGATTGCACACAAGCCTGATGACCCTTCTACGACTTTGCATTTTGTTCATATGCTATATACTACAGCTGTTGTAGAGGTACTTCTCACGAAAACAGGCATTAATGTATTTTAAGACTGTTTCTGGTAGTAGTTTTGCAACTAACATCTGTATAATGGGTTTTATGGGTTTTATTGTCATTTTTACCATGTAAACCGCCGTGAGCCTAAGGGAACGGCAGTGATGATGATGATGATGATGATGATGCCATGCGTAATCCAGTTTCTGCAGCCAGTACTCTGGCTGAACTCTCACAGCAGCCCAAGCATGGCTGATTTGCAAGAGAGAACTAGCCTAGCTGAGCACATTCTGTGGTGGAAAGCATAATGCATCTGCAGCTGCCTGTTGTGGAAATATAGTCTGGTGTAATCTGCCTTGGGTCTCAGTAAAAAAGGTGGTCTACACACCTAGTTTCCAGGGTCCAACTGGCAGAGAATTTATTCAGTGCACTTTTATTCCTCCAAGGAGTATAGGATAGCATATACCGAAGCAGCTACTGAAGGAAAGAGCCCTGAACCCCGCTTAAGAAGATATTGAGGGTGAGGAGCATGAGGGATTTCTGCTGAGATGAGCATATCTCCCTCACCTCCAAAACTAACTTCTGTCCTAATGACTGTCTCTTGCTTGCTTGAGAGTGATTTGTCTAAGTGGGGACTATTGGCTGTCTCTTGGAGTGAAGAATCACAATCCCTGTATTGTTTTAATGTTTTGTGATCAGTAGCTCAATTCAGGGGGGAAAGACAGTTACACTTTTGATTCCTCTGAAAACTACAATTGTGGCTGAGATTTTTTAGGTTGGGGCCACTGAAATGAATATAGTATGCATAAGTGATGACAGTATGAAGCTGAATGATGCATGGTTCATCGTGCTAAGGCTCGAAACCTTAGGTCTCAAGATGTCTTACTAGTGGTCATCAGTTTAGATGAGTTCCAACGTAATTAAAAATTCAGTACCGCCCACGTTTACCTCAGGAATGCTGAGCAATTCCATGTGACAACCAATTTATATATTTTACTGTCAGGAGATTATTAAGATTCCAGCAGGAGGCTCAAGAAGAATTCTAGTACCTCAGACATCTTCAGCCTTAAGTGTCCCATATATGAATCAGAATCTCCCGAAATCACGTTTGATTTCTGTGATGGGACAAAGTAAAAGTAAAAATGATGCAACATTAATTTGTTCCTAAATTGCGATGAATTATTAATGATATCAGTCTTGAAGATTTTTCTGCGTGCCCAGAACTGATTTAATGCTAATATGATTTGAAGATATTTACCAAGTTGAATGAATTTGAACTAGGATAGCTGATTTTGGGTGGTGGCAAGTGACTGTCAGCCACAAGCTAGAGAATTGGCCACTTCCATTGCTCTCCTTACCCTCTCAGGCACGAGTGAGCTTTCATGTGTGCATTTGGGAGGGGACAGAGCCTGCACATCTACTCCCGCCTTAAACTGCCTCCTATCTTCATGCCCAGTCCTCCTCAAGCCGGCCTGTTAACACAGGTGGTAATGACATGGTACCAGTGACATGGTACTTCTGGGCGGGCGGATGCCAGGGAGGTGTGGCCAGCTGACATCATTCCCGGGACTCCTTGAAACCTGGAAAATGATTTCAGGGGCTCCTCCATGGTGAAAAGGTTGAAAAAGATTGCCCAAGAGTCTTTTGAAGACAAAAGATTGAGAATGTAAACATAAAATGAAACCTTATTAATGAAAGCAGCTCTCAAAAGAAAATAACTTAACTTATATTCACTCAAGGTAGCTATTACATTACAGAGATGTCTAAACACATATACTGAATAAAATAATTCAATCTTACACCCCCATTTTTCTTTCCATGTTGCTTTGGATGGTAAAGGAAGGCATCAGGCACAGAAAAACATAATATAATGTGTGTGAACAGAGGATAGGGGAAGTGAAACATGGCCACATGTTTCCAAGAGGTTTCTTCTGGCTTTCACATTCTGCATGCATTAAGCTTTTCTGCCCAACTGCTAGATTGGATCCGGAGGCATATTTCCATGTGCCTTCAAGCCCATATGAAAACTGAAATGTACCTATTGAATTTGATTCTGCATTTCTACTTGGAGAAGGCGTTGTGCAAGTAACTGCAAGCATTGCCTTCACAAGTGGAACAGTGTTAAGCTTGTGCTTCTGTTTATGCATCACTGGATCGAACACATTGGGTTTATAGATGGAATAATAACCATTGGGGTTAGTGCTTTGAGCAATAACTTAACCCTAAACTCCACAGAGCAGTTCAAACAAAGATAAAAATAGCACAGGAAAGCACTAATGTTTTTTTAACAGATAGACGATGAGTGTTGAATTTAAACCCAAATCTTTCTCAGCTCTGAAGCACTGGATTCTAGCATCTCAAATGCCTCCCTGCACCTGGAATTAGTTGTACTTTCCCTCCACCTTCTGCATTTTGTACAATTGGATTAAAATGCGAAAGTCAGGCTAATTCAGAAGTTGGCACTAATTAATGAGCTAACTCACAAGCCATTCATGCTCACTGCCAAATGGGAAGTAGTAATTTCATTTCAAGTCCATCTGAAGTATCTTGCATACCCAGCATTCCTAGAGAGATAGTGGGCAAATGAGCACCTTGAGATACTGTTTGATTATCTTGCTTGTTTTGTGTTGATTGTTCTAGGATGCCCTGTGGGATATATTACAGTGGTTGAAAGCCCATCCCTGTGAGGTAATCATTCTAGCTTTCAGAAACTTTGATGGATTGGATGAGGAACATCATCGCCATTTGGTGTGTTGCATAAAGAAGATCTTCTGTTGTAGACTGTGTCCTAGAAATGTAAGTTGTTTGGAATCCCTGGTTTTGACCTTTCAAGGATATAAACGTCTTGCTCACAGTGGTCTGTTTGGGATGTTCTACTGAATTAAAGACAATACAGACCAGACATTTGCTTTAAATGAATGGGATTCTGTACAGATTAATATCAGTGCCAGAATCCTTTTTGTAAATAGAAAATGAAAAACCTGATGTATGATTCAGAATTAGATACTCAGCACTGAAGCCCTGGCATTCAATCGATTCATTTTATTTATTTAGATTTATATACCACCTTCCCTCAGGGTGGCTTACAAAGAGTGTAAATTGCATGATACAATACAGCGCAAGTACGATCATAATGTCTAGCCTGCATACCAGACCCTCTTCCTTGTGCCTTAATCCAAAGTGTGTGGAGACAGACTCCAGTTAGCAAGCCACTCTTGTTGTACTTGGAGGAGCTCATCTTTTTTTGCTTTTTCAGCCGTGCCCTGGCACAGTTTTGATTTTAAATTCGCATTTCATGTAATTTTTGGATACTCTTCGCCATCCGATTAGAACGAGTCCTTACTCACTTCGGTGCAACTTGTACCAAAGTTAGGAATTCAGCTATTATAGCAAGATAGTTTGTAAAATTAACCATCAAAGCCTTTACTTTTAAATGAAAACTTAACTCCAAAGTGAAGATCTAGTCTCTCCCTCCCTATAGCTGGAATATATTCAAGTTTGGCACGGAAATTCAATATCTGACCCAATTAAGGCAATAATGATGATCCAGTTCTAAAGAGAGCAACAGAATTTACTCAGGAAAGCCAGTATACATTTCTGTAGGTTGTATCACAGCTGTAGACCAAGGCTAGATGAATTTTGTTGCAATCAGAACTGTCTTATGTAGAAAGGACAGAGCTCTTCTGTTTTTGACTGTCTTTCAGATTTTAACTGGGGAATGATTACTCAGTTTAACATTAGACATAGTCGTGTAGAGACTTTGTTGGGAGAGGGGAGGGAAGGGAAGGAGGACAGTTCTTCAGCATTAGGCCTGGCAACCACTTGGAATCCAGCTGTGATAATGGAGGATGCTGGGCTCAATGGTTGGTGGTAAGCCTAGAAGGGTGGATAGTGGAGCTGGGCAATTTACGAGGGTGATGTGTATAATAACTCAGAGACTTCAAGAGGTTTAGTTGTATTTTTTTAGAAGCTCTGGTCAAAAATTATATGGGAGACACAGAGCAAGATGTTTGATAAGGGTCTTTCTCCTTTTTCAATTTCTTTTTTTACAATATTGTTGGAGACAGAAGTGATGGATGATTGATTTTACTTGAAAATAGACAAAAATTTTACAAAATAAATTCTGAAGGCTGTATTTTAACTGCCTAGCAGATGGCTGAAGGCCTTTGGTGAAATTAGAAAATCCACATATACATGAAAATGTTTTACAAGCTTATGGAGGATTCTCGGCATTCAGTCAACAGGCATCTGTTGCCCTTCAGCCTCTCCTGTACATAGATTTTAAAACACAGTTGGGGAAGTATGATAAGGGATGCATGCCTGAGTATTTGAATTTCTGTATAGTTGCCATAAACTTAAGCCAATAGGCCATGGTTACACAAATAACAGTACAATGTCTCTTTCAGGTGGTTCCTACCCTACAACACATGTGGGCCCACGGCTATCAGGTTATTGTCTCATATGAAGACCTTCTACAAGTGGCACATAACCCTGAATTATGGACTGCAATTCCATACTGGTGGGGAAATAAGACCACAGCAAAAAAACTTATCCAGTATTTGGAGTTGAGGAAAAGCGGTGGACGCTCAGGTATCTGTGGATTTTTGTAAATCATGTGCCAAGGCTATGTCTGACTTCATCTAATTGTAGGCTGCTAAAGGTCTACATGTTTCAATTGTTTGTAAACCATAAGTTTTGATCAGAGCCATATAGTATGTAACTTTAAAGGAAATTTGGTTTTTCTCTGACCATGTTTTGGTGGGATGGTTGAACAGTATATATATTTTAAAAAACCCTTTGTTTTATTTTTTTGTACAGTCTGTGCGTGGAGTGCGTTCCGGGAGATTAAGCAGCCTTTTCTTAGATCTGTAGTGATATTTTATGCTATTTCTTCTTTCTTTACAAAATTGTAAATGAACAAAACAGATATGAGAACAGCTGATTCTACTGGGCTATGTTTGTACCAGTTATTCAGTATTCAGAACCAATGTGATGTAGTGTGGATTTGCACCTAGAAGATAATACAGCATTTGGACAATGTTGTTCCTGTCAAGTAGAATGACATTTTAGCACCCTAACTTGCTGTTTGAAGTTACAAGATGTCTTCCAGGACTTAGAATAAAAAGGAGAAAAGAGATTGATGGATGAACTATGCAAGAATGGGAAGATTAAACCTACTTTCTGAGAGGTCCAGATGCCTGGAATTTAGCTTTTAAATAAATTGAAAAAATTGATTACCCAAGTATTGCATTGTTTTCCCTTACAGCACTAGTCATGCCCACAGAAGGGCACATTACCGACGCAGTGGTGATTCTTTGTTTTGTTTTCTTGCAGGAGGATTATTTGTTGCAGGTATCAATCTAACTGGAGATTTGGCATACATTCTGGGACATCTACATTGTTCAATAAAGAAAATGACCCTCCGTGCCCTTCCATCACTAAATCGCTGGATAAAGCAGCAGCGACCCGGAGCAGAGAAAGATTGCATTAATATAATTGCTGGAGACTTCATAGAAAGAAATAATTTTGTGAAGAATGTGATCAGTCTTAATGAAAAACTTATTCCAAAGGAGCACAGCTCGGATATGCTGCATTTGATTAGTTTTAGAAAGAGTACTTCGGAGAAAAACAGAGCTTTACCTTCTTCACAGGAATGCTTTGAAGAGTTTGTTTCTAACAAAAGTAAGAAAGAAGAAAATTCTAGTTAAAGATGAATTCATAACTCCATGAATTTACTTGGAGACACACTGAAAAGTACAATTGTTCTTTTTTGCACTGTTTACCAGGAAACCAAGCCCTTTTTAATATCACTTTTGCTTTTTAAAAAATCTTAACGTCCCCTCTTCAGAAATTGCTGCTTGTTGCTGTGTAAGAGAATCTGACCATGTACTCCTGCCAGCTAAATGGCTCATACCAGTTATCTCTTCAGACAGGAGGGGAAGCCATTCTTCTTCCAAACATAGATGACTGACACAATCAGAAGTGATAGGGCCAGCCATCTTTTTGGAGCTGTGTGTGCTGCCAATTCAGGAGAACCCTGACTGTGAAACAATCCAATGCTCAATGGTGGGATCGCACAACAGGAGCTACAGGCAAAGAAATTTTACAAGACAGAAATTGTCCAAAATTCAGTGTTTGCTAAAGGGGCAGAATGAATTAAATGTAATATCTTCAGAAAAAGAACAGGGCAGGGGTGAAGAAAAAAAGTCAGCAGATAACTGAGTAACTACTATTGCTTGTAAACTACAGACAACATTCTTAAAGCCAAAAGTATAAAGGAACAAGCTCAGTCGATCAAACTGATGTCTTACCTGCATTCTAGTAGAGACATTATATACTTAAGAGAGGAACTCTTTTGGACTGGGTAAAGAGCAAGAAGTAGAGGACTAGAGTAAAGGAACAGTTCTCATAACACAAGGAAGCAAGCAGTGAGTTTTGAAATAAGTGCAGTTTAACTTATTCAGTCCACGAGATGTGTGAACTGTGAATTAGTTGTACTTGCAGAGTAAATGCATGCAAGCCAAACTGAAGAAATCTTCTAACTGTGAAATCCATTTTAGGTGAATGGGCAGACCCTGGCAGACTGAGTGTAAAAATGAGGACACCCGAGTGAAAAACCCTGACCACATGTGTAGTGAATGGCTAGGAAAAAGATCCTATAGATATTTCAAAGGAAGTGTCAATCCAGCATGCAGCAGCTGTGAAAAAGATGATCAGAATATGGAACTGCAAACAGCTTGGCCAGTATTGTAACGGTATCTGTAAATATGAGTGGAAAATAGTAAGGATTTAGGGGCAGGGATGAAGACATAATGACAGGTTTGTGAAGTACGTATGAAGCAGAGAATGTTTTTAATCCGCCTTGACAATGCAAGAAAGTGTTCAAAGCTGCTCTTTGAACAGATTTAGGAAAGAGGAGAAGAAGAGTTGGGTGTTACACCCCACTTTTCACTACCTAGAGGAGTCTCAAAGTGGCTTACAATTGCCTTCCCTTTCCTCTCCCCACAACACACACCCTGTGAAGTGTTTCACAAAATATGCAGCTGCCACCACAAGCTGTAGCAACACCCACAGCCTTTGAAGGATGTAAATAGCACAAATCAAACCTGATGACAGAACTACAGAACAGCAGTTCAGCTGGTACTCTAAAGACTCTTCTAGGGTACTCTTCTAGGTACTCTTCTACCTAGGAGTGTGCGATTAGGCCGCTTTGGCGGCTGTTCCCTCCGGGCGCAGCCAGCGCCGCACCGCGGGGGGGAGGGCGGTGCCGGCAATGGCGTGACAGCGGGCGCAACAATGCAGGCACGGAATTCCATGCCTACGTGGTTGCGCCCGCTGTCACGCCGCTGCTGGCACCGCCTCCCCCCCCCCTGTGGCGCGGCACTGGCTGCGCCCGGAGGGAACGGCCACCAAAGCGGCCGAATCGCACAAGCCTAGTCCTTTCTCACTGACAATCAATGGAAGCGTTTGTGAATATTGCACTGAGTCACCGGGGCCAGTTGAGGAGCGTCACTTCCACTGCTGGATCCATTTTAAAAAACCACTGATCTGCACTTTGAGAATGGATGCAAGTGATAATTTCAGTGCAATTGTTTCATTTGACATATTTGTAATTTAGATAGCATTGATAAAATAAAACAAATAGTCTTGCCGGATGTATTATAGATTATGGAGCCAACGATATCCTTTAAGTGTGTATTGATCTAGTTTGTCTTTTCTCCCTATTTTATTAAACAGAACAGTGCCCACTTGCTATTAAGCAATCGAACTTTTTGTCTCTTTTATCAAATGCTATTTAATGCAAGACTGGTTCAGAAGGTTGCATCTTGTGGTTTCCACTTCTAGTCAAGACTGCATGGGGTAATGGGCGATGTCTAGACTAATTTATTTTCTTCCCCTTTTAAATATTAGCACATCTGCGAAGCAAATGAAGTCTTTTCCCAACACTCAAAGATGCAATGTGCTTTCATATGCTAGTCCACTCATGGACAATGTGTGTACTGTTTAAAAAGAACAGTTACAGACTCCATGATTTTTGACAACACCACGAGGAGTAACAAATGTAAAGCTGAGTTATATTTTTGCTATACATTTTATCTGAGATGGTACCCTCTGTTGGAAAGGAGCTGGGAAGACGGTAGTATGCCATGTCACAACTTTCTTTAAGTGCATGACCAAATGGAAGTCTCCTGGGGATTTGGGAGAAGATGGGTTCAGTACAGCCAAACTTAGGTTTGACCCGCACCTCTGGGAGGATGATGATGGCTAGGAACAGACCAACCCAGTTTTTGCAGATGCTGATCACATAGAAAGGGGTTCAGTTTATCTAAAAAGTACACAAAGGAAGGTACAAAATTATGCCTGCAGGTTGAAAAACACCCCTGATTCTGCAGAACTGTAAGAGATGTACATTTTTAGTTCTCATGTACATCCTATGAAAACTACTGTTTGGAACTAGTGTTCCATTATTCCAGTGTATTCCTATACAATTCTTCTTCAGAGTTCAAACTAATTATTATACCTAGGGCAGTTATCAAATTTTCATCAGTGATAGATCCACAGATAATTAGTGGGAAAAGTGGAAGCTTCTACTTGGCTAAACACAGTCTTGCAGGCTTAAGAACAAACCAGTTTACTAGGGTTTGTTCTCCTTTCAGTCTCTTATCACTAGAATCTGTAACAGGAAATCCATGAAATAAAAAGACCAGTATATGTTATACAGATTCACATAATACAACTTCCTCTGGGAATGAAAGAAATTGCTGCTAGCATTCTGACTGGTTTCAGTTTTTGCATTTGCACACACTATCATATCTAAAGGAGCCAGGACTGTCTGCAGGAACATGAAAATATTGTGTGCCACAGTCATGGAATATGAAATAAGAAAGTCTATATACAAAGAAATTCTGAAGGAAATATTTCACCTTTCTGTGGTACAAGACACTTCAGCACTGGTGCAGTGGGCATGTTTTCAGTTTCTCCTATACAAATTCCTGAATAAAGCGATGGAAAGTAGGGAAGAAACCATAGGTAACCAGCCCTGCCTGTGTGCTAGAACAACTGGCCACTCTACAGAGACCTGATGGAGTTGAACTCCCAAGTTTGGGGGTAAGACATCTTTAATACTCTAAGCAAACATTGAAAGTTTTGTGACATTTTTATATGGAGGTAGTTTTCTTCTCAGAGGTAGTGTGTCAGCATTTCATGACAAGCACAGAAACAAAACAAAGAGGATGCAAGTCTGTATTCTAGAGGAGTACTCTGCATTTTACCTCTGTTAAAAAAAGTTCTATTAGTCAGGATTCTTCTGTCTCACAGAAGAACAACGGGATAGGGGAAACAGTCTTTTGTATCGACCCAATGCAGAGTTGCTAATGATCACCTTCACACTGGCAGTACCATCTTCAGGATTCACATCCATCTCTTGCACGGTGGTTTCTTTGTGAAGCCAACTGAAATGATAAAACAAAGTCAATGCCTGGCAGACGGTCAGTGCTGCTTCAATTGTGTTGAGACGGATAAGTTTTGTGATGTGAGCTGCATGTTTACGTTCCCTTTCTGGCTGACCTGATTAGCTGTGCAGATTTTGAAAGTGTTGCTTTGACAGCAGCTGCCACCACAACACATGGGGTTTCGCTGCATGACTGAAGATGTGTGTAGGCAAGAAAACATTTGAAAATCCTGTCACACAGAGCTGACTACCATGCTGGAGAGTTACTGCTGATGCTGTGCATGATCTCACTCCCTAAAATGTTGCGGTTGGCTCTGCCTCTTGTGGCAGTCATTTTGTGGATGTACCCATCACCCTGTGTCGGAATTTTGATGGTGCCTGCAAATGATCCCTGCTTTAAGGCTTTAAAGGTCAAAATGTAACATTTTAAACTAGACCTAGAAACCCGGATAATTAGTAGAGCAAAGGAATAACGCTGTACCAGGCCAGCTTGGTTAGCTGAAACACTGCTGCACTGCAACAGCTTTAGACGTTTAGAAGGATACAGACTCTAATCATGATGCAGGGATGCAAATGAACACAACCAGAAACTTATCAGCTGCAGATTTATTCTTCACGTAAGAGCCTCTTGTGGCGCAGAGTGGTAAGGCAGCCGTCTGAAAGCTTTGCCCATGAGGCTGGGAGTTCAATCCCAGCAGCCGGCTCAAGGTTGACTCAGCCTTCCATCCTTCCGAGGTCGGTAAAATGAGTACCCAGCTTGCTGGGGGGTAAATGGTAATGACTGGGGAAGGCACTGGCAAACCACCCCGTATTGAGTCTGCCATGAAAACGCTGGAGGGCGTCACCCCAAGGGTCAGACATGACCCGGTGCTTGCACAGGGGATACCTTTACCTTTACCTTTAAGTCTTGCTTTCTATGCTTATGTTACCACAACGGGCATTAAATAGTTCCCAGGTCAAGTTAGCTCCTATCTTAACACCGCCCGTGGCGCCACGGGCGCCACGGACTATATAAAAGGCTAAGGGGTTCTGAGGCGGGATGTGTCCGTGATGAGGAAGGGTCCGGATTGGACCCTTCCTCCAAACAGACAATCGGAGGGACTAATCGGCAGGCGCGCAGCGCCTGCCGCTTCGTCCCTCCGATTCCCAGCCGCAGCAAGTGCGAGCCGCGCGCAGCGCGGCTCACATTTGCTCCTTTGCCCTGTCCTGCCGACAAGGAAGCAACTGCGAGCCGCGCAGAGCGCGGCTCACAGTTGCTCCCTTGCTGGCGGCCTTACGCGTTGGGAGGCGCAAAGCGCCTCCCGACGCGTCAGGCCGCGGGCAAGGGAGCCCCCGGCAGCCGCGCTCTGCGTGGCTGCCGGGGGCTCCCTGCCCGGTGGCCGGCGTGCTGGAGCGCAGGACGGCGCCGCCACTGTGGTAGCAGCACAAGGAGGCCATGGCCGAAGGCGTGCTCAGCAGCACCTGCTGGCCTGAGGACGAGGCGGCGATGCGGCACGGCGAGGACGACACCGGCGACAGCAGCGGGGGCGGCCCGAGGGTGCGGCGGTACGAGGTGACCGCGGCTGCCGGGGGCTCCCTGCCCGGCGGCCGGCGTGCTGGAGCGCCGGACGGCGCCGCCGCTGCGGTCGCGGCGCTAGGAGGCCAAGGCCGAGGGCGTGCTCTGCAGCAGCTGCTGCCCCGAGGACAAGGCGCCGAAGCAGGACGGCGAGGACGACACCGGCGACAGCATCGAGCGCGGCCCGAAGATGCGGCGGTACGAGGTAGCACGCAGGCAGCTGGAGTGGCTCATGGCTGAGGCGTGGCCGGGCGGGTGACCAGCAGCGCACGAGGGAGGCAAGGCAAGGGGCGCCTGAAGTTTCGCCCGGCAGAAGGAGGCAGCAACGCCGGCCGCCCCACCTTTCTAAGCGCCCCCTGGGTGGGAGGGAGGGCGGCGGGGGTAAAAGGCTCCTCCTCTCTTGAACAACGCCCAGAGCCCCGCGTTGCAGCTTTGTCGGGGGCAGGGAATCACCCGCGCTACCGCCGTGCCCGGGGAAGAGGCGCCGCAGGGGGGGAGGGGGAGAGGAGGGCTGCCGTCCTTCACCCCGGTGCTGCCCTGCACTCAGCCAACCCTCCATTTTGTGGGATGGTCGGTGCGGTGCCCTTCTCCGGTCGTTTCCCATCGACTGCGTCACAGCTGCCTCCCGCCCCGGTTTGGTCGCTTAGCCGATCTGGATGGATGGCGGGACGAATCTCCCAGACCCCTGCTCTTTGCGCCGGAGGAAGAAGAAGACCTCCCCCACCCCCTATTTTAACGGCGCTTGGGACACATTCAGTCTCAAGGAGGTACGCATTTCTTTCCTTGGTTCTCCCCCCCCCCCAAGGTCTTGGGAAGTTGTTCCATGTGTACAACTTGTGTATAGCCCATTAATATATTGAAGCTCTCCCAATGAAATGATATCGGTGCCACAGCCTAAGGCACAAAGACTATAGGGGAAGAGAGAACCCAGGTGCCCCTCAGCCTTTTGCTGCAACCACCGATGCCCAGTTTGCAGGATCCACAGGGCTTCAGACTGCCAAACTGAAACCTTTGGCCACAAGGCATCCCGAACCCCACTGTATACCCCCAAACAAGCCTCTTTGCAGTTTCCGTTCCCCTTAGAAAAGTTCAAATGGGTAGCCGGGTTGGTCTGACGTGCCACAATGACACTCAACAAGTCATGCCCTGAATAAATCGTAGCTGGTCTTAAAGGTGCTCCTGGACTCTGCTTTTATTCCTTTGAAAAGTGTCCATCTGCATTATGCTTGGAAAGATGCTTCATGATCTGGCAAGTCTGTGCATCCATGCACACCCAAGAACAAGATGCAAGTCATGGCACGCCTGCCGGGGGCTCCCTTGCCTAGCTCCCGCTGTATTTTTTTTACAGCGGGCTTGATTACTAGTTATCCATAAGTGTAATCTTTTGCTCTTGACCCCCCCCCCATAATAACCCCTAGAGACAGAACCTTGATACCTACATCCCTCCTCTCCCCTGGCTAGTTGAAGCTGCCATTTACCTGAGCTGAGGTCCAGCTAAATTGATTTGAATTGTCAGAATGTTCTTCCCGGTTATTTTCATAATTCTCCTCTCAATTTCCTCTTTCAAGTTGTCTAATCCATACCCCAAGAGAGCAGAAATGGCTATAGCATTTGGTTCAGTAGAATTATAACTAGGCGAAAACAACAGACAGAAAGGTGACCTCAGTGCAACAAGCAGCTTAGTTGAGAAACAGAAGGGCAGTGGTAAACTGAGCTTCCTAATGGTAGAAGGCTTAGATGCCTTTGAGAGGCAAAACAGTGCTTCACAGCAAGCATTTCAGTTATATTTCTTCCATTCTGAAATAATAGCTTTGTGATCTGCAGATGAATATATTATTTAATGCCCAATAAGAAGAGAATGTTCTAGCATATAGGTCCATGGAATGATTTTAGGAAATTTCTATCAGGGAATTCCTGAGTGCCAGAATCCAACTTTCTGCATGTTCACCTTGTTGGTATTTGCATACCAATAATACCAAAGCATTCCTTCTCTTTTACAACACACCCCTTCTTACTACAGCAGCTCTTCTATCTTCCCTTTGAAGATTATACTAGTCTATACAATTACTTTACATAAAGAAATATTTATTTTTCTTGCCTGCCCTTCCAAATCAGCTCAGGGCATCTCTTGTCTTTTCATTTTTGAGTGCAAATGTGAACCATTTGCCAAGGTTTACAGAAAAAGATCAATCGTGAACCAGTTTGGGGAGGGGCTGTGGCTCAGTGGTAGAACATCTGCTTGGCATATTTGTTTTTTTTAATTTGGAATTATTAGCTGCCTTGATCACCAAGAGAAATGCTGGGAGGTAGTCAAACTGCAGCCCTCCAGATGTCCATGGACTACAATTCCCATGAGCCTCTGCCAGGGTTGTAGTCCATGGACATCTGGAGGGCCGCAGTTTGACTACCCCTGTTCTAAAGGATAAATGTCATTCTGCATTTATTCTCTCTTAGGGGCTTGAATGTGAATGCAAACTGAACTCCCGTCTCACTACAACACTGCACTGGAAACACAGCCAATAATTCTGGCACAAATAGCCTTTACCCTGAAGGCTGAACTGATTTCATCTGTGGGCTGGGCTGGCTAAAACATGGGATGAAATGATATTTCAAAAAGGTCCCCTCTACCTCTTACCTGTCTACCAAATCCACTTTGT
Source organism: Paroedura picta (assembly GCF_049243985.1). Classification (NCBI taxonomy): domain Eukaryota; kingdom Metazoa; phylum Chordata; class Lepidosauria; order Squamata; family Gekkonidae; genus Paroedura; species Paroedura picta. The sequence goes on along the minus strand of NC_135374.1, from coordinate 84,500,102 downwards.
TGTGAACTTCAATAATTGACTCCAGTAGCTGGCTGGGAACATTGAGGTTCCCAAGAACAGACAACACACTTTTCTTCTGGAGGCTGGTTTCTGGGTGGCTAATATCCCTCACATGGACAATTAAATCCTAGCAAAGGAAACAGACAACAGGAATGCATGAGGCATTTCTTTTTTACTTTTTATAAATAGGCAAGAAAGCAGACTCAAATACATTCAGCTTTACTACCTGACAAGGCAGGCAGCTAAAACTGAATTTGAGGCTGATCATATACGGTCTAGTATGACCCTTTTCCATACCAGTATACTTATTATGGATTCTAAGGAAAATTAAACTCTGTTTTCTTATTCTAAAGTTAAATAGAAGTCTTTAAACAAAAGGCAGAATACATTGCAAATGTTACTGAAAATGTCCACACATGCTTGCTTACTTCTTCCCTCCCTGAAGGCTAAAACTGGCAAACAGCTCAGACTATCAGTGTCCTTTTCTGGAAGTCCACCCACAACCGTTGGCCATGCTGTATTACTGACATTGGAACAACTAGTATGAGTCCAATAATATTTTGGTGTAAAAAAGAACTGTGTGGCCAAAGTCCTCTCCACACAAAATAGATAAGGAAGCCTGTACTTTGCAAGCAGGTGATTAGAGAGGACAGGTTCAGTACAGAGCAATCCTGAAAGGAGTGCGGTAAGGCATGATACAACCTTAAAACATTGGCTTTGGACCAGTCAGTGAGAATACTCAGAAGCAAATGCATTATGTACTGAGATCACAATGTTTTGCGCCAATGTGAGGGGCTGGTTTTTCACCCAAGGATGTGTGTGTGTCTTTTAGGATCCATCCACGAACCTACCGAATAGGCTACATCTTCTAGTGTAGCTGAAAATGATGCAATAAGGTCATGAGGCAACTGAGTAAGAAATCCAATAGTATCAACATAAAGAACAGTCAGGCGTGATGGCAGATAGCCAGCATGAGCTGTAATGTCTAGTGTGGCAAACAGTCGATCTTGAGGCTGCAATTTTGAATCTCCAGTAAGGGCCTTGATCAGAGTAGTTTTCCCTGAAAGAAGTCAAAGTGATAAAAGATAGGAACCAAGCACTTTGATTCACATAAAGTGAACTGCGACTGTAAAAGAAATAACAAGACCGGCACAGATTTGCAGCACAAACTCACCCTCAGGTTAATCGCTGATATCCCCATCTTGACATCTGTCATTTACATGCCTACGCACACATAATTTCAGTGTTGCAAACAAACTTTCAAGGAGAGGTCACTTGTTCCTTGACATGCCTAGAAATACTACTACTTCACACTTCATAGCCTATGCCACGTTTGTCTAACTTGGAACTCAAAAGCCGTTCAGTACCCATTGCTTGTGCTTGACTGAGGGGTGAAATTTGAATTTGTGCATGCAACACGTTGTAAAATTTTGCATCAGGATTTGAGAATTCCTTAATGGGATCTTTAGATTCCTCTGAGTCGAAGAAACAAAATTTGGGGCATTTGGTGCAACAGCGGGTAGTAAAGAAGCCATTTGCAGCATATGTAGAATTTGCTCCAAGGCTTTAATTTTCAAGTGCCCAAATGTTTTCATACTCTTGGTTTTTCCGAGATCCAAAGATCTCCATGTGCATGTAGAAAGGGTTATGTCGGTATGATGGGAGGGAGGATTCATGATTTCTCCCTCTCACTGAGGTTTCTTGTGACATGGACTCTCAGGAGTAATTTTTCAAAGGATTAGAGGGGCAGGGGTGTGTTTGTGAATGATGATTTGAAAAGCTCCTGTATACAACAACGTCATGCTTTGGGCCTAGCTTGAAAGTTTAGCATCTGACAATCTGTTTAACTATCCTTAATTTTTCCTTGGAATCTTGTGAATTTTCATTAACATTAATGGCAACTGCCACTTACTAAGACAGAATTTTAGAAGTGCAAGGCATTATTTTAATGATCATGAAGCACCTCCTCCAATCCTAGAAAATCTCCATTAACATATGTAGGTTTAAAGTCCAGGAAATAGTATACAGAAGCCCTTTCACTTAAAAAGAAGATTCTTGCACATACTTCTTATTTAACATCATTATTTTGTCTTGTAACCTACCACAATTGGTGTAGCCCATTACCGAAATAATAGGAAATTCACGCTTCAACCGCTGTTTTCTAAGTAAGGATCTTTTCCCTCTGAGTTTCTCCAGGGCCCTTCGAATTTTAAGTTCCTTTTCTTTTAAGAGGCGAAGCTGCATCTCCGTGAACGTTTCACCTGAAAAGCATGAAGGAGTTAACATTTGGACACGGAAACAAACAAACAAAAAACCTGTACCACTAGAAAGTTTTGCAGAAATTCCTGAACTGCTTCCAGTTTTCAATTTCATGATTTCATAGTCATGTAATTTCTTTTTGCTAAATATCTTGGCAATCTTTTCAGGACATATTTTAATCTCATTGTGATATTTTAAATGATGTAATTGATAACTATGGTACAATAGAAAAAAACAGCATCTTATGAAAGAAAGCCAGAAATAAGAACATTTGAAAGGTACCAGACAAATGTCAAAAAAAGTATATTCTCCACATCAATCTACAAAAGCTAAGACAACCTATATTACTCAGAATGTAACAGGCCTGGTCAATGAGATTCACTCTCAAGAATGAGCTCTTTGGATTCTGCTATTCATTTTCTAGTATTCATATGCATTTTCCTGAAAAGATCAATGAAAAAGATGATTGGTTCCATTGTTCGACTGCTATGCTACGCTGAAAGTATTATTTGAGAGTGAAAAAGAAGTATATATGGGTCTGCTTTGAATTATATTTAGGAATGTCAGTAACTTCTTGTTTTGTGTTCATTATTATCTTATCTTATATGAAATAAGTTCAAAAAAGGGTTTTTAAAAAAATCTTCATGTCTGAAAGTTATGCTTTGTGATATTGTGGGTTCAAAATTTGGTTGATCACAACAGTGACAGTCTTTGACTGGATATGTAAGTGCACCTGAGAATTTCCAACAAGCGCACTCTACCTGAACCCATGACATATCTTGATCCACCCCTCTGTTGATCCATCTGAGCAACCTCATTTCTCACATTGGTCCTGTGGAAGAAAGAAACAATGCCTTTTCATTACAAGGCCATACAAACAACTCGCCATTAAATTACAATATTTAATTGACTTTAGCAGAATTTGAAATCAACGAAACATGCTGCAGTACAAACATACTTTTGTGTGACTGTACTAGGCCTCTTATTTCAAATGGTATTCTCCCACATTATGAAACATGCCCAGGTCCAGTTCCAAACCAAGCCAGCTGGGAGAATTCATGGTTAGCAAAACCTATAAATAAAGTCCTTAAAGGAAAGGCACTGCTCCGGTTCAATATATAGTTAAACTAACCTTAAAATATTTAAAAGAATAAGTTGGATTATGTGATGTAATGTGATAATGTGATATAAGAGGTGGCTAGGTGCTCCTGGGACAGACAGAGCGCAAGTAGCCTTGCCTGACGAAGATGGAAGAAGGCCAGTTGGGCTGTTCTAATGACCTGGGCCTCCACAGACAAGGTAGCATCCAGAATCAATCCAAAAATCTTTGTAGTGTGTGAAGTCTCCAATTGTACACCATCCAGAGAAGGTAAACATGCTTCCTGATCTGCCCCATTCCTAACGAACCACAGGACCTTCATCTTGGAGGGGTTGAGTTTCAGCTGGCTGTTCTTGATCCACACCATCATTGCTTCCAAACATCGGTTGAATCTATCTGGGGGGAAGTCGGGGGGGGGCACCCACCAAGAGATAGAGCTGGGTATCAGCATACTGATGACAACCCAGTTCAAGGCTCCAGACCATGTGACCCAGAGAGCACATAAAGATGTGACTCAGTAGATAAAAAGGCAAAGAGGATTTGGAGCTGTATTAAAAGAAGTACAGTGTCCAGATTATGCGAGGTGATGTTTCCACTTTACTCTGTTCTGGTTAGGCCACACTTTGAGTAGTGTGTTCAGTTTTGGGTACCACAACTGAAGAAAGATGTAGAGAAACTGAAGCATATCCAGAGGAGGGCTACAAAGATGGTGAAGGGTCCTGTCCCCTGATCTCAAAAGACAGGAAGGGCAGTTATCACCGGCACCAAAGCTAGCAACTTGTCCACTTCAGCTAATGAAAGACAAAGAGAGGGCTATTTAAGATACACCTAGTTGCTAGGGATAAATTAATTCTTCTTTATGTGTATTCCTTTAATAGGCAACTTAAATTAGTTTACAGACTGTGATGAATTTAACAAAATATCCTATTCTTTTCTAAGTCAAATAATGCAGTTATTTTGCATAAAATGAACCACATCACAAGATGAACCACTATTCTAGTATTGGTTGCATGTAGCTATAATGAAGAAACCAGAAACGGTTTGTGATTTAGGAATTCTTTGTTACAAATTTTTTGTGGCTTCTGAATCTGGGAAGGTTTAAGAACTGGACTTTGTCTTGGCAAGGACAAAAAGCACCTGAATGTGGAGGTCGTAAGAAATTTTATTAGACTGAAGGCTTCTTAAATCAAAGGTTTCTACTCTACACATAGGAGTATATGTGTGGAAAAGAAGGAAGCATATGAACCTGAGGATTTCAATGTGTTCACATGGCAGATTATGGTTTGTTCACAATATTTGAATGTATTACTTTTTTGGAACTGCTTTTACTTTTCCACTGAGATACTGAAATGCTACTTGTACTGCTTCTAATACCTTAGAATTGGTATTTCAGCCAATGCAATTTGAAGTTTTGCTTCCTTAGTCTGAGCATTGCGACGGAAAATATGAAGAACAACTGAATATCTGTCGAAAACCTCCACTCCCCAAGCTTCTTCAAACTCTTTCTTTAAAAAAGAACAAAAGATTTATACATTTCCCGTTAGTATGTGAAATTTTAATAAACTGCCCCTGTAAAATTAGCATCACATGACAGATACCTACGGCAAGATAATTTAAGCTGAGAGATCCTTTTATCTTCACCATGGAAGCAAGTGGTCAAGTAGAATTAAAATACAGAGATAAAGTTGCTCCTTTAAAAAAATTCTTCCATTCTATCTCATGCAGAAGTGGCAAAAATAACTTTCGGCTTACTTTCTTGTAACCCCATCTGCATGAGCTGGCCTCTCAGTTGCTTTACCTGAGCTAAAGCCACTTTCTCATGACCAGCTTGCCCCTGTCCAGCATAAGAAACAAATGTTTACTGTAAGATGAGACGACATACTGAGCATTTCCCAAACAGAATTTAGTTACCAGAATTGGGGTAGAAAAACTCAAAACAATGTGCCACATTTAATGGTAATATTATATATTATGCTACAGACAGGAAACTCATCATAAGAAAATCTTTGAAGAGACTGTCATTTGTTTTCACCAGCTGTGAAAGGGCAATAGTAAAGGGCAATTTTAAAAGGCAATAGTAAAAAGACAGTAAAGGACGTAGTCAGATTTTGAACTATGCACGCAAACCTTGGGAATAAGTTACTTGTGAAGCAACCAAGGTTACTGTATAAACAAAAGAGTCTACTCATTTAATTTAATTGGGCTTACCACTGAGTTTCAAATCAATTTATTTATTTATAATTGGATTTATATACCGCCGTTTGCCAAAAGGTCTAACGGCGGTTCACAATACAATATAAAATCTAAGTAAAATCACATAAAATCCCATAAATACCCCATTATTACAATAAAATATGGCATTCTATTCTATAACTTTCCCCACTTTCCCCGCTTGTTCAGAGAGAGGTCGGATGTTAATTTTGTAAGAGAGAGAGGAGAGAAAGACTGGCCGATGGCTTAGGGATCTAATGGAACCCGGGCTCTGCCCTGGCCTCAACCATATGCCTGGTGGAAGAGCTCTGTCTTACAGGCCCTACGGAAAGATGGTAATTCCGACAGGGCCCTTAGCTCCTCCGGGAGCTCATTCCACCAGGTTGGGGCCAGGACCGAAAAGGCCCTGGCCCTGGTCGAGGCCAGGCGAACGTCCCGGGGGCCCGGGACAATCAATAGATTCATACCCGCAGAGTGGAGAGCCCTGCAGGGGGCATAAGCAACCAAGCGGTCCCGCAGGTAAGTAGGACCCAAGCCGCATATGGCCTTAAAGGTTAATACCAACACCTTAAACTTGACCCGGAAACAGACTGGTAATCAATGAAGATGACAGAATACCAGCTGAATATGGGCCCTTCAAGGTGTCCTAGTGAGGACCCTAGCTGCCGCATTTTGTACCAGCTGTAACTTCTGGATCAGTCAAGGGTAGGCCTGCGTAGAGCGAGTTATAGTAGTCTAGTCTGGAAGTGACCGTTGCATGGATCAACTGTGAATAGAACTGCAGCACAATTTTATAATAACCCAGAATTAAACCTGGCTTGCTAATTTTTAGTGTCTCATTAATATGCAGATTTAGGCATATCTCTCTACTTTACGGATAATAATAAAAACACATTACGAATACAGACTTCATCAAATTTTGTAATTACCTTCGTGCGAACAGGAAGTCTTTCTACATTCATGAAGACTGATGATATATGTGGCAATGCTTTAATCTTACCTGGAAGGAAAATTACTACGATATATCATCTTGCAGTCATTACCATTGATACTAAAACTGAATTAACAGTACCGAAAAGCTGCATTCTTTGCTTGCAGGAAATATATAGGCAGATATCAAGATAGTATGTATCCTCCACTAAACATCAAGCTTCACACAGCTCATCCCTAGGAACAATACACACACTCAATGTAGGTCAAGTTCTTTTTTCACTCATGTATCACGAGAAATCCGTCTATGCAGGTTACTTTCCACAGCTGGGGTATTAGCTTGATTGGTCTCTACTTACAATTGCTTTCGCTTTCTCTTCCCATAACAGTCACCTTATGAGGTAGGGGGGCTGAGAGAACTGTCACTGACCCAAGTTCACCCTTCAGGCTTCACGTGGAGAAATGGGGAAGAAAATTTGGTTCTTCACATTAGAGTTTAATGACTGCACTACATTGACTCTTTAATAACTAATCAACTCTTTAATAACTAATCAACAGAATATATTCTCTCAGCTAACAGTGCAAAACATCTCTTTAGTATTGTTGTGTGCGGCAGGACTACGCTCTATAGACTGGCATACTATCCCCAACAACTAGTGGCACCCTTCAACCATTCAGGCTTATGCCAAAGCCAGGCACTGCTCATGTCAGCCAAAACCCAGTTGGGCCAGACTTAATCTTCTCTCCTAGCTTGTTCCAAGCCACAAGTTCGACCTGACAGCTACAGCCTGTGATTGAGTGACTTCTAGGCAATCTCCTTTGTCTCTCACCTCTGAGTCACTGTAAGCCAATCTGTCAGGGGAACTAGTTCCCCCAGACCCATTGAGACAAGATGGTTTCCTTTATTTGAGTCCATTAGCATCCATAGCCGGACCTGGCCAGGCCATTTCCCAACTATCTACCCATGGAATATTCCATTGTGCATTCACAATTCCTATCACGGCCCCAGCATGAGCCCAGCACAACACCCTCCTCCCAAAAAGACATATAAACTCTGGCTTTGCTAAGCCAAAATGTGCTTCTGATTCGGATCTATTCAGGTCAACCTACGCTCTGGTCATGTCACTCTCTCTGCCTCTCCGCTCTTCAGGACTGGTAAATATACTGATCGCAATCCTTTCCCCCTTTTATTTTCCTATCCGATTGGCTGTTAGTGTGCCTGATATGTTTGTCTTATTTCTTATTGCTATTTTCATTCTAATAAAGATTGTTCATTATTTTCCTATAACTATCTGTTGTCTGCCTTGAGTTCTAAAGGGTGTAAGCACCTCATAAATGTTGACAAATGATCCTTAACGCTACGTTACCAACCTCTCGCAAAGCAATTCCCCACATCTCATAGACGTGTGTCTTGGACACACGTGTGCGTTTCTGGTAATAGTATGTCTTCAATTACACACACTAATCTGTAATTCATAGATACTTAATTGGAAAGTTTAAATGTCTGTGATTGTAAACCTGTTTTGTTCACTAATTCATAGCCTATTTACACAGAACATTATAGCTTTATATGAGACATTATAATTTGCAGATATTCCATGTAACTGAATTAGTCTGTAACGCAAGAGTCAAGTAGATTCTTATTGTAACATTAACTACTGACAGGATTACATGAAGCACAATTACAAACTAATAGCATGGAATAATGTGCTTCAGAACTTGGATTTTCTTCTTACCAGTCAGAAGCTGGAAATTCCCTTTACCAAAGATAAAAAGCTGGTCCGCATTTTTTGTAGAAAGAATAATTTTATCTACAACCATCCAATCTCGAATGCTGTTTATGAGTGTAACCGCCTCAGCAAGCTGAAGTTCAGCTGTAACATCATAAAACAAGACATTAGTACAGTCCTCATTTTTATATACCGTATTTGCTGGCGTATAAGACGACTGGGCGTATAAGACGACCCCCCAACATTTCCACTCAAAATATAGAGTTTGTTACATTACATTACAGTACTATGGGCCACTATGGACAGCTATGTCTATCCCAATTGAAGTGCACCCGGCGTATAGGACTACCCCCCCACTTGGAGGCATGTTTTTCAGGGGGGAAAAGTAGTCTTATACGCCAGCAAATACTGTATATATAAGCTTCCATAAGCACTCAATTACAATACAAATTAGTACTTGAAAAGTTGTCAGAAACAAAACTCTAACCAATAACTTCAGCACAGTAGGAATTGGTCAACAGGCTTTCCTTCCTTACATATATAATCTATAATACACCCACTATAATATATAAAGCAACAAAAATGAATGTAGATTAAATCATATGCATATATATTTATAAACCAGCTTCACATTTTCCTTCAAAGAACAGCATAACCCTAGGAATTCTGTTTTAAAGCATAGGAATTAGCATCCATAATTGTTTCAAAGATTTCACTTTGAAAGTGGCTGAGAAACAAGAGTGAACCAAGGAGTGAAAATAGCGCTGGAGTGTGCTGAGTTACCCCTTAGCATTACACAAGGGATCCTGAGGCTCTGGGAGAGTTTCTAGAACTTGGTTATACCAAGAAGTCTTCAATTGCAGTGACCCACCAAGAAATTTCTCTGTAAGTTAAATGGTCAATCTACCCCTGTTGAGAAGACTTCCAGCAGATGTGTCAACATAAAAGCTCACAAGATTGTGTTGTGTTCCTTCTTCAGTACCAACAGCAGCACACTTACTGAAACAGACGAATCTCCATGGATATACAGTGACACGCAGACACCTGTGTCACACACATTTGTCCAAACACAAGAATCAAAATTCATTCTTGCAAGATTTTCTACACAGGGCAACACACACCTTGCATTAGCCTGTGTTCAATTGCACATGGGTGACTGCATACCTGCATCATAAGCAGGAATCAACTGTTTTGGTTTTGCCACCCTGTGCAACAGTAACAATTCAGAAGGTGTGCATAAAACTCAGCTGCAGCAGTTTCCCCACCTGACACTAGTACCCATGTGATACAGCTAAACCTAAGCCTCATAAGAACTGGCTATAAACCCATGCTCGCAGTCTGACAGTGAATCACACCTGTGGTCAGCCGCGCTTTGCCCGGTCCCCATTTCACAGCTGGATGCACCACAAACACTCTCTGGCTGCCAACTGGCAGGGAGATCAGCGCCGATTCCAGCAGCTTGTCATCCTCGAGCTCAGGTTCTCCATCTTCCTCTTCTTCCTCCTCCTCTCTTTCCGCTTGAACGTCTTCGTCACCGTCTCCTGTCCCCCATCTATAACCCCCTTGATCCCGCTTTCCTCCGGTGGGCCCCTTCCCCGACCCCAAGAGGCGGCAGCCGACGACACTGGCGTGCAAAATCTTGGCAGGGCTCGGGCCCCGGCAACAAGCAGGGGCAAAAGGGGAAAGGGCGCGGACCCCCCGACGCAGCTGCAGAAGCTGCCGCCACCGAGACCCCATGAGGACTCGTGTGTGCATCACTCATTAGGTCCCCCGGGTGCTGAGGTCCTCTCTCAAAACAAGCCCCCCGCGAAACAAAAGCCGTCCTGGCCGTTCCTCCTTCGCTGTCATACAGCGCAGGCGTCAGACCCGGCTAAGCTCTGCCTCCCGCGTCACTTGCTGTCCCGAATGGGAAGAGAAGGGGAGGGGTTCAAGGAAGCAGCCGCTGATCCTGGGCGCTTGAGGCGGATCCTGCACTGAGCCGGGGGATGGACTACATGGCCTGCATGGCCCATTCCAACTCTATGGCTCCATGAATAGACGGATGGCTCCCCAGTCGGCTTCTGTTAGGCAAGGTGCGGCACGTGATCGACAAAGGCTTGGATCGCTCCTGTTCTCAGGATCGCCGGGAGGCAAGCGGTTGGTGTCGCCCGGCTCGCTGCTGCTGCCGTGATGGACGCAGGGACTGCCGCGCCTCTCCTTTCTTGACAGGCGCCGGGCCCAAGTCTTGGTCGGTGCAGCCAGCTGGGGAGGGGGCTCGCGGGGTCAGCGATGGTGCCCGAATGTTGCTGCTGCGGTGAAGAGGACCCTCTGCTTGCAAGGCTTCGGCTCCTCTGGTTGCACTTTTGTGTCTGACAACCTCTCTGTGCATGCATTTCATTGCACTCTTGCTTTCTGTTGATGCACTCTTCCCTTGTGGCGACACCCATTTCTTGCAAGGCGCTTGGGTCTTTTGACAGCTGCATGACAGAAATTCAAGCGTTCACCTGCCTTGCTCACAGTCTGGTGTGAAATCTACACCCGGTGGTTATCTGCCTGCCATACACTGTTAAAAGCATAGATACACTGCTCACTTCCGCAAAAGTGACCTGGCTGCCCTTTGGGTGTGCATTTCAAAATTTCTGCATCATCCCTTATGTTACAATACACTTTACCACTACGGCTTTTTTTTTTTTGGTGGGGGGCATTCTGAAATTCTTTTTCCTGTATTTTGATTGCATGCTCCGTAGATCTGCACTCGTGTACAGTTCTATTGCATACTCTTATAGAGGTTTCTACACAGAATTTACTTTGATAAATTTACACATCCACATTGCTTGCTATCTTTTTATTATATCTCACTGTAATACAGTGGTTGAAACTTTAAAGGACAGTACATATATATTGAACATCAAAAAGAACTTCCTGGTCATAAGAGCAGTTTGCTCATGAACCGGTCTTACTTTTCTAGTTCTTGGAAGTTTAAAACAAACCTTTGATGTCTTCTGCTTCATGGCACAAATGTTGCACAAATGAACTGTCCCTTTGTTTACTAAAAGGCCACACTTGCTTTTGTCTTGCATTCATTTAGAAATGCTGGCTGCCTTTCAAACAAAGCAGTAGCCTATTTTCTAGAGGGGTTCTAGAGGAGGAACAAGGATAGTGCTTTCTGGAGGAAACTGTCAAATAACATGTTGTCGAAACTTCAGTTTAAAGAACAGTCAGGATCAACAACTGGTTAGGTTAATACTGATTTTGGTACTTTATATACTGTCAGAAATTAATACCTGGCTTTGCTAGTAAAAGGAGTACTGTGTTTTGTTATGTTCTGTCTTCTGTGGAACCTGTGTTATTGTGAGGGGAGGGGGGAAGAGGATATGTTCCGGGAGGAAAGAAATTCTCATTTGGTTTTTGTTCTGCTCATGCTATTTTTTATTACTGTAACTGGCTTTTGATTTTAAGGTATTTTAAGTTTGTTGCTTTAATGCTTTTAGGGTACAGAAAAGCAGCATATAAATATTTTAATTAATAAATAATAGGCTTGGTGTGATTCACATCTGCTAGCATTTCTGCTCTCAATTGTAAGTTTAGTTCAGCACAGCAGGCTTCCACTCAGAAGCATTAAGAACTTATGTTGTGTGGTATTCTGAGGACTGGCCTTGAACCAGTCAGACCCTAGTTGCCTACTCAGTTATACAGTGATGGAGTGGCCTTGAGTATCTAACTTCTCTTAGTCAAACAGAGCTCACAAGACTGTTTTGGAGATAAAATGGGATACCTCCAAATATGTCATCCGGAACTCCTTGAAGAAAGATGAAAATAAACATGTAGCAAATGGAAAGATCTATTTGATAAACTTCTTTTTTCAGCCCAAGGAAAAATTGTTTGTGCGCTGTATTTTGAGCACCTGTGGTTTCCAAAATGGCATTTTACTGATTAAGATTTTTGTCTGATGGATCATTCACAAGTTTTGCCCTTTGGGTTTGCTGCTAATTTTTTTAAAGAAAGATTTTTTTAGAATTTAGAATTTTAGCATTTAATTTTATCATTGATGCTGTTAACATATTTTGAATGCTATAATTTGAGGTTTGTCCTGTCTTGCTTCTTCTTCTCTTTTTGTGCAGTTTTGCTGCTTGCTTCTCTTGATGGAGATCTGAAGAAAGCGAATCTGGATCTATGCCGCTTACATTCATTTTCATGCTGAAGTGTCTAATGACTAAACTTGCTTTCTGTGCTGCTGAGAGAATGTAGTGGAAATGATAGCTGAGCCCAATTCCGTTGTTAGTCTCCCCAACCACAAGTAAGAACTGAAAAACAGGGCACAAACTCTATTGTGATGTTTTGATTGCACCGTTTGATTGCACCGTTTGATTGCACCGTAAATTAAACAAATATATTGTTTAATTTTTTTGACAATTTTAAATGGGCTAGTGGGCATGATACACACATGCTTTCAGGAATATGTGGACACTGCCTCTAAGTATGAGGACAGATGTCATATTTCAGTAGTGGTCTCAGTGGGCCCATCAACTGTCGTGTGATCCTGTCTTGGACAGTTGTCCCAATGGCTGCTGTTTGCCTCCAGAGCATCAACTGAATGATGGTTTTCAGCAGAGAGGCCCAGGTGTATGTGTATATAACCCTTTTTGCTATTTCAGTAAAGAGCAAGGTTCTCCTCCCTCTGTGAGGTGCAGGGACATATCTGTTATTGGCTGATATATAGTTTTGATTCTTTGTTTCTTACAGTAGAAAAGGACTGTTGTCCTTGTCATTGCAGTTTCATTTATGGTCCCTTTTAGGGGATAAATGAATTCTTCAGCACGCCCCCCCCCCCATGCATCCTATTATCTGAGTGACAGGAGGGGGTGAGCTATACATGGTGGTTGAATTGGGACACAGTTTATGACCCCCTTCCTTGAGTACTTCAGAAATACAACAACAAAGAGAGTCACTACAATGGCATCCAAAAATGCGAGTGGAACCACACTTATTATTTGATGTTTCAGAGGTCTTGTATGGCTTTTAAAATGTGGTTCAATGCAAATGTCAGTCATGATTCTGGAAGCTTGTTTATAGTTCAGCATCTGCTCACTCAAGGAGCAAAGCGGAATCAGGGAGCTACGTTTGCAGTGAATTGAATTGCCAAACTATCATTTGTTGTATAAGTTTGGCTCAGTGTCTTCCTGGGCAAATTATAGATTTGTTTGTTGCTCCGCCTCCAGAGGCCTCTGCTGCATAGTAATGGAAGTGCTGAGCAGGTGAAAGGTGAAAGCACATAAACAACTGCGGCTTGCACATTTGTAAGTTCATATTGTAGCTTGAGTTCTATGATCAGTGTAAACCCATCTTTTAACAGGATCCCTGGCTCATGAGGCTATGTCCCCCCTTTGAGCATCCTGACTTTGAGCTCTAAATAAGTGTCAGCCAAGCTATTCAGAGTTCATTGTGGTGCCTTTTCATGGTTGCTCATCTATGTGATGTGGGAATTGCTGTGGCTAGGGTTGCCAACCTCTAGTTGGCATGTGGAGATCTTCTGCCACTACGATTGCTCTCCAGGTGACCAAGATCAGTTTCCCTGGAGAAAATGGCTGCTTTGGAGGGTGGACTTTATGGCATTATACCCTGCTGAGGACCCTCCCCTCTCCAAACCCTTCCCAGGTTCCATTCCCCAAGTCTCCAGATATTTCCCAACCTAGAACTGGCAATCTTAGCTGTGGCTGAAAGACATAAGCAAGCACTTACAATGATACTTATTTGATGTAGGTGTAGGTCAGTAGCTTGAGTTTTGGAACCTGCGCTGCTGTTCTAAAGTTTCTCCTGAATCTTTCTCTCCCCCTTCTCACTGATTTACAGTGGGGTTACTCCCTTCAGAGGCAGTTGAAGTCCATGGGTGTAATTCTGTCTAGGAGTGCATTGTGATTGAGTTTAGGTTGCTAAAATAGTCTTGATAGGCCTGATGTGCACTGAAGGCTTTTGGGGGCCTGCACGTGCTTTGATGCACCTTTTATATTTGTATGCTCAGGAGCAAATCATTAGATGAAGTTGACTGAGGCTGGCTGTCATTCTTTTGAGGGCTAGAGCATTTTAATCCTGTGTTATATGTAGTCATAAGTACAGTCTGGTTCAGTGCTCAGAACAAAGCTCCACTAAAAGTTCTGTGAGACTTTCCCCATTAAATTCAGTGAGACTTACGTCCAAATGTGCATAGGAAGTGCAGCTTAATTTGACCAACTCACAGACTTCCTGTCTTTGTTGCAACATCTAATAAACAAAATTAAGCTATTAATTGCATGACGGTATCAGAGGTAAACTGTTTAACACCTGCATTTGAGTCCAGTAACACCTTTGAAAATAACAAGATTTCCAGGGAGTCAAATTTCCCATCATCAAATAGGGATGAAGGCATCTTTGACTCTTAGAAGATTATACCCTGAAAATCTTGTTGGTCTTTAAGAAGCTGCTGAATTCAAATATTGCTCTTCTACTGTAGACCAATATGGCTACCCACCTGAAAATGTTTAATATTAAAACCTTTTATCTTATACCCATAATGGCTGTTAAACCAGTAGTAACTGGCTCAACGTCTGGTGTGATTGGCATTTCCAGATACAGATTTTCCCCAGAGCAGCTTCAACCAGACATATCGGGGATCAAGACTGTTATTGTAATTTTTGAATTAATTTCAGTAACTTGAAACATTATGTAAGTACTTATTGCTTGGGGGTACTGTGAATAAATTGGTATGCAGGGAGATGTGGGAAAATCTAGTGTGAAAATGAGCTTTGTAATTAGTGTACCTCTATATAAACTAGGGTGAGGCAGACTCTGTTTGGATTTGCTGTTTTTTGTGTTATCGAACACAGCACAAGCCTGGACAGGTGAGCTAAACTGTACTAGTCTATGGGTCCTTAAAGCAAGGATTTGGAAAAAAACAAAAGGTTAACGCAACCTGTGTTTTATTTTGAATGGTTCTACAACATTTGTATAATTGCAATTGTAAAAAAAACCCACCCCGTTGTACGCTAGATTTCAGAAGGTCTTATTTAGGGAGATGATTTAGGGCTGAACACATTATTACATAGGTAATGCATGGAGAATTTCACCTTTTTTTCCTCCCAATGACTTAGAGAAAATGGAATCCACGAGGAGATTGTCCCTGAACCTACTGCTCAAAATGGCAACTGTTTAAGAAATGGCAGTGTTAAAACTTTTGTAAGTTTCTGTTAAATTTAATAATTACATAAATTGTACAAGAAAAAATGGGTCTGTCTTGGTCTCATATGATAAGATGTGTCTACTACAGTAAACATGAAAAAATGGCCAATGATGATTTTCATATGTGAATACTGAGAATTCCAGATTAATTTCAGACTCTTCAGCGGTGAATTCTTTTTATCAATCAGCAGTGAATGGGTCTGATATAGGAATATCTAATTTTAGGGCATGATTTTGGACTAGATAGTCCACTGGGTATCTCTCATAGCTATGAATTTATGGTTTTCCTGTGACTGGAATATTTGCAGGAAATATCAGTATCACAGAGTCTTAAGTTCTGAGGTTAAGGGAATTTACTGGGCATGTTTTAGAGCTGTTTGACACATGCATATTTATCATATGGAATTATTGGGCCACATTTAAACATGTCTATCTCTTTCTAACAGTGGAGATAGAGTTGCCAGATTCCTCTTCCCAGTGGAATTCGGGGTCCCCCTCTGCCAAACCCCACCACCCCATCACTTATCAACAGGCTGGTAGCAGGAACTTGCCCAGAAAAAAAGTTTTTGCCTATATACCGGAGTGTCGCCCCTACATCCCTGACATGATGATGCTACTTCTGGGGTCATGTGAGCAGCGATATGGGTACATCGTTGCATGTTGGCCGAGCCACCCTCCTGCTCCCAGCAAGTCCCCCTGTCCCCTACTGGAAGGGATGAGCCTTGGCAGCTCATGTATCTGTTACCACAGCCCTGATCTCCAGCATGCCAAAAAATGTAATTACAGGCCAAACTGGAGAGCCAGTTTGGTGTAGTGATTAGGAGTGTGGACTTCTTCTAATCTGGCATGCCGGGTTCGATTCTGCACTCCCCCACATGCAGCCAGCTGGGTGACCTTGGGCTCGCCACGGCACTGATAAAACTGTTCTGACCAAGCAGTGATATCAGGGCGCTCTCAGGCTCACCCACCTCACAGGGTGTCTGTTGTGGGGAGAGGAAAGGGAAGGCGACTGTAAGCCGCTTTGAGCCTCCTTCGGGTAGAGAAAAGCAGCATATAAGAACCAACTCTTCTTCTTCTTCAAATGTAGGGATTAGACTCACAGTTATGAAATTACCTTTTATGCAAGAGATGTAGCTCATTCTTCTCATGTGGAAATCATCACTTGATGCTATAGTTTTATGCCTGGGAGGTTCTGTCTACTGTCTGCTGGTTTCATCTAATTCTGTTAAACTCAGTCATTTCATAAATGGGCAATTCTGCACCCCTAGGAAATGACACAAAGAGCTTTGACTATCACGTCGTATTAGGCAAATATCCTACCAGTTTTGTGAAGCTGTCTTCGGCATGCTATTTGTAACTTTTATGCTTGGTGATTGCGTGTGTGTATGTATTGTAGATTTGATTATGTAAATGTGAGTCTGAGGAGATTAAATTGAGAAGTAAAGCAGATAGAATAAAATAACAATATACTGATAAATAACATAACACAAATCTAAGATTACATATGCCGTATATGGTTTTCCTTAAAGCATTAAAACTATTCCTTACAAACCTCTTTCTCTGGCCATGTACCTCCCAAAAGTAACAGAAGTTAATTCTGTATTATTGCCAGTGTGTAAAGATTTAACAAATGTAATAAGCACTGGTGGATAAATCTGAGAATGTTCCACCTTTATTTTTAACTCTTTTCGTTCTGTCCTTCTCACACTCTTAGATATGAAAGGCTCACACAAGAGGAAGGAGAGATGATTTTGCCTCATTTTCCTCTTCATTGTTGCCTATGTACTACATGACTTCTTTTCTGCTTGTATCCCATGATCCTTGACTTACCTTCTTGGAGAGTCAAAAGGGCCATTTCTTCTCTCTTGTGCCAGTGGAACAGCTTGTAGGCTTCATGCTTACTCTTCTGTCCTGAGCACTTGGACACTTTTAGGCCTCTCATCATGTTTCTCCCTTTACTGTTGCTTTCAAAGGATTGTACTTATCGAGTGAATGAAACCGTTTGCCTAATCACTTACCATTGTTTGTTAAGGAACATGTTTTGTCTTTATTGCTTTAGAAAGGGAAAAGAAAAGTCCGCGAGCAGTGTGAAAACAGAAGGCGCAACTCTTCCAGCAGCAGGAGGTCGAACCCACCACAAAATGGAGATGTGGTTGAAGCGGTTACCTTATTTGAAGTGGTTAGCATGGGTAAAAGAGCTATGCAGGTACATCAGCCTGCTGAGCGGACTGAACTTTTGTATGGGAAATGAGAGGCTGCTAACAATTGGTGTGTTTCTAGTTTTTGATCTCTGGTTGTTGGTTTTTTTTTTTGGTCATCCGGTTTAGTCTGTGGTCGATGACTGGGTTGAAGCTTATAACAAAGACCGAGATGTGGCCCTTCTAGACCTCATAAATTTCTTCATTCAGTGCTCTGGCTGCCAAGGTAAATCTTTTCCCTCTGTTTCTAGTTTCTAGTTTTCTTTTGAGTGAGAGTGGACAAAAAGTTGACTGGAGCAGGGCTGATTCTTTGAATGATCCCCTTATTCAGAATCTGGCTCATGTTCTTCTAATTAGTCCACATTAGTGGGTGAATCTCAGATATGAATAATGGGATGAGATGTTTTTTGTCTCCCCTACCCCGCCCCCCAATGGATCATGTCATGTATCCTTGGGCATCAGCTTTTGAGAGGTTCATGTTGCCTGTTTGCTAGTATGTTCCACTGTGGAGGAGCTCCCTAAAGGTTAGAAAGACCCACCCAACTGTGTTGTCTGTTAGAACTAATCACTTTTGATTTATTGATAGAATTGTCACCAGATCTTTCTAACAATTAAAGCAGAGAAGAAAGTGAGAGCAGAGTGTGTAAAAAGAACACATGAAGCTACCTAACACTGAGTCACACTACTGGTTCTGTCAAGATCAGGATTTTTTATTGGCCATATGAAGAAGAAGAAGAAGAGTAGGTTCTTATATACCGCTTTTCTCTACCCAAAGGAGTCTCAAAGCGGCTTACAGTCGCCTTCAGATACGTGTCTTCAGAGCTACATTGTATTTGATTTTATATCCTCTTCCTTCCAGAATCAGTGAGACTTGAATAAGTTTACATTTCATAGAATTAAAGAATAATAGAATCATAGAGTTGGAAGGGGCTATACAGGCCATCTAGTCCAACCCCCTAGTCAACGCAGGATCAGCCCAAAGCATCCTAAAGCATCCCGGAAAAGTGTGTATCCAACCTTTGCTTGAAGACTGCCAGTGAGAGGGACATCACCACCTCCTTAGGCAGCCTATTCCACTGCTGAACTACTCTGACTGTGAATTTTCCCCCCCTGATATCTAGCCTATATCGTTGTACTTGTAGTTTAAACCCATTACTGCGTGTCCTTTCCTCTGCAGCCAACGGAAGCAGCATCCTGCCCTCCACCAAGTGACAACCTTTCAAATACTTAAAGAGGGCTATCATGTCCCCTCTCAACTTCCTTTTCTCCAGGCTGAACATTCCCAAGTCCCTCAACCTATCTTCATAGGGCTTGGTCCCTTGGCCCCAGATCATCTTCGTCGCTCTCCTCTGTACCCTTTCAATTTTATCTACGTCCTTCTTGAAGTGAGGCCTCCAGAACTGCACACAGTACTCCAGGTGTGGTCTGACCAGTGCCGTATACAATGGGACTATGACATCTTGTGATTTTGATGTGATGCCCCTGTTGATACAGCCCAAAATGGCATTTGCCTTTTTTACCACTGCATCACACTGCCTGCTCATGTTTAGTTTACAATCCACAAGTACCCCAAGGTCTCTTTCACAAACAGTGTTACCTAGAAGCCTATCCCTCATCCAGTAGGCATGCTTTTCATTTTTCTGACCCAGATGCAAAACTTTACACTTATCTTTATTAAATTGCTTCTTGTTCTCATTTGCCCATTTTTCCATTGTGTTCAGATCTCGTTGAACTCTGTCTCTATCTTCTGGAGTATTTGCCAGTCCTCCCAATTTGGTGTAATCTGCAAACTTGATGAGTAGTCCCTCCACTCCCTCATCTAGATCATTAATAAATATGTTAAAAAGTACCGGGCTGAGCACCAAGCCCTTAGGTACCCCGCTACTCACCTCCCTCCAGTCTGATGAAACACCATTGACAACAAATCTTTGAGTGCGATTCTCTAACCAATTCTCTATCCACCTAACTATCTGAAAATCCAGATTGCAATCCTTCAATTTATCCATCAGGCAGTGTGCATAGATTTACAAACAAATGCAGTATCATATACTTTCTGGAGAAGCTGAGGACTGAAGCTAAGATATTTTGCAGGCCACATTAATTCTAACAATTATACTTAGCTTTCTAATTTTGGGTCATTGTAGCCTTGATAGTATTCTAAAGTCAGGGTTATTTCTACAGCATCATACCTGTCTCCAGTATTGCAATGTCTGGACTTCATTTTCTTTATTGCTTCTGTAGGAATGGTTACTGCAGAAATGTTTCAGAATTCACAGAACTGTGATGTGATGCAGAAAATGACAGAGACATTTGATGAAGTAAGTTCAACAAAAAATGGCTTCCTTTTCCTAGAAGAACTCTGTTTAGAAAGCATTAGCATCTTCCTTTAAGAATGCTGTTGTTCAATCTTTTGAGCATAGTCTTTCACAGAGTTTGGTGGAATCAGAATGGGGAGATACCTAGACCATTTCCACACGAGGAATTTGCTCCTGTCCGGCCTCTCATTGTTTGTGGCTTTTAATGCTGCTTCCACATAACGTCGGTAGCAACCCGTAGCTCTCAGGTGCGTGGCATGAGCTTTCATTCTTTTTGCTGCGTGATGAGGGAAAGTGGTAGAATCTGATTCCCCCTTTCTTGTCACGCTGCAAATCAGGGTGCAAACTGGGGCAAACCTGTCTGAAAGGAAAAATGCGTGACAGCCTCGGTAGCATTTTGCCTGCCCTTGCACCTGTCCTCCCCTCTCCATTTCTAGATCACAATTAAAAATAAAATAAAATGGCGCAGTCTGCATTGGCATAGGAATGCAAAGCGACATCCCCTCAGTGCAAATAAAATGTTCAGTGTGCACAGTAATATTGGGATTGGACAGCAACCCAATCTAAAACACATTCCTGTTTGTGTTTTCGGGGGGGGGGCGTGTTATGAAGCAGCATGTAGCTTAGCGTCCATACTCTGTGTTTTAAATCTTTATTGTGAACACACAACCATTGGGGTCCAATTACCATGCCCAGCCTATCACAAATCTACCTGAACATAAAGAATCTTGAAAAGATACATACAAAGAATCTCAAAAAAAGATTGAAAGAAATGTTTTCTTGTTGTGTCATGATACTGTGGCATCACGGAAGTGTTTTTTTGTTTTACATTTTGGGGCTGGGGGGGGGATGGAAGTTTGAAACCACCACTGTGAAGGGGTTGTTGGCTTGCATTGATTGACAACCAGAGGAGCTGGAGGAAAACTTTTGGTTGTCCACGCTTCCGGCTACTCTGCCGCCTTGTCGGGAGGCAAAAAGCCGCAACAAGATTCATTTATTTATTTTATTATATTTATATACCGCCCTCCCTGAAGGCTCAGGGTAGTTCACATAGAACAGAACAGGAACAATACAGATAACTGAGATTAACAATAATGAATGACGTGAAACAACAAGCAACACAGAAAAGTAGAAAAAAGTGGGAAACATTACATTAATTCATACTGATAGCCCAGTGGGTTGGGCGGAATAATGGTGAGTGCCATAGGAGGGGGCTCAGGAGGAGGGCCCTTGGGAAGTAATGACACGGGTCGACCTCAACCAAATGCCTGGTGGAAGAGCTCCCTTTTGCAGGTCCTGTGGAACTCTTCAATTTTCGTCAGGGCCCTGATCTCCTCCTAGTTCCACCAGGTGGGGGCCAGGACAGAAAAAGCTCTGGCCCTGATTGAGGCCAAGTGAGGTTCTCTGGGTCCAGGGATCACCAGGAAGTTGGAAGTACTAGAGCGTAAGGCTCTTTGGGGGATGCAAGCAGAGAGGTACACCTCAGGTACACTGGGCCCAGTCAGCATATGGCCTTAATGGTGATAACCAGAACCTTAAGTCTGATCCGGAATTCAAACAGAAGCCAGCACAGGGGACCTCTGAAGTGTTGCTGTGAAGCAGGAAGGGTCTCCTGTCAGGAAGCATACAAACACGCAGTTTACGATCGCATGTTTGCAAGCAGGAGGTGCCGCGTGTTTTATGCCTCTGTGCAGAAATGGTCCTAGACTTGTCTTCTGCATGATCGAGAGGCTCTGGCTCTGTGTATTTATGTACAGTACTTATTTATTTGCAGATTTCAACATTAGTTGTAATTGCTTAATTTCTTTTTTAAAAAACTACCTTTTTATATTGTAGGAAACAGGATTGCAGTATAAAAAGTTCATGGCTTATCCCTGGATTTTGACTGTTACTTGGCCAGTGGATATGGTAAATTTGTTTTGTGTGTTCATTTGTTGCTTCCCCACCTTTCTTCTTCAAAACTCAAGGTGATGCAGATAGGATCTCGATGCAGATTCACACCCAGGCACAGGCTTAACTTGTGGCAGAGCATTTGCCTGATCCCTGCCTGGAGGGCTGTTGGAAACCAGGAACTAGTTCAGCAGGCCCTGGTAGTGCTGCAGTGGCTGCCTGGTTTGGATCCAGCTGGCATAGGCTCACTCATCACTTCTATTTATTTAGTATATTTATTTATATGTCACTTTTCTCCTGAAACACTGGACCCAAAGTGACTTACAAATGTTAAAAAAATAACATTCCCCCCCAAGTTCACACTTGTATGACAGGCCCTGTTGGCTAAAGGAGCACGGATTCTCCCATATTCCTTTAGCCCAGGGCAACTGAGGTCCCAATCTGTGGCACTGTCCTCTTCAGTCTTCTTGCTGGAGCTGATGCAACCCTTCCTAGAGCTGGTTCTTGGGACTGACTCTAATGTGGCAGCTGGTACCTTGCGCCAGCTCCTCTGCCAGTGCCATGTGCAGAAATGGGTTTTGGTGTGCAAGTTTGGATAAGACCCACTTTAAGACACATACTGAAAATCAATGTGGAAAGATTTTTTGGGTGCTGTTAGCCTTCACATAGCTGCCTCTGTGTGGTACCAATATCTACAAACCAGCATTAACAGCACTGGCCATGCTGGGGTGATTGGGAAAATTAGTCCTCAGTAGCCAGAAGAGCTGTGGCATGTTGCTGCTTTCTCCTTGCACAGCTTTGACCTCTACAGTATATTTGCCCATGAAACAAATATGTACCTAGTTGCAACACTCTTGTAAGCCCAGTGGATTATAACATTGTACCAGGGTTACCCCATTGTTCTTCTCTTTGACAATAGGAGAAGGATTCAATGTCATAAAACACTTCTGTTTTACATTGTTCTCAGCTTAAGTTTTCCTGGGACTGCTGTTGTCTTTCCCCTACCTAATGCAGGACAATGAAGACTACCCACTCATCAAACCAGGGTCCTACTGGAAGAAGTTCCGAGCCAATTTTTGCGAGTTCAATGCGGTGCTGATCCAGCAGTGTCAGTGCAGCGTCCTCTCTGACAGCTATTTGATGGACACCATCATCTCTGTGCTCACTGGTTTGGCAGACTCCACGGTTAGAGCATTCAGGCACACCAGCACTTTAGCAGGTATCTTCAAATGTGGTCAGGGAGGAGGAAGCCAGTCGTTACAAACTAGTAAAATGGATAAATCTCTGAGTGTTAAGCTTTTTGATCTAGAGCTTATTGTTATTGAACTGCGGTCTGTTGTGTAAGATGGTCTTGTGAATCACTGGCAATGCTTGTGATCAATTAAGTTATATATAGACCACCTGCACATAAGGATTACTCTTTAGAGAGTAAATTGTATGCCACTGAAATTAATAATTGAGCTTAATGCAAATACACACAGAAAAAGAGTTGGAGACTTACTGTTTTTATCTAAATGTATTTTGTTTTAATGGCTTTGAGTTCACAGATTGGACTCTGTTTTTTCCCACCCCAGCTATGAAACTCCTGACGGCACTTGTAAATCTAAATCTCAGTCTAGATGCAAGTAAGAGGAATCTTGAAAGATTATATGAGGTGGAGAAGAACAGAACTACTGGCAAGAGGACCAATACTAGACTGGACCAGCTAGAGAAAAAGAGAAAAGAGGTGTGACACATTTCTGTTGGGAGATAAATGATGGTCTTTTAGAAGTCCTCATTCTGTGACTAGACACTGGAAACCTGCACACATTGCAGTAGACTCTAAGTGGTTCTGACTTGGCTGTGTTTAATAGTATTAAAGCCTAGGATGGAAAATATTTTTCAGTCTGTGGAATGCATAACTCTCACAGTAGAGCCCATTGCTCATTATGCATGCTCTGGCAAGCATCCCTTCCCTCACCAGCAAGTGTGAAGAGCTGGGAAGTAAGGCTAGGAATAATTTGTGGAGGCACTTGAATGTATTAACACAGAGAAGTCTCTACTGTCCTTTTGAGCTTGGAGGTCTAAACACTTCCAGAACTCTGTGTGACATCAGAGAGAAAACCATGATCCTCTGTGAGTTTGTGGAAGAGCAGGTTTGTTGTGATCACAGGTTCAAGCTATTCCTACACTTAGCTGTTTTGTTCTGGATAGAAGAACGGCTTATGTCAGGCATAAGGGGCCTTTAGACCTGAATTGGCTGACCACTATTTGTGCTCCTTTCTCTCCTCGTTAACCAGAATTTTAATATATTGTTATATGACAAATTACTCTCCGCACCTTTTCGCACTCCACTGAAGTAAATTTTCCCTCCAAAATTAAGTTCCTTGTCTTGGGAGGCTGTGGGCTTTCGTAAGCTGGAGGACTATTAAGCAGAGGTTGGATGGCTTTAGATGGGGATGCTATAATTGTGTATTTCTTCGTTAAGCTGGCAGCTGGGCGAGATGAAATTCAAAATCTGTTCAGACTCTTAACAGTGTATGACTCTTTGGCCTCATATGATATAACTAATCAGTATCCCTTGTGTTTATCTTCAGTTATCTTCAGTTCTACCAGTGCTTCTCAATCTCCCAGTAAAAATGGATTTTGAATAACTAATTGACAGTGTTGCTTGTCAAAATCCTATTGTAGCAATAGAATGTGCAGTACAACTTGAAGTATGGATTAAGTGTTCATGGGGCACTCAAGACTTTCAGCATGGGATCATGGTTGGTCATGCATATTCCCAGCTATACGACAACTGTGTGTGGTGGAGGTGGTGAATACAGACTAGAAAGATATGGCCAATTTTAGTGAAATGAATGGCCGCTTCCGGTCAGCAACCATAATTTTAGTGACCATAAGAGGCACCAAATTGATTCTTCAGCAGATTATTACAGCATTTAGCTGTGAAAAAAATGGGTTGTATTTTGCTGTTTGTTTAACAACTGAAAATTAAGGCACAACCAAATAGGAATACCAATGATAATGAATCTGATAATTATGAATGAATTATCAAGAAGAGGGCAAAATATCACTAGCTTCTTTTCCTGCCCAACTATTGATTATTCCGTGATCTGAAAAATGAATTGATGATCAGCCCTTGAATGAAGCCATTTCTATTTGAAGAGAGCTGTTCAATTCTTCTCATTTCAGTATGAACAGAAACCTCTGGAGATAGAGAATATGACGAATGCTATTTTCAAAGGGATCTTTTTGCAGCGCTATCGGTAAGAATATGTACTTGGAACTGGTCTCTAATCCAGTTTTGGATGCTACAGGAATATCTATATGATGAAGCGGTGTATTTGCTTTGGGGCCGATTCACACATGCTTGCAGCATCAAGTAATGAACTGAATATGTGAATAAGCCATTACAGATGTTTTACAACTGACAATCTTTTTATGTTATATTACGCCAAGGATAATTCTTTTCAATACTCTGTTCACATATTTAGTTACCAGTCCTTAAATGTGGTAACAAATCAAATTATATACTTTCAGTGTGTGAACCAGCTCTCAGAGGATCACCAATACTGTTAATTTTTATTATTTTAAAGTGATGTTATTCCAGAGATTCGGGCCATCTGTATTGAAGAAATGGGCAGCTGGATGAAAATTTACCCAAATGCATTCTTAAATGATAGTTACTTGAAATACATCGGATGGATGCTCTACGATAAAGTAAGGGTCCCCCCTGCCCCTGTTTTCTCACAATTAATTAAAAGTTTTTGAAATACAGAGCTTATACCAGTTACAATAAAGGGATTTTTAGTTCATGCATTGTGATGGAGATATGGTGCCTTTGTTTGAAGAACATTGTTTGAAGAATTAAACGATAAGGCCTCCTTTTCCACACAACTATCTTCTTTTATTTTACCTTACAAGTACAATGCGGCACTGCATGCTAGACTTATGAGGTCCAAGGCATACAAGATACAGGGTGTAATTAGCTTAAACACTTCAAACACATCACACTTTCAAAGTTCTTCTCACAAGGATTGGATTCTGGTTTAAATCAATGTAAGATAGCTTGTTTGCTGCTGCCCTGTATGACCCTGTTGTAAATATACTGCAAAAGTGCTACTCAGCTGCACTGAGGCTGATAGGTACCTTGCAGTCCATGAATAATAACAGTGAAATTACATTTTAAAATACTGTTTTTTTAAGATGCTAAAATTAAACCATTTTCATAAGAGTTTACATGCTCTAGGTGATTCAGCACCATAGTCTCTGCTAACTGAGTGATATTGATATGTCAAATAGCCTTATTATGTTTAATTTCCCCTCCTTATGAAATCTGGACTCCACCCCTTGGGCCAACCATCGCTCCTGGATTTACAGCTCCTTAGTTGCAACTGGAAATTGACGAGCTGAGGAATGAGGGCCTAATAAGAGTAGCATTGTTTGTTGTTTACTGTTTGCACCTTGTTGTTTACTGTTGTTTAATCTTTATTATTTGTATCTAGTATGTTGTATTGTTGGCAAGAGGGCATAGCTTGTCATCTTATGGGGTCAATGATTTTATTATTATGCTGTAAACCGCTGCAAGCCAGCTGGACTGGGAGTGGCGGTATAAAAATTCAATAAATAAATAATTTTCCTTTCTTGCAGCAACCTGAAGTTCGGTTAAAGTGTCTTCAGGGACTTCAGGGTATATATGACCAAAAAGAACTTGTTTCTAAAATGGATCTCTTCACTAGCAGGTTCAAGGTAAATTGAAATTAGCTTTACCCAAACATTGCTTGGTTGGCCAGGAAGCCTGATTTTAATCAGAGTGGATCCAATGTCTCTCCAGACTCACTTGAGAAATGTTAAGAGGTGGGTGGAAGCTTCAGTCTTTAAATGATGAAGTTTAACAGTTGCCTTTTCTTTAGGTCACATCCCAAGGTCTGGCCATGGAGAATGTTATATGAACTGATTCCAAAACAGCCCTTAGTTATGCGGGAAGGATTTTATTATTGTTATATACATTCTAAACATATAGGTTTTATTGGATAGTTATGTTGCAGCTGGTTTTGTCAGTCCTCGTGCAGAATGTCTCATAATCCTATATGTAGCTTCTGTCCTCTGAGCTAAACAGATTGAATACTAAGAAAATGAAAAGTTCTTGTTGGGGAAGTAGCATAAGAGTCTACTCAGGTCTTGATAACATTGGCACCTAAGTATAGGGCACGCTGAAATGCTTGTATTTTCTTTTATTGCTCTTTGGTTGGGATTTCATCAGAAAACCTGAATCAAACAATTGTAAGATTGTAAATGTCAAGTTGGGACAAGGAGGTATTGCTGTTTTAGGACTGATTCCATAAAACTTTGTTTCTGGGTTTGTTTACAGTTTGGTTGACTTTGTTTTGGCCAAAGGTGTGCAGAGTCTAGTTGTAACTCAGGGTATATTGCTGGCATTCATTGTGTTTGGCAATGTGTTTTGATATCTCATATTAACAAGCAGTAGGATCCAGAACCAAAACTGACTTCAATAAGGGCCTAAACCAAATGTGACACAGGAAGCTCAATGAACGTGATGACATTTCCTTAAAATCAAGTGTGCCTTCAGTCCATAGTAGCAATACCCACTCAGGTCATTGGTTTCTTAAAGCTATAGGTGGTCATTTTATTATTTTGGGGTGTGTGTATTAAACCCCTCAAGTATTTTTAAGAGTTCAGATTTGTCTGCAAATGACCTTATTAGTGATTGAAACTACATTTATTTATTGATAACATTTGTATTTGTGTCCTATTTTAGTCTTGCTTGCTTCAGTGAAGACCAAATCAAACCAATTAAAATATGAGAGTTCCGGGAACTCAAAAATGTATTTTCTCCTAGATTTAAGGTGACCAGATTGTCCCACTTTTGGGGGGACATCTGGGGGTACCTGGCAAATTGTAATGTTGAAATTAAAAATATATATTACAATACTATTTTTGTCTTCTATGCATTCTATGAAACTTTTTGTTGCTCCATTTAGACCAAATTTTTAATCAAGAACCCCCCCCCCACCCCCGGTCAATGGTGTCCCGCTTTACCAATGTTAAAATCTGGTCACCTTATTCTAGATTCGAATCTTTTGTCCCTTTTCTCAATATCTTCTATGATCTCCTAATGTCATGTTGCTTACAAGGGCATAGCTCTGAAAAGATCTCAGGGGCAGGGGACTGCTGGGAGGTGGGATATGCTGGGTAAGATCTCTTTGCAAGTGGTGCCTCCAGTTAAAGGAACTTTGCCTTTACTTATCTTTTGACCTTCACCCCTGCAATGGTGCGTTTTCTCTGCAGTAGTGGGAATCATTACTTTGAGAGCTCTGTGGTGCCTTTAAATGTGAAGAATGTCTGACACTAAAGCCTGCAGGTGGTGCTACAAGCCATCTATTGCAACACAGCCGGCACTTGAACGAAAATGTGTAGTTCTTGACCATTAGGTGTATGTTACAAAACACAATGTCATATGTGTTTTTGAAATAGGATTCTTTAGTGCAGTTTTTTATATTTTATATTTTATTTATTGCTCTCCCCCCCCCATGAATGCTTCATTGCAAACGTCTCTGTGGAACGTTATCCTACTTTTATCAACTTACAGCAATCAGTTGTCGATTGTAAAGCACAAATTCCTATAGCAGAGCCTTTCAGAACTGAAAGTATTAAATCTGCTTTATTATTTTTTATCCATTAGGATCGAATTATGTCCATGACACTGGACAAGGACCATGAAGTAGCAGTTCAAGCCATGAAACTCCTGATGCTCATGTCACAGTAAATAGCTTTTTCATTTAACTATCGTATCTAACAGTTGCAAAACCGTAACTAGTTAAGAAATCTTCAGGGACATGCCATAGTTGCAGGCATCCCTAGATCAGTACGCTGGTTTTATGTATTTATCTTTATGTGCCATCAAGTTGCTTCCAACTTATGGCGACCCTGGGAATTAATGACCTCCAAAATGTTCTATTGTTAACAGGCTTTCTAAGGTCTTGCAAACGGAGGGCCATGGCTCCCTTTATTGTTGCGATCCCCAACCTGTGGGCAGCGGACCACATGTGGTCCGTCGACTAATTGGAGGTGGGCCGCGAAGGATGCCTTCTCCCCCCCCCCCCCAGCCCTTTACTTCATCCCCCCCAGCCCTTTACAACACACTTCGGGTATCATTGTCTCCCATCACTCCCAGATGGGACTATCTTGTTGCAGAGAAACAAGCTCAGGGTTCCCATTGATTTGTCATTGTCATGAGTTAAAATTTCCATGAAAATTAAATGTTCCTTATGTTCATTGTTGTGGCGTGTCTGTATCTTATTTTGAAGGGATGTTTAAACATTACCATAGCGATCAGAGAGCGTTAGGGCAGTGGTTGAGAGCAGAGGAGTAAACTACCCCCCCCACTGAGCCTCAGTAAAAGGCGTTGAGTGGTCCCCGGTGATAAAAAGGTTGGGGACCACTGCTTTATTGAATCAATCCAACTTAGATTGGATCTTCCTGTGCCCTTAAGATTCCCTAGCATCATTGTCTTTTCCAGGAACTCTTGTCTTCTCAGAATGTGACCAAAGTATTAACCTTAGTTTGGCCATATGGTTTTTACTGCATGAAAAAAATCAAGGCCCTAATGTGGGACGGTGGTATATTAAACAATGTATTGCGTAGCATTATGTATTTAAGTAATAGTTTGCTTTTAAAGTGCTCGAATTTATTAGTCCCAAGTTGCATTTATAAACCTCATCTGAAGAACATAAATATAAATTCTATATTAAACTAGAATTTTAAAAAATGGAGTAAAATTTGTACATTAGGTCAGTGGTCCCCAACCTTTTTATCATCGGGGACTAGTCAACACTTGACAATTTTACTGAGGCCCGGGAGGGGGGGTAGTCTAGAGGACCCATCATTGGATGGCGCTGGAGGGGCGGTCTTAGCTGGTGGCCGCTACGGCTCTTCTTCTGATTGGGCAAACGGATGAGAAGGATGGGGAAGCAAGCTGACCTCTGTTTCTTTTAATTGTGGTCGCTGAAGGCAGCGGCCAGGAACCTTGTTACTGTGGAGTTGTGTAGGCTGCCCTGGGAATAAGGCGCTCATGGACGTGAGTCCTAATCAGAGCAGGAATGGAGAAGGGGAGCTTTGTGATCTGGACTTCTGCAAAGTTGGGTTGACGTTGGTGGGCTGAAGCACCAAACTTCTTAGACAGAGCCGTAGCCCAGTACCAACTGATCAATGGACCGGTACTGGAGTCCGGACCGGGGGTTGGGGATCACTGCACTAGGCAACCTACCCTTTCCCACTTCACAGCTGAGCTGCAGTCAAAGGGACATAGCAGTTCAAGTGGATACTGAAAAAGAAGGGTCAGGGTAGCGTATTAAAGGGATGAAACGTCCTGGAGGCGTAAAATGGAACATAGCTCTGTCACTGTGGAGGCTCTATCCTCAACCATTCCATGACTCCCTATATAATATGGCACTGAACAAAACCCCAAGGAACCCTACAAAATGCTTGATATGAGGACCCAATAAAAGGGGGCCACATGTGACAAAATCCCCATGCAAAACTCACCATAGCCACCCTAGGTAGAAAACACTACAGCCTTGTTATATATATATGGTTCAAATTTGAGGCCATTACTCAAATGTTTAGGATGTCTGACTGTTGTGACAAGTGTCTGTTTCCTGTCTCCTCCTCTCCCTTTTAATGCATAGCATCCCTGTGCCTAGTTTAGTGGTTTAAAAAAATCATATCAGTTATGTTTCAGGAATCTGCTCTAAAGTTATCTGATCCATAGATAATTAGTAAAGAATCTGTTTCTCTTTCATTGCCAGTTTTTATTTATTTACTTACAAATTCTATGTGAATTTGAACATCGCATGCATACATGAATCTTCTATATACTAAGTCAGACCATTGGTCTATCACAGGGGTAGTCAACCTGTGGTCCTCCAAGATGTTAATGGACTACAATTCCCATGAGCCCCTGCTAGCAAACGCTGGCAGGGGTTCATGGAATTGTAGTCCATTAACATCTGGAGGACCACAGGCTGACTACCGCTGGTCTATCAAGATCCGTTCTGACTGGCAGTGCCTTTCCAGGATCTCTTGGAGGTCTCTTACCTATCACCTGATCTTTTTAATTGGAGAAGCTGGAAATTGCACCTGATACCTTCTTCATATGATCTGTATGCATAGAAAGCATATGCTTTGCCACTGAGCTACAGTCCTTTTCCTATGAGGGTGAGGTAAACATGATGAACTTTTGTAGTGCTGTTAGCCCATACTCATATAAAGTGTGAACGTTAATGTGCGCTTTTGTTTTTGCTAGAATTTTCAGGGGAAGAGAAGGGTTGCCACTGTCTGCTTCCGCATGGTGAGCCTGGCCTCCCATCCCAATATCTTGCTTAGGGCAACCCTGCTCAGCTTCTGAGATCTGATGGAATTGACTAGCTTAGGCAGTGGTGGAATGGGCCTCCTTCGGCCCCTGCTCAGTCCAAGGGGTCCCCAACTCCTAGAGATGCTTGTCTCTCTCGGGTAACCATTGCCACCACCGACCTTTATATGGAATTGTCCATTGAGAGGGTCAGGACTCCCAGCTTCCCTTTTCAATTTTGAGTTCTTGTCTCTGTGTCCACTTGGCCACCATGAGGACCATTTACTGCTGGGTGTGCCCCTGAAGGGATAACTGCTTGTCAATTGCCAGCCCCCCTCCTTTTCCTAGGGATCCCCTTGACAATAGCGTGTATGAAATGACAGAGGTTTTTGTGGTACAGAGAACCATGACCAGCATCCAAAGTTATAAAGTATTTATTTAAAAAGAAAATGCATACTTTTAGCACAGCACAATATTGAGCAAAGGATGCAAAGAAATTGGTTAAATGCAAATCCTTCTGTCCCTTTTGCTATACATGCCCTACCAGATATTAAAATACAGGACAGGCTCCTCTAGCTGAAAAAAATTAAGGATCTCTACCTAGTTTCGATTACCTTGAAGCTTGTCCCAGCTTTCCAGGCAAGCACATGGTCAAAATGGCTGCCTAACCTAGACCACAGTTAAGAGTTTTGTCCCCTTGATGAAATGCAAACAAAAGAGAGCTTCTTCCTGGCTACCAAGAGTGTTTATCATTTCAGATTCTCCAGCCACTGGGTCAAAAGAAGCATTTTCTGGAGCGTCTCCAGGAATCGCCTTCCAGGAATCTCTTTCCTGGAGTCTGTCTAGCATTTAAAACCTCCAACTCTCTGATCCCTGATTGGATAGGGGGAGGGTTGACCCATCCATTGCCTCTTAGCTAGACCCAGTAAGCTACTGACTGACGTCCCCTTCCCTGCCTTGTTTCATCCCAGAGGAGGGATAAACACCTGTAAAATGTTCCTTCAACCCTCCACAGCAAAAATTCATTTCTTCATATGTGCTTTTGATATTCTTATATTCCTTTTTAATTCCTCAGAATAGACTGATTTAAAAAAGCTAAGATGCCAATGTGAGCCTCTCTAGGTTTATGTGGTTTGTTTTTTTTTGGCATGGTGGCAGCTCCGGAGAACACTTTCTATGTGTTTTCACATCACATGTGGCTATGTGATTTTGCATAGCTGAGCTGCAATCTCTTCCCTTCATGGTGACATATTAAATCTTTCCTCACAAAGAGGATAATAACTTGTAATGTATGAATAAACTCAATTTTCTGAGAAAATTGCTGGAACTCCTCCAAGAGACAATCTATATTCTGCACAGTCCAGCCCTCCTCTTGTTTGGTATGTGATCAAGCTAATTTCCGAAGTCCACTTCTGCATTGTTTGTCTAGGCCAGGGGTAGTCAAACTGCGGCCCTCCAGATATCCATGGACTACAATTCCCAGGAGCCCCCAGGAGCGAATGCTGGCAGGGGGCTCCTGGGAATTGTAGTCCATGGACATCTGGAGGGCCGCAGTTTGACTACCCCTGGTCTAGGCAGCTTTCTTTCTAGTTTCCATGCCACAATTTCCCACCCAGATAGGGGGAGCAAAAGGATAGCATTTTTCAAGTTATTTCCATGGGAGACCCTGAACAAACAACAGCTTAGTGTTATTTGTGTATGTGTATATGGTGTTGCTTCTTCCTGGTGCCTAGATAGCAGAACAAAGTACGGTGCCAGTATCTCTGTGCTCTCGCTGGGGCAATGTGCCATTGTTGGGCTACAGTGATGATCTAACCCATTAAATGTAACTCTTGTTCTGCATCTGAACTGGGAAATGTTGCCTTGGCCTGCAGCTGTTGGTCATTTGTGGCATGGTAGTTGTTACTACACAATGAAAACTGTAGTACAAGTGTTTGGTCATTTTTGAAAACAAAATAATTCGTAGGGAAAGCAGAACTGTTTAAACAAACAAACAAAAAACACCCCCAAGTATCCAGAACAGAACAGTTTTACCCTGGAAATCAAACTCCTCCAAAGTCAACGGTGTCTGGAACTGCCCAGGGTCTTGGACTCTGGGTGAAAAGTGGCTTTGCACCCAGGGAGCTTACCTGCTGGTAAAGCACAGCAACAGCTTCCTCAGCTCAGGAGGGTCTGGCGGAGACCAGTAGGGCAGTCCCAAAGTGTGTCTACAGTTCTCCCCTACCCCTGGTTAATATCCTTATTACAATATCCTTATTACATAACATTAACATAATTAATAATAATAATAATTAATAATACCCTTATTACAATAACAAGTCCAGAAACTGTGCCATGGTGCTCCAAAGTCACACTGAGTTCTGTGGCCTTTTAATTACTTTAAAGATGTAGTCTAGGAAGATAGGGGCTCTGCCATGTAATGGGCAAATCCATTTTGTGAGCCATCTTAAAATACTGGATATGGGACGAGGCTCTAAACTTCAAACCACGTGCATAGCAAGTCTGCATAATTCCTCCCCCCCTCCCCCCAGAGGTTCTAGTTCTGTTGCTGAATTCTGAACAGACCCAATATTTTGCATACCTCTTGAACCTTCTTACTCAGCAGCAGAATGATCTGTATCCAGATGAAATGGGATATTCTTATCCAGTACAAGCTGATACTCACTGTAAATCAAATATTTGAGAACAAAGTTGACTTACTTTAATTTAATTTTTATTAAAACATTTATAACCCAAGACCTAAGATTTCTGTTTGACGGGTGAATGCTCTGGAATATTTTTGCTTGCTAAGTTTTAAAATTTTACTTTCCTGTACGTTTGTCCCCTTTATTGTTTTTGTAGTAGGCCGAACGCCTATAACCAGATTGAGATCCAGTAACAGTGTAATCCTAAATGGAGTTAAAGGTAAAGGTAAAGGTATCCCCTGTGCAAGCACTGAGCCATGTCTGACCCTTGGGGTGACGCCCTCTAGTGTTTATGGCAGACTCAATACGGGGTGGTTTGCCAGTGCCTTCCCCAGTCATTACCGTTTACTCCCCAGCAAGCTGGGTACTCATTTTACCGACCTCGGAAGGATGGAAGGCTGAGTCAACCTTGAGCCCGCTGCTGGGATTGAACTCCCAGCCCCATGGGCAGAGCTTCAGACTGCATGTCTGCTGCCTTACCACTCTGCACCAAAGAGGCTCATTACGCCACAAGGGGCTCATTGTGCCACAAGAGGCTCATAAATGGAGTTACACCCTACCAAATCCTTGATTTTCTGAAGTCAGTGAAGGGTATAACTTTTTAGGTTCACACTGCAAGGCTGCAATCATTCCTGGGAGTATTCACCACTGAATAAAATGAGATTTACTTGTGAGTACAGTTTTATTTTATATGTATATATATATATATTAATCATATTTCTAGACTGCCACTCCTGGACTAGCCATCTTGTGGTGGTTAACAATAAGAGTACATTAAAAATATAAATATGTTTGTGCTCTGCAAAAATTGGTCTGCAGCAGTGGCAATGCGTGGAAAGTTATTTCCCAGTTTGCACTTAGGTAAAGATAGTAGGTAGCCATAGGGGAAAAAAGTCCAAAATAAAGTCAATTCATTTTCCATTTTGGTAGTCTTAGATTAGCATAAAATTCAAAAAAGGGAAAGAAAAAAAATGTTAATTATATACAAAGGACAAATTGTCAATAAGGTTGACATCCAGTAATCTCCAGCAAATGCATTTAAACATGTAAATCAGCGGATTAGTATCTTATTAATCAAAACAGTCCAGGCAAGGAAGCAGAATTTTGTGACAGAATAGAAGATAGAGTAACCTCTTTGTCTTCAAGCAGGAATTTAGTCATCAGAGATTCAGTTGTAGTCCAAAATAAAATTTTAAAAAATCCCTATAAAAAGGTTTTATACCAGTGTTCTTGTTATTTTACCCCACTGCAACCTAATTAGATGCACATGAGAATAATGATGCCTCTTTGCACGATTAAATTTCATTTGACTTGTTTTAGCTCAGATTTTTCCATATCGGAACTGCTGGCACAAAGCAGGAATGTAACACTCATTTGGTCTTTCAAAAATATCCTAGTGTTTGCAGAGAGTGTTAATTAGCATACTTTTAGAATAAGTTGTAAACTTTTCAGCACTGGAAGAGCAGTACTAAAGTTCAGTGAGTTCTACACACATTAAAGAAGCCCTCTCTAATGACTGGGTAATTGTAAGAGATGACTGAAGAGGAAACACTAGAAGGCAATATCAGTGTGGACATAGTTCTACAAATAGCAGAAAGGATTAAACACCAAAGGAGGGAGGAATTTTGGCTGGTAAAAGTGAGATTTTGCCTTGTGAGTATTGGCCAGAAACATGCTACCCTTTTATAGAAGGCTATTTGAAGGAATTTTATCATGGCAGCTCTGTGTTTATATCATAAACATGTAAAATAGAAAACAAACCAACCATGTAGGGTTGAGCTCACTGAAATTGACTTTATTTTTTTATCAAAACATTTTTTATCAAAACATTTATCAAAACATCCTGCCTTTCTTCTTGGCTCGAAGTGGCTTACAAAATATTATGAATTAAGACCCCTGAATGCCTCCTTCCCCACAAAGATACAGAAGCCCTAGCAAACAAGCAAGCATCGCTGCATGATTTCTAAATGTCTTCAATGATTCCTGCCCTCACCTCTATAGAGCCCCCTTATTCAGCCTTTTGACTGTGGAGGAGCCTCTTAAACTTTGGTGACATGTTCCCATTGGGTAGCCCGTGACACTAATCAAGCTGTTTCATTCTGGACCACTTTAAGTTTCTGGATTATCTTCAAGGGCAAGAGACAACGTGCAGCATGTCACAATAGTCTAAATTTGCGACTATGAAAGTATAGATCAGTATAGCCAGAAGATCTGAGTCTGTGGAAGGAGAGAGTTGGAGAACCAGATGCAGCTGATAGGGGGTGTTCTTGGCCACTAAACCATCCTGTTTGTTCAAACAGCAAGGCTGAGTCTATGAGCACCCCCAAGGTCTTCCGCTGTTCTATAAAAACTCCTCCTATTCCATCCAGGTCCCTTGGATCCTGTTCCTTGGCATCAACCTTTCTCATCAGCATTGCCTCTGCCTTGTCCGGATTCAGTTTCCACTTGTTCTGCATCAGTCGCCTGAGCATGTCCTCAGAGCACCAGTTTAGAACTTAGACAGATGCATAGGAGGGCTTGGGATAATGAAGTAGCGAGTTGGCCCTCACTTGCATTTTAATGACACCCAGCCCCAAAGTTCTGGATGACATCATTCAGTAGCCTCATGTTAGAGTGAGGGTGAGACAGCTGTTTGGTTACAATTAGAGAGAAAAAACTGAAATCACTGAAGGACTATTCCTTTAAAACCCACTCCATATTCCAGTCAGTGGATAACAATGGAGTGGTGGAATGTATCAAAAGCTGCTGGAAGTTCTAACAGTATCAATAGGGATTACTACCCCCTGTGCAGTCTTAAATTAAAACCATCCAGCAGGCTAGTCTCTTCAGAAAAGAAGGTCCAGTATATGTCCTTTTTCATGTGTTGGGCCCATCACAAGCTAAGATTGACCCATATCCATCTTGTATCCAATGTGAAGACTGCCTGAACCTGTATTTGTTCTTCTAAAATTATAAGTTTAATCTTCCTGTTTGAAATTTTTAGCAAAATAACATACAAATCCAGAAGGTTCAATTCTTCGAGTGTAAGCCCACACCCAAGCATATCCCAAGATCAAATCAAAGCATATGTTTTGGTGTTGCTCATGTTACTGGGCTGTATGTGTGATGCATAGCTCCCCCCCCCAGTTTTATCTAGTCTATCCTAGAAACTTTTAGAACAATACATAAAAGTTGAAACTATACATTTTTCTTAATTTGTTTTGCTGGAACCACTATTGCAGGCAACAAGTAGTTAACTCATGCAATGAAATGCTATGAGATGTTCAGTCATTAGGATAGATGGCTTTCAAAAGTCTTAGACAGATCTTGACTGATAGGATTGTTGCTGGCTACTAGGACTGATGGTCAGCTATACTTGTAACTCTCTTCTTCAGGGTAGGCCAACCACCTGCAGAAGATGCCTGCTAGATTTCCAAGAACATCCTGCTGTTTGTTATAATTTATCATGCTATACATTACCATGGAAGTGGGATGGTGCTTTTGGGTGGGTTGGGGAGGAAATACCAGCTGAGGTGAGACAGCAGGCAAATCTGTACCCTCCTTTTTTCATTCCTTCCTTCCATCCCAGTTAACTTTTGGAGGAGGCTGAGTGCTTGCTGCTACCAACCTGGTTTTGGGAGATTTTCTTAATTTACAGAGGGCCTTGGTGATCCCTATTTCCTCTCTAATTCACCTCCTTTAACTTCAGGGGTACTCCCTAGGCTTGCAGTTGATCTTGAGATATAAATACCCTTTAAAAGTTTGTTTTATTTTTTAAAAGATGTATTGAAGGATTATATTCTTGCTGAGCCCCTCCAGAAATTGTGCACTGAGCTCTTAGGAAGAAGGACTCAAGATTCCTGTCTAGTTATTCAGGATTGGTTACAGAATAGGCAAGGGTTAATCCTGACCTGAGTGTCCTCTTGACAGTTGTAGGCAGGCAGCAAAAGAGTGGTCTTTCCTCCCTGTAGGAAGAAATTCTCCATAAAGCACACAACAGCTATATATCGATTGAACCTGCTGGGCAATTCTTAGGTTCTTTTTCTGATTGTGAGTTTAGGGATAATGCAAAAAAGCACTCATAGGTGTGGTGAAGTCCACACTGTTTTGTAGATAGCAAAACCCACTGTCTTTGTTTGAGAAGAGCATAGTTTCCAATTGCTGCACTGGAGACTAGGGCTGATTCTGCACTTACTTTGTTTATTCTGTTGTGGATCCTGCTGAATCCAGATTGATTTGAACTCGGTCTTCCTCTCCCCCCCCCCCCCATTGAAATAGAAAAGTGTTCTGCACAAGCTTAGGGAGGCTCAGAAGGGGAGGGGGTAGCCAAGTGCAGCAGGAGCCTTTTTCTTTTCTTGAAGCGGGGGGAAGAGCAGAAAAAAACCCACAAGGCAAATCTCTACCCACAGAAGTTAGGGCTTCTAGAGCTTAAGTTGAGAGAAAATTAGGGCTTCCCCTTTTAAAAAAGCTTACAGCCAATCAGGGCATCTCTTTGCCAATCAGGGTTTCTCTAACATGGAGCTTCGGCAACAAATGCAAAAGCAGCTGGAGATCCAACTGGTTTCTCATGCTTTCTCAATCCGATTTTGAAAATATTGAGGGTTATTTCTACTCCTAAATATTGCAGGATAAAGGTAGGGTCACTCTGGATCAATCATGTTTGCTGCAGACAGAAAATTTAAATTGGACAAAATCAAAATGGAAATTGCATTCTGTGGAGATGGCAGGGCCTTAATTGACCTGGGATTGGAATAAAAGCTCCGTGCAGACTCCACCCAGGTTCTCTGTTTGTGTGATGCACAGCTTTGTGTATATTCAAGGCTAGCCAGAACTTGACTCAGCTGCCCCCTTGTTGGGTGTTGGGACGAATCCCTTTGCTTACCTGCAGAAGTCTGGTTATCAGTTAAGAAACCCTCTTCAGTTACCCCTGAGAACTAGGCACTAACAATCTGCCAGCTGGGGAAAAGCAGAATTCCTGCTTTCAGTTCAGTCTGATTGGATGTTTGTAGATGAAACAGGAGAAAGTACATCAGTGTCCACATTCTATCTCTCTCAGATTTGAAAGGAAAATGTAACCATATCGCTCAGTGGATAAATGTTGCTCCAACACTTCCAAAACTGCATTCCTGTTCTACCATCTAGATCTAATTTTTCTTCCAAGACATGTTTTTTCACCCTTCTCTTATCTCCTGAACCTGTTGTCCTCATCTCTCATCAACTTACTTTGTTCTTTGGGATTAAACCTTAGTTGCATAGCTCTCAGGGGATATCCTTCAAAATTGTCATCATGGGTCTCACACTATAGATACACCCTTTTTTCTTAAAGAAACCTCCCCCCAACTCCCCATTCCACATTTTTCCAAATGAACATTTTAGGATCTTGGAATTCCTTTCACCATCTCTTCAAGGTCATCTCAGAAACCAAATGAGGACCTATTAAAAAAGCAATGAACAATGAGTATGTATGGAGGAAGACTCTGTTCCCGCACTGGAGGATTCCTTCTTCCTTTCTGTGCTACATACTCTATTTGCGCTCAGTCACAGTGAAATGTGGAGAAAAATGATATAACATGGGATTGGTATGCGAAGGCCAGGCCTATATTTAGAGGGCTAAATACTGGCAGGCACTTCTGGCTTAACCTTTATCTGGCACTTGGCATTCTGTATATTTGCAGCTGAAGCACTACTCTCTGTAAAGTATTCCTTGAATGCACAATTACTGGCCCTCAGCATACAAAAGAAAACAAGTATTTCTGTGACAGTCACTGTAGATATTAATTTCTATCAAGAGTTAAACAAACTCCATTAATGAGCATATATATATATATATATATATTGTATTATACTGGCATCTCCAGTAAAGGACTACTGTAAAACCGCATGTGGAAGGAGAGGGAGAGCAAAGTTACAGAACATGCATTCTGTATCTGCTTCAAAAATGAAGTGATTAGAAAAGTCAGGCCCACTGGTAGGTGGTGTATTATAAAAGTGGCTTCTGGATTTGGTGTGACCACTCTTACAGTCAGAGAGTGTTTTTCTGTTTGGATTCTTATCTCTTAATCATACCATTAGAGGAAATAGCAGAATGACCGATGCAAATAACTTTATTGTTCTTCAGAATTCAGAGAGATAAGTCTTCTCGCCTTTCCCGTTGTGGCAGGTCATTCATGAGCTATACAGTGATGGTGTGCATTCATGCCTTGGGTAACAGCTTGAGAGAAATAGGGCTTGTTTCCTCACTGTGGCTGAATGTAAGCATTAAAGATGTGGACATGAAAACAATACTGGTTTGATTCCATGTTGAAAAATCATTAATGATATGAGTATCATTTTAATAAACGATTGGAGGGTATTGTTTATTACTACTATTACTACTACTACTACTACTACTACTACTACTACTACTACTACTACTACTACTACTACTACTACTATATTTATTTCCCGCCTCCCCTGGAGGCTCGAGGCGGGTTACAATCACATAAAATCCCCCCCAAAACCCCAAACAGTAAAAACTAATACAGATACAATAGCCTATCAGACCAAAAAAACTCATCCTAGACTAATCCCACATCCCATCTAAAAAGGGAGGTGGAGGGAGGTTATCGTTCCAGAAAGTTGCTCTGGAAATATCAGAACAATACTCCCAATATTTCATCAGACTTAATAATGCTTTTCCTAACTCTCCTGCACAGAATTAATTTGCATGAGCGCGAGGGGGAAATGAAGGACCCAGCTGATCTGCTTCATCATTCCTTTTCATTTTAAGGCCATTATTTCTGTGGAATAGACCTGACCTCCAAACTCCAGAAGGTGGGTCTACTCCATAGGAAATAATGATCCTTTAACATTTTAAAGGGGTGACACACTGCCAATCATCTGTCGAAGCTGGGAAAAAATGTTTGACCAGAGGCTGCCAGCAGGACACTCAGACACTCCAAGTCATTTTTTACTCATTGAAAGAGTGTGGAATAGAAGGGAGAGAAGGTAGAAGCCTCTCATCCCGCTCTGCTGGGCTGCAGAGCAGGATGGGGACAAGCTAAAGGAGAATCTTTAGTCACACACCTGATGTGAATTGAGTGGGAGTTCTTCTCAGCCTGGCTTGTATCTGGTATCTCATGTAATGTAATATGTAAGAATGGGAATGACTTTGTTCATAAGCACAAACTTGAACTGGTTCAGAGCTGTTGGCTGTTTGGGCCATTTAAACCTAACAACTGAGCAGGCTGGATCTGCTTATCAGCTGTTATGTTTAAATGGCTGTAAGCCATTTAAGCTGTCAGTTTTGCTTCCTCTTGCTTCCAAGCAAGGAGAAGCGAAACAGACCAGTGAAATGGCTACCACCATTTAAACCTAACAGCAGGGCTGGTCCACTCATTAGCTGATAGGTTTAAATGGCCACAAGCCATTAAAAATGGCCATTTTGTTCACACCTGCTTTAAGGCAGGGGGGAAGCAAAATGCATGGGTTAATTGGCAGGTGTCCCCTTTTTCCTGGCCACAGTTTACTGTGAAAAAGAGGGTTTGAACTAGCTAGTTTGGTTTTGGAAAATTCTGGCTTGGTTTGGTTTGGGGTTTGGTTCAGGGGCTGCCCCAAACCAGAATTTTTAGCTTTGTGCCCATCCCTAATAATGAGACCCCAAGCCAAAGTCTGTTAATTTGGATCAGAATTTCCTTGTATGTTTAAGATTGCAGCCTTTGTAAATTGTCACATATAAATGGTTCCTGTTTTCATAAGTCTGTCTTTTTGTTTTAAAAAGTATTTTGGCTAGTTTTATATGCAGTATTTACATACAACACTGCTTCCAAAAGACACCTTAAATATATTTTGCATCTAATATTTACATACCAACCTGGTTCCGAAAGACACCTTAAATACATTTAAATATTTTTCTTGTTCAAAAGGCATCTGCTGTGTTCAAAATCATTTGTGTAGGACGTTTCACCAAGAGCAATTTAACAAGCAGTGAGCATTTTTAATAAAAAAGGGTGCTTTTCTGCAAATGATAGACAGTGATAATGACCTGCTTGTACTCCCCTGCCCCACGTGGCTGCCTTGTGTGTCAAAGCTGACTAGCCAGCAATGTGTGTCCCTTTGTGTTTCTAATCCCCCATTCTTGCATTGTTTACAATGACAGCAGATAACTGGTCTTTAATGGGAGAGTTCTTTTCCTGCAGCTCTTCCCACCAACAGAAACATGCTATCAATTCCAGTAGTTGTTAGGGAGATATTTATTCTATAAGTTAATTAACATCAAGGGATGGGGTTTGAGGGTGCCAAGTCTGAATTTATGGTCATTTGCAAAAGATTCAGGCAGTGTTTATGGCTAAGGAGCTGCCCCCCCCCCCCCCCCGCAATGGGTCCAGCATTCTCAGTAGACTAACCGATCCATCATTTCTAAGGTTTTAGCATTTATGCCAATTCATAAATGTAGAAAGTTTACATAAACTAAAGAATTCTGCAGTGCATTCTCTGACTTGAAGCTTGTTATTAATCTTTTAGCACTCTGGTTTTATTTTCCAGGCAACTTTGACCCATGGTGTGAATTGGGAAACTGAATAGCAAAATTTAAAGTTCTGAATATGGACTCATTTAAATGTCATACCAAGCACCTGCTCATGCACTTCCTTTGACCTTCTTGTCTTTTGCATGGAGCACTTGGGCCAGCCATTGTTTGCACCTTCTGTGCAACCTGGGATCCAAAAGCCTGGAAGAAAGCAAACTGCAGTTTGTGGAGGGCCCTGCATGTGGACATCACTGCAAATTAACGTTCGACTAGAGCAGGGGTAGTCAAACTGCGGCCCTCCAGATGTCCTTGGACTACAATTGCTGGCAGGGGCTCCTGGGAATTGTAGTCCATGGACATCTGGAGGGCCGCAGTTTGACTACCCCTGGACTAGAGTCACTAAGAGCTTCCATACTCAGAATCCTTCA
Organism: Paroedura picta; assembly: GCF_049243985.1. NCBI lineage: Eukaryota > Metazoa > Chordata > Lepidosauria > Squamata > Gekkonidae > Paroedura > Paroedura picta. Next base: position 84,457,330 of record NC_135374.1, on the reverse strand, counting down.
GTTGTGCTCTGTGTGTGAGGGGAGGTGGGAGTTAATGCACAAGCATAGGAACAAGCTGTATCCACGCCTGTCACTGACTCCTAAAGATATGTTGTGAGGTCTGACTATGGCCTATACAGCCAAACACTGAAGAGACTGTTTCTAGATGCCCAGAGGAGCAATCCTCCACTGTCCTTCATTTTACATTGGTGTAAATGCTACGATTTAATTGTATGGCAATTTTTGTGTTCATTTGGAAAAGATATCAAACAGGGAGTGCAAGGTAGTGACAAATTAAGTCCCAACCAAGGCATTATCGGCTTACTGTATGTAACAATATCCTCATCAGGAAAATACAGATAACACTGTGTCTTTGTACAGGAACTGTGAAGATTCATTGTCATCTGAAGACTGTGAAACCTTATACCAGTTTGTGTATACCACCCACAGACCATTGGCTATAGCAGCTGGGGAATTACTTTATAAAAGGTACTCAGTTGTGCTATTTTTATGTGTTACTTTGTTGGCTTCTCAACTTCAGGTTTACTTCCTATCTCCATGATGTTTCTCATTCTCTTCTTCAGTGCTCTCGGGTGACGTTTGTTGCTTTTCCATATAGGGAAATTCATATTTAGCTATGCACAAGTATGTATGGAGTGGAGTAAGAATACTGAAGATTTAATGTTATTGTCCCTTGGTATGTATCATGAAATAAAATATGCACTTCCAGTATCAGTTTTTTCAGGGTGGCCTTAGATGAGCCTTAAAGGGTCTGGCTGAGGCATTTAGAGCCTCTAATTGTGTACCCTAAATACATATGGAGATAGTGTTGACAAATAGGCTTATTTCAGGACATGATCTATGTGAATGGTCTCGTTCTCTTCCTCTTCCTTGTGAATGGTAGGATTTTTTAAAATCATTACACC